>NC_082666.1:65613529-66314154 GCF_025265405.1 Mesoplodon densirostris | reverse complement strand
GACTGTGATTTTCTCCCAAAATTAACACCTAGCATATAATATCAAGTTTCATGTAGTCACGAATTTCCATCCCAATTACTAGAGTTCAGGTAGGGCTTCTTTTCTACTTGAGTATTGTCTTAGTTCAATATTATGAAGAGTCAGATTGTTTGAAGAAGTATAAAAAAATACTGGCCCTAGGAAATGTGCAATACTTATAGGCAAGGGATATTCCAGCTTTAGCAAGTTTTAACTGTGACAAAATTTTTAATTGTGAGAAAATGAAGATGCATAAAGTCAAGGAAATTTCCTTTTAACCTCCAATCAATAGCATGGTTCTTTGAATTATTGAGACTATTCCTACTCATTTGTTAAAAATTAGATAAGAATAACTTTTGTTGCCATAGTGTATATTTTCAGAATATTTGCTATTTTAACAATTGAGTATAAATTTAGAGTGTATTGAAAAGTCAAAAATGGTTTGGTTTGATAATTCATAGAGTAACAGTTTGTACCCCTAAGTTTCTTAAAACTCTGCTAGGTATAAAATAATAAAATCTGATCACTGAAGGGTAGACAAGAACTCATTTAGCATTACAGCCCTTTCTGGGGTTACATTGTACTTGGTTATGCTATGATACTCATTAATTAGAGCATTGCAGGAGTAGTATTCCGTTCAGTGTTCTATCTGTTTCTGCTATAAATTTTGATTCTCCTATGTGGCAAAACCTATATTTTAATTATTTTATGTCCCAGGGTCTAGCCTTTAATAGGTCCAATAATTGTTTGTTGAATGAATGAATGAATGTCAAAGATTGCTTATGGAGTATCAATACCTTCCTGGTTATGAAGAAGAACATCAAGCTAATTATTTGGTTTGTCGAATATTAGTGCCATTAATAGTCTTTGAAAATTTCAAATAAACTTATTCATACGTTAAGGAGCAAGTTGCAGTGGACTTTTAATGGAATACAGCACAGAGAATTTTAAAGGGTTTTCTGTTTATTAACATTAACAGGGAAATGGAATGGGACTGATACTTAAATTTACCTTAAAAACTAATACTTTTTCTCCTGAATTAAGTATGACTATATGTTCAAACTTTAGCAAATAGAGAAACTGTTAAGATAATATTAAAAGGATCCCTTATGTAACCATCCCAACAATAGTTGATGGTATTTGTTAAGCTGTTCACAATACTTTTCATGCACACACACACACAACACACAGAGAAATGCATATATGTAGTAAGATGCTCATTGATAAAAACTGAACAACCCATGATCTGGGAAATATTTCAGTCACATTTATTTTTGCTGCTTTCTCTTAGAATTCTGGTGGCTAGATATATTTAATGCCAAACATGCAGAGAAATAGTTAACACTGAGAAAAGAATATTATGATATTAATTCCAGGGAAGGGAGAGACTCCTCAGCCTCTCCTTAAATCCAGTCTTCTGGAACAGGTAGGATTTGGAGGGGAGGGTAGTACTCAAGGTAAGTGGTCAAGTTGCTTGGCCTGCCCAGGAAAGGGTGGGACTCCCAAAACTACCTTTTCCAGTGATAAAAGTGGTCATAAATCCTCTGGCCTCCAGCTACCTTGGTTCAATTCTGGTCTCATTAGACCAGAATGAACCTACTACTACTTTAGACCAGAATGAACCTCCACTACTCATTAGACCAGAATGAACCTCTACTACTTTCTCATTAGTAGAAAGAGGTCTGCAGGCAACTGAGTGTAGAAGAGGGATCATTAGTACATTAGGAAGTCCTATATCTGATTCCAGAGTATTTGTTCTCCTGACAGATGGCAAGAAATGAGCTAGGGGTAAACTGATCAGCGGGCCAGTGTGAGTAAATAATAGATTTCCTTGGGTATATTTGGAGATGAGAAGCCCCTAAGAGGGGGAAGAGGTACTCCTGTTAAATTCTATAAATGGAACACTACAGCTAATGTAACTTTAGTTTGACCTCAAGTTATAAAGCTCTTTATACAGTGACACATTTAATATTTTGCCTAAAAAGTACATGTTGAACATGATTTTTCCAATTTTTCAATTGTTAGCATTACAGAATTTTATATAAGTTTTGTTCTTTGGAATTAGTCCTATCTACCATTATTTTCTCTTATGGTTTCTTATTTTGCTTTTATGCATTGAGAGATATTTCCATCCCAAGTTTTTCTTTCCCTTTGTTTCCTTTTAAGAGACTCTCTTTTTTTTATTACTGAGTTTTCTATTAAATAAGTGATGAAAAATAGACATGTTATTTGATTTTCTCCATAAGTATAATGGAAGCAAACATCTGTTTTTATCAAACCTCTGAAGATCAACCCATTTATGGTTACTGACCAATAGAGTAAAATTATAGAAAAGAATTTAAATATGCAATTTTTCCTAAAATTTTAAAATATTTTACTGGTAAATCTTGATTTCTTTAAGTGGTCCCTTACAAATCTGAGGTATTTCTATCTGTCTACATTCCAGAGTAAATTTAGGACACACTGTAAGTTTTTACCTCATTTTTCAAGTAGATGAGAATCATCATTAAAACAGATATGAATGAGATCATGACATGACAAATAAAATCACTGGCGAAGCTTAAAATGCGAGCTTAAAGATAATAAGCAAATATTAGATTTCTTGGAAAGAAATAAAAGTGCATTGAATAAAGAGCTAAATATCAAGGATTTTATTCAAATGAAAAAATTATCATACTAACTATATGAAATCAAGCCCTATATAATAAAGTAAGGAGGAAGAAAAGCAAACTCTTATTGGTAATCAATAACTTTATCAAGGGGCTTCCCTGGTGGCACAGTGGTTAAGAGTCCACCTGCCAATGCAGGGGACACGGGTTTGTGCCCCGGTCCGGGAAGGTCTCACATGCCACGGAGAGGCTGGGCCCGTGAGCCATGGCCGCTGAGCCTGCGCGTCTGCAGCCTGTGCTCTGCAACGGGAGAGGTCACAGCAGTGAGAGGCCCGCGTACCGCAAAATAAATAAATAAATTAAATAAAATAAAATAAATGATTTTATCAAGAATTTTTGAAACAAAAAACACAACTAATTCTTACACATAAGTAAATATTCACTAAACAAGAATATAATATAAATATCAGTATGTAAAAGAATACATTTGGAGCTATACTGATATAACCAGGCATGAATTATAAGTAAAGTGGGAATCTTGTTAATTTAAAATGAACAAATTTTAAAGAAAAGTGACCATTTATGGGCTTAAAGGCATTTAAATAAGACTACATATCATCATGACAAGTGAAAATATTAATACAAAGTATCTTTATTTAATACATATGGAAGAGGGGCTTCCCTGGTGGCGCAGTGGTTGAGAGTCCGCCTGCCGATGCAGGGGACACGGGTTCGTGCCCCGATCCCGGAGGATCCCACATGCCGCGGAGCGGCTGGGCCCGCGAGCCATGGCCGCGGAACCTGTGTGTCCGGAGCCTGTGCTCCGCAACGGGAGAGGCCACAGCAGTGAGAGGCCCGCGTACAGCAAAAAAAAAAAAAACAAAACAAAACAAAAAAAAAAAACATATGGAAGAGACATGACCAATTCTGATATAAAAGTTATCTTTAAACACAGATAAGCTAGCTGAAATGATTAGAGCTAACAATATAAAGGTATGCATATGTAAATTAGCTTCTTTCTATAAACACTAAACTTTATTGTATATTATTTATAATATGTATATTGTGATGGAAGTTGTGTTAATATTATGATGGAAATATTGACAGTCATTAATGTTTTATTATTTAATTCCCTGGTACAACTCCTCAAAACTCTTTATAATCTCTGTCTCTTTCTTCAAAAATACAACTGTCCCGTTTTCTCTCACCCTATGTACATGACTGTGCTTCCAAAAATATCTATTCATCATGGCAAAATGTCTGAAAATCCCTGAATTAATTTTGTGTCTATTTCAAATTGTCTTCCTGTTTTCACTCACCCTAAATGTAAAAACCTTTCACTCATGTACCTTTGCTGTATTCCATCTTACTCCTGCTTTTCAGGCTCTATCCTCATATGCATACTCAGCTTTTCTCTCTTCATGTCCTTTAGAAAAATACCTATGTATCTGCTCCATTGTACGCAAGGGACTGCCCTCCCATATTGTATCAAGCTTGGCCTGGGTAAGCAATAACATTCAGTGGAAGTACTAGTGTGTCACTTCTGATATTAAGCTGTGATAGAATGTGCCTTACATTTTGAGCACTCTCTCATTTCCCCTCTTTCTCTCAGAGCACTTGCTGGAGGAAGCCAGCTGCCATGCAAGCCTATGGAGGCACTCATGTGATGAGGATCTGCAGCCTCTTACCTAAAAGCCACTGAGTGAGCTTGGAAGCCAATACTGCAACCCTGTAGCTGACAGCTTGACTGTAACCCTGAGCCAAAAGCACCCAGCTAAGCTGTTCCAGAATTCCTGACACACAGAAAGTATATGAGATAATAAATGTTTGTTGTTTTAAGCTGCTAAGTTTGGGGATAATTTGATAAGCAGAATATATAACAAATGAAGTCACCAAATGAATCTATATGTTAGCTTATTTATGGACTCTCCTCTGTTTCACTGGCTTATCTTTCTTTCTTTGCACTACTACTACATTGAATAATTACCATAGTTTTAAAATAAAACTTTCTATCTGGTAGTGTAAGTACTCAAATGCTGCAGTTATTCTTTAAGACTGCCTTTGGTATTTCTGGTCTTTTAAATTTTCATGTAAATTTTAGAATCATCTTGTCAACTCACATACACTCATAGGAGCACATGAGCGTGCCTGCGCTCACGCACACACACAATACCCACAGTGATTTTGATTGGGATTTAATTGGATCTATAGATCAACTGGGCAGAATGGACATCTTCACAATACTAAATACTCCAAGAACATGAACATTCTTCAATATCTATCAGTATTACTCAGTGCTATACGTTGTAGAGATCTTACACATTTTCATTTAACTTAAAGTTTTTGATGATATTGAAATAAAAATGCACCAGGTTTTTTTTCTATTTATTGGAAATACAAGTGTATTCTGTTAGCTTACCAATATCATTATTAATTCTAACAGTTTTTCTTGTAAGTTCCCTTGGGTTTCCTCTAGCACAATCACATTAACTACAAAAAGTGACACCTTTATTTCTTCCTTTCAAATTGTTATCCCTTTTATTTCTTTTTATTTCTTTATGGCACTGGCCAGGACCTTGGTTCAATGTGGAATAGAGGTAGTTATATTACATATCAATTTATTTCCCTTTTTCACTGTTATATTTTTAAACTCAGAGGAGAGTCTTTCAACCCATCCATATATAGGATGTTTGACATAGTTTTTTTTTTTTTCCCCTCCTTGGTACATCTTCTTAATCAAATTAAAGACATTGCCTTTTATTCTTACTTTTATGAGAGCTTTTAATCATGACTGGATGTTCAGTTTTGTAAAATAATTTTTCTAAATCTATTGAAATCTTCATATAAGTTTTTCTTCTCTTTCCTTCCCCTATATATAGTGATGAATTTCAGTGGTTGTTTAAAATTGTATATTTTTTCAAATAGTTTCATAAAAAATTCCAAATATACAGATAAGATGAAATAATTTTACAGGGAACATCTATGTTACCACCACCTACTCTTTATAATTGTTAAGATTTTGCTATAATTGTTTCATCACATAATTATCCATCTCTCCATGCATCAATCCATCATTTAAAAACTATTATTATTGACTGTTCAACCAATCCTGAACAAATTCCCCTTGGTTTCATATGTCATCTTTTCTTTTTTAATATTTCTGGGAAGATTTATCACTGTTTTGTTAGGTATTTGCATCTGTCTTTGGAAATTGTATATTTTCTTTTTTTGCAATGTCCTTTGTCAGGTTTTGGAACTCAAGATATATTAACCTCATAAAATGAATCACCAAGGGTTGCCCTTTCTCCTTGATGAGGAAAGTTTATATGAGATTCTAGGTATATCCTTTTAAAATTTGGGGGGCAATTCAGTAATACAATTAGCTGGGACTAGAATTTTCTTTTGGGGAAGGTTTTCTATAATGGATTCAATTTATTTAATAAATATAACTATTTTGGGTTTCTATTCTTTTTTTAGTTTTAGTAGGTCATGTTTTTCAAAATATTTGCCCTTTTCTAAATTTTCAGCTTTAATGGAGAGAAGTTATTCATCATATATTTCTATTGCACTTTTAATGTCTGCAATATCTATAGTGATACTACCTTTTCTTTCTTGTTATTTATAATTTCTGTTTTCTTGATTTGTTCATGACTGGTCCTACTATAATTTTATCAATTGTTTTAAAGAACAAGGTCTTGGCTTTGTTGTTTTACTACCCTTTTCTATGTTTTTGATTTCTGTTCTTATCTTTGTTTCCTTCTTCTAATTACTTAGGTTTGAGTCAACATTTTTTAATTCACTTCTTAAGAAGCTTCCTTTCTAATAAGTGTATTTAAAACTATAATTTTTCCTCCTAGCACTGCTTTAAATGCATTCTACATGTTTTGACATGTTCCATTATGACTATCCAGTACGAAAGAGTTCTTACTTTCTTTGTGATTTCTTCCTTGAACAATGGGCTATTTTGAACTATATTGTTTCATTCCCAAACTGTTGGGTATGATTTCCTTTGTTGTTGTTGTCATTATTTTTGTTTATTTCTAGTGATTCATAAAATATTCTGAATCATTTTATATTTATTAGGCTTGTATTATTACCCATCCTACTGGCAGTTTTGGTAAATATCTTGTGTACTTCAAAAGAATGTGTATTCTGTTATGTTGGGGTAAAATATTCTTTAAAATAACTAAGTATAGTTTGTTAATTATCTAATTGCTTGGTTTTTTTTTTACACCTTCTCTAATCTCATTATTTTTCTTGCTTGCCCCGGAAGCAGTGTTTAAATACACTTCTCAGATTATGGATTCATCTTGTCTTCCTTTTAATTCTATGCATTTTTGCTTCATATATTTTGAAGCTATGCATTTGATAGAGCTAGATTTAGAAATGTTTAACTTTTCTAGTAGAATGATCTTCTTACCATTTCAAAATATTTCCCTTAGTCTCTATTAATACTTGTTTCCTTGAAGTCAATTTTAATATTAGCATAGCTTCAACCAATGTTTTTGTTGGTTAATGTTTGTGAAGTGTATCTTTCTCCAGCCTTTTACTTTCAGTATTTTCGTGCCTTATATTTAAGGGGTGTCTCATTAAGTAGAAAATAGCCAACTATCATTTTTTAGTCAAACTGATGTTTTTTTCTTTTAATTAGACTATTTTAATGTAATTAATGATAGTGTTGGTTTATATCCCCCATCTGACTATTTGTATTCTATTTGACCCACAGTTTAAGTTCCATTTTTATTCCATTTCTTCTTATGTACTAATCAATATATTTCATATATTTTTCAATTAGATTATAAATTACATTTTTTATTATTTTATATGTTATAAGGGGTTACAATATGCATCCTCAATTTATTACAATCTAATATAAATCATTCATATTCCACTTGCCCAATACATTAGAACCATATAACCCTTTGTTTCCACTTATCTTTCACCTGTCTTTGTATTATTGTCGTCAAGTCTGCACTTACATTTTAGTTTGCACAGCATATTACACTTATTGCTTTGTATTGCTATTTCTTATTTAAATTTGTCCATGTATTTCCTCTTTCCATTAATCTTCATTCCTTTATGAATTTGAGTTCTCTGCTGAGAGCATTTTTCCTCTGCTTTTAGTAGAGCTATGCTGAAAACAAATGTTCTCAGTTTTTGTTGCTGTTGTTTGTTTTTTGCTTTGAAAACACTTTATTGTGCCACCTTTATTGAAAGTGTATTTTCACTAGGGATGGTCTGTTGATTGGATTTTTCAGCTCCCTTAATATATCATTCGATTTGGTCTACTGAAACCAAAAAATATAAAACAAAACAACAAACAAACAAGAAAAGAGAACAAAAAAATCAACAACAAAACCTATCCAATTTTAATTTAACTCTTTCCATCCATTTCTCTTTATTCTCCTCTTCACCAGACTACTACCTAGTTTCCAAAAATATCTTCCTCATCCTTGCCTTTGCATCTTTGCCTACATTCCTTACTTTATTTACAAAAACCGTTATTAATATTTATTTTGACTACTTAGTGTATATATATATACACTAAGTATATACTACATATATATATATATATACTAAGTATATACATATATATGTATATATAATCCCTGTCTTCTATTGGGATGTCAATCAAAATGAATCATCTTCTCTCCACCAAGAATGAGTACATAATCCAGTCAAGGCCAAACATATTTTTCTTTGAAATATGAATCTTGAGCTTAGCTGCCTAAAGACTGAAAATGATTAGTATTAATTCTTCCTGATGATGATACATTATAGAAACACTATAATTGTCCTTGTGGCCTTGATATTTTCTACCATTTTTTCCAAAACTAATGCTTGTACATAATAACTAGAAGAGTAAAGGTAATATATTTTGCATTGGTAAGACCTACTATAGTATTTAATTAAAAGATGATTATAGTGGAGTTTCTGTAAGAGAACAACCAAAAAGTTGAGGGGACTTTAATCCAAGACATTTGAAGACTAGGCAAAAGAAAATTGAGGACACCAAGATTACACACCAAAACTGCTGTCTTCTGAAAAAGTATTCTCTTCTGCATGTTTATAGACTCAATCTAAACATGGAAAAGAAACAGGGATACATTTTTGTGTGTGTGTGTGTGGTACGCGGGCCTCTCACTGTTGTGGCCCCTCCCGTTGCGGAGCACAGGCTCTGGACACGCAGGCTCAGCGGCCATGGCTCACGGGCCCAGCCGCTCTGCGGCATGTGGGATCTTCCCGGACGGGAGCATGAACCCGTGTCCCCTGCATCGGCAGGCGGACTCTCAACCACTGCGCCACCAGGGAAGCCCCAGGGATACATTTTTAATATCTATATTTACTTATTTTGTCCATAAAACAAACATGAGGTTTCTAGATCTAAGGAGACATTATTATCACTAATAGCAATGACTGTATTGGTTCCCGATACTCCATTCTCTTCCTTTGGGTAAGAGAATGAGAGCCAGATGGCTGGGCATGTGTATAAAGGGGTGTGTATTTCAAAATTATGAATCTGGAGCTTATATAAAAACTAATAGTGAGAGTGGGAGAGAAACTCTCCTGAGAGTGGGAGAGAAACCTTATCTCCCTAATGTATTCTCTGTGAAGAGCAGAAGTTAGTCCATAGTTTACAACTCTTTTGAATATAAATAAATCACCTCTAGTTTTATTATGTTTTGAAATGTATACCTATGGCTCCAGGTAGCAACAAATCTCTTTATCTCTCTAGAAGTCTCTCTATTTTATTAACCTTTTAACTTTCAAATATTTTCCTTTACCCCAGGTTGCAGTTTTCCACATTCAGAAAGCTCTAACCATGAAAAAACATGAAAATATTTTCTCTACAGTTGTACAAAGAGTTACTGCTATTTTGCTATAAATAAGAGATTAAATTCAGTTAGATACTGATTAAGGAGCGAGCAGGCTGTCTCAGGGAGTAATGAGTTCCGTGCTACTACATTCATTCAAACATATGTTCAAGTTGACCATTTAGAAGAAAAGTTATAATGGGGATTCAAGCACCCAACAAGTCCATTGTATCCTCAGGACATGGCAAGAAACAGAATGGCACACTCACATAGGGATATTGCCAACACTTTAATGAATAAACTCTTTGCAAAAGCATGGTTAAGTTGAAGGGAAACTAACGAGATGGTAGAGCATCTTGGGGCTAAGTACGATGGTGAGACAGTACCAACCTCGAGTTGAAGGGGTAAGGGGAGTGATTGGTTGCCAGAACTCAGAGATCCCTATTTCTCCCTCTGTGGGAGAGGGCCACACAACAGGAAATAAGGCCTAAGATGAAGAGCATAACCACTGTAACCTCCTGCAGCCTGGTAGACAGAAAGCTGGGGAAATAAATATCTTGACTACTCTCTGATATCCTCAACCCACCAACTTCAGCCTTCTGCTGGTGATCTTCATTTGTCTAAACCAACAGGAGACCAGAAAAGAGAGCCCAGTCAACTCAATCCACAGAGGCCACCCACCCACTCAGTGCACAGATTCTTCTGGTAAGACAGCATCTGGTGAGTAAGGCAGCAAATATGCAGCCCAAACACTTCCAGGTGAATGTGAACTTAACTAAACCCTAAAAGTCTCTGATTCTTTGAAAGGTTAATACTAATACATTCTTTCAAGAAAAGTCTCATAGCCTGAAAGAAACACTTAAAGAATGAACAACTGCTGTATAGAAATGGATATTTAGAAGTCAGCCATTAAATACAAATGGATATAACTTGATGTCAAAGGTTAAATAAATCTCTGCTAATGGAGAAGGCTAAGCTTTACTTGTTGCTGGCTCCTTTGACCCATACATGCTATTCTGAAATCATCAGGATAGACCATCAGCCAGTTTGCTTTCAATTATTTTCTTATCTCAGGCAGACACTTCAAGAGTCAGGGATCCGTACCATCTGGGCCAGATGAAAGGAGACCCAGTGCTGGGTGCCAATAGCATACTGATGACACTACATTATGAAACATCTCACTCTTTCCCTGTGAGGCTTCACTGAAAAGACTTCACAGACTACCATATGTCAGTGAGAACTGCAATATCTAGTCAAGAGTTTGGAGAAGCAAGTGCAAAAGCTACTAGTTTCTTGTGTGTTTAGTTTCAAATCTATACTCTGATAGGTACAGCTGATCTAAAAATGCTTTTATCTGTCACTTTTTGTTTCATTTCAAATTTTGACTGGAAGTCAATAGTAATGCAATCAGATATTCAAAGCAATTTTATGCTGCCTTCTGCCGTAAATTAAAATGTTCCATTAACTAAACAAATTCTCAATGCCATAAATCAGCCCACACTAAGTAAATCACAGTTAGTGAAAACCAAACTGTAATTCCATAGAAGTGATTAAGTGCTGGAAAGATATAGTAAGATATATTATCTCTGGTGGATAGCATGATTATTCAATATCTGTATCCTGTTTTTTAGACTGGCTAATTTCCTCCATAATAGGTATTTTTACTGGAAATATTTAAAGAAGAATATATATCACATAAAACTGTGTATTTTGTTCTTGTTTTGGAATGTTTTGTTATAGCCTCCTCATTAGAGCACACTTTGAAATATAGCTGATGGTTAGTTTACAAATTTGAAAACCCATAACGGATAATTTATTTACCCTAAGATGGAAATAACCTTCCTGTCAGTAGAGTCAATCATTTCTAAATTACAAAATTTATTCTCTCTGATATGTTATGAACACTGTTGGACTGCTTTCAGTTATTCCTTTCAGAAACTCAGTTTTTTCCCCTTATCAGTTTGCGGACTGCTTAAAGCATGGGAATTTTACAGATTAATATGTGGATATGGTAAATTTATATTTAATAACTTCTAAGAAATACTGATACAATTACTATATAGATATAAAACACAATAGCAAATAATTATAAAGTACTTATTTGTACAAAGCACTAAGTTTAACTGTTTACTTTTTTTTTTTTTTTTGGTTGCACCAGGTCTTAGTTGTGGCAGGCGGGCTCCTTAGTAGTGGCATGTGAACTCTTAGTTGTGGCATGCGAACTCTTAGTTGCAGCATGCGTGTGGGATCTAGTTCTCGGACCAGGATCGAACCTGGGCCCCTGCATTGGGAGTGCAGAGGCTCATCCACTCCGCCACCTCGGAAGTCCCTAACTGTTCACTTTTGATGAACTTTAACAAATTCATCACATAGTCTATGATAATCCCACCCTAAGTAATCTCCTAGTTTCCATGTTTAACATCACCATTTTATTCTTTTACAAAACAATCAAAGCAATCACGTTTTAAAGAAATGTGAATGAGGTCATAGTATTCTTCACTTAAAATCCTCTAATGGCTTTCCATCAAAATTAACACAAAATAGGGAATCCTCTAATTGTCCAAGATGCTACATCCTCCTGTCATCCTCAAGCTTCATCCCCTCCAACTCTCACAGTTGCTCAGTGTGCTTCTTATGCAGTCTTCACTGTTATTCTTTAAAGCTACCAATTAACTTGACTGTGGTAATCATTTCACAATGTATACATGTATAAAATCATCCATGTACACTAAAAAAATCACATATAACAGACATGTTTAACTTTATGTATCTTCTGACCCATTCCTCAATACTCTGCAAGCAAAATTGAACATGTCCACCTAGTTACTGTAGGATGGCATCATGTCCAAACTTTAAAGACACATGCTGGTAGAGTTTTAGGATTGACTCCAGATTTATTTGTCAGGATATTAAATTCTGAGGCACAACATGAGATTCCTCACATGTTAATAAACTTTTCACTACTAGGCTCATATTTTACCCATATCTTCTATTTCAAAAGGCCTTCAAAATCTAAATCTACCCACATTCCACTGTTTCTGCTATTACTTATTAACTAGTTGCCATAACTCTTTTTCACATATGCCGCATTCAGGCTATGCAGAGATCTGACATCAGTTACTGTCTATAGGCATTGAAAGAAGTCAGGAGGGGATATTTTGGAGAAAAGGCATCATCTTCTATAGAAATAATGGTATGTGAGTTCTTTGCATAGTCTATAGGCAGAGAGGAAGAATGAGAGGGTTACTTCTGCTGGTTTATACTGTTAGTGGAATCTATTCTCAGGCACATCCACCCAAAAGTCCCTATCCCTGTTCTCAGGGTTTTCAGCATTCCCTATAAAGACATGATTTTTATGAGAGTCCTGTCAAGGCTGTGTATTGCGTCTCCTTAGTAATTTTGCCACCTTTTAAATTAAATTCTTGGCTTATCAGAACAATCTTCACTGCAGCTGCAAAAGATGAGGGGCTTTTTTTTTTTTTTTTTTTTTTTTTTTTTTTTTTTTTTTCCTTTTTGCGGTATGTGGGCCTCTCACTGTTGTGGCCTCTCCCGTTGCGGAGCACAGGCTCCGGACGCGCAGGCCCAGCGGCCATGGCTCACGGGCCCAGCCGCTCCGCGGCATATGGGATCCTCCCAGACCGGGGCACGAACCCGTATCCCCTGCATCGGCAGGCGGACTCTCAACCACTGCGCCACCAGGGAGGCCCGAGGGGCTTTTTTAATATGGTCCTGGAGCCCTTCACATTTTCACAGCACACACAGAATAGAGAACTGGCTAACCTGTAGCTGTTAGTCCTTTTTAAAGGCTTTTATAGAAATTAACAAATCCAAGCAACTGACAATCTTTATAATTACCATTTTTCCCATTATCTCCAAATGCTAGAGAACTTCTACACAAGTCAATTTTACCTCTTCTTCCATATCTCCTAATCCATAATAGGGGGGCAGATTAGTAATTTTTATTTGACAGTATGCCAGGAGTTAATAGTACCCACTTATATAACAGTAATGGGGTCCTTGTGGCTATCTAATCAGGGAGTGGTCTAGATCTACATTCCAACCTGAGGGTTGTCTTCCAAGGACTCTTCCATAATCACATGTACTCATTTGCAGCTCCTAAAAGCAAAGCCTTAGAAAAGGATTTAGATGTAGTAGTTTACTTGGGAGGAGATCCCTTGGGGAAAAAAAAAAGTGAGGAAGATAGTAGAGTGAGAGAGAAAAGCAGTGAAAAGCAACTAAAGATATCTTATTAAACTGGTTACCACTATGTGCAACTGGAATTAACCCCCTCTGGGTATCCTCTAGATCACTCTGTAGAATATACTTCTGGTTAATTCCTATGCACAAGGAGGCTTCAGTTTTACCTCTCAACTCCCTCTTCAACTGGTTGAAGAATAACTCCCCCACAATTCTTGTCTGGGCCCCTGCATGGAGTAAGAGAACTTTTATGGTTTTGCAGACAGGGAAAAACAGATAGAATGATCTAGAAAATTATCAAACTCAGCTGCAGCTCAGATGAGCTGAGGGAATGCTGTTTGTAGCATCACAGACATCTGCCACAAGACTCAAGCAGTTTTAAATACAAAGATTTCTAAACTTTCAATGAACAGTCATCATTTTACACAAAATATTTCAAAGGAATGAAAAAGAATAGAGGTACCACATTTATTTATGAAGCTAGTAAAATCTTTAAAAAAATTAGGAAAGAACAAGAATAGAAAACCATACACCCATTTTGCTTGTGAACACAGATAAAAAATTCTAAAGAAAAGATTACAAGTTGCATTTGGTCATGTATTAAAAATGGTACTACCCAATGGTCAAGTATACATTATTATAACTGCAGAAAAGTTTCAAAATTTAAAAAAACCTATGAATAGAGTGCAACATATTAACCAAAATGAGTATCAAATACTTCTGAGCAGGGGAGTGACATGGTCATATTAGAAATTTAAATGTAACACTGGCTACAATGTAGAGGATGGATTTGAGAGAGAAAAAAATGCATCAGATATCAGTATTATCTCAGTCGAAAGTTTGATATTTCTGATGCTAATATCTGGAAATGCATTTTGTAAAAAAATAAGAGCATTTAAATTGATTTAATATAATAAGGAAGATATCACTTGCCAGAAGAAGCTTAAAATTAAGTGTCATGGTAAAAAATCTACTGAAATAGGTGTTAGGACACCTTTTGTTCAGAACAATCTTTTAACTCTCTGATCTTGAACACTGACTTAAAACAAAACAGAAAGATATGCAGTTATTTGGTGACTACTGTGTGCCAACCTCTAGGCAGGAGAATAGATAAAGGAAGCAAGTAGACTCAGGTGAAATAAAAAAGAAATTGGGGATATGGTTATTTCATAACTAGTGAGTTTGTAGCACAGATTTTTGATTGAACATGAATTTGCTCGAAGAAGTAGGGAGAAGTTGTGTGCTTTTATTGTTAAAAGCAATAGCGAATGAACCCAAATGTCCATCAACAGATGAATGGATAAAGAAAATATGGTACATATATACAATGCAGTATTGGGCAGCCTTCAAAAAGAAGAAAATCTTGTCAAACGCTACAACATCACTGAAACTCAAGGACAAAGGAAAAATGATGTATGATCTCACTCACAAAAAGTATCTTAAGTAGTCAAAATCATAGAAAAGTGGTTGCCAAGGATTGGTGGGGAGGGACAGTTAGTGTTTGATAGGTATGAAGCTTCAGTTTTGAGAGATGAAAAATTCTAGAGATCTGTTGCACAACTATGTAAATATACTTAACACTACTGAGCTGTACACTTAAAATGGTTAAGATAGTAAATTCAATGTTATGTGTTTTTTACAATTTTTTTTTTTAAATAGAGAATGTAGTGTAGAATTTGTGTCCATGCTCAGCATGGCAGACTGACTTTGATCCCTTTTGCAGAAAGAGTTCATCCAGAGAGCTGTATTAATTATTTTCCTGAAAGATATATATATATATATATATTTTTTTTTCTTTTCTTTTTTTTTTGCAGTACGCGGGCCTCTCACTGTTGTAGCCTCTCCCGTTGCGGAGCACAGGCTCCGGACATGCAGGCTCAGCGGCCATGGCTCACGGGCCCAGCCACTCCGCGGCATGTGGGATCCTCCCGGACCGGGGCATGAACCCGTGTCCCCTGCATCGACAGGTGGACTCTCAACCACTGCACCACCAGGGAAGCCCTTCCTGAAAGATATTTGAGGCTCTGGATAAAACAAACCCCACAAAAACATGGGAAGAATAAGGAGCGGCAGCACTTGTATAGCTGGGCAGCGTGGTAGGGTAGTGGGAACCTCACAGAGGGCAAAGCTGCCTTTGCAGTGGCGTATTACCTCCTGCAAACAAAAACAATGAGGCCAGAGAGAAAGAAAATGAATAGACTCTGAGATACCCCTTAGGACCTCCTGGGGAACACTCTGAGAGGGGAGGTAAAACCTGTGTATTTTAGGCATAATTGTAATAATGGTGAAGAGCTTGGGCTCTGGACCCAGACTGTCTGGGTTTGAATCTTGGCTTTGCTATGAGTGACCTTGGGTAAGTTTCCTAAGCTCAATATCTTCATCCAGGAAACATGGATTATTATAGTATCTATACCATAAAATTATTTTAAACATATTTTAAAAGAGATACAGTGTGTGAGGTACTTAAAACAGTGTCTGTAACCTATACACATATCAGCTATTACTAGTTTCATTTATAATCTTAATCAGGGAGTCTTGAATTTATATGGGATAATAGTAAGCTAAAAAGTCCAGGTTTTCAAGGGACTCAGACTAATTGTAGAGAAAGACATTTAACAATCCAGACTAAGAAAATTAGATAAATGATATAACAAAAGGTAAGTGCAATGAGAGGACATGTGAAGGGATTGTATTTTAAGTCTTTTGGGGACATTGTCTCATCTAGGTTGGGAAAGATGAATAAAGATTGCCAGAGGACCAGTTGTTTAAAGTTATAGTGACTTTAGATTGCATGGATATTGGGGGATGTTGAGGAGTTAAGTGTGTTGTAATGGAATTTTAAATGTAGGGATGAGGGAGAGGGAGCAGAAATATCAGGACAGAAGACTGAAGGGGCCAGAAACCATAAAATGCAAAAATTGTAGTTCACTGCAAACAAACTTTAGAAATTAGACCATATTAGTAGTTTTAAAACTTTAATGCGCATTAGATTCACTTGAAGAAATTTCAAAATACTCATTTGTAAAGATCTCTCCCTCGTTTATGAGATACTGATTCAGTGGGCTTGGAAGAAGGCCAGGCACTAAAACAGGTGCTCTGGTCCCCACAATATTTTGAGAACCAGGGCTGTAGACCAGTGGTTCTACAACTGTGGCATGTGTGAGAGTCTCCTGCAGTGCTTGTTAAAACACAGATTATCACACAGCCTCAGGATTTCTGATTCAGTACATTTAGATGGAGCCTAGAGATTTGCATTTCCAATAAATCCCATCCTGTGAAGTGAGGCTGATGTGGGGACGTATTTTGAGATCTACTACTGTGGATCATTTATTTAGAGCTCGTTTAGAAATCCACAACAGAAGCACTAGAGGATCTTACTCAAAATGTCTACATACAGGACCCAGGCCCTGTACTTCCACTTTCTCCTAAACCCTTGCTGCCGCCCCTACCTCACCCTTACCTCTACCTATGATATGCCTGAGAATAGGAGATGTGTGGTTTAAAGCACTTTCTAAGTTCAGTTGTTACAAAATCAAATGTGATACCATAACTAAAAGTGCTTTGTAACTGCAAAGGGCAATATGTATGAAAGACATTAATTTTGTTTCTAACTCAGTACACCGATACTGCTCAATACAATCTCAGGTTCAGAACAATTCCTAGGTGGCCCATGTTACTAAGCTGTATACTTAGAAAGAGAGGGAAAAAAACCTTAGAGAGAAACAACAGAAATTCAATACACTTTAGAAATAGTTATTGAGGATCTATTCTTATGCCCATTTCTGTAAATGTTAGTTTGTTCCTTACATTGTGGGCTAGGCAGAGAACAGCAGCATTTGATAACTATGTACCCTCGTATGCCTAGTTGCCTGATATTTAGAATTACTTTAGTGCAAAACATAACAGACCCTGAGGGTGCTCAGTAGAGTGGGAATTGTTTTCACAGGCACTATATGATAAAATCTTGATAGAAAATCAGAACTACCTCACATTCTGTAATCAATATGGAGAGCTCAATGGAAGAAAAAGGGGCAAAGACTAGCATTTCAAATATTACCTACTGAATAAAAGCAATCTCTCTGTGATAAATTGAAGAAGTTAATTGTGGGGTAGAATAAGTGCTTTGTTCAGAAAACCCCTCCCTACACAATGATAATTCATGGAGAACTCATATAAAAGGTGTCAGCTGGAGATGGTCATAGTATGAGGTTATTATTATACTTTCTCAAGTTCTAGTAAGAAATAAATAAAAACAACTACTTGTAACTTACTGTGATTACATTTATGGGAAATTAAAGAAATAAGCTACTACTACAATAAAATGACTGCTTTGGGTGAATTTTCTCATTAAAACTGTTTTCTAAAACAATATTCAAAATACATTTTCCATCAAAATATTTTGGATAAAAAATAAATTTCTCAGTATTGCCTTTGTCTTTTTTATGGAAATTTTCATCTGTCTTAAAATGCTAAGAGTAGAAGGAAAGAGTCAGGTAAGAGAGAAAATAGGTAAATGCCCAAAGAACTCAAAGTAGGCAGGGGAAATAGAGAACTTTTATATTTAATCACTGACAAATCTGCCCTCAGTGATATAAGCATAATATTTTATAAGTTTATTTAGTTTTTGTTTTAAGCCCTAGAAAGATGAGGCTGTTAATACGTTTTTAGTGAATATTTATTAAACTTCATTTGATGTTGAATGAATATGCAGACACTAAGACGGTTAAAACTAGAAGGTAAATTGGTGTCATAGTCTTGCTCTTAAGATTACTTCCAATTGCAATCAGACCCTACCGGAGGTCAACACCTTTCCAGACTTGATGAACTCACTGTGAGATAGATAAAGTAGAGTAATTAAGTTAATGGCTTGGTTCCCGTATCTTAACATGGCAAAAAGCAGGCGAACTATCAGGAAATAAGCGGGCCAGAGCCAGAGAGAGCATAAACCATTCTAGAAGACTGCAGATGTAAAAGTAAGGGTGAGTGGAACTAGATTAAATCAGTCTAGGTTAAGATGAGTAACTATTGGCACCTGTCTCTAGGAGAAATGAGCTAAACATAATTATGACAAATTACAATGTCTGGTAAGATATATTCATTAGAATCTTTCTTTAAAACTATTACCACTTTACCCTTTCTATAGTGAATAATTTCCATTTCTGTTATATATAAAATGACTACATGAAAGTAACCTCTTGGTCATTTCTGTCAGAAAAAGGCAAATATATTTACCAAAAAAGTATGTCATATAGTACAACTTTGGCCCCATTTCCAATTTTTGTTTTATAAAAAGTACGAATAAGTCTTCCTTCAACCATACAGACAGAACACAACACTTGGAAAATTCACAGTACAGCCTTGAATGGACTGTCATGCTATATATCAAAAGTGTATCTGAGGCTGTGATCTTTAAAGAAGATATTCAAAGAGATCAGCAATTCAACTCTAAATTCTTCCCTTGGATTGAGATAGACTAGCAGAATATTGTGTATTTAGAAAAAAGTGGTTAGTTCCACACAGTATCACCTTCTCTGAGGTCATTTCTAATGTAACATCCTCTGTTTTTGCTAAAGGCTATTATAAGAAATAGACATGTGGAAACAAATTTGTCATTCACCACAAAGCTGTTGTAAGGAACCTGGAAAACTATATTTCTTATATAAGATCCCAGGTGAAATGTTTCTTTGGGATTTAATTCTGGCAAGAACTTTTTCTTCAACTAAGTAACTTGTTTTCTATGTAACCTTTCTGCAAGGACATATAGCTGAATGGCTAAGGGAACAGATTGTAGAGACTGGCTCTATGAGCATATATCCTAGATACGATCTAGGTAAGGTGTTTGTGTTTTATTTCTGTTTTTTAACCATTTAAAAGGAATAGTATCAATGGTTCCCATTTGTGCTTGCTTCTGAAGATGAAATTCACCTTCTGTTTGTAAAGAAATATGGCTTCTGGCAGTTTCTTGACTCCTCTTATTAATTAGTCAAGACCAACTCATATAATACTTCTCTACTAAATTATTTATATTTTCTATATTATACTCCTCCTTCCCTTTTCCTCTAACCCATAACAGTATTCCTCACCACAATTTCAGGGCTTTCTGACTCAGAAAGTTTGCTCTGGATATTGTCAAATCAATATAGCAACGAACACAATAACTCATAGCATTACATAATATTAAAACAGTGGGCTTAGAAGAAGACATAAAAGTTATTTAAATCCAATCACTTGATAGAATCCTATCCAGAACATCTATAGCATGCAGCTTTCTACCTATGGATTTTAATATCTCTTAAGGCTGCCCAATTCACTTTGTTATAATTCTGTATAACCTACCCACCACTATAGTTATACCACTTTAGAATATTTATTTAAAAAGTAGTATAGCAGTCTTTTAGGTATTAAAACCTAGTTATTTTCTACCCATGGAAGGTAATTGATAATAAGTATATATATATATATATAAAGTTTATATATTATATATTTAGATATATAATTTTAAAAAAAATATATATATATATGTTTATCAGCTCGGTGCTTTGTGTCCACCTAGAGGGGTGGGATAGGGAGGGTTGGAGGGAGACACAAGATGGAGGAGATATGGGGATATATGCATATGTATAGCTGATTCACTTTGTTATACAGCAGAAACTAACACACGATTGTAAAGCAGTGATACTCCAATAAAGATGTTAAAAAATAAATATATATGCTTGATAAAGCCTTTTAAAATAAAAAAGAAAAGATAATGATCCTGATGACAAAAATAAAAACAAAACAAAAATAAAAACACCTCAGTAGGATAGCAGCATTTTCTGATCTAGTTCCTGTTGACTTTTCTAGCATAATCTCCCACTGTTTTCTCCACAACTTTGCTTTGTTTCAGTAATGCCTCCCTATTTGATATTTCCAAGTGCACTATCCTTTCTTAAGCCCAGTTGCTTTTATATATGCTATTACCTCTGCTAGGAAAGATCTTAATCCCAATTCTTATTCTGTTTTGAATCTTTTATCCATTCTTTCAAGTTCCAATTTATGAATCACTTCTGGGTATATGCCCTGACTACCCTCTACCTTCACGAATCTCCCCTCCCCATGAGGACCTATGACACATACACACAATCAGGCAGTTAGGCACTCATCCTTTAGTGTGTATTCTTTTCGTAAAGACATTGTGAAACTTGCAGTTTTATATGTGTGTTTTCTTCACAACCCTAAATTCCTTGAGGGCTGAAATCATGCTTCATCAGTATTTATATCCCCAGGTCCTGGCACATAAACTGTTTTCAATTCCTTTCTCCAGTTTTCCCTCTCTCTAATCAAGTCCTGTGGAGGTATCTTTCTAAATATAGACTTGGTCATGCTACTCCACAACTTAAAAAATCTTCATTAAACCTTCACCCTAACAGATATGCGCTAAACTCCTTAGCATGACATGAGAGATCCTTCAAAATGTGGACCCAATATCATCTCCTCTTACTTTCAGCAAATCTGACACCGTTCCTCAGACATACCACTGGCTATCTAAAACTCATATTTCTATTCATGCCATTCACTTTGTCTCATTCATCTTTGTATTGTGAAAGTTGCTTGGAAAATAGGGATAGTAAATAAGTATTTGCTAAAAAGAAGAAATAAATGAAATATTGAATATATTAACTTGTTTCAGACGATATACATGGTAACAATGAATAGCTATAACAATATATTTCCACTTTGAAACTGACAACTCACTATTTCTATGGAATTGCAATTTTGACAACACAGGCAATTCTACCATAGAATCCTAAAGTAATGAGGGAAACAGAGATAAATCATGGACTGAGAAATGTTTTTCTCCTTTGAAACACTTGTGAGTTTTCCAGGTGATTCAGGAGTACTTGGTATAGTTTCACGAGTTAAATCATCTTTTAGCCTAAAAAATAATGTTTTTTGTCAGCACTTTTGCTCTGACAGGTTATATATGGAAAAAGTGAATTCATGGCTTGTTCACTAAGATAACAACGAAGCAAACTTTAGTGTATTAAGTACAAAACATAATGCTATTTTCCTGTGTAGCATCATTAACTATAATATTGTATTATTATTTTATTATTATGTAATGCCATATATTTTGGAATGCGTGATTTTGGTGAAGGGGGTTTCCAACATAAAGAAAAATTATTACAAACCTATGGAGACTAAGCTTTTATTTTTACCTCCTGAACGACAAAGTCTAACTTAGAAATATCTCTCTCTTCCTCTAAGCCCCTAACTAGGACATCATTATTTTTTAAATTTCTGACTGCATTTAGTAAATGCCTGAGTTCAACTGGTTGTAAGAGCTTCATACTAGTAACTCATGTACAAAGGGAAAAAAGCAACAGAAGGTGCATGGGGGATAATTTAGTGATAATCTTCTCATTAGTCCTCCTGAAAAGGACTGAGGACAAAACCATAAATAGCTCTAGATTACAGCATGAGTGATTTAAGTTAACCATAAGGAGGATTTCCCTGAAGGGCAATGGTTGTTAAACACTGGAATAGGTTTCCAAAAAGAGGTTGTAGAACAGAGCAGAAAGGGCATAACTTTAAATATGATCTACATTATATTCCAAAATGTTGGCTGAATAATACTTCTCACTAATGAAAAATATGTATGCATGTGTGTGTGAATGTGTGCGTATGAGAGAGAGAGAGAGAGATTGAGTGTTGGGGAAGGCATTTTGAAACTCTTTCAATCCTTATTATGTTTATAATATGACTTGTGATATTCTGTTCCTTGAAAAAAATAATAAACAACACAATAAACATTGATTAAGACCACTTAATATTGGTCTGTTTAAAAAATTAATATTATATCTAAAATATTATTTTAAGTATACTTAATGCATTTTATTTTAAATATTTGGGGCTAAATTCCACTTTGTTATTATGTAAATGAAAGTCATGCTTTTCTAAATACTGCCTATTTATTAAAATATTGTTTTTAATGGAGTTTTAAAAGATAAAATTTCCTCCTAAATCCATATTTATAATGGATTATCGCTCTAGATATATTCTGTTTTACTTAGAGCACAGATGAGGTGGAACGTCAGCCAAAATATTAATAAAAAGATAATAAACTATCTGGATCGGACTTTTCTTCAACACTGAGCTCTCCAGTCTCCACAGAGACAACAGTGGAAATGGCTTTTTAACCAAGCTCATGAATGCAATCCTTTTGCCCAAGAACTGATGTTCCAAGTGGCTGGGTAGAATACAACTTGAGAAGCATATAATGAGCTTTTCCCTCAGCAACACTAACTATGGCCCATTCTCTTCAAACCAAATTTCTCTCACTCAGGGTGGTTTACTTTCTTGTAAGTTTATCAACTTTCACATGAATGAATCCCAGCAATCACAGCAACTCGCTAGCATGATGTCATTATTGGTTTACATGAGTATAAATAAGCATCTTTTAAGTACATTATAATAAGAAGTTTGGAAAACAACAATTGGATTTTAGAAGAAAAACATAGGGTTCTTTAATGCCAATGCAATAAGATTTAGTTGAGAAAAATGGGGTGAGTTCTTTTTTTCATAATTCTCATAAGTGGAATCAGGAATGAAATGGCAGGAATGGAACTAATTTTCTAGGGGGGAAGAGTACACACATAAACCATTATAATTCCTATAAACTTCTAAATCAGCTAAAATATTTTCCAAATAAAAAAAAATTCAAGAATGAATATTTTCTGCTGAAATTCTCAAATGCATTGGGCAAACACGAAGTCCAGTAACACACAGGTAAAAAACTTTGTTTCTTCTAAGATAAAGGAGGTTATTAAAAACAAAAAAAGAACTCTCTAATCTTTATTTTAAAAAATCATTAGAATCTGGCTGATTTTTTAAATTGACTTTAAGCAATAAATTCCATACTATAAAAGAGGATTTACTAAGATATTTTAATTATGAACTAATTTATCAAGATACATTTAATGAAATTCACATTATTCGTCTCTTGTTTCTCCATCCACTTTTCTCTCCCCCAACCCATTCCCCACATATAAAAATTCACCAATGCTTATTAGCAGATTGCCAGGCTAGGCATGATTTGGTCTACATATTTATCCTGAGGACAAAATAATTAATAAAAAAAAATCTTATCACTTAAAAACGAGTAAATGTTGTGTAATGGAAACCTAATATAGTGTAACTGAGAAATCTGCCCTTCCTTGAAGCTTCTTATAAAATCAAGTTTTACAAGATTTTCCCTTCACTAAATTATTTTCAAAAATACCCTTATTTGACAGTAATTTCTCCTAGATAGAAAACGATTTTTTTCTTCTAAACCTAGAATTCTTGAGCTGTCTTTAACTTTGACACCACCTTCAGCCTGATCTGATTCATTCATTTCATCAAATTTTACTGAGTGCCTATGAAGTACCAAGTAATGTGCTAGTTCTAGAACTAGAACTCATAGTTCTCTTCCAACGAGCAAGATCTACTGTGTGGCAGGCACATCAATAGACAACCACAAAGTAAGATGCAAGCACAAATAGCTAAGGAAACAATCAGGAAAGAACCTTAGCAAGGTCAGGTCCTGGAAAGACTCACGAAAGAAATAAAGCCTAGTTTGAACTTTGAGGGATATGAGGAAGTAGGAGCAATACAAGTCTGTTGGGTTGGAAGGGAGATAAGCTCTAGACCTCTCAGGCGAGGCATGAAGGATATGCCAAAGCTAGGAGTAAACAGGGATCAGGGTTTTTTTTCTGGAACCCACAAGTAATTAACTATAGATGTAACTCAGTGCAGAGAGCACAAAGTTGATGGATGGTACTGGAGAAGTAGGTAAAAAATGAATCTTGCTTTAGACTTTATGATTTAGCAGTAGGGAATAATAGAAGGATTTTAGGCAGGGATGTGATGTGATTACATGACCCAATTAGAATTATGACAAATGGTGTAGAAGGGGCAAAAATGGTGAAGAGATTATTCCACTTATCAATTATACAAGCTTGCTAAATTGCATAACTTTTCTGAGTCTCAGCTTTCTAATAAAAAAACAAACAAACTAGTGGCTACATTTTAAAGTTGTTGTGAAGGTTAGAGGATATGTATATTAAGCAGCTAGTATAGTGACAGAAATCTATTAGGCACTTATAGCTCCTAGCCTCTGGAAATTTAGTCTCCAATTTTATAAGGAAGATGATTTTTCTCTACAACATAATTCCTCTCTCTCTCTCTCATGACAACCCACTCTTTCACATGAGCAAAGAATGAGGAGGTAGCTCTCCTGCTGGGAACTGATTAACATGTACATGTATGTGGTTAGAAAAGGAAACAAGTCATTTTTAAATAGGTATCTCAAAGGAGATCATACATTGCATGCATTATGCAGCTTGGACTAAAAATCCAGGCAGAAATAGTGATTCAAAAAGAAACTTCAAAGCTTTTGCACAGCAAAGGAAACCATAAATAAGACCAAAAGACAACCCTCAGAATGGGAGAAAATATTTGAAAATGAAGCAACTGACAAAGGATTAATCTCCAAAATTTATAAACAGCTCATGCAGCTCAATAGCAAAAAAACAAACAACCCAATCCAAAAATGGGCAGAAGACTTAAATAGGCATTTCTCCAAAGAAGATATACAGACTGCCAACAAACACATGAAAGAATGCTCAACATCATTAATCATTAGAGAAATGCAAATCAAAACTACAATGAGATATCATCTCACACCAGTCAGAATGGCCATCATCAAGAAATCTAGAAATAATAAATGCTGGAGAGGGTGTGGAGAAAAGGGAACACTCTTGCACTGCTGGTGGGAATGTGAATTGGTACAGCCACTATGGAGAACAGTATGGAGGTTCCTTAAAAAACTACAAATAGAACTACCATATGACCCAGCACTCCCACTACTAGGCATATACCCTGAGAAAACCATAATTCAAAAAGAGACAGGTACCAAAATGTTCATTGCAGCTCTATTCACAATAGCCCGGAGATGGAAACAACCTAAGTGTCCATCATCGGATGAATGAATAAAGAAGATGTGGCACATATATACAATGGAATATTACTCATCCATAAAAAGAAACGAAACTGAGCTATTTGTAATGAGGTGGATAGACCTAGAGTCTGTCATACAGAGTGAAGTAAGTCAGAAAGAGAAAGACAAATACCGTATGCTAACACATATATATGGAATTAAAAAAAATGTCATGAAGAACATATGGGTAAGACAGGAATAAAGACACAGACCTACTTGAGAATGGACTTGAGGATATGGGGAGGGGGAAGGGTAAGCTGTGACAAAGTGAAAGAGAGGCATGGACATATATACCCTACCAAACGTAAGCTAGATAGATAGTGGGAAGCAGCCGCAGAGCACAGGGAGATCAGCTCGGTGCTTTGTGACCGCCTGGAGGGGTGGGATGGGGAGGGTGGGAGGGAGGGAGATGCATGAGGGAAGGGATGTGGGAACAGATGTATATGTATGACTGATTCACTTTGTTATAAAGCAGAAACTAAAAAAAAAAAAAACTTTAAAACAAACAAAAAAAACTCTAATACTGCTACTTTGCCATACAATCACAAAGGCGATGTGTTTGCTAGAGCCATCTCAGTGAAGAACGCTAGCTAGCACTGAGCAGATCTAAATGTATTTTTGCAGGTGGATAGATTGTTAGTTTCCAAGTCGGCTTGTCATGGTGAGTGATATTTAAGTGTGAAGATCAGCTGAGAAGTTGTTCACATTGCCAGTTTCTCTTTCTTGGCTATCATTTCACAAGACAAAGTCAGTGAACCAGATAAGGGAAAATGTGGATATGTATGTTAGCATATGTTTGTTTTTTTTACCCTTTCCTTCTGTATCCTGTTCTCCAGTTGGTTTATCTCCCCTAAATTAGTGCTACATATTACAAAGATAGAAAAATGCTTTCACATAAACACTTTCTGTTTGACCTCAAATTAGTCTTTGAAGGAGAAAAAAGCATTTTCAAATGATTTCAGAAAAGTAAGATTCCTATGTTGAAGCTTTAAAATTTTTTTCAAAGCTATGCCTAAGGAAAATTTCAGAAAATTAGCAACTGGACAGACTGGTTGAAATTATCTCCCTTGTGGAATACAGTGTTAATTTCAGGAAAATTTAACTGTGTAATTGAGTGGCAATTAAGTGGTGTAGAAACTGCTAGTCGTGGGTTAAAATAATTTGTAAGGCTTAATTAATTGCTAGAACAACTGATAGCCCTGTCAACTTGGCAAGTAAGTTCACTGACCTTAAAATTCAGCTGAGCTCAAGAGAAAGACTGACAAAATAATTTGTAGAATGTGACAGAGATAGCTAGAGATAAGTAACATATGAAGGTAGAGGATATACCACCAGAAAAGATAAAATAGAGATGGTATTTTCAAAAAATTTTATGCCCACATATCTCCAGAGACAAGACCCCAGGAGCCAAATATCTATCCTGCTCATGTACTGCACATAAGATTTTTTTATACTTTTAATGACTTCCTACTTTTCAGTTTGCACTGAGCACATGATAAATGGGTCAAATCCTGTGCCACGTCCACTTAATCTCAAGTTTTGAAAGAAGAAATAGCCATAAATCCAGCCGAGTATAGAGCACTAAGTGTCTTCCTTCCCATTAACTGCCAACATTTAGGCTTCCATGTAATCCTCTCAAGGTTGAAATAATGCCACTCCATTCCTCTTTTTTATATTAGGGACAAATGAGTATTTTTTTACCCTGTAGTTTGGAGAACTTTTAAAAACTCAAGACTCCCTGACACCTAAAATAACAGGTCACCCCTCCTTGATGTTCACTTGTCTTTAATTGATGGAATGAGAGACAAAGGAAAACAATGCGCAATATTTTTACTTCTTCCAAAGTTTTATAAATGAGAAAAGCCAATCCTTGAACGAAGTGACTGAACTGTGGTACAGAAGTTCTAATCATTTCAGCTATTCCTAAAAATAGAAGCAATCTTCTGATTTGTCAGGGGATGTACTACATCATCCACAGAGAGGGCTAAAGTAATCACATAAGCTATGTTACATTTTATAGTTTTGCAGTCACAGAGTATATAGGTAGTAATGATCTAGAAAGCAATAATTAGAAAGAAGGAGCAGAATACTGACTATAGTGAAGCAGTTCCAGAAAAAATCTGGATAAAACTTAGATACTTTGTATCAGATACATTTTAAGTGCCATATCAGATCATCCTAGCATCATGTGTCTCCTGTCTTGGGGACCTCTTTCACTTCCTACAACCATTGCATGACTACTGTGCTCAACTCTTGATTAAGTTATTCTCCAAATTCCAGTATCTGTCTAAAGAGAAAGTCATATCTGTGGCCTTTCTGAAGATGATCATGCAAAGTTGAACAACCAGTCACAACTGATACCAGTAACTGGTCCTTGATTTGACTTTTCTTCTTTCCTATTTCAATCCCTTTGCCCTCACTTCTGCTCTACGGAATTTCATTCCATTGTAAGCTAACAGTAGTCTATAAACCTTTTCCTTGCATCTGCTTTCCAGTAACCCATAGTAAAACATAATTCCTTTCAGAAGTAGCAAAAGAAAAATAAATTCTTAAGTAAAAATGAAATAGCATGATGTCAATAAGATGTAAAAACTAAAATACTATGACTTCTTTTTATTGAAACACAGCTCTAAGTCTTCCAAGGCAATAATGAGGTATTCAGGAGTTCTACGTTACTCATGTATTTAACTGGGATGAACTATTCGGGCAATGAAGATGTTCATACTATTGTCAATTTCAAAAGGAAGAATATAAGATGTGTGAATTGCTGCAGTCTGTCATAGCTAGGGCGCTTGGTCTTTGTGTATTGATGCCTCTGCTTTAGAACTAAGAATCCTTAGTTCTAGTGAATATGTTCATATTCATAACTTCAGTTATTAACAGCCTCAATAGTTGTAGCAGAAATCATGTTTTAGAACCTACAGGCTGTACTGTTATCTCCTCTATCCATTTCTCATACTCTTTCAGAGTCATCTTGGCTCAAGGGCTTCTTTCCACTGGCGTGAAACCAAATTTTTTATTTCTCATTTAAACTGGCAATGCACTACTTTTAGTCATGACTATCTTTCCAGTGGAGTGTTTTTAAAATCTCTAAGGAAGAGTCAAATCTAGTGGAAATTAATGAACTGGAGCTTTCTGAGTTTTTGTTTAAATATATGTAATTTCAATGTGAACTCAAATTGCAAAAAGGCAAGATCAAAGAACTAGGGAAAATATCAGACATTTGCAAACACTGGAATCAATGATATTTCCCAGTCCTTGACAAAACGTCGAAGATGTAGTTAAGCTCTCTCTAGAGAGTGATAAATTCGGATTATACATGATCAATGAAATATGCTGCTATATTTTCATACCATTTATTTCTAATAAATTATTGGGTTAACTTTTGTGTGTGTAGGCATTTCAGTTGGAAAAAAAGGGAAAATGTGATGCCATACATGCCATATTAATACTTAATTTTTAAAGTTTTGTCTACCAAGTTGATTATTATTTTATCACACAAACATTTATCAGGCAATTTTGAAATGCCAGAATCATCCTTGACATTAAGCTTCTAAGGACTACTTAAACATAGTTTTACTGTTCAACAATCTAACATCTAGTATCTGGAGTCAAAAAAGTAAATTAAACATGACAGTTTATTATAATCCAAGTTATGAGAGATTTATATGTGGAGGATTACTGGATCATGGGGTAGAAGCACTTATATTAGAAACCCTGGGGATAAGAGTTGAGGATCAAGGGAGACTTCTCTGAGAAAATAAAAGTTCAGTCTTTAAGGATGAGTTGGAGTTATTTGGGCACATATTGGGTGTTGAGTTTGTAAAAAGAGTGTATTCCATATAATGTTAAGAGCCATGCTGGTGTTAAATGGTATAATGCAAATAAAGAATCTGCAAGTCATTGCTCATGGCTGGATCAAATGTTGAGGGGTAAAGTGGTATGAGACAAAGCATGCAAGATAGGAGTACAAAGCTAAACTAGTAGTTCTGAAATCTGTGGGAAGCACTGGAAGCCTTTTTTAAATAAGTGTATATAGTGATTAGGTTTGTGTTGGAAGATATCTCTTGATCAGTGTCAGGGAGGAAGAAATTGTCCTATACCCTTCTAGGTTTTTCTGGCTGGCTTAAGAATTCAATTGACATGAGACAGGTTAACAGGAAAAAATCAAACAAAAGTATAATAACATGTAAACATGGGAGATACCCAGGTAAACTGAGTAACTCGCCAAAATGGCTTAAATTCTCACCTTAAATACCATCTTTAGCTACAGACAAAAGAAGATGTTGAGGGTAGTGGTTTGGGACCTTAAAGGCAAGGAAAGCAATTCACATGGAGACGGAAAAGCAAATATTTTGAAAGCAAATATTTGCTGGGCCATGCAGTTTACAATGGGACACAGAATAAACTCTGATATCCAGGCCCTGCAAGTTTCCTCCACTACACCTAGACCCATATTCTTTTCGGGTATCTCTGGTAATAGCTGTATTCCAGGACCAGGCCCTGTTTCTAAATTTTTTATGCAGCTAAGGGGGAGGTAAAAAGAAAGACTTCCTGAGTCTTCTGTTTCTTAAAAATAATCAGCCTAAATTAATTCTCATGCCAAAGAGACATTTTGGGGTTGCAAATTTTGCATCCCAACATCAGTATGTAGGAAGACTGGAACAGAGCCCAATTGCAGACAGAGACCAGTTAAGTATCTATTGCTCTACTCTAAGCAAAAAAACGAGTGTTAGAAGAAAGGCAGTGGGAGTGGAAATAGCAGGTGATCAATAGGATAGATTTTAGGAGGGAAAGTTAATTGGTCTTGGTCACAGAATAAAGGAAGTAATCAAGATAATGTTATTAAGTATGAATAATAAGTTTCCAGCTGAGGCAACCTGGTGGTGGGTGCTGATACCTTTAATTAAGAAAGAAAAACCAGGCTTACAAGGATGTTTGGGAGCAAGAAGCAATTTTGAGTTCATTTTTTAAATATGTTGAACTTGAGAATTATTTTGGGGAATACAAATGTAAAGTCTGAGAATGCAGGTAAGTGTATGGTTCTGAAATTTAAAAGAAGGTACTGAACCCAAGGTATGTATTTGGAAGTCATCACTACTTAAGTGACAACTGATAGTATACAATTGGATGAGGTTTCCCAGGCAGAGATACAAAATTTTAAAAGCACAATAGAACATTTCAGAAAATCTGAGCACAGGAAGGACAAGTATTGAGGTAAACTGAAAAGGAGAAAGTGTAGTGGAAATAATGTCAAAGTTGTATATAATGTTAGCAGCTACCAAGTACTGAACGTTTAGCATGTTTTAGACACTGAGTTATATGCCTTAAATGTTATCTCACAAAAACTTTGCAACAAATATGGAATTATTATCACCTATATTTAAAATGAGAAACTAGGGCTCAGAATGGTTGTCAATTATGTAGATGTAACAGTTAATATGAAGTATACTGAGTGGGACAGACTGTATTTTCCAAAATAGTTACAAAAATAGTCCTCATTCCAAATGTTGTCCTAGAAATGTGTTGTCTCTCCATCAGAAGAAGGCTATGCCCCATCCCTTTAAACCTGGGCTTTGTTTGACATCTGCCTCCACCAAGGGCTCATGGTGAAAAGGATACAATGTGACTTTGGAGAAAAGGTGATCAAAATGTCATGCACTTTCCCCTAGTTTTTCTGAAATGGTCACTTTTAGTAATAGTCTGCATGGTATGAGGAAACCCAAGCAGCAGGTGTAGAGCTCCACATGAAGAATTAGAACCACTGGTCCATAGTCCAGGTGAATTCTCTGTTGGCAGTGCCAATTTGTTAGTTACATTAAGTGAAGCATGATTGTTGTTTTAAGCCACTAAGTTTTGGGTTGGATTTTTAAGCAACAATAGACAAACTACATAAATTTGGGTACCTAGAAGTAGGAAGCTGACATAACAACACCTAAGACTGTGACACTGGCTTTGAAACTGGACAATGAGTGGAAGCTGAAGATGCCTCAAAGAGATTCTTAGAAAAGGCCTAAAGGACCTGAAGAAGCTATAGGTGAGGGCATAAAAGTAATGAAAATGTGACCAGAAGTTAGCTGAAAGGAAATAATTGTTATGTACTTGTTGAGTTTTGAGAGTTCTTTATATATCCAGGATACAATGTTCTTTCTTAAACAGGTGATTTGCAAATATTTTCTCCTAGTCTGTGACTTTTATTTCCAATCACTGTTTGCTTTTTAGTGGAACAGTGGCTTCCAAAGAGCAGACGTTCTTAATTTTGAAGAGGTACAATTTATGAATAATTTTTCATTTTTGGAATGTGACTTTAGTGTTATATCCAGGAAAGTGTTGTCTTTTCAACATCACAAAGATTTTCACTTATGTTTTCTTTTAGAAATGTTTTGCATTTATGTCTTACATGTCTACAATCCATTTTGAGTTAGTTTTTGTGTATGATGTAAGTTCAAGAACTGAATTAAATTTGTTTTGTTTTGCGTATGTATACCAACTGTACCAGCACCATTTATTAAAAAGACTATCCTTCTCCATTAAATTGCCTTTGCACATTTGTGAAAATCAACTGACCAAGTATAAGTGGCTCCATTTCTTGATTCTCTATTTTGTTGCATTTATCTGTTTTCTACCTTTCACCAATACCACACTCTCCTGATTGCTATAGCTTTATAGTAAGTTTTGAAATTAAGTTCTGAGAGTCTTCCAACTATATTCTACTGTTTAAAAATTCAGTTTGCCTTCTAGTTATTTATTTTTCCATATAAATTTTCATATTAATTTGAGTTCTACAAGAAACTCTGTTAGGCCTTTGAATGGAATTTTGTTGAATCCATCACTTTGAGAAGAAGTTATATCTTGACAATAAATAGTGAGTCTTCCAATCCATGAAATGGTATGTCTCTCCACTTATTTTGGTCATATTTGATTTTTGTTTATTGGAGTTTTGTAGTTTTGAGCCTATGGATCTTGTACATATATTGTATCATACTTCTGGTACTATATAAATGTTAGTTTGAAAATCAATTTTAAATTGTGCATTGTTATTATATAAACATATAATTGATTCCTGTATTTTGTTTGTATACTCTAATCTTGCTAAACTCACTCATCATTTATTGTCGTATTTTTTGTAGATTCTTTGAATTATTCTACATAGATAATCATGTTGATACAGAGATAGTTTTATTTCTTCCTTCTCAATCTGTATGCCATTGCTTTCTTTTACTTGTTCTATTGCTCCAGATCAGAGCTACAGGAAAATGGTGAATAGCAGTGATAAGATTGGACATCTTGCCATTTTCTTGATGTTAGAAAGAAAACATTCAGTCTTTCACCTTTTACCTTAGCTGTAGGTTTATGGTACATGCCCTTTCACACACTGATGAAATTATTTTCGATTCCTTGTCCATTGAGATTTTCTATCATGAATGGATACTGAATTTTGTCAAAAATTTTTTTGCATCTATTGGAATGCTCATACAGTTTTCTTCTTTATTCTATTGATATGATAAATTAATCTGATTGACTTTCAAATGTATCATTAATCTTGCATTCCCAGAATAAACCCACTTTGCCACACAATGTTATCCTTTTTATACATTGTTGGATTTTATGTACTAAAATTGAGTAAGAAATTGGAAGATAGATATTTTTCTCTTCCAATGTCTTCCACTGTATTTGGTGTAAGTGTAATGATGACTTCATTGAATAAACAGGGATGTGTTTCCTCCTCTTCAAATTTCCAGAAGAGTTTTTTATACAATTGCTATTAGTTTTTCTTTAATGTTTGGTAGAAACCACCAGTGAAGACATCTGTGCTTGACATTTTTTGTGTGTGTGAGATAGTTTTAAACTACAAATTCAATTCCTTTAATAGATTTAAAGTTATTCAGGTTATTTATTTCTCCTTGAGTGCTGGTAATTTGCATCTTTCATGGAATTTTTCCATTTAATCTAAGTTTTCAAATTAATTGGTATAACGTTTTTATTACTTATCTATTGCTGTGTAAGTAATTACCTCAATGTGTAATACTTAAAACAACAAACATTTATTATATCCAGTTCCTCTGGTTCAGGAATTCAGAAGCAGATTATCTGGATGATTCCGGCTCAAGGTCTCTCATTTTGTTGCAGTCAGCTGAAGGCTTCATGAGTCACAGTATCCAGTTCCAAGATGGATCATTCACATGGCTGTTGGAAGAAAAGCTCAGTTCCTTGATGACTCTTGGCAGAAGGCCTTAGTTCCTTACCACATGGGCCTCTCCATAAGCTGCTTAAGTACTTAAGCTTCCTATCAACATGAAAATTTCTCCGAGAGCAAGGAATATAGGAGAGAATGAGAGAGAAGGAAGCCACAGTGCCTACATTAGCACAGCATCAATTCCACTTCATCCATTTGTTAGAAACAAACCGCTAAATCCAGCTTACAACTGAAGGAGAGGGCAATAAGACTCCACTTTTTACTTATTTTTTTTTTACAGACAATTATTGAAGAATTTTTATTTTGGTAAAAGATACACATTTAGCCACCTAATATTTCTGACATTTGTAAGTGTATCCCTATAAAGGAGTTCTTTTTTTTTTACTTTGAATTTTATTTGATTTATTTTTTTATACAGCAGGTTCTTGTTAGTCATCAATTTTATACACATCAGTGTATACATGTCAATCCCAATCGCCCAATTCATCACACCACCCCCCACCACGGTGCTACTTTCCCCACTTAGTGTCCATACATTTGTTCTCTACATCTGTGTCCCAATTTCTGCCCTGAAAACCGGTTTAGCTGTACCATTTTTCTAGGTTCCACATATATGTGTTAATATACAATATTTGTTTTTCCATTTCTGACTTACTTCACTCTGTATGACAGTCTCTAGATCCATCCACATCTCTACAAATGACCAAATTTCCTTCCTTTTCATGGCTAATATTCCATTGTATATATGTACCACATCTTCTTTATCCATTTGTCTGTTGATGGGCATTTAGGTTGCTTCCATGACCTGGCTATTATAAATAGTGCTGCAACGAACATTGGGGTGCATGTGTCTTTTTCAATTATGGTTTTCTCTGGGTATATGCCCAGTAGTGGGATTGCTGGATCATATGGTAATTCTATTTTTAGTTTTTTAAGGAACCTCCATACTGTTCTCCATCGTGGCTGTATCAATTTACATTTCTACCAACAGTGCAAGAGGGTTCCCTTTTCTCCACACCCTCTCCAGCATTTGCTGTTTCTGGATTTTCTGATGATGCCCATTCTAACTGGTGTGAGGTGATACCTCATTGTAGTTTTGATTTGCATTTCTCTAATAATTAGTGATGTTGAGCAGCTTTTCACGTGCTTCTTGGCCATCTGTATGTCTTCTTTGGAAAAATGTCTATTTAGGTCTTCTGCCCATTTTTGGATTGGGTGGTTTGTTTTTTTAATATTGAGCTGCATGAACTGTTTATATATTTTGAGGACTAATCCTTTGTCCGTTGATTCATTTGCAAATATTTTCTCCCATTCTGAGGGCTGTATTTTCGTCTTGTTTATGGCTTCCTTTGCTGTGCAAAAGCTTTGAAGTTTCATTAGGTCCCATTTGTTTATTTTTGTTTTTATTTCCATTACTATAGGAAGTGGATCAAAAAAGATCTTGCTGTGATTTATGTCAAAGAGTGTTCTTCCTATGTTTTCCTCTAAGAGTATAATAGTGTCCGGTCTTATGTTTAGGTCTCTAATCCATTTTGAGTTTATTTTTGTGTATGATGTTAGGGAGTGTTCTAATTTCATTCTTTTACATGTAGCTGTCCAGTTTTCCCAGCACCATTTATTGAAGAGACTGTTTTTTCTCCATTGTATATCCTGGCCTCCTTTGCTATTGATTAGTTGACCAGAGATGTGTGCGTTTATCTCTGGGCTTTCTATCTTCTTCCATTGATCTATGTTTCTGTTTTTGTGCCAGTACCATATTATCTTGATTACTGTAGCTTTATAGTATAGTCTGAAGACAGGGAGTCTGATGCCTCCAGCTCTATTTTTTTCCCTCAACACTGCTTTGGCTATTCAGGGTCTTTTGTGTCACCAAACAAATTTTAAGGTTTTTTGTTCTAGTTCCGTAAAAAATGCCATTGGTAACTTGATAGGGATTGCATTGACTCTGTAGATTGCTTTGGGTAGTACAGTCATTTTCACAATATTGATTCTTCCAATCCAAGAACATGGTATATCTCTCCATCTGTTGGTATCATCTTTAATTTCTTTCATCAGTGTCTTATAGTTTTCTACATACAGGTCTTTTATCTCCCTAGGTAGGTTTATTCCTAGGTATTTTTTGTTTTTGTTGCAGTGGTAAATGGGAGTGTTTCCTTAATTTCTCTTTCAGATTTTTCATCATTAGTTTATAGAAATGCAAGAGATTTCTGTGCATTAATTTTGTATCCTGCTACTTTACCAAATTCATTGATTAGCTCTAGTATTTTTCTGGTGGCATCTTTAGGATTCTCTATGTATAGTATCATGTCATCTGCAAACAGTGACCGTTTTACTTCTTCTTTTCCAATTTGTATTCCTTTTATTTCTGTTTCCTCTCTGACTGCCATGGCTAGGACTTCCAAAACTATGTTGAATACTAGTGATGAGAGTGGACATCGTGTCTTGTTCCTGATCTTAGAGGAAATGCTTTCCGTTTTTCACCATTGAGAATGATGTTTTCTGTGGGTTTCTCATATATGGAATTTATTATGTTGAGGTAGGTTCCCTCTATGCCCACTTTCTGGAGAGTTTTTATCATAAATGGGTGTTGAATTTTGTCAAAAGATTTTTCTGCATCTTTTGAGATGATCATATGTTTTTTATTCCTCAATTTGTTAATATGGTGTATCACATTGATTGATTTGCGTATACTGAAGAAACCTTGCATCCCTGGGATAAATCCCACCTGATCATGCTGCATGATCATTTTAATGTGTTGTTGGATTCTGTTTGCTAGTATTTTTTTGAGAATTATTGCATCTATATTCATCAGTGATACTGGTCTGTAATTTTCGTTTCTTGTAGTATCTTTGTCTGGTTTTGGTATCAGGGTGATGGGGCTTCATAAAATGAGTTTGGGAGTGTTCCTTCCTCCACAATTTTTGGGAAGAATTTGATAGAATTCACCTATGAAGCCATCTGGTCCTGGACTTTCATTTGTTGAAAGATTTTAAATCACAGTTTCAGTTTCATTACTTGTGATTGGTCTGTTCATATTTTCTATTTCTTCCTGGTTCAGTCTTGGAAGGTTATACCTTTCTAAGAATTTGTCCATTTCTTCCAGGTTGTACATTTTTTTGGCATAGAGTTGCTTGTATTAGTCTCTTAGGATGCTTTGTATTTCAGTGATGTCTGTTGTAACTTCTTTTTTTATTTCTAATTTTATTGATTTAAGTTGTCTACCTCTTTTTCTGGATGAGTCTGGCTAATGGTTTATCAATTTTATTTATCTTCTCAAAGAACCACCTTTTAGTTTTATTGATCTTTGCTATTGTTTTCTTTGTTTCTATTTCATTTATTTCTGCTCTGATCTTGATGATTTCTTTCCTTCTGCTAACTTTGGGTTTTGTTTGTTCCTCTTTCTGCAGTTCCTTTAGGCATAAGGTTAGATTGTTTATTTGAGATTTTTCTTGTTTCTTGAGGTAGGCTTGTATAGCTATAAACTTCCCTTTTAGAACTGCTTTTGCTGCATCCCATAGGTTTTGGATCATTGTGTTTTCATTGTCATTTTTCTCTAGGTATTTTTTGATTTCCTCTTTGATTTCTTCAGTGATTTCTTGGTTATTTAGTAACGTATTGTTTAGCCTCCTTGTGTTTGTTTTTTTAATGTTTTTTTCCCTGTAATTCATTTCTAATCTCATAGCGTTGTGGTCAGAAAAGATGCTTGATATGATTTCAATTTTCTTAAATTTACTGAGGCTTGATTTGTGACTCAAGATGTGATCTATCCTGGAGAATGTTCCGTGCGCACTTGAGAAGAAAGTATAATCTGCTGTTTTTAGATGGAATGTCCTATAAATATCAATTAAATTTATCTGGTCTATTGTGTCATTTAAAGGTTCTGTTTCCTTATTTATTTTCATTTTGGATGAAACTTCCATTGGTGTAAGTGAGGTATTAAAGTCCCCTACTATTATTGTATTATTGTGTTACTGTCGGTTTCCTTTTTTATAGCTGTTAGCCGTTGCCTTCTGTAGTGAGCTGCTCCTATATTGGGTGCATATATATTTATAATTGTTATATCTTCTTCTTGGATTGATCCCTTGATCATTATGTAGTGTCCTTCCTTGTCTCTTGTAACATTCTTTATTTTAAAGTCTATTTTAACTGACATGAGTATTGCTACTCCAGTTTTCTTTTGATTTCAATTTGCATGGAATATCTTTTTCCATCCCCTCATTTTCAGTCTGTATGTGTCCCTAGGTCTGAAGTGGGTCTCTTGTAGACAGCATATATATGGGTCTTGTTTTTGTATCCATTCAGCAAGTCTGTGTCCTTTGGTTAGAGCATTTAATCCATTCACGTTTAAGGTAATTATTGATGTATGTTCCTATTACCATTTTCTTAATTGTTTTGGGTTTGTTTTTGTAGGTCCTTTTCTTCTCTTGTATTGCCCACTTAGAGGAGTACCTTTAGCATTTGTTGTAGAACTGCTTTGGTGGTGCTGAATTCTCTTAGCTTTTGCTTGTCTGCAAAGCTTTTGATTTCTCCATCGAATCTGAATGAGATCCTTGCTGGGTAGAGTAATCTTGGTTGTAGGTTCTTCCCTTTCATCACTTTAAGTATATCATGCCACTCCCTTTGGCTTGTAGCATTTCTGCTGAGAAATCAGCTGTTAACCTTATGGGAGTTCCCTTGTATGTTATTTGTCATTTTTCCCTTGCTGCTTTTAATAATTTTTGTCTTTAATATTTGCCAATTTGATTACTATGTGTTTCAGTGTGTTTCTCCTTGGGTTTATCCTGTATGGGACTCTCTACCCTTGCTGGACTTGGGTGGCTATTTCCTTTCCCATGTTAGGGAAGTTTTCGACTATAATCTCTTCAAATATTTTCTCGGGTCCTTTTTCTCTCTCTTCTCCTTCTGCGACCCCTATAGTGCAAATGTTATTGTGTTTAATGTTGTCCCAGAGGTCTCTTAGGCTGTCTTCATTTCTTTTCATTCTTTTTTCTTTATTCTGCTCTGCAGCAGTGAATTCCACCATTCTGTCTTCCAGGTCACTTATCCATTCTTCTGCCTCAGTTATTCTGCTATTGATTCCTTCTAGTGTATCTTTCATTTCAGTTATTGTATTGTTCATCTCTGTTTGTTTGTTCTTTAATTCTTCTAGGTCTTTGTTAAACGTTTCTTGCATCTTCTCGGTCTTTGCCTCCATTCTTTTTCCGAGGTCCTGGATCATCTTCACTATCATTATTCTGAATTCTTTTTCTGGAAGGTTGCCTATCTCCACTTCATTTAGCTGTTTTTCTGGGGTTTTACCTTGTTCCTTCATCTGGTACATAGCCCTCTGCCTTTTCATCTTGTCTATCTTTCTGTGAATGTGGTTTTTGTTCCACAGTCTGCAGGATTGTAGTTCTTCTTGCTTTTCCTGTCTGCTCTCTCTCAAGACTACTTTTTAAAAGGGAATTAATAAAGAATTATGGATATATTTTAAAACTACCATAAAGTTATTCACATTTCTCCCTTATTATTTTATCTGATTTGTAGGGATATTCACTCTTTCAATATTGATCTTGGTAATTTTGCCATATCCTTTTTTGGAAGTAGATTAGATTTACTGATCTCCACAAATAACCAGTTTTTGTTTCATTGATTTTTTTCAGTTGTTTTTGTTTTCTATATCATTATTTGTGCTTTCATCTTTACTATTTTTTCTTCTATGAAAATTATCTTTCCTCTAAAATTGGGCTTGATTCCTGTTTTGTTGTTGTTTGCTTTATTATGTGAAAGATTAATCAGTAGCTTGAGAGCTTTATAGGCATTTATTACTATAAATTTCCCTCTAAGCCCTATTTTAGCTAACTCTCATTAATTTTGACATGTTGTATATTCATTCTCATTCTATGAAAGATATTTTTCTAATTATTCCTTTATATTTTGGTGTTGGTTTGCTTAGGAATCTGTTATTTCATTTTCATGTACTTGGAAATTTTCAAAATATCTTCCATTATTTTTTTTTTTTTCTTTTTGCGGTATGCGGGCCTCTCACTGTTGTGGCCTCTCCCGTTGTGGAGCACAGGCTCCGGATGCGCAGGCCCAGCGGCCATGGCTCACGGGCCCAGCCGCTCTGCGGCATATGGGATCCTCCCAGACCGGGGCACGAACCCGTATCCCCTGCATCGGCAGGCGGACTCTTAACCACTGCGCCACCAGGGAGGCCCAAAATATCTTCCATTATGAATTTTGAATTTAATTCTATTGCAATCAGAGAGCATTCTTTATATAGTTTGAGTACTTTTAAATGCATCGAGGGTAGTTTTATTGCTCAGAACATGGTATATTCTGATGAAAGTTCTTTGGGGCCTTAAAAATATACATTCTACATTGTTGTGTATCAGTTAGGTGAAATTGGTTGATAGACTGTTGAAGTCTTCTTTATTCTCACTGATTTTGTGTCATTGTTTTCTCTTAGTTATTGAGAGAACAGTGTTGATGTCTCCAACTATAATGGTGAATTTGTCTATTTCTTTTTGCCATCCTATCCATTTTTGCTTGATGTATATTTAATCTCTATTATTGTGTTCCTAAATCTTTAGGATCTATGTCCTTTTGATGAATTTATGATGGTTTTATCCATATTAAAAATTGTTTTGCTCTCAAATCTAATTAATGTGATATTACTATAACTACTCAATTTTCTTTTTTTTTTAACTTTGATTTTCTTTTGATTACTTTTTGCATGGTATATATTTTCCATCTTTTTACTTTATACATTTAAATTTAATTAGATTTGTTGTATTTAATGCATAATCAGATATAGATTTTTCCAATATGACAGTCTCTATTAGGGTATTTACCATTTAAATCTAATGTGGTTACTGACATGGTTGGATTTAAATCTAGCAGCTTGCTATCTGTTTTCTATTCTTCAAATAGAAAGAAAAGGTCCCTTTGTCCCTTTCCCCCCATTTTTTCTGCCTTCTAAGGAATAAATGAGAAATATTGCAAAATGAGAAATGCAACTCTAAATTGATTTGAAAATTCAGACTGAAGGTGAACTCTCTTTCTAGGATGACTGCAAAAAAGTGTTATTTAGAATTATAGGAAGAATTCACCCAGCCCTATGATTTAGTGTGAACAGGATGAAATAGTTAATCACTCAACAGATATTTATGAAGCTCCTTCTAGGTAACTACCATTTAATAATGCATTTTCCTCCACTCACATACAAAAACGTATAATTTAACTTTCTCAATCAAGCAGAAAACTGTGTATTTCTTGATACCCATTTGTCAAAGATAAAACCAAAAGCAGTAAAATTATGAATGATGAAATTCACAAAAGTTATGAAGCACTTTTCAGACCAGTTATTATTTTTGTAGTTAATTCTGTTGTCCAGTAAGATATTTTCTAGTCAATATCTTTTTGGAATCATTCAAACTACAGCTCTATTTCTCAATCTTAAGTATTATTATTACTATTATTATTATTATCATAATTATCAGTAGTTGTAATAAACAAGTTGTTCCAATGACACACACTGTAAAAATTTTAAACACATCTAGAAGTAAACAGTACTTTAAGTTACACATTCAATATCATAGCAAACAAAATTTACTTTCTCAGCTCTTTCAATTGCTGTCTGCTAATTCTGAAGCTGCTTAGTTATTATGTTTATTTGTTCATCTAGATCAGAATAAGGTCTAAAACACAACTGAGGACATGATCGTCCTGGGCAAGGAGTATACTTTCATTGGTACAATAATGAATGCATCTGAAAGACCTTTCTTAACTCTCATTTTGGGCTATACTAGGCAGGGTTAAAGGATTCCAATCTGGATTAAAGGATTAGGTAACTCATAAACTAGTTTTTCATCTTAGAAAAGAAGGAAACATATTCATTTAAATTCTTTGTGTCAAGGGATGAATGACTATGCTTTGCAAGCATGCTTTTTTTCCATGTAAGCTACAATAGCAATATTTTTTTTTCAGTCTTTTGCCATGTTGATCCCCTGCTCATCTTTCAAACTGAATGCTTAGATATGCCTTATGGGCTACAAAAAGTTCACTGCAATTAAGTATCACTGCCTCTGATGATAATGTTCTTAGGTAATCATTGCTGTAAGTCACAAGAAATATGATAGCAAAAACAGAAAAAAAAAACTTAGAAGTATAAAAATATTCCCTAAATATTTGTATTTCTAGGAAAAAAAGAATAAAGAATTTTTTTTTTGGACATTTGTATTTTCAGCATGGGTTAAAGACTTTGCTAAGGCTTAAAACTCCAAAGACTATTTCCCACAAGTGATACATCAAATAACCTCCTTGCATGGTGTTCACTCCTCCCTTTATTTTTAATGCACAAGCCTTTGATAACTGGCAAGGACAGTCTTGGTTAATTACTTGCTTGGACCATGGTGTTGAGATGCCAAATTTTCTTAGTCTAAGAGATCCTTCAAAGTAAAACTTCCTGCTCTTGCCATCATATTCAGTTCAGAAGCTATCCAAAAATTTAAACTGTGTTCCGTGACAGATTTTGACTCTCCCATGGCTAAAAGCCCATAGGCAGTACTGGATGAACTATAACCTCATAAAACTGCATAGTGGTTATTTGTGGAAAGCCATTCTAGATTCATAAATCTCTGAAATGCAAAATTTGATCACATTTCTAATTCTCTTAATTCAAATTATTCTGCCTCCTTTTGTCCTTTTCTTTTCACTCTTAGGAGTGCCTCTCTCAAAATCATTGTGAAGATTTAAAAAGTTACCCATCAGTTGTCCTATCTCATATATTCCCAGTCTTTCCTATTCTTTCATTAGAAATATCAACCCCAATAGACCACACTCGAAGCTTACATCTGGTCATTGCCTCCAAAAGGAACCTAGCTACTATCTCCATTTCTTTGCTTATCCTCATATTTATTCTTATTTGGAGAAAATGATGCTTCTATACAGAAGAAACCCCATTGTTAACCAAAGTCACTAAAAAATACACCTGGTAATGAATATTTGCTCATACCTTTAGCTGCAATAGGAACTGTTGTTTAAGAAGTAGTAGTTCAAGACAGATAAGAGCATAGAAAATGGAGCCAGAGAAGTTTGATACACCTCATTTGACCAATTACTATTTGTATGATCTTGACAGCTTTTTTACCTTCTCTATGCCTCAGTTTCCTTATTTGTAAAGTGAGGAAAAGCATCATGCTTAGAACAATAGCTGGCTTGTAATAAATGTCATAGAAGTGCTAGTATTCTATTTACAAGAAAACGAAATATAATCATTAAGGCTTTACTCAGAGATATCTTCTCCATTGAGTTATTTCTGGTTCTCAGGTAAGATCTGATTGATAAAGAAGACTCCTGGTAATATATCTTCCATCAAAAACCAATTCAATATAAATAAATTAATTAATTAAAAAATTTTTATTGGAGTAGAGTTGCTTTACAATGTTCTGTTAGTTTCCACTGTAAAGCAAAATGAATCAGCTATATGTATACATATATTCCCTCTTCTTTGGATTTCCTTCCGATTTAGGTCACCACAGAGCACTGAGTAGAGTTTCCTGCGCTATACAGTAAGTTCTCATTAGCTATCTATTTTATACATAGTATCAATAGTGTACATATGTCAATCCCAATCTCCCAATTCATCCCATCCCCCCTTTTTCCCCCTTGGTATCTATACATTTTTGTTCTACATCTGTAATTTTGTGTACTACACAGTTTTAAAGTTTCCTTGGATATGTGTTTGGAAATATGTTATGGTAGTATGTTTAAGATGTATGAATTAGAAAATAATGCTCAGCCTGTGGTTTTAAATGTTCTTCTTCAGGTTTGTTTTTTAGCAGTTGGTACCCTCCCTAAAATGCTAGAAAATCACAGCAGATATAAATCAACAAAATATAATTTCATTTTCTTCTACTGTACTACTAAGGGAAATGAGTTTGAAAGAAACTGAATAATTATTGTACTAATTTTTGTTTAGATAATATTTCCTGTTTCATATATTTTGTAATATAAATAAAAATTATGAAACTGCTTGATATTTTTCTACCCCAAGCATTTTTGACTTTTAAATTTTAAACATTGCCATTTATTTAGTTGCCAGATATAACTATTTACTGAATATCTATTATATGTTCAGCACTTTCCTAAATACTACAGGTCATTTTGAAAACAACACTGATGATCAAGAAAAAAATTTGTGGAAAATGTGTAATACAATGTAGAGCCATCAAATAAACAGAATGTACAGAAGTAATTAGTGAGTTGAGGAAAATATGTGATATTTAAGGTTTACTACATTATCGTTCATTATTGGAGCCCCCAAATATGTAAGTAGAAATTCAAATTGGACCCAAATATATAGAGATATTTATATAGATAGATATAGATAGATAGATAGGGATATTTATAATACATTTTGTCTGTGAAAATGCAACCAGCAATAGAAAAAACAGGCCCATTTCCACTTGCTTACCTTAAAACCATAGACATTTAAACTTCTATTCCTAATCATTAACTACTTTAGAAAGGGGATAAAAATTGAGGATGTTCACAGAACTTTCTACTCCCTCAGAAAAATAAATTATGCAATTCATTACATTCAATGGGAATAAATTTGAGTTTCTCTTGCAAAATGTATTTTTTTTTACTTCTACAAATTTTCAAAAAACCAAATGAAAAGAAATATCAAGGGTATTTGTAACTAAATAAAAAATCCTCAAATCAATGTTCTTAGTTAATTAGTGATGGCATTTCTAATCTAAATTATATATATAGATCATATTTTTGTTCTTAAACTGTAACTGTATTTTCATTAAAATTATTTCATGTCTAGTTTCATAAACCTTTGCAAAAACATCATGTAATACATTTCCAATTCTGTTAATTCAAATCATTCTGTCATCTTTTTTCCTTCACATTTTTTGGTTGTTTTTTCCCCATTATTTTGACCAACTTGACTGATATAAGACAAAAAAGCTGTGACTATTTTGATTAATATTGTGTACACATGTATTTAGTATAAATAATTTTTATTCTTTCCTCTTAAAAGTATCTATATTATTTTGTTTATTTCCATTGCATAATATTTTCTTTCTTAAGAAAGTAGAAAATGTTAATAATAGAACCTCAGGACTTCTAGTAAATTCTAGTAAATGTGTCAGATTGACATCATGGTTAAAGTAAAGCAAAACAACATGCAATGACCCAAAATGACTGACAGAAAAGAAGAAAAGACAGTGACAATTTTAACAAATTTTTAGAAGTAAAAATACGAATAGAGAAGTGGTATGCTCATTGCTGTTAGCCCTCCAGTCATATTTCCTTTGATCCCCTTACCTTTTTCATGGACACTGGCTCTGTTTGACACTTCATCCCCTTTAGCTAATACTAGCATTTCTGTCAGAGAACTGTTTCCAGGCTGCTAGAGGCCACCCATTTACCTGTATATGCCAGAAAGCAGCAGGTGGCCCTTATCCAATGACTTATAGGTGTGGGAGCATACATACACCAAGTTACTTGCCTCCTGATTGGACCAACACTGGTTCTACTGAGCTCTCATGTGGGATTGAACTAAAAAAGTCTCTGGGGCACTCTACTTGATACAATATCGTTGTTTCACCTCCTTCCCTTCCCAGTCCCACTGCCTCAACTGACTACTGTTTTTCCCTGGGAACACTTCCTACTAAACACTTTCAAAAAATTCCTCATCTTGGGATCTGCTTTTGGGAAAATAACCCAAATACAGTGATAACTGATTTAGCCCATTTGAAAAAATCACCACTTAAGTTTGTGGAGAAAGACACCTTAATGATACTCCATCATCAATAATAAAATCCTGCAGAACCTTTTGAAAATCTCAACACTGGAGACATTGGAAATAGCTTAATGTAACTAAGTTAAAAAAAAGAGAGAGAGAGAATGGTTGAAAATCTCTTTAAAAAGCATTTGGACTTTCATGTCTCACATCCTCATATATTTATCCTCTGCAAGAAAACAGTGGACTTGGAGATATGTGGAACTATAGAAAATATGAGTAGGGATTAGATAAAACAATGCATAAAGAATTGTAAGACCCTCAGCTTTCTCTCCCTATCTAGTTCCCAGAAAGTTAGTATATGTCACCCACCCCAACTGCATACCCCCACCAAGGTTTAGAAAACTATCTTAACAAAATAAATAATTCTGGGGAAAGGAGTTTCAGATACTAACAGTTGGAAGTCTTCCACTGAAAAATGTAAGATTGACATTTAAACACCACCAGGTGACCTGCTCTGTCAATGCAATCAACTCACTCTTGAATAGGGAGGGACAAATGGGCTCCCCAGCAATGCAGGGGAAGCCTCCACCAAAAAAAGAGAGTCCAAAACAAACAGGTAAAAAAAAAAAAAGTGTCTAGGAAACAAACTAAAGAAAACTTCATAAAAACTAATTTAATTTAATTTAATTTTTGAGAATAAGTAAAATGTTGCAGTAAGCATAAAGACTGATATACTATAAACAAGAAATTCAAAGAAGGAAGCCCTTGGAAATTAAAAAGATAGTTTTTTCTATGCTTCAGTGTCCTCTGGGAGGGTGAGAAGATAAATTCAAGGAAATCTCTTCAAGTGTAGGAAAAGGTAAAAACAATGTGTTGGAAAATAGAGAAACAAGTAGCAATTTGGAGTATCTATTCATAATTTTCAAAATCTTTCTAACAGGATTTACAAAAAGAGAGACAGGGAAAAGGGGTAGAGGAAATTAACAACAAAGGGATAGAAAATAGTCCCCCTCCAAACCAAAGATCCCCGTCTCTAGAATAAAAGGACCCACCAAATTTCCTGTGTAGTGAAAGAAAAGAAGGCCACACTAAGGTACATTACACTGCAATCAAAAACAAAGAAACAAAGAATCAAACAAAAAACACAATAGAAGATTTTAAGAGTGTCCATAAATAAGGAGAGGAAAAAAAGTCACACTAACATAAAAGGGGATAAAGTGACATTTCGTAATAACACACTGGATTTTATGAAATAGTGCCTTCATTATTATTCCAAGGGTGGGTGGGTGATTTATTCAAGACATTTTCTTACATACAAGCTTTCAAATAATACTTCTTATAGAACCTCATTAGAGATTTACTAGAAAATAAGCTTTAACAAAACAGATGACAAACTAAAAATGAGAAAGTGATAGGTTCCATAAAGTAATGAAAACTTCCTTCATTGAGTTTATACTCTAATAAAAGAGAGGCAATAAGTAAGTAGAAAACAGATGGTGATAAACATTAAATAAAAAGGGAAAGCAGGGTAAAGAGACATAATGGTTAAGAGGATACTTTGGTTAAGGTGCAAGAGAAACTTCACTGGGACCTGAATGAAAAGCAGAAGAGCCAAAGAATACATGGATGATAGTGCTCTAGGCAGAGGGTGCACCATATGTCCCTGAGAAGGGAGCATGTTTGGCTTGTTAAAGAACAGCAATAAAGCCAGAGCAACTGAAGCAGAGATGAGCTGGGGCGCACATGGAGAGACAAAGTGGGAGAAGTAGTAAGAGCCTATGTCATGTGGGGCTCTTCAGTCTTGGAAAGGACTTCAATTTTTATTCTAAATATGACTGCTCATGAAAATCTGCTACAGGATTTTGATCAAGGGAATAGTATGACCTGATTTGCAATTTAAAACTCTGCTGTGTGGAGAATAGCTAGTAGGAAATCATGCAAAAAAGCAGAAACACCAGGTAGGCTACTGTACTTGTTTTTATACCTCCTTATCTTTCAGTACTTAATATGACTCTTTTGTTCTCAGAGTAATATTTTACATCAGTACCATTGCCTAATTATTTCCACTTATATTTGGGACACTTTGGCACATATATCTATCAGTATGACAGGAACAATAAACAACCAAAAATCCCAGAGATGATCTCCCTAGAAACCTACTCTGATGCAATATGATGATTTTCTCATTTGTAATCATTCATTATGACTTCTGTCAATAAAGAATATATGGAAACATAAAATGGCTAAAGTGTATTTATAAATTTTTGAACCAGTTATTAAAATTGCTGAAATATTTTAAGAGCATGTGGTCAGATATGACATTTTGAAACTTTGAAACTAAATAATTGATCAGGAGAGAAAATAAAAATAATGAGTGATTTGTTTGCATACTTCAGATTTTTAACTCTTGCAGGAACAAACTTGACAATCATCACCCTAGCGTATCATCATCTTCAGCACATAAAGTTAACCTGATAGTCAAATTAAATATATGAACAGACAGTTGCCTACTTGATATGCATTACAATTTTCTTTTATTTTGTTTTGTTTTTTTTCCTGGATGCCATTTGATTTTCTTTTCTCACTAGAGAAGACAGAACATTTTTAATTAAAAGAAGTATGTATTTCTTAAGTGGAAGAAATGTCTATATTAAAGCATCCATTACTATATTAAATTTACCCTGGGACCTATGCTAAAAATGGAAGCTGGTGTCATAATGTGCCTCTGGTCCTTTGGGAAACTTTTCTTTTTAACTCAACAGGCTATTAAGATCATCATAAATCCTTAGGACAGTAATTCAGAAACTGCTAATGACTGCATTCTTACATGTTAAAGAAGATGTGCAGGGTCAGCAAAAAGCTACTAATGACAAGCATGAAGAAGAAGGAAATCATGGCCTGCCTGCACAAGGGAATCTTTACATGCAGACTATGGTTTTCAAGCTTAAAAGTTGTCAAGAAGCTCCACTACCATATATTCCAAATGATGCACTGATTAAGAAAGGTCACTATGTCTTTTGGGAAGTTAACTGTCATGATATAGTAACTATGCAAAGCTGCAAGTCTCTGGAGTAGTATTTGTGTCTAATATATATGGTCACAGGAAATATAACTGCCAGGGATGCCATATTCATCATCTTGAGTAGTTTTATCAGCACTACCTAATGTCACACTCAAAAGAAAAATCACCAAAAATCTTCTTGGCCATTCAATCATGCATCCTTTGTGAGATGTGCTTGGGGTAAACTCTGTGCCTGGCTATCAGGATATAAAGATGAAAATAATATAATGTCCGTGTCCTCACAGTGCTCTAAAAAAATAAGAGGTAAAACAAATACGGAAAATATTACAACATAATGTGGTAACTGCTATACTAGAATTAAAATAAAAACATTAGGGGAAGTGCTAAATTGGCTTTGATGTGTTTCCATAAAAAGTATATCTATAACCTGTGATTCAAGGAGAACTTATGGAAGATATAATTAAAATGCTTATTTTTGCATGAGAAAAAAAGAAAATATTTTTCGCATTCTCTAAATTCTTTATACTAAGATCTAGTACTAAAATCTCTCAGTTCTGACTGTAACTCTGTTACTTTTTTGATAAACTACACAAGCAAAGGTCATTTCTTCACTAATTTATACATCATATAAATATATATTATATGTCCATTATATATGATTGCATTTTCTTTTTTTTTTTTTTTTTTTGCGGTTCACGGGCCTCTCACTGTTGTGGCCTCTCACATTGTGGAGCACAGGCTCCGGACTCACAGGCTCAGCGGCCATGGCTCACGGGCCCAGCCGCTCCATGGCATGTGGGATCTTACCACACTGGGGCATGAAACCATGTCCCCTGCATTGTCAGGCGGACTCTCAACCACTGCGCCACCAGGGAAGCCCTATATGATTGCATTTTCTAGGATCTGGAAATAACATTGCAAGCAAAAATAGACATTTTTACTGCAATCAGAGAAGAAAAATAAATAAAAGGAATCCAAATCGGAAAAGAAGAAGTAAAACTGTCAATTTTTGCAGATGACATGACACTATACATAGAGAATCCTAAAGATGCCACCAGAAAACTACTAGAGCTAATCAATGAATCTGGTAAAGCAGCAGGATACAAAATTAATGCACAGAAATCTCTGGCATTCCTATATAATAATGATGAAAAATCTGAAAGAGAATTAAGGAAACACTCCCATTTACCACTGCAACAAAAAGAATAAAATACCTAGGAATAAACCTACCTAAGGAGACAAAAGACCTGTACGCAGAAAACTGTAAGACACCGATGAAAGAAATTAAAGATGACAAACAGATGGAGAGATATACCATGTTCTTGGATTGGAAGAATCAACATTGTAAAAATGACTATACTATCCAAAGCAATCTATGATTCAATGCAATCCCTATCAAACTACCAGTGGCATTTTTCACAGAACTAGAACAAAAATTTTCACAATTTGTATGGAAACATGAAAGACCCCAAATAGTCAAAGCAATCTTGAGAAAGAAAAACGGAGCTGGAGGAATCAGATCACTGACTTCAGACTATACTACAAAGCTACAGTAGTCAAGACAGTATGGTGTTGGCACAAAAACAAATATAGATAAATAGAACAGCACAGAAAGCCCAGAGATAAACCCATGAACATATGGTCACCTTATCTTTGATAAAGGAGGCAAGAATATACAATGGAGAAAAGACAGTCTCTTCAATAAGTGGTGCTGGGAATACTGGACAGCTACATATAAAAGAATGAAATTAGACACTCTCTAACTTCACACACAAAAATAAAATCAAAATGGATTAAAGACCTACATGTAAGGCCAGACACTATAAAACTCTCAGAGGAAAACATATGCAGAACACTCTATGACATAAATCAAAGCAAGGTCCTTTTTGACCCACCTCCTAGAGACATGGAAATAAAAACAAAAATAAACAAATAGGACCTAATGAAACTTAAAAGCTTTTGCACAGCAAAGAAAACCATAAACAAGATGAAAAGACAACCCACAGAATGGGAGAAAATATTTGCAAATGGAGCGACAAAGGATTAATCTCCAAAATATACAAACAGCTAATGCAGCTCAATATCAGAAAAACCAATAACCTAATCAAAAAATGGGTGGAAGAGGGCTTCCCTGGTGGCGCAGTGGTTGAGAGTCCGCCTGCCGATGCAGGGGACACGGGTTCGTGCCCCAGTCCGGGAAGATCCCACATGCTGTGGAGCGGCTGGGCCCGTGAGCCATGGCCGCTGAGCCTGTGCATCCGGAGCCTGTGCTCTGCAACGGGAGAGGCCACAACAGTGAGAGGCCCGCGTAAAGCAAAAAAAAAAAAAAAAAGGGTGGAAGACCTAAATAGACATTTCTTCAAAGTAGACATACAGATTGCCAATGAACACATGAAAGGATGCTCAACATCACTAATCGTTAGAGGAATTCAAATCAAAACCACAATGAGGTATCACTTCACACCGGTCAGAATGGCCATCATCAAAATATCTACAAACAATAAATGCTGGAGAGGGTGTGGAAAAAAGGAAACCCTCCTGCACTGTTGCTGGGAATGTAAATTGATACAGTCACTATGGAGAACAATATGGAGGTTCCTTAAAAAACTAAAAATAGAACTACTATATGACACAACAATCCCACTACTAGGCATATACCCTGAGAAAACCATAATTCAAAAAGAGTCATGTGCCACAGTGTTCCTTGCAGCACTATTTACAATAGCCAGGACATGGAAGCAACCTAAGTGTCCATCAACAGATGAATGGATAAAGAAGATGTGGCACATATATACAATGGAATATTACTCAGCCATAAAAAGAAACAAAATTGAGTTATTTGTAGTGTGGTGGATTGGCCTAGAGTCTGTCATACAGAGTGAAGTAAGTCAGATAGAGAAAAACAAATACTGTATGCTAACACATATATATGGAATCTAAAACAAAAAACAAAAAAATTTCTGATGAACCTAGTGGCAGGACAGGAATAATGACACAGACGTAGAGAATGGGCTTGAGGACACTGGTGGTGGGGGGAGGAGCGGAAGGGGAAGCTGGTACGAAGTGAGAGAGTAGCATTGCCTTATATACACTACCAAATGTAAAATAGCTAGTGGGAAGCAGCTGCATAGCACAGGGAGATCACTAGGTGCTTTGTGACCACCTAGAGGGGTGGGATACGGAGAGTGGGAGAGAGGTTCAAGAGGGAAGGGGTATGTGGATACATGTATATATATAGCTGATTCACTTTGTTATACAGCAGAAACTAACACCATTGTAAAGCAATTATACTCCAATAAAGATGTAAAGAAAATAGACATTTTATGATATAGCTTTTATTCTGTAAGAGAGGCTAGTAAGTTTATTTTTTTAGAAATTGACGAGTTGATTCTTACACATATGTATGTGATAAGTCAACAACCTAAGAATAACCAAAGCAATAACTGGAGAAAAAGAAAAGTTTAGCACATATACCATGTGAATTCAAGACTTACTGAACATCTGCTTTTATCCAGTAGTGTTATACTTGCACAAGGTTATACATATAGATGAACAGGACCAATAAAGTCTAGAAATAGATCTGCACATATATGGTTAATTCACTTTTTTTTTAACATGAAGAGACAATCAGTGGGGAAATAAAAGTCTTTTCACAAATGGTGCTGCAACAACTGGATATCCAAAAGGAAAAATAAAATGAACATCTACTCTTCCCTCACACCATACATAAAAATTATGGATCATGAGTCTAAAAGTAAAAGTATGGTACTTTTAGAAGAAAACATAGAAAATATGTGACTTTGGTGTAGGCAAAGATTTCTTAAATAGGACACAAGGGCATAAGCAATAATAAAAAATAAATAAATTAGATATTATCAAAATTGAAAAAAACTTGCTCTGGAAAGAACTCAGTAAGAAAGAAAAGGCGAGTCACAGCCTGAGAGAAAATATTCATAATATATACAGCTGACAAAGGACTTATATCCAGAATATATAAAGAACGTTTACAAACCAATCATAAGAACATAAATTCCCCAATAAGAAATGGGCATATCTGAACAGATGTTTCACAAAAGAACCTATGCAGATGGCTAAGTGCATGAAAGACATGTGTGACACAATTTCTCATCCAGCAAATGCAACTATTACACACCCAAGAGAATGGTTAAAATTAAATCGCTGATAATGCTTACTATTGATTATATGGAGCAACTTGAACTCTCATACGCTGCTAATGTGACTGTTAAATATTACAACACACTGGAAAACTAAGAAACACAAAAGTTTCTTAAAATGTTAAACTTTCACCAACCATCTGATCCAAGGTATGTATCCAAGATCCATGCACACCTACATCAATCAGGTTGATGAAATAAAGACAGACATAGACAATAGGTAGATACATACATATATACATTCACACACATACATATATACATACGTATATACATCCACCCTTACATAGATAGGTGATGGACAATCGAAAATCTCAGATCTTATGGGTCAAAGTACAGTTTTAAAGCCATTTTTGATGAAACAAGTAGGCTGACCAACATTTCCCAAGATTAAACAAAGTAGAGCAGTGCATTTGAACTACAAAACTGTTATCATGTCATCAAAAGCAATATATTGAATTGAATAAGCAAGTCGAAAATGGAACAACTAGAAGCCACATGCTATACAGATACTATAAAAAATAAATATTAGGTGTCAAGGAATATGTCTGTTGATTAATACTAGAGACAAGGTTAGGCGTAAGGCCTAAGGTCAAAAGAGAAGTTGCTGTTAAGTGAGAACAAAGAAACCTCGAAAGGGAAAATATCTACTTCAGATTAGAGACACATATTTCTGTCTGGGGAAGAAAGATCAAATGTGTTTAGCCCAAGGCTTAATCTACCCAGAGAAAGGGCAAGTATAGACACCTGACTAGAGTAAAGTAAGGACTGAAAGATAAGAAGATGGATTGTAACAAGATGCTACTTATTCACAGACCAGAAAAAAAAAAAAAAAAAAGGAAAGAAAAGAATAGAGCAAAGTAGATTGGGTTTAAACAGGAGGGTGCTAAAGTAAATTGGAGTAATTCTAGGAGCCATAATCACTGAAGTCAGGGCCTAATTAAGCTTTTAGACTACAGAGGAATAACCAAAAGCAATTACCTAAAGAGTGTGTGTATACTTTCTTTATCCAAAGAGATTTAAATCCTTATGTTTCTAACTAGCAAATCACAAACTACAAAGAATCTGAACATGAAAGGCACTACACCTATCCCTTCTCTGGGGGAACCTCCCTGCTACTGCAGGCATTGGGCCTGTTAAGAAAATATTGAATATTCTTAAAGAATCTGTAGATTCTGAAATAGAGAAAGGAAAAAAAATAGTATGAAAAGCAGAAAGAGCACATATGGAAGCTAATTGCTAGGTGTAAATTCCAGAGAAGGCTTGTCCCATCTTTGGGGATCTCCGCCCAAATATATATCTTTCCACAATACCTGAGTGTTTATTTTTCCTTGCTACAAAGACTACAGTTTTACAAAATAAAAATTCAATTGGCCGGTATGAGGAACTAGATATCATTCCCACATAATGTGAGTAAACTTAATAATTAATAGATATCATAGGAATTTTTATAAATAATTAGTTGAGTTGTAGAAGTTTTGATTAGGTGGAGGCAAATGATTTGGAAGAGTATTACCAAAGTGAGAAAATAGTAGTAGAACAGAAGATAGAGAAAAAATATAGGAAAGTGACAAAGAAAAATTCCAGAAAATTTCCTTATCGTTTTCCAAAGCAAAAGTGTGTGGAAAGGGAATGGGGAGGTATCATTATTTTCCTTCCTATATCACATGACCAACTGCTCTTAGACACCAGAAATAAGCTAGTTATGGTTCTATAGTTGAATCTCATTGTAGATTAAATGGCCTTTAGTAGATTGTTTAGGGGGACCTTAGTACCTACCCATTACAGCATTCCTGTGTTCTTATGTGACAAATATGTGTTTTATATAAAGAAATAATTTATAATTTGGGAATGTGGAGAATGGTGACATACTTCAATTACTAGTAGTGGCCACCTACCCTTTAAGAGTTAGCTATGGTCTTTAACGCTCTATGTTTGAGATAAGGCTAAGAAATGCCAAATCTTAAAGCAGAAATTGTATCAGAACAATAGAAACAGAACATGTCATTGCTGACCTGGGGTAACTCCAAAGGAAGCAAGACAGTGGCTTTGAGAACAACTGTTGTGAGCAAAAATATCACTAGTGTTCTGGCATTCTAGGAATTCTGTATCATTGGTACCAAGCAAAGTTTAGGGCTTCCCTGGTGGCACAGTGGTTGAGAATCTGCCTGCTAATGCAGGGGACATGGGTTCGAGCCCTGGTCTGGGAAGATCCCACATGCCGCGAAGCAACTAGGCCCGTGAACCACAACTACTGAGCCTGCGCATCTGGAGCCTGTGCTCCGCAGCAAGAGAGGCCGCGATAGTGAGAGGCCCACGCACCGTGATGAAGAGTGGTTCCCACTTGCCACAAATAGAGAAAGCCCTCGCACAGAAACGAAGACCCAACACAGCCCAAAATAAATAAATTAATTTTAAAAAAAAAAGAAAAGTTTAGACAGTGAGATATAAAGGCCTAATTTTAAAGAAGTCAAAAAATGTATAATCAATTTAAGCATCTGTTAGGTAAAAATTTGACACTCAAAATTGATATTAAAAATATAATAACAATGGTTGAATTATGTTTATACTTTTGTGGATGCTTTTTCAAATCTGGTGACCATCACCTAAAATCAAGGACTTTATGAGCTTTTGAAACAAAGTCCCCCTAAAATCACGTTCCACTGTTGAGTTTATGATTCACCTCTCTATCCAAAACTTTATTCCCTTTCTGGTCCTGCCCCTGTTCCCCTCAGGATTGAGAAGTATAAAAGAAAAGGGGAGATTGAAACCAAGCAGGACCCTGCAGGGCCCTCCTGGGTAGAAAAGCCCCTCCATGTCCCCCGTTTCTTGTTTGTTGAAAAGGCTTTAGTCTCCTAGAAGACTTCCCTGAGTTCCAAAGAACAGGCACAAGTACTTACTAATCAGGGAAATGAGGGGATGCAGAAACAAAGGGAAATCAGTTAACAAGAAAAGCAACAACAATAGTTCAGTGAAAAACAGAGTCCTAGTTCCTCCTCAAGGGATATACATAACAATCTGACACATATCTTTGAATTGCTCTGCAGGAAGTTAGAACCCCTGCCCAAGTGGCGGCTGCTGACTACATTCTGAGCACAAGCACTAGACCCCAGACTGGTTAGAACCAGAAGCTTGATGATTAAGATTCCTGAAACATCACCCTGTTACCTCACCACCAACCAATCCGAAGAAAGCCATACACCCTGCAGTCTTACCCCAAATGCTGCCTTTAAAAAGCCTTCCCTGAAAGATATCAGGGAGTTTGGGTCTTTTGAGCATGAGCCACCTGTTCTCCTTTCTTGGCACCCTGCAAATAAACACTGCACTTCCCTTCACTACAACCTAGTGCCTGTAGATTGGCTTTGCTGCATGGCAGATACTCAAGTTTGGTTTGGTAACACTTCTGAGTTTAGAAGAGTTTTCTTACTGATCATAATCCTGTTCTAACAGTTTTGTCTTGTGAAACAGATCCCAATTATTTTCCAAGAGAACAACACTACTCAAAACATTTCTGTGTCCTATATTTCTGAACATTTTACCAAGTAGTTTGACATTTTATACAATGGGAAAAGTATTCTAAGAAACAGCATCAAGCTATTTCCTGTTATGGCTAAAATTCACACCGGAGAGAGTAGCTAAGCTTTTAAAAAATCTTCCAAAACAGGAATCTCCAGAGTAAAATCTATCAGGCTGTTCCTGTGTACAAAGATAGATAAAAGTCTGGGGAAAGGAAAGAAAAGGATATGTTGGAGGAAATTAAGTTATATAGCTGGTCAAAAATGTACATAGAATTTTAGAAAAAGATCTTAGTTCCTGTATTGATATCCAATACATTTATTGTCAAAATATTACACTTCACATTTGAGTTCCTATTAACTGAATTACTGATGGCAGCACCCAAATCTTGCATCAGGAGTAAATTTCATCTTGAAACTACCTGCTGGATAAGAGTCTTGAAACTGTCAAGTAACTAGAATGCTGTTTAACACCTTTGCCAAACTGACTAATTCTTCACTAATTTGTTTCAAAATCAAACAGGTTTTATCACAGTATGTTTATATTCAAAGACTAGGGGCATGAATCAAAATGTCTGTGGGCCCATGAATTAGTGAGAGGTGGTGCAATACACCAGCATTAAACTGGTGAATAGAAGAAGCAGGAATTAGCTACATGAGGATCAATATTGCTATTAGACTTAATGCTACAAATATTTGTCCTTATAGATGCTAAGTATCCTCAGATTACTTTTACCTAACCCCAGGCCCAGATTATGAAAATCTGGTTGTGGTAACATTATTTTATTGTTAATGATTATACTTTTTCATGTGTACTAAATGAAAACTGATCAACTAAAATATCATTTACGTTCACACATATCTACATTTTATAAGGGAAGAAATTCTTTATCATTCATAGATACTTATGGTATATAAAATTATATATTTATGTCACATATCAATTATTATCAAATAAAAAATGAAAAAGTTTACCTATTTATAAGTCTAAATCCTTATACACATATACATATATCTATATATATAGTACATATGTATGTATATATATACACACAGATCTGTAGAGTTGACACTTGAACAACTTGGGGATTAGGTACACTGACCCTCTGCACAGTCAAAAATCTGTGTATAATTTATAGCTGGTTCTCTGTATCCGTAGTTCCTCTGAATCAGTGGGTTCAACCTACTCCAGATCATGTGGTACTGTAGTATTTACTGTTGAAAGAAACCTGTATATAAGTGGACCCATGCAGTTCAAACCCCTGTTGTTCAAGGGTAAAGTGTATATATACACATATATATTCATACACATATGTGATTAAAACTTATATGTATATAATTTTACTAGATCCTAAATTCTGTCTAGATTCAGGATCATTAAAAACCAATGACAAGAGGGACCTTCAAGATGGCAAAGGATTAAGACATGGAGAACACCTTCCTCTCCACAAATACATCAAAAATACATCTACATGTGGAACAACTCCTACAGAACACCTACTGAATGCTGGTAGAAGACCTCAGACTTCCCAAAAGGCAAGAAACTCCCCATGTACCTGGGTAGGGCAAAGGAAAAAAACAAAAATCAGAGACAAAAGAATAGGGACAGAACATGCACCTTGGGGAGGGAGCTGTGAAGGAGAAAAAGTTTCCATACACTAGGAAGCCTCTTCACTGGCAGAGACGGGAGGTGGGCAGGGGGAAAACTACAGAGGAGAGCACAGCAACAGGGGTGCAGAGGACAAAGTGGAGAGATTCCCACACAGAGGGTCGGTTCTGACCAGCACTCACCAGCCTGAGAAGCCTGTCTGCTCACTCGCCGGTGTGGGTCAGGGATGGGAGCTGAGGCTCAGGCTTTGGAGGTCAGATCCCAGAGAGAGGACTGGGGTGGGCTGCATGAACACAGCTTGAAGGGGGCTAGGGCAACACAGCTAACTGGAAGAGAGTCCAGGAAAATGTCTGGAACTGCCTAAGAGTCAAGAGACCATTGTTTCAGGGTGTGCAAGGAGAGGGGATTCAGAGTACGCCTTAAAGGAGATCCAGAGACAGGCACAAGCCACGGCTATCAGCGTGGACACCAGAGACAGGCATGAAACACTAAGGCTGCTGATGCCACCAAGAAGCCTATGTGCAAGCACAGGTCACTGTCCACACCTCCTGACTTGGAAGCCTGAGCAGCCCGCCACTGCCAGGGTCCCATGATCCAGGGACAACTTCCCCAGGAGAACACACGGCACACCTCAGGCTGTTGCAACATCATGCCGGCCTCTGCCACCACAGGCTCACCCTGCATTCTGTACCCCTCCCTCCCCCTGGCCAGAGTGAGCCAGAACCCCCTAATCAGCTGCTACTTTAACCTTGTCCTGTCTGGGTGGGGAACAGACACCCTCAGGAGACCTTCAAGCAGAGGCAAGGTCAAATCCAAAGCTGAACCCCAGGAGCTGTGAGAATAAAGAAGAGAAAGGGAAATTTCTCCATGCAGCCTCAGAAGCAGCGGATTAAATCTCCACAACTTGAAATACCCTGCATCTGTGGAATACCTGAATAGATAACAAGTCATCCCAAAACTGAAGCAGTAGACTTTGGGAGCAACTGTAGACTTGGGGTTTGCTTTCTGCATCTAATTTGTTTCTAGTTTTATGTTTATCTTAGTTTAGTGTTTAGAGCTTATTAGCATTGGTAGATGTTTATTGATTTGGTTGCTCTCTTCCTTTTTTTATACATATATATTTTGTTTCCTTTTTCTCTTTTTGTGAGTGTGTATGTGCATACTTCTTTGTGTGATTTTGTCTGTATAGCTTTGCTTTTACCATCTGCCCTAGGGTTCTGTCTGTCCTTTTTTTTTAGTATAGTTTTTAGCACTTGTTATCATTGGTGGTTTTTTTTTTTTTTTTTTTTTTTTTTTTTTTTTGCGGTATGCGGGCCTCTCACTGTTGTGGCCTCCCCCGTTGCGGAGCACAGGCTCCGGACGCGCAGGCTCCGGACGCGCAGGCTCAGCGGCCATGGCTCACGGGCCCAGCCGCTCCGCGGCATATGGGATCCTCCCAGACCGGGGCACGAACCCGTATCCCCTGCATCGGCAGGCGGACTCTCAACCACTTGCGCCACCAGGGAGGCCCTCATTGGTGGTTTTATATTTGGATTTGGTTGCTCTCATCTTTCTTTCTTTCTTTTTTAATTGTTTTATTACTTTTATATTCTTTTAATTTTTTTTTTTTTTTTTTTTTTTTTTTTTTTTTTTTTTTTTTTTTTTTTTTGCGGTATGCGGGCCTCTCACTGTTGTGGCCTCCCCCGTTGCGGAGCACAGGCTCCGGACGTGCAGGCTCCGGACGCGCAGGCTCAGCGGCCATGGCCCACGGGCCCAGCCGCTCCGCGGCATATGGGATCCTCCCAGACCGGGGCACGAACCCATATCCCCTGCATCGGCAGGCGGACTCTCAACCACTTGCGCCACCAGGGAGGCCCTCTTTTAATTTTTAATAATATTTTTTATTTTTTTTTAATAACTTTATTTTATGTTATTTCACTTTATTTTTTTCATCTTTCCTTCTTTTATTTTTTCTCCCTTTTCTTCTGAGTCATGTGGCTGACAAGGTCTTGGTTCTCTGGCTGGGTGTCAGGCCTAAGCCACTGAGGGGGGTGAGCCACGTTCAGGACATTGGACCACCAAAGACCTTCCAGCCCCACGTAACATCAATCGGTGAGAGCTCTTCCAAAAATCTCCACCACAATGTGAAGACCCAGCTCCACTCAATGACCAGCAAGCTACAATGCTGGACACCCTATGCCAAACAACTAGCAAGACAGGAACACAAGGCCACCCATGAGCACAGAGGCTGACTAAAATCAAAATAAATTTGCAGACACCCCAAAACACAGCACCGTATGTGGTCCTGCCCACCAGAAAGACAACAACCAGCCTTATCCACAGAACGCAGGCACCAGTCCCCTCCACCAGGAAGCCTACACGACCCATTGAACAAACTTTACCCACTGGGGGAAGACACCAAAAACAACAGGAACTACAAATGTGTAGCCTGTGAAAAGGAGACCCAAAACACAGTAAGTTAAGCCAAATGAGAAGACAGAGAAATACACAGCAGATGAAGGAGCAAGGTAAAAACCCACGAGACAAAACAAATGAAGAAGAAACAGGAAGCCTACCTGAAAAAGAATTCAGAGTAATGACAGTAAGGTTGATCCAAAATCTTGGAAATAGAATGGAGAAAATACAAGAAACATTTAACAAGGACCTAGAAGAACTAAAGAGCAAATAAACAGTGATGAACAACACAATAAATTAATTAAAAATTCTCTAGAATGAATCAATAGCAGAACAACTGAGGCAGAAGAATGGATAAGTGACCTGGAAGATAAACTAGAGGAAGTAACTACCATAGAGCAGAATAAAGAAAAAAGAATGAAAAGAATTGAGGACAATCTCAGAGACCCCTGGGTCAACATAAAATGCACCAACATTCGAATTATAGGGGTCCCAGAAGAAGAAGAGGAAAAAAAAAAGGGACTAAGAAAATATAGGAAGAGATTATAGTTGAAAACTTCCCTAATATGGTGAACGAAACAGTCAATCAAGTCCAGGAAGTGCAGAGAGTCCCATACAGGATAAATCCAAGGAGAAACACTCCAAGACACATATTAATCAAACTATCAAAAATTAAATACAAAGAAAAAATATTAAAAGCAGCAAAGGAAAAGCAACAATTAACATACAAGGGAATTTCCATAAGGTTAACAGCTAATCTTTCAGAAGAAACTCTGAAAGCCAGAAGGGAGTGACAGGACATACTTAAAGTGATGAAAAGGAGAAACATACAACCAAGATTAGTCTCTCCAGCAAGGATCTCATTCAGATTCAACAGAGAAATTAAAAACTTTACAGACAAGCAAAAGCTAAGAGAATTCAGCACCACAAAACCAGCTCTACAACAAATGCTAAAGGAACTTCTCTAGTCAGGAAACACAAGAAAAGGAAAACACCTACAAAAACAAACCTAAAACAATTAAGAAAATGGTAATAGGAACATACATATCGATAATTACCTTAAATGTAAATGGATTAAATGCTCCAACCAAAAAACACAGACTGGCTGAATGGATACAAAAACAAGACCCACATATATCCTGTCTACAAGAGACCCACTTCAGACCTAAGGAGACATACAGACTGAAAGCAAGGGGATGGAAAAGGTATTCTATGAAAATGGAAATCAAAAGAAAGTTGGAGTAGCAATTCTCATATCAGACAAAATAGACTCTAAAGTAAGGAATTTTATAAGAGACAAGGAAGGATGCTACATAAAGATCAAGGGATCAATCCAAGAAGATATAACAATTATAAATATATATGCACCCAACACAGAAGCACCTCAATACATAAGGCAAATGCTAACAGCCATAAAAGGGGAAATCAACAGTAACACAATCATAGTAGGGGACTTTAACATCCCACTTTTACCAATGGACAGATCATCCAAAATGAAAATAAATAAGGAAACAGAAGCTTTAAATGATACATTAAACAAGATGGACTTAATTGATATTTATAGGACATTCCATCCAAAAACAACAGAAGACACTTTCTTCCCAAGTGCTCATGGACATTCTGCCAGATAGATCATATCATGGGTCACAAACCGAGCCTTGGTAAATTTAAGAACATTGAAATCGTATCAAGTATCTTGTCTGACCACAACTCTATGACACTAGATATCAATTACAGGAAAAAAACTGTAAAAAATACAAACACACGGAGGCTAAACAATACACTACTAAATAACCAAGAGATTACTGAAGAAATCAAAGAGGAAGTCCAAAAATACCTAGGAACAAATGACAATGAAAACATGATGACCCAAAACCTATGGGATGCAACAAAAGCAGTTCAAAGAGGGAATTTTATAGCAATACAATCCTACCTCAAGAAACAAGAAACATCTCAAATAAACAACCTAACCTTACACCTAGAACAGTTAGAGAAAGAAGAACAAAAAAACCCCAAAGTTAGCCGTAGGAAAGAAATCATAAAGATCAGATCAGAAATAAATGAAAAAGAAATGAAGGAAATGATAGCAAAGGTCAAAAAAAGTAAAAGCTGGTTCTTTGAGAAGATAAACAAAAGTGATAAACCATTAGCCAGACTAATCAAGAGAAAAGGGAGAAGACTCAAAACAATAGAATTAGAAATGAAAAAGAATTAACTGACACTGCAGAAATACAAAGGATCATGAGACATTACTACAAGCAACTATATGCCTATAAAATGTACAACCTGGAAGAAATGGACAAATTCTTAGAAAAGCACAACCTTCTGAGACTGAACCAGGAACAAATAGAAAATATAAACAGACCAATCACAAGTAATGAAACTGAAAATGTGATTAAAAATCTTCCAACAAATGAAATACCAGGACCAGATGGCTTCACAGGTGAATTCTATCAAACATTGAGAGAAGAGCTAACACCTATCCTTCTCAAACTCTTCAAAAATATAGCAGAGGGAGGAACACTCCCAAACTCATTCTACGAGGCCATCATTACTCTGATACCAAAACCAGACAAAGATGTCACAAAAAAAGAAAACTACAGGCCAATATCACTGATGAACATAGATGCAAAAATCCTCAATAAAATATTAGCAAACAGAATCCAACAGCACATTAAAAGGATCACACACCATGATCAAGTGGGGTTTATCCTAGGAATGCAAGCATTCTTCAATATATGCAAATCAATCAATGTGATACACCATATTAACCAACTGAAGGAGAAAAACCATATGATCATCTCAACAGATGCAGGAAATTCTTTCGACAAAATTCAACACCCATTTATGATAAACCTTCCAGAAAATAGGCATAGAGGGAACTTACCTCAACATAATAAAGGCCATATAGAAAAAACCCGCAGCCAACATTGTTCTCAATGGTGAAAAAATGAAACTATTTCCTCTAAGATCAGGAACAAGACAAGGATGTCCACTCTCACCCCTATTTGCAACATAGTTTTAGAAATTTTAGCCACGGCAATCAGAGAAGAAAAAGAAATAAATGGAAGCCAAATCAGAAAAGAAGAAATAAAACTGTCACTGTTTGCAGATGACATGACACTATGAATCCTAAACATGCCATCAGAAATCTACTAGAGCTATTCAATGAATTGGGTAAAGAAGCAGGATACAAAATTAATGCACAGAAATCTGTTGCATTCCTATACAATAATGATGCAAAATCTGCAAGAGAAATTAAGGAAACACTCCCATTTACCACTGCAACAAAAAGAATAAAATACCTAGGAATAAACCTACCTAAGGAGACGAAAGACCTGTATACAGAAAACTATAAAACACTGATGAAAGAAATTAAAGATGATACAAACAGGTGGAGAGATATACCATATTCTTGGATTGGAAGAATCAATACTGTGAAAATGACTATACTATCCAAAGCAATCTACAGAGTCAATGCAATCCCTATCATACTACCAATGGCATTTTTCACAGAACTAGAACAAAATATTTTACAGTTTGTATGGAAACACAAAAGACTCCAAATAGTCAAAGTAATCTTGAGAAAGAAAAACTTAGCTGGAGGAATCAGGCTCCCTGACTTCAGACTATACTACAAAGCTATAGTCATCAAGACAGTATGGTACTGTCACAAAAACAGAAATATAGATCAATGGAACAGGATAAAAAGCCCAGAGATAAACCCATGCACATATGGTCACCTTATCTTTGATAAAGGAGGCAAGAATATACAATGGAGAAAATACAGCCTCTTCAATAACTGGTGTTGGAAAAACTGGACACTAACTGGTGTTGGAAAAACTGGACAGCTACATGTAAAAGAATGAAATTAGAACACTCCTTAACACCATACACAAAAATAAACTCTAAATGGATCAAAGACTTAAATGCAAGGCCAGACACTATAAAACTCTTAGAGGAAAACATATGCAGAACACTCTATGATATAAACCACAGCAATATCCTTTTGACCCACCTCCTAGAGAAATGGAAAGAAAAACAAAAATGAACAAATGGGACCTAATGAAACTTAAAAGCATTTGCACAGCAACGGAAACCATAAACAAGATAAAAAGACAACCCTCCGAATGGGAGAAAATATTTGCAAATGAAGAAACTGACAAAGGCTTAATCTCCAAAATACACAAGCAGCTAAGGCAGCTCAATATCAAATAAACAAACAGCCCAATCCAAAAATGGGCAGAAGACCTAAGTAGACATTTCTCCAAAGAAGATACACAGATTGCCAGCAAACACATGAAAGCATGCTCAACAGCACTAGTCATTCGAGAAATGAAAATCAAAACCACAATGAGGTATCACCTCACACCAGTTAGAATGGCCATCATCAAAAAAACTACAAACAGTAAATCCTGGAGAGGGTGTGGAGAAAAGGGAACCATCTAGCACTGTTGGTGGGAATGTAAATTGATATAGCCACTAAGGAGAACAGTATGGAGGTCCCTTAAGAAACTAAAAATAGAACTACCATATGACCCAGCAACCCCACTACTGAGCATATACAATGAGAAATCCATAATTCAAAAAGTCATGTACCACAATATTCATTGCAGCTGTATTTACAATAGCTAGGACATGGAAGCAACCTAAGTGTCCACTGACAGATGAATGGATAAAGAAGATGTGGCACATATATACAATGGAATATTACTCAGCCATAAAAAGAAACGAAATTGAGTTATTTGTAGTGAGTTGGATGGACCTAGAGACTGTCATACCGAGTGAAGTAAGTCAGAAAGGGGAAAACAATTATTGTATGGTAACATATATATATATATGGAATCTACAGAAAAAAAATGGTTCTGAAGAACTTAGGGACAGGAGAGGAATAAAGATGGAGATGTAGAGAATGGACTTGAGGACACGGGCAGTGGGAAGGGTGAGCCGGGATTAAGTGAGAGCATGGCATAGACATATATACAATACCAAATGTAAAACAGATAGCTAATGGGAAGCAGTCGCATAGTGCAGGGAGATCAGCTCAGTGCTTTGTGTCCACCTACAGGAGTGGGATAGGTAGGGTGGGAGGGAGACGCAAGAGGGAGGAGATTTGGGAAATATGTATATGTATAGCTGATTCACTTTTTTATATAGCAGAAACTAACACACCATTGTAAAGCAATTATACATCAATAAAGATGTTAAAAAATATATATATATATATAAATGTAAAAAATAATAAATAAAAGATGCTAACCCAGATCTTATAGCTCTGAACTACTGCTTTCCCTACACCTACCAGAAAGCAGCAGCAGCAGAGACATTTCCAGAAGGTTTGTGGTGGCAGCAGCCTTGTGGAAGAGAGCCAGTGGGATTTGTTTTTCATCTGCATTTTATATTTACAAATATATTGTGTATGTATTTAGAGTAATTTGGCAGAAAGCTAATAGACTTTATGAGGAAGCTAAAGTCCCTTGCACAGTTGCAAGCTATTTTTTGGTGCTTCCCCTGTAGGACTATGTGTGAGTGAATAGAATAGAAATGAAACAAGCAGCTGATAAATGGGTATTTTTTTTTTTTTTTTTTCTGTGGTACGTGGGCCTCTCACTGTTGTGGCCTCTCCCGTTACGGAGCACAGGCTCTGGATGTGCAGGCTCAGCGGGCATGGTTCATGGGTCTAGCCGCTCCACGGCATGTGGGATCTTCCCGAACTGGGGCACGAACCCGTGTCCCCTGCATCGGCAGGCAGACTCCCAACCACTGCGCCACCAGGGAAGCCCTAAATGGGTAATTTTTAATTGCCATTTTTTGCTGAAACTATTGATGTTTTTCTTTATTCCAGTGAAATATCCCAAGTAAAAAATGTAGAGAATGTCTAACAGTTTTAACATGGTGGAAGGTAGAGCAAACAAATGGAGAAAAAAATCCAGGGGAAGGATTAATAATTGAATAATGAAATGGTTAAAATTAATTTGAAAATATCCTTGAACTTTGACAAAGATATACAATATTGACAAAGATATACAATACAATACAATAGATATGTGTCCAAATCCCCTTGGATACTTATATCTGGAAATCCTGAGAAGTAAAAGGAACATACTAAGAAGGAAACTTTAGAGCAGCAGTGGACTGAGTGAGAATTGAGAGAATCAAGTCCTTTCCCCATTTCACCCCTACCCTACCCAACCCCATTCCATTAGCAGTTCTGGTGCCTTCCTTCATTTATTCATTCAAAACAGTCCTCCTATGTGCCACTCTATTCTGGATGCTAAGGATTTGGCAGTGAGAAGGATAAACAAAATTCATGTCGCATAGAGCTTAAATTTCAAAAGAGAAAATAGATAATAGACAAATTATATATATATATATATATATATATATATATATATATATATATATATATATCATAGTGGTGTTAGGAAAATTAAGTAGGCTAAAGGGGTGAGAGAGTGCCTGGTTAAGGGCACAGTAGTATATTTTAGACAGGGTTGTCAGAAAAGCCCTCGGACAAGCTCACTGGGTTGTACTGTAACTTCTAGGGGCTTAGCCCAGTCTCTTCATACATAAAATGGGGGCATCATTAGGTGATCACTAAACAGCTTCAAAATTCTGTGCTTTCTTTAAGAGACATATCTTTGGGTCATGTAATCTTTTGTATGTATAAGTTATGGTCTTCATTGTCCATTGATCTGAAAATGTAATAAGAATGTTCATTGATTTCCAAGCTTAATTCCATTTTACATTTAGGGAATTTAAACTGAGAGTTAAATGCCTTCCCAAAGGTTGCATAATGGTAAAAGACAGATAAGAGCTCTTGATTTCTGCTGTTCTCAGTCTGAAATTCTGCCTCACTGTGTGATATAATAAGAAGTGGAATTGCAACGTCAGAGCAGTTCAAAGTAGAGTTAAGATGTGTGAGCTATGACAGACTAAAATATGTACGAAGAAGAAATTGTATAAGTATATCCCACTGCAATCATTTATGGAAGGCAAGTAAGCCATGTGATATGCTTTAAACCAGTGAAATAGCAAACCCCCTCCAAGAAAATCTATAATTTTAATCAAAAGTTTGTTTCAGTCATTGAAATTCTGTTATTGCTGCTTACAAACATTAAAGTCAATCAAAACATAAAAAAAAAATGACAAAAGAGGAAAATGCCTTGGAAGACTTTTAAACTTATACCAAGATAATGAGAATTCTGTATATTTGACAATTGGTATTCATACTCAGAGAATAAAATAATGACAGATAAAACTAACTAAAAATATTAGTATGTGTAAGAAAATTAATATATTAAATATAGACAAACATCTGACCAAAAAGTAAAAGACTTAAATTTAGAAAAATAACTGACATATAAGGACTGTGAAAAACAGATGGCCAATCTAACACCAAACAATACCTATAAGATAAATACATACATTTATAAATGTGTGTAAAAATGATCTTCCAAATGCAGCAAATAAATGCATGTGTTTTTGCCCCTTTGGATCATGGTCCTTACACATTTGGAAGAAAACAATCTCATGTTCTGATTATTATGGAAGAAGACCTGTATGGGTCCAATCCAAAGCAGCTAAAAATACATAGCTACGCCCATTATAATGACATGGGAGGTACAAATACAAGCTTCTTGAGCACAAGGAGTCTTGTACTCAAGGTGGGTGGAATTATAAGGAAACCTAGATACCACAAAAGACAAAACAAAGGAGAGTTTTGAGATTCTGTATAAACATTTAAATCTAAATACACATTTTGGAACACATCTGTTGTTTTAGTTGTTTCTCCAACTCACTCAGATTCAGATTTTTGTTGTTTCCTCTGTTCTAATGTTTTCCAATGGAGATTGACACAAAGCCCAGTTCTTTGACTAGACATAGAGAGTAAAGACAACACATAACTTAATATCATTCTGACTTATTCTCCTTCATTATGATACCGATGTACAAGATCCATACTTTTACTTAGTTATAGAAAACACCACTCAACAGGCTTTTTCTGAAAATTTATTTTCTGGAGGAGTGTAAGGGAAGTCAGAAGTTGGAAATCATAGTTAGAAGAGTGAAAATGTAGAGAGATCAGGAATATTAAATTAAGGTTAAGGGGAAGAAAGGGTGAGGGTGAATCACTGCTACTTTCTTATATTTAGGATCATTCTATGTCTTAGGATAATCACTATTTGGCATATGACTCTCTCAGGAATGCTGGATCTAAGAATATATATAGTCATACCTGCATAAGTATGCACACATACACAAACATAAGTGGAATGGGGGGCTTCTTTCATCCGATGGAATATCCACTCTATTAGAAATATCCCAGTGCATAATAGCTTCCATGAATGGTTTCACCTGACTTAGTGCAGATAAAACAGATATCAGTAAAAAAGAAGCATACACCTCATGGGTCTCCTAAATTTTGTTGTCATACAGAATGTAAATGCTATAATGAAAAGTATCCAACTAGTATTTGGTAAAATATTAGAAAAGTAGCTCTCCAGAGGGGAGAAACAAAACGAAAATATTCTGTGTTAAGATATGGTCGGAAATGCTTAGATAAGCAAAGGTAAAATGTTTCTTTACTCTGAAACTTCTCAGAGCATGTGTGGGGTTAAAACCTGAGTCCCCTGCTTTCAGAATCATTATCATTCAAACCAAATGCTGCTCTACTTAGTTCACAGAGTCCAATACCCTCAATTTGAGGCTCATGTGAATCCAGTAGCTTTGAGAAATGATGCCCTCTTATCGGAAACATCACAAATTCAGGGGAGCTGACCAGGGAAGGGGTATAAGCAAGGGGTACAAGAACAGAAAGAAAATGCAGAGATAAGAGCATTGCCTCTCAAGTCAAAAAGTACTAGATGTTTATCCCAGTGTCACCTTACCCTAGCTGTGTGAACTTGAATAAATAAATTCCTTAATGCCTAGTTTCCTCACCTTTAAAATATGATTATTTAAAGGATTAATACGAGTTTCTTTAATGTTAGCATTACTATTCTTATTAATTTTTGTTGTGTCTAACAATCCATCACTCTTTAAATGGGGTTAGCAGTTTCATCTCCAATTATAAATATTAGGGCTTTCATTGGCTTTCCTGAAGTGGTATCAAGGAAAAACAGACAGGCCTTAGAAGAAATTAAGAGGTTTTATGTCCAAAGACACTGTATTAAAACAAACCCAAAGTAATTGTTATTTTAATTAAACTGAGAAAATCAATATCTCTCTCTCTCTCTCTCTCTCTCCCTCTCTCTCTTTCTCTCTCACATACACACACACACAAAAACTTATTTTCCCTCTTTCTTGTGTTTTGTGTGAAAGGACCTTTACCTGGTCCTAGTGGCATCATATTAATGAGTGATCTTCAGACAGTGTAGAGATTTTAAGGATGATTTCAAGCGTGGCTTTCTGTACTAAAATGCTCAGTACCCTGGAGAATAACACACTGATGTCAACCTCTTCTCAGAACCAGAATGAACAAAATTTTATTCTTTTGTCAGTCTGATCATTTAATGTGGTGTCATGCTAATTACTTTAAAGAGCTTATATGTTGTACCTTTATTCCTTAAAATTTCAATGCCAGTGTCTATTCCCTAAACTTATTTATATTGAAAACAATGATCTGAGAATTAAAAAGTTAAGCCCTAAGAACTCTTCAACAACTGTAAGCATACTTAAGAATTACTGTTAAACATACTTTAAGACAGGAAAGCTGTGGGTTAAAAAAATTAATTGAAAACTAAAATTAAAGTTATCCTCTCTTATGATAATAAAACTGTGATCATGTTATTGATATAAAACAATATTGAAGTGATCCATATGATCTTGTTTAAATAAGTAGTTCTCCAGCTTAATTATACATTAGAGTCATCTGGGAAGCTTTTCCAATAAGGCACTGCATAAACCCCACCCAAGACTAATTAAATAAGTTGGTGGAGCCTATTATCAATATTTTAACAAATCTTTCCAGGTGTTATAATGTGCAGAAAGACATTCCAACCAGGGATCTTGTTAATTAAACAAAAAACCATCAGACCGAGGTGGTTCTAGTACCTTAGCTGCCTATATAAGCAAACCCAAACCTAAGACTGTAAATGCTTCAAGGTTAAACAATGGAAGGCAAAGAACAACCAAACATACACAGCATACTAGGCTTTTCCAAATAAGGCAAACACTTAAGCTATAGCAAATCAAATCATTTCCTTGCTTTATTTCCACCTTTTCTCTACAAAAGTCTTTCCCCTAACTCCTGTAGGTAGAGTGTTTCTAACCACCTCTGCTTGTGTGCTGCCTGATTCCAATCAATTTTTGCTCAAATAAACTCTTAAATTTTTAATATGCCTCAGTTTATCTTTTTTATTTTATCAGTTTTTCAGCAGTAATCTAAACTGTTGCTCCCTATAAAACAATGGCTTTCTTATAAACCTTTTGCATCATGGGAACTTTTGAAAATTGGATGTTAACTATTGGTATTTCTGCCCCCTAAAAAATGAACCAAAACACATCTACATCCACCCACAAATCCAGATACATACCCACAGAGACACCTAGACACATTCTCATACTCACACACACATGTGATTTTCCATACAGTTTAAAGGCATAGCCATAATTCCTGAAGCCCTTGTTAAGAAATGTACCTCTAAGAACAACACTTAAATGCATTCAAGAGGAAGAGAAGCTGTTGTCTTTTCAATGGATCAAGTAGTATTAATGACATTCCTTTGTAGCTTCAACATAAACCCATTTTACCCGCTCAAGTTCTCAAGTCAAATGGAAATCAATGTGTGCGTGTTTTGTGTGACTGTGAGTAATTTACTTCCCTTTTCCAAATCTCAGTTTTCTTGTCTGATAAATGAATAAATTGATAGAGCATAGGTTAATAATTCAATACAACATATCACACTGGCTTTTAAAGAATCAATGAATATTAGCTGCCACTATTAGTGTTGCTTTTTTTTAATATAGTCTATTAAAGATAGTTTCGTATGCTTGTAGTATTAATGAAATTTCTCATTTAGTATTTTCATTTCCAGAAAATAGTCACAAAAAGTCAAAAGCAAAACAAGCAAGCCATAAATAAATGAAACAATGTTGATTCTAGCCATTGCTATCTCTTTTCACTTTAATCCATGTTTTTTTTTTTTTTTTTTTTTTTTTTTTTTTGTAGTACGCAGGCCTCTCACTGCTGGGGCCTCTCCCACTGCGGAGCACAGGCTCCAGACGTGCAGGCTCAGCGGCCATGGCTCACGGGCCCAGTCGCTCCGTGGCATGTGGGATCCTCCCGGACCAGGGCACGAACCCGTGTCCCCTGCACCAGCAGGCGGACTCCCAACCACTGTGCCACCAGGGAAGCCCTAATTCATGTTTGAGTAAAGAAGTTTTAAATACGGAGGAAATACTGGGAAATTGCTTTTGTTTCCATTTTTAAAATCTATCTCTGTTAGGTTGAATACACTAAGATGGCTAATTAAAGAAAAAGAAAAGTACAGCATTGTGTTTTTCCCCTTTGCCTCTTAGATCAGACTACTTCTATAAAACAAGTCAATTTTGGTTGTTAATTAAGTATCATTTCTCATTCATATTTTTCCATACTAAGTATTAGTATTGTTTCCAGATCATACATTTAATCAACAGTGATCAATTTGAATTTGAATATCAATACTCTGGCTCCTCTTCCATGCAGTTCTTGAAATGATATATGTAAGTATGTTTTTTCTGTCTGTTTTTGTAGCTTTTTATTGAATTATAATTAGCATAAAATATTATATTAGTTTCAGGTGTTCAACATAGTGATTCCATATTTTTTATTCATGATGAAATGATCCCCACAATAAGTCTAGTTATCATCTGTCACCATACAAAGTTACAATGTTATTGCCTATACTTCCTATGCTGTGTATTACATCCCCATGATTTATTTATTTTATAGCTGGAAGTTTGTACCACTTAATCCCAACCTATTTTGTTAGTCCCCCAACAATGGTGCAGCCGTGGTAGAAAACAGTATAGAGGTTCTTCAAAAAACTAAAAATAGAACCACCATACCATCCAGCAATTCCATTTCTGGGTATTTATCTGAAGAAAATTAAAACACTAATTCAAACAAACTTATGGTTACCAAATGGGAAAGGGGTGGAGGGATAAATTAGGAGTTTGGGATTAACATACACACACTACTAAATATAAAATAGATAACCAACAAGGACCTACTGTATAGCACAGGGAACTCTACTCAATATTTTGTAATAACCTGTAGAGGAAAAGAATCTGAAAAAGAATATATATATATATATGAATCACTGTGCTGTACACCTGAAACTAACACGACATGGTAAATTGACTATACTTCAATTTAAAAAAAAAAAGAATCAATAGAAATTTTTTAAAAAGAAAAGTTATATGTACTCCTATGTTTTTTGCAACACTATTTACAATAGTCAAGGTATGGAAGTAACCTAAATATCCATGGATAGATGAGTGGATAGAGAAGATGTAGTATTTTTTAAAAAAATACCTTAACCTAGATTTTTAGTTCTTTCTCTTTCTCTTCTTCAAACCTCCAAAGGCTACATACAACTTTTAAACGAATCTAACACTTCCAAGATGCGAAAAACACCTTGAAACTGAGTGACAAAGTAAATCACATTCTTTTCCCAGTTAAGATCTACAGAGGCAGAGACACGCATGTGATATATATATACAAACACAGCTGGGCTGAAACCTGACTTACCTACATTCTAACTTGACTTTTAAAATTTCTCTGAGTCCCAAACTTGCATGACCTTGGTGTTCTGTGAATATCGCAAAGCATTTCTGTTACATTCTCTTGCTAAAGAATTTAAATTCACAATACAAATATTTATTTAATTACCAATTGTTTAAGAAATGAAGATGATATTCTTTGAGGAAGCAAAGAATAACAATATAACCCAAAGTTTACATGCCTAGAAAGCAATTACTCTGTGTCAAGCCATCTATTATTTGCATTACTGTTCATCCATATAACCACTATATGAAGCAGGTATAACTGACCTCACTTTTGCAGGAGAGTGGCCTATATTTTAAAGGGGTTAAGTGCCTTGCTCTAGATCACACAGTGTGCAAATAACAGAGGTGGAATTTATTCCTCTTCTGCCAAGATTTTCTATTCCAGTATATAACTATGACATACTGCCCATTTTAGCTTAAGAGAATCAAAAAGTTAGCATTTTTTTTATACTTAACAAGTTAAAACCGAAAACAGCAGTACTTGTGTAAATCATGGTACTTCAAAGACTAGCATAAGAAAGACTTAAAATCACTTTCGTACTGTAAAGTAATTATAAATGTGAGGTAGCAATAAAAATACTAAATGAGAAATTCTGTTGTACTTAATTCCTATAAATGGCTCTATAACTTCTCATGTCTGTTCTCTGCATTTAGATGAAGCTTGAAACTATCCCTTAATTCTATAGCCTATACATGAAACTCAAATTGTAACAGAATCTTTAAAAATGTCTGAAATGATTAAGAGCAAAATACTCCACTATAATGAGAGTTATAGGTAGACTTTAAAAAGAACCATGAGAGATAATCTGGTAAAATAAAAGCTACAGAAGACAATTATGATTAAACTCAAATTATATACAAGGCAAAAATAAACAAATAAGAAGTAAACATTATAAACTCTTAAATACTGGCATGTTTTTTGTCCCAGTTGAAGATTATATCTAAATATAAATAATACCTCTGGATAATAAATCAATGGAAATAACCAAATCAAAGCTGATCATTTTGCTCTAAGTCATCTGATTTGAGTATTTCCATAAAGTAAATTAATGATATTCACTAGAATTTGGAGAATATTCTTATTATTTTAAACATGTTCTCATTCAGTTTGTACCTCAGTGATTCTATTAAACCACAAAATTTTCATTTTGTGATATTTAACTAAACAGGACTAAGATGAGTGATTTAGATATCTAAAAATATGGAGTTTTAGATCCTGTTTAATTGGCTTGAGATAAGCACTCTTTCCTTGCCTAAAAATTGGCAATCCATTAAATAAATCAAGAATTCATACATGGGGCTTCCCTGGTGCCGCAGTGGTTGAGAGTCCACCTGCCGATGCAGGGGACACAGGTTTGTGCCCCGGTCCGGAAAGATCCCACATGCCGCAGAGCGGCTGGGCCCGTGAGCCATGGCCGCTGAGCCTGCGCGTCCGGAGCCTGTGCTCCGCAATGGGAGAGGCCACAACAGTGAGAGGTCCGCGTAAAAAAAAAAAAAAAAAAAGAAGAATTCATACATTTTAGCAGTTTTGCTTTTATAGTTATTGGATATTTCTTGAATCATTTTTCCTGCTCTTTTCCCTTTTCTTACAGAATGCTTTCATTGCCAACTACTGTTACAGTAGCCTATAAGATTAGCTTGGCTATGCTATTTGTACAAAATATTAAATTTGATGTATTCTTTGCAGACTAGGCATGCGATGTGTATATTAAAAGACTATGTTTAAAGGCATACTCTAGATTATTCAAATACATGTATGTGTGTGTGTGTGTGTATATATATATATATCCCCTTTTAATACTTACAGGAAAATAATACAGCTCCCAGATGTGCTAGTGTATTGATTTTTGTGTATTCAATTAAAAAAAAAATCATGTGTGACCTAGTTGCAAAAGTGCAGCCCACTTTGGTTCAGATTTCTTTCCTGCATGACTCATGTCCTATGGATTTGGAAGGGAATGACCATGCAGGGATTCAGAGTATTGGAAATGTGTCAGTTGACTATTCTCTGTGGTGTCTTAGGGAAAAATAAATGATGATAACATCAGGCTGCAGAGGACATTCTTATTTGTCTTAAACTTTACTGTACAGCCTCGTGGTTAGGGCTCTGGTGTCAGACTTTCCGGCTGTAAATACTTACTGTATCATTTATTAGGTATGTGACCTCAGGAAAGTGAATTACCATCTCTGTGATTCAGTTTCTTCACTGGAAGAATTGAGATAATAATGACACCTACATCATAAATTTGTTGTGAAAGTTTAATTATCTAAAAGAAGAGTTAGCATAGTCCCTGTTCATGTTAATTGCATAAATATGTGTTCATGTTTCAAAAGTTATTTTTATATATTTCAGAAGAGTAAAGCATAGACTACTTTCAATCATTCTCACATGAGAAACCATTTGTAGTCAGAGTCCTATTTCTAGACTAGGGAAATATCACCTCTTCCACTAACATTTAAATGTGAGCACAGACTTCCCTTTTTCCTCTATTGTTTACTGCTGTATCCTCAAGGCTTAGATTAATGCCTGGACCATATATAGTATGCTGTCAGTAAATGTTTGTTGAGGAATCATTGGTCAACTTTCAGTTTCTTCATGTCAGGGAAAGAAACCCTCCATAATATTTTGTAATAGACAAAACGTTTCCTTTTGACATCCATCATGATAGACTCTAACCCATGCTAGGATTCAATCTAATCTTTTTCTTTAGTCTGCTTCTTCCTGCTCCCACTCTCTAATGGATACCTTGGGCTTTGGGAAAATTCTAAAAGTCCTTTTGATATCCCACTTGGGGTTTTCCAATATAGGCAATCCCTTTAAAGGAAAATAATCCCTCTCTATTCAGCTCTATCAAGATTCTCATTCCTGGGTAACAGGAAAATAACAATAATGGTTGGTATTTATCGGGTGCTTACTGTATGTGGCACTGGGATAACTTGTGTAATCTTGTTTAATCTTCTCAACAACATTCAGTGTTGCAGATTGTAGAAACATTTTACAGATGACAAAATAGAGATTTGGAGAGGATAATTATTCATTATAAAGTCACAAACTATAAAAGGTGAAACAGACTTTTTACCAGTCTGATGTTAACATCAATGCTCTTAAGAACCAAATAAATTCTTCTACCTATGCAGTTAGTGTTCAGTACTAAAGCTATTAGGAGGCCTGATGTTTTCACACACACTAAGGTATTAAAGATTGACAATACACTAACTATTATTTAACAGGTTATCCTGGCTGTGTATGTTTTCACTTTGAAAAATGTTACCTTGAACAAAAGTATATTGAACTGAATGAAAGAAATTCTAATGGTGAATTACATACCTTGTGACAGGTAAATAATTTGGGGCTGGAGAATTTTCCAGAGTTAACAACCTTAATATAATTTTGTTCTGAGTTTCATTTACAAATTTATCTATATAATTGCCCTTTTAACCCCTTTCAGATAAATAGATATTCTCCTCTAGTTAATTAATTCAATTATTCAATTCATAAAGGATTTTGGAATGTCTATGTGCCAGACACTGTTTTAGACTTGAATGTAAATGACTTTAGAAAATTCACAACTTATTGCAGGACAAAGACATTTAGATTCATAACTGCACTACAATAAAATAAAAACTATAAGAAAGGCACTTAATACAAAAGTGGGAATGAATGGTACACACACCTATTTGGGTAAAGACACTGAGAAAACCAGAACCTTCACTGGAGCAGTTACATTTATGGCAGAGAGAGTACAGAATGGTGAAAAGAAATTTACCAGCTGGAATAGTTTGTGTAGGGAATTCTAGACAGAGCAAACAACACATGCAAAGGCATGTAGGCTTGAAAGAATGCAACTTGTTGGGAGAATTAAGATTAATTGGCTATGAACAAACATTCTCTGATGACTTTAATGAAAATACTCTCTATTGGTTCTTCCTCTTCTAGGTGTGTGCCTTAAATGTTGGGGCTACTCATCAGACTGTCCTTCTACCTCTCCCAATTAGGTTTCTGTGAGTTGTCTCATTTATTTCAGAGCTTTAATTAGCAGTCATCTGAATGCTGGTGGTGGTTCTTTAGGGGTTTCCAGCATACTGTTACTTAGATGAGTCATTCTAATTTAAAGGAGATAATTTGAAGACATAGAATAAAATCAGGAAATGTGAAAAAAAATTTGAAAGATGGGAGAAATTCAAAAGTAATTGTCAGTAAGAACTCACGTTTAGCTTAACACTGTTACAAATGGTTACATATAGATATAAATAGATAGATAAACCTATATAGATATGTGTATATATAGGGGTTAACATACAAATATGTATTTCTTTGCTCTGTCAGGTAGGAGAGCCTAAAAGAAATAACTCCCTGATAACAATGTGCACACTTAGGGCCCATATCTTGGTTTTGAATAATATTTTCCAATAAAAGAAAACAGGTTTCCTTTGAGAAATGGCTGATTTTGGACTATGGAAGGAAATATATAAGATGAGCCTGGAGAATCTTGCTTGCCAAAAGTAAGGAAGTGTTAAAAGAAAAACAAAAACACATTATTGGGGTTTGTCAAAGAGCACATGAGCTAATGGAAAGAGTTTCCAATGCCCTAAGCTGGAACTATTAGAGCAACAAAATAAATTATTATTGGATTACAATGCAAAGTATAAAATAAGTATCCATGTGCCCAAGCTGATATAAATCATTGAATGAATTAATGAATGAGAGAGAAGAAACATCTTTCAAGAATTCCACATAATTTATATATATACTCTGCACTAAAGGAGGGAAAATGTAACTCCCCACTCATGAAGTATGGACTATGCATAGAGACGTCCTTTCATAGGACATCAGAAATAGGGGGAAAAGAGTAACTTTACAGTGGGGAAAATTTCAAACATTATTTCAAGGGGTGAATAGCCAAGGTCAACATCAATAGTCATAAACCATGTTGATACTATGTACCCTTGACATGATGAAACTGGCACTTTTTACCTCTGTAATCTTCCTCTCGAAAACCCCAAACCCAAGTCTAATCAGGAGAAAAACATCAAACAAGTTCCAATAGAGGGGGATCCTACAATATACCTGCCAAGTATTCCTCAGGAACTCTCAACCTCATGAAAAACAGAATAAGTTTGAAAAACTGTGATGGCCAAGAGAAGCCTAAGGAGACATGACAACTAAATGAATATGGTATCCTGGATGGCCTCTTGGAATCGAAAAAGAACATTAGGGAGAATTCCCTGGTGGTCTAGTGGTTATGACTCCATGCTTTTACTGCTGAGGGCCGGGGTTCAGATCCCTGGTTGAGGAACTAAGATCCCACAAGCTGTGTGGCATGCCACCGACCATGCCCCGCAAAAAAATTATAGGTAAAAATTAAAGAAGTAGAAATTAACTCTTCTTATAATATCTATTTCTTACTGATTCTGTTTGCAAAGTGACCTTATGTAATTTGTTGTCAAATGATATTGGATGAATGTGGTTTTTTTTTTACTTTTTTTTTTTTTTTTTTTTTTTTTTGCGGTACGCGGGCCTCTCACTGCTGCGGCCCCTCCCATTGCGGAGCACAGGCTCCGGACGCGCAGGCTCAGCGGCCATGGCTCACGGGCCCAGCCGCTCCGCGGCATATGGGATCCTCCCAGACCGGGGCACGAACCCGTATCCCCTGCATCGGCAGGCGGACTCTCAACCACTGCGCCACCAGGGAGGCCCTGGATGAATGTGTTTTAAGGAGATGTTGACCAAGAGTTTCTGAGAAGTTGTGCGCTGCAGTAAACTGGGAATCAGTAAACTGTCGTTTTTGTCCTCTCACTCACTGTGGGACTTTGGACAAGTCATTCTCACCTGTTTGGATCTCAATTCCTTGTGTCAGCTTAAACCTTAGCTTTGCTTACCATTGCATTCATGTATATAGGAGTTCAACTGAAGGGTTTGAGGGCCATAAAACATTTATATGAGGAGCTGTGGAGTCTCCTGGAAAATATCTCATTACCATAAAACACAGACTCCAGGCACACAAGCCTTAAAAACTACATCTCAGGGTCTCATGGGGAAGAAGGGACAGACCAGTGTAAAATATCGCGTTATTTCTAGCCCAATCTTTAATCAATGTGTGCCTAAATCTGAGGAGAGGGAATTGGTAGAAAGTACAAATTTCACTAATTTCTGAAAGTCAATTCACTTAGAAACTCATGGATTAGCATAGTCATGAAAGTGAGATTCTTTCCCCAGATAGGAAGAGAGCACATTGTGTTTCTTTTTACATAAAGAGATCAGAGACCTCAGCTTTCTTTGCAGGCTCCAGCAGTACTGGGGTATTGACACATCAAAATAGTTTCCATACAACGAGACAAAGTGTGGCACTGACTTAGTGTGACTTCAGCAGTTACCAGAGATGGCTTTGCAGGGACAATACAGACATGGAGGTTTTGGTGTTCTGAATCCCACTGTGTATGCCTAAACAGACAGGTTTGGAAAAGGGTGGGGCCTTTCCATGTACCTGAGACAAACAGGAAATGAATAAAATGGATTCTGATGTCCTACAATTGTAAAGGAAGCTAGACTCAGGGAAATAACATTTGCTATTATCATGCTTGAACAATGGAAGTTGAGAAACAGAGAATAGGAGATTTCCAAGTAATTAATCACTAAAATTGATATTTCATGAAATTTGAAGTGGAACTCCAATATCAGATAAATTGGAGTTACTCTCAAAGAAGGGTAATATGCTCTCCGATTTTAAGATCTCAATTATTGACCTGAGAAGATCCAAGAATATTTCTCAGTGGAACATAAGGGCACTCCAGAACCCAGATTGAAAAATTCCCAACTGAATGATGGCTAAGGTTCTGCCTACCTTTAAATATTTATTGGCTCTAAGCCAGGGAGGAAGTTTCATATAGGAACATTGATTCTGACTCTAGAGATTGTGAGGAGATAAGAAAAAAACAACACTTAGGAGTAGCTGAAATTATAGCTTGGCTACTTGGCGAAGGTCACACTTCTTTTCCATCTTCAAACAAATAAAGAAATAGTAATATTCTGAACTTTGGGCTCCCTGCCAAGTCTCTCCATTCCAAGTTTCCCAAGTTAACTATTTATACATCAGCCACAAACAACAAAACAAAACAAAAAACTTGCTTGTCTGAAATCCTTGACTACATGACCAAGATTAAAAAGAATTCTAAGAGAAAGGAAAATCTGGCTGTTTCTACTGCAAGCAGCCTACTTCATTAATTTCATTCCTAAAAAGGCCAGGGGAAAAAAGGCATTGACTTTGTTCAGTCTACGAGTGAGAAGTTAAGAAAAAAAAAATGTTGGGAGAGAATGAGTATTTTGCAACTGAATTGCAGGCAGTCCAGAGAAAGAAGAGATAAGATATCAGTCTCTGGGCTTCCCTGGTGGCGCAGTGGTTGAGAGTCCGCCTGCTGATTCAGGGGACACGGGTTCGTGCCCCGGTCCGGGAAGATCCCACGTGCCGCGGAGCGGCTAGGCCCGTGAGCCATGGCTGCTAAGCCTGCGCATCCGGAGCCTGTGCTCCACAACGGGAGAGGCCACAACAGTGAAAAAAAAAAAGATATAAGTCTCCCAGGGCACTTCAAATACAAGGCCCAATGAAAGAAAAAACACATACAGAAATAAGAGATAAGACCTGGTTCTTTTTAAAAAGGTAACTGACTGTGAACTACTTGTCAATCAATGGGTGCCACAGGCCAGTTAGATGGAAGAGTCCCCCAGGCTAGGAAAAAATTTATTGTATTAAGTTGGTGGCCTTTGCAATATAAACAGAGTTTAAAAAGTTACTAGGTTTGTCATTTACATCAGTCAAGAAGATGCTAAAATCAAATGATTATCTCTTAGTATTCAGTAAAACAGTTTAATGGGATTCAAGTTCCCAGTGTCCATTCAAGTGTGTGACATTTCCCATACATGGCCATATAAGAAGAGAAGTTTGGGGAAGCAAATTAATAGGTTAGTATTTAAAACAACTACATCTGGCATCATTCTAGTTTGAAATTACTAAGTAACAAAACACACACTTCCACAATTCAATCGTTGACAGAATATCATAGGGAGAGGTGGTCAGAATAGTTTCAATCATATGAATTCTAGGATAGAGGAACATTTGTGGAGGTTTCCTTAAGAAATACATTCTCTGGCCTCACTTTTGATATTTACATATTTTGCAAGCTAGAGAAGTATTGAAGAGTAAATATTTCAGTATATCACCTGAGCAATTCTTACAGGTAATACAACACATCCTACTTATGTAAAATTTACCTTTTCAAGAAGTTTAAAGAAGCAGGGTCTCTGGCTTTTATGAATCAACTCTTCCAAATTCATACTCATGTTCACTTTGAGAGCACCCTTGCAAATCCTTGCAAAGTATAGTGGGTTTATTTTTTATTTGCAGAGTTCAACTGTGTTCTAGGTTCAAAAGTTTGCAAGAAGCCTTTAGAAAACAATGAGAAAACTTAATCTGAAGAATAAGTATGTCATTGAAAATCCAAATTAAGATATTCAGACTTTGGTTTCAGTTAGAGGGAAATAAAAAGATATTTTTCATTTGTACCTCAAAATGTTTTAGTTTAGTAAGATATTTTCCTTAAAGCCAATTAGCTAACCAAGATAATTACTTCACCTGACATGTGTAAGAATTTATTGATTTGTCTAGTCCATAATTTTGAACTGTGCTCCATTTAAAAAACGAGCCATTGTTCGGGTCCTCTACAGAGTCAATGAATGAAAATTTTCTTCAGTGCTCTGGTGCCTTTCATTTTACAGTATTTATTTACCTACAGGATTTTCTAAGGATCAGGCAGCTTCTACTGTTTACTTAAATAAAGAATAGAAAGAAATTCAACATCAGAAAATCAGTATCTAAATACATTTAACTAAGTGATCTCATATTATACATATGTCACTGAAAAGTAAAATTTTCATCATGCCCAGTGAAAATTCTTTTTAGTATCTTCTTACAATTTTTGAAATATGATCACATTCTTATTTTTATTTTGAACATTTCCCCCTTAAAAATAACTATCATTAGATTAAAAACTTAAATTTAAGACCTTAAACCATAAAACTCCTAGAAGAAATCATAGGGAAAAGCTCTTTGACATTGTAATGGCAGTAATTTTTTGGACATGACACCAAAAGTACAAGCAACAGAAGCAAAAATAATCAAGTGCAAACACATCAAATTAATAAGCTTTTACACAGCAAAGAAAACCATTAACAAAATAAGCAGGCAACCTACTGAATGGGAGAAAAGAATTTGCAAATCACATATCTGATAAGAAGTTAGTATCCAAAATATATAAGGAACTCATTCAACTCAGTAGGAAAAAAAAAATCCAATTTTAATACAGGCATAAGACCCAATTAGATATTTTTCCAAAGAAGATAGACAAATGGCCAACAGGTACATGAAGAGGTGTTTGACATCACTAATCATCAGGGAAATGCAAATCAAAATCATGAGATATCACCTCACACCCTTTAGTATGGCTACTATCAAAATGACAAGAAATAACAAGACTTGGCGAGGATGTAAAGAAAAGGGAAGCCTTATGCACTGTTGATGGTATATAAATTAGTACAGCTACTATATTAGGTGAATAGATATTTGTGTTCTTTCTAAAATACAGAATTTTTAATATAATGAATAAATATATTTGAAGAATATTGATCACAAAGTTAAGTTATGTAAACCATTCTCTTTTCCAACTTAAAATATAAAAATTGGGAACTGTTTTTGTGTGCTTGATAGAAATGGTTCCGTTACAGAAAATTTGACTGATGATGAGTTAAAATATAGAGACTCATTTTTCTCTCAGTAATCTGGTTCTGCTGGTCAGTTTTCCCATGATTCATTCTGGACAAGACCCTGGATTGGCATCTGTGTAACTCTCTTGGCTTTACCTCAGAGTAACAGAGGGCTTTTAAACTCCATTCAAGAAAAAACAAACAAACAAACAAGGAAAAGGCATGGATATAGGCAGATCTATTTTTCTTATACTAAATGAGAATCTTTCCCAGAAGCCCTGCCCTTCCAGTGGATATGCCCCACCACCCCATAGGTAAAAACTATACCATGCAGTCAACCCTAAGCCTTACCATTATAATATTTAATTTCTTTAGCCTCTATAGTGAAGGCTGTCATGGGGAAAGGGCAATATAGGTAGATATTATTTGCTGAACTCAGTGCTTTGTGGTACTGTGCTTCTTAAACTGTGGTTCATGGAACACTTGATTTGGAAACAACTGATGCAGCAGAAACAGAGATCTGTACTTTTTTCCTAACTGTGCTCTTTTCCTTATAGGCATCTATTTAAATGGCATATCCCAGTTGGACTGAATTTAGGCTAAGGGAATGTGGGTGTAAGTGATGTATACTATTTCATGGCGTGGCCTTAAAATCCTCCATGCTCTTGTTTTCCCTTTCATGTTGACTTTGGAGACCAGAGGATGAAGACTGTACAATTACTAGATAAAAGAAACCTGGATTCTCAATTAGCTACTTGGAGTACAACTGTCCAAGAAATCTACTATACCAGAAGCATCCACACTAGATTTTATCTCATTGTGATATAAACTTTCATTTTGATAAACTTCTCACATAGTTTCAGTGCTGCTGTAATGTTCTTTTCCACATAGCAAATGTTTTCTACTTTTTTTTTTCCTTTTTGTCTCAACCTTAATATTACTTACTCTCTGAAATTCCCTACTACTAGGTTGGGTGGTCCTCAGTGCTTCCATATTAGCTATTATAATTTGTCACCCATTGTTCTAAGAATGTATTTGATCTTTTTGTTTCTCCTAAAAGCCTATGAGGACAGGCTTTGTTCATCTTTTTGTCATCTTGTTTTAGCAGAGGGCCTGGTTTAATACATAAAAATAAATGTGTTTACTGAATGAATCTGACATCCTGAAACCATATTTATGAACACCCTGGTTAAGGTATCAAAATATATCCAATGCTTGAGAGGACAGGGAGGAGAATTAGAATAAAGTAAAATCCTGGGAGAGCAGTGGGTTAAGAATGAATAGACAACTGCAAAGAAAGGAGAAGATTGTTTTGTCAGCTTTAGGGAGACTGTATCCATGAAGGAATAGAATGTGAGGTATGAAAACACTGTAGTGAGAACAAAAACATGGAGAATTAAATGCAAACCCTCAAGGAAAGAAGATTAATGAGTAACAGTTTTTTCTATGAATGTTCTTTTGGAGACTGCAGATGAAGAAACCAACATTAAAAGTTTCTGATGGTGAATTTGGAGGTAGGGGTGGCTGACAAAATCACTGCAGTTTCTCTTCAAACATAACTCTGATTTTTGGAAATTTCTGGAAAACTCTTTGTTCTGGAAGGTTACCACTCAGCAAACTAACGTCTTTAGATGTCTAGTGCTTCCTTTTTAGTCAAGACCTGCCAAAGTTGATTTAGCCTTGGGAAGAGAGTCTAAAACCAACTAAGTCTCAGATTCCTTTTCAGTGATTGAGAATATGGGTTTTTTTAACTTGAGTTCATTTTGACTTAGGTCTAAGTTTCTATCCAAACCTGTGCTATAAACTCTGTCCATAATAGTTTAACAGCACTAAATCCCAAGGATCCAACCTAGAAATAAAAATTTCATTCAATAATTACATGGTAACTTTTCTGTGCTGGAAAATTGCCAACATTTCTGAAAATGGGATAGTACAAAGAACAAGATGCAGCTCTTTCTTAAAGATTAAAAACTTTTTAGAGTATGAAATAATGAGTCTTATAGAAGTAAAATGACTTTATTGGTGTTTTATTTATTTTATTTGACTAATTAGTTATATGGAAACCAGTAAGATATTACAACTGGTTTAAAAGAGATTCAAAATACTACACATTTAGAGTCAGAAAAAGAATACCAAATAAATGTATAAGTAGACAGAGAAACTGGTTAATATTTGCAGGGTGATAATCAATTGCATTCTACTGAACACAATTTTCATATTATATCAGTATTCTACAAGTTATTTTCTATTTCTAGCTGTAAAATAGCCTAGTTAATGACAAACAGAGGCAGGGAAAGCCCAGAAGGTGAATCTCGTCAGGACATTTACTTTCAAAGTCTCTCACAATTTTTCCTTACATCTACAAGGAACTCATAGCTTACAGTCTAATCTGTAGTGGAGAGTAATTAGTCAGACATAGAAGCATGAAGAAGGGATCTTCATTTGAATATGTGAGCAGTGGAGAGACTTTTAGGGGAGATGATACCTAACCTAAAATACATGTAAAATATTTGCAACTATATTGTATTATTGTTGCCCATTTTACTGACAAGAAAGCCGAGATACAAAGGAGATAAGTAACCTGCCCTCAGTTGCCAAGTGGACAAGTTTATTAAAAGAAGGAGAAGGGCTTCCCTGGTGGCACAGTGGTTGGGAGTCCGCCTGCCGATGCAGGGGACACAGGTTCGTGCCCCGGTCCGGGAGGATCCCACATGCCACGGAGCGGCTGGGCCTGTGAGCCATGGCCACTGACCCTGCGTGTCCGGAGCCTGTGCTCCACAACGGGAGAGGCCACAACAGTGAGAGGCCCGTGTACAGCAAAAAAAAAAAAAAAAAAGAAGGAGAATTTTAAAGTATAGATTTCTCTTCTATACTTGCTGTAATGAATGCCCAACTCTATCTGCAATGGAATTTAGTTTTGGCAAATGATAACACTGATCTTTTATCTTAGTATTCCAGGGTAGAGATGAATGGTCTAGGTGATTAGACTCAACAGAACTGAACCTTTGGAAGTGTATGATCTTCTCACTTCACTTGGTGTTTCATGAAAGCCAGGTAGCACTCAATGACAAGTACCTTCCAATGAGGCAGGTCCATGCATTCATACATATGTTTACTCTGTTTTCTGTACTTTAATTTCCTCTGAGCAAATATCAGCCAAGTGATCAATCCTCATGTCTCCTGCAGAGAATCAGAGGGTCAGTTCATACTGAAGTCCTCTCTTGCCCTCTTTACTTAATTCCAAGAACACCATCCCTTCTCTACCTATCCATCCCATTTGAGCCATCCATTTACTTTTATTGTTAGGTTAGATATCATCTCCCCTAAAATTTGAATTAATATTAGATAAAATATGTTGTATTTCTTTATCTCTGAATATTTATAGTCACCTGCAGGAAAAAAATGTACTTTATAAGAACCCTCAGTTTTAACATGTTAATAGTATTCAACACAATTTGTGCAAAAGCTGGGAGACATTTTTTTGTAGTATATGTGTTATACCACATATAACAAAAGATTTAATATTGAAAATAATATATTGCTTCTGGAAGGCTTTTTCCGCATCTTCTAGATCACTGTAAATATATTTCTTATTCAATTTTCTGGTATTCCCTTCCTTGTAATAATGCTGAGTTAAATAAAATACTTCAAGAATACAAATTTTTCATTCATAAAGGAAAAAAAATCCATTGAAAAAACAGCAGAATTGGTGTCAGTTTCTGAGAAACAATCAAAACTGGATGTTCTTTTTTATGTGCAATATTTCTTCCTTTAACTTCTGTTGTTGCATAGCTACATCAAATTAATCAATAAAATAACACTGACTTCAATAGTATCTTGACCTTCTCTACAATGAAGTGATGGGCTTGCCAAAGCTGAGTGAATTTTTTAAACACTTGCCCTAATAAAAATGGCTAATTCACATCAATTCTGATTGCTTTTTCACAAGTGGTAAAAGTTAAAGGACATATTTGAGTCTCTAAATTGAAATAGCATTTGTCTAGCAGATTGTAATATAGACTTACTACCTTGCAGCTATAATGTTTTTAAAGACAAAGGAAAAGCTGAAAAACAAGCAAATGGTTCTGAAAACAATTATGTAGCAAGGACTTTTTATTAGAGTATAAGACAAAATCCATGGAATATTAGTGCAATGCAACTAAACTGAAGAGGGAAAAACCCTGGTGGTCTAATAATACTTTATTGCATAAAATAGAAGAATCCCATTTCTGAGAAAGGTAACAGGAAGCCCTTATGTCTTCCCTCAATTTCTACCTCATAGGTCAGAGCATGGGATTGCAAACTTTCCAATGTAAGGCAGCAGCTCTTTGAGTTTGCAGAGTTTGGATAATGATTTGAGAAAATGTTTGTGAAGTGTCTTTCATATCAACCTGGTCCATTTTAGAGACTCAATAAACAGTGCATATGTGACTATGATTCCTGCCTCTCCCAAATCAGCTGAAAATATCCTTTGTATGCTTACTTTCTTTATGTGAAGCCCAGAGCTTAGCATCCTTCATTGGTTCCAAAAGTATTTTCTCATGAGCGATGTTTTGGAAGCCTTAAGTCACTGATTGAAGATTTGTGGGTAATAACAAGTGATCAGTTTATGCACCACTTAATCCTTCCTTCAACACTAATGGGAAGCCACTAGTGGTAATACCCATCAAATCATTAACTCCCTTCTTGGAAACTAAGTTAGGGAAATGATAATTCATTCACATAATTAATATATAAAGAATATATATGAGAGCCTTCAAAACAGCAAATATTGGATAGTCTAAATAATGGAATATTATGTCAATATTTAAAATTATATTTTCAAAGGAAATTTAATAAAAAGTGGATTGCTTCCCATAACATAATGTCAAAAGACCAAAGCATAAGAAATTGTGCAGCTATGGACTAAGATTATAAATTAAAAAAATTGGAAGTATTTTTTTCCCCTTATATTCTAAATTTTTACAAATTAGCAGGCATTTCTCTCAATATGAGAAAAAATAGTAAATATTATAGACATGGGCTTTAGGGTATGGATAAACAATCAATATACAGTGCTAACAAATTTCTTTAGCTTACTTTGTTCTAGAAAAGAAAATATTGTTCAAATTTACAATATGGTCATGTAAACTACAGATCTGTATTTAAAGATTGCAGACACTAACATTACTGTTAATATTTGTAAAATACTTTATAATTTATTGTATGTAAAATATACCAAAAGACCCTAAATAGCCAAAAAAAAAATCTTGAGAAAGAAGAACAGAGCTGGAGGAATCATGCTCCCTGACTTCAGACTATACTACAAAGGTACTGTAATTAAAACAGCATGGCACTGGCACGTACACACACACACACACACACACACACACACACAAAGACACATAGACAATGGAACAGAATAGAGAGCACAGAAATAAACCCACACATTTATGGTCAATTCATCTATGACAAAGGAGGCAACAATATACAATGGAGAAAAGACAGTCGCTTTCAATAAGTGGTGCTGGAAAAACTGGACAGCTACATGTAAAAGAATAAAATTAGAACATTCTCTAATACCATTTACAAAAATAAACTCAAAATTGATTAAAGACCTAAATGTAAGACTGGAAATCTTAAAACTCCTAGAAGAAAACATAGGCAGAACACTCTGAAATAAATAGCAGCAATGTTTTTTTGGATCCGTCTCCTAAAGCAAAGGAAATAACAGCCAAAATAAACAAATGGGACCTAATTAAACTTAAAAGCTTTTGCACAGCAAAGGAAACCATCAACAAAATGAAAAGACAACCTACTGAAATGGAGAAGATATTTGCAAATGATACGACCAATAAGGGTATATCCAACATATATAAACAGCTCATAAAACTCAACATTAAAACAAACAACCCAATTAAAAAATGGGCAGTGCAAAAAAAAAAAAAAAAAAAGGGCTTTCCTGGTGGCACAGTGGTTGAGAGTCCGCCTGCCGATGCAGGGGACACGGGTTCGTGCCCCAGTCCAGGAGGATCCCACATGCCGTGGAGCAGCTGGGCCTGCATGTCCGGAGCCTGTGCTCCGCAACGGGAGAGACCGCAGAAGTGAGAGGCCCGCGTACCGCAAAAAAAAAAAATAAATAAATAAATAAAATAAAGGCGGAAGAACTGAATAGACATTTTTCTAAAGAGGAAATGCAGATGGACAATAGGCACATGAAAAGATGCTCAATATCTCTAATCATCAGGGAAATGCAAATCAAAACCACAATGACTATCACCTCCTACCTGTCAGAATAGCTATCATCAAAAAGAAGACAAAAATGTTGGCAAGGATGTGGAGAAGAGGGAACCCTCATACACTGTTGGTGGGAAGGTAAATTGGTGCAGCTGCTGTGGAAATCAGTATGGAGGTTTCTCAAAAAACTAGATATAGAACTATCATATGACCCAGCCATTCCATCCCTGGGTATATATCAAAAAACAAAACAAAATGAAACAAAAACAAAAACACTTATTTGAAAAGATACATGCACCCCAATGTTCACAGCAGCATTATTTACAATTGTCAAGGTATGGAGGCAACCTACGTGTCCATCAACAGATGAATGGATAAAGAAGATGTGGTATATATACACAATGGAATACTACTCAGCCAAAAAAAAGAATGAAATTTTGCCATTTGCAGCTACATGGATGGACTCGGAGGGCATTCTGCTAAGTGAAATAAGTCAAACAGAGAAAGACAAACACTGTACGGTATCATTTATATTTGAAATCTAAAAAATACAACAAACTCGTGAATAAAACAAACAAATAAATAAAGGAGACTCACAGATATAGAGAACAAGGGAGTGATTACCAGTGGGGAGAGGAAACTGGGGGCAGTGTAGGATAGGGGGAAAAAAGGATTATTATGGGATTATATGAAAGCATGTGTGTGAAACTTTTCAAAATTGTAAAGCACTATAGAATTTTAAAAATCTTTCATTCAATAAAAAATAAAATATACAGGTACATAATACACACATATACACACAGTTTGTTTTGTTTTAGACATTTAAATAATTATATAAATTGTATATATGAACTACATTCTTTTTCCATTCCCTATGTGTTTCAGCTTAATGCCTGTTAAATCAGACACAATTCTTAAAATTGACTTCTTCAAAAATGTTCTGGCCATACTAATTTAATCATTACTTCTCGATTTTGTGATCCAGTAGATGTTAGAGATGGTATTACAAATTCCATAAGACTTGCAATACAAATTTGCTTCTTTGGGGTTTAAATTTGTATGCATCTATATTAATGAGTTGTATCTGAAATTCTAAAACTGCTAATGGGTTACCTTCTTTACAGTTTCTCATTAGGAAATAGAGAATCCAAATTAATTTGGTCCTATTTTTCTTTGTTCTCCATGAAATTAAATCCATGATTTGAAAATATTGAGATTTTTATTTTTTTAAATCAAGGTAAGAGATAAGAAAGAGATAATCTCTCTCTCTTCCTGGTTCAATATTCTACAAAGACGGTCCTCTCATAATGATGAAATTTTATTTAGTCTTAGAGAAAATTCTAGCTGTCAACCATGCTTTTTTGAAGTGTTCTTCAGAGTAGTTAATAAGATCTACAGTAATCTGGGAAATAACTATGAAAACATAAGTCCTATTGGCATATAGTAGTAGTATGCACAGTAATCAGCAAAATAACTCACGATTTCCCTGTTCTTAGATTGAGGAAAAGTGACATGACAATAAAATAAAAATGCCTACCTTGTAATAATTGTGAAAAGATAAATGTGGTAGATGAAGGTAGAACTCTTACTGAGATTTCATTGTAGCATATTTAGCAGATTGATTTTAAATTATTATCAGAAACATAAGAAAACAAATTAAGAAACTTCAGCTAGTCGCGACTGAAAGCGCGGAGCCCAGTGACGGCCGTGGGACGCTGGGGCTGCTGCTGCCGCCGCCAAGAAGCCTGTGTGCGAGCGCAGGTCACTGCCCACACCGCCCTTCCGGGAGCCTGTGCAGCCCGCCACTGCCAGGGTCCCAGGATCCAGGGGCGGCTTCCCTGGGAGAACGCACGGCGCGCCTCGGGCTGGTGCAACGTCACGCCGAACTCTGCCGCTGCAGGCTCGCCCCGCACTCCGTGCCCCTCCCTCCCGCCCAGCCTGAGTGAGCCAGAGTCCCCGAAGAGGCTGCTCCTTTAACCCTGTCCTGTCTGAGCGAAGAACAGACGCCCTCCGGCGACCTACACGCAGAGGCGGGGCCAAATCCAAAGCTGAGACCCGGGAGCTGTGAGAACAAAGAAGAGAAAGGGAAATCTCTCACAGCAGCCTCAGAAGCAGCGGATTAAAGCTCCACAACCAACTTGATGTACCCTGCATCTGTGGAATACAGGAATAGACAACACATCATCCCAAATTGAGGAGCCCGGAGTCAGTGCTGTGCCTCTGAGGTGGGAGAGCCAACTTCAGGACACTGGTCCACAAGAGACCTCCCAGCTCCACATAATATCAAACGGCAAAAATCTTCCAGAGATCTCCATCTCAACACCAGCACCCAGCTTCACTCAACGACCAGCAAGCTACAGTGCTGGACACCCTAAGCCAAACAACTAGCAAGACAGGAACACAACGCCACACATTAGCAGAGAGGTGGCCTAAAATCATAAAAAGTCCGCAGACACCCCAAAACACACCACCAGACGTGCACCTGCCCACCAGAAAGACAAGATCCAGCCTCATCCACCAGAACACAGGCACTAGTCCCCTCCACCAGGAAGCCTACACAACCCACTAAACTAACCTTAGCCACTGGGGACAGACACCAAAAACAACGGGAACTACGAACCTGCAGCCTGCAAAAAGGAGACCCCAAACACAGTAACATAAGCAAAATGAGAAGACAGAAAAACACACAGCAGGAGAAGGAGCAAGATAAAAACCCACCAGACCTAACAAATGAAGAGGTACTAGGCAGTCTACCTGAAAAAGAATTCAGAATAATGATGGTAAAGATGATCCAAGATTCTATTTCCTAGATCCAAAATCTTGGAAATAGAATAGACAAAATGCAAGAAACAGTTAACAAGGACCTAGAAGAACTAAAGATGAATCAAGCATCGATTAAAAACACAATACATGAAATAAAAAATACTCTAGATGGGATCAATAGCAGAATAACTGAGGCAGAAGAACGGATAAGTGAGGTGGAAGATAAAATAGTGGAAATAACTGCTGCAGAGCAAAATAAAGAAAAAAGAATGAAAAGAACAGAGGACAGTCTCAGAGACCTCTGGGACAACATTAAACGCACCAACATTCGAATTATAGGGGTTCCAGAAGAAGAAGAGAAAAAGAAAGGGACTGAGAAAATATTTGAAGAGATTATAGTTGAAAACTTCCCTAATATGGGAAAGGAAATAGTTAATCAAGTCCAGGAGGCACAGAGAGTCCCATACAGAATAAATCCAAGGAGAAATACGCCAAGACACATATTAATCAAACTGTCAAAAATTAAACACAAAGAAATCATATGAAAAGCAGCAAGGCAAAAACAACAAATAACACACAAGGAAATCCCCATCAGGATAACAGCTGATCTCTCAGCAGAAACTCTACAAGCCAGAAGGGAGTGGCAGGACATAATTAAAGTGATGAAGGAGAAAAACCTGCAACCAAGATTACTCTACCCAGCAAGGATCTCATTCAGATTTGATGGAGAAATTAAAACATTTACAGACAAGCAAAAGCTGAGAGAGTTCAGCACCACCAAACCACCTTTACAACAAATGCTAAAGGAACTTCTCTAGGCAGGAAACACAACAGAAGGAAAAGACCTACAATAACGAACCCAAAACAATTAAGAAAATGGGAATAGGGACATACATATCGATAATTACCTTAAATGTAAATGGACTAAATGCTCCCACCAAAAGATACCGATTGGCTGAATGGATACAAAAACAAGACCCATATATATGCTGTCTACAAGAGACCCACTTCAGACCTAGAGACACATACAGACTGAAAGTAAGGGGATGGAAAAAGATATTCCATGCAAATGGAAACCAAAAGAAAGCTGGAGTAGCAATTCTCATATCAGACAAAATAGACTTTAAAATAAAGACTATTAGAAGAGACAAAGAAGGACACTACATAATGATCAAGGGATCGATCCAAGAAGAAGATATAACAATTGTAAATATTTATGCACCCAACATAGGAGCACCTCAATACATAAGGCAAATACTAACAGCCATAAAAGGAGAAATCGACAGTAACACAATCATAGTAGGGGACTTTAACACCCCACTTTCACCAATGGACAGATCATCCAAAATGAAAATAAATAAGGAAACACAAGCTTTAAATGATACATTAAATAAGATGGACTTAATTGATATTTAGAGGACATTCCATCCAAAAACAACAGAATACACATTTTTCTCAAGTGCTCATGGAACATTCTCCAGGATAGATCATATCTTGGGTCACAAATCAAGCCTTGGTAAATTTAAGAATATTGAAATTGTATCAAGTATCTTTTCCTACCACAATGCTATGAGACTAGATATCAATTACAGGAAAAGAGCTGTAAAAAATACAAACACATGGAGGCTAAACAATACACTACTTAATAACGAAGTGATCACTGAAGAAATCAAAGAGGAAATTAAAAAATACCTAGAAACAAATGACAATGGAGACACGACGACCCAAAACCTATGGGATGCAGCAAAAGCAGTTCTAAGAGGGAAGTTTATAGCAATACAATCCCACCTTAAGAAACAGGAAACATCTCGAATAAACAACCTAACCTTGCACCTAAAGCAATTAGAGAAAGAAGAACAAAAACATCCCAAAGTTAGCAGAAGGAAAGAAATCATAAAAATCAGATCAGAAATAAATGAAAAAGAAATGAAGGAAACGATAGCAAAGATCAATAAAACTAAAAGCTGGTTCTTTGAGAAGATAAACAAAATTGATAAACCATTAGCCAGACTCATCAAGAAAAAAAGGGAGAAGACTCAAATCAATAGAATTAGAAATGAAAAAGGAGAAGTAACAACTGACACTGCAGAAATACAAAAGATCATGAGAGATTACTATAAGCAACTCTATGCCAATAAAATGGACAACCTGAAAGAAATGGACAAATTCTTAGAAATGCACAACCTGCCAAGACTGAATCAGGAAGAAATAGAAAATATGAACAGACCAATCACAAGCACTGAAATTGAAACTGTGATAAAAAATCTTCCAACAAACAAAAGCCCAGGACCAGATGGCTTCACAGGTGAATTCTATCAAGCATTTAGAGAAGAGCTAACACCTATCCTTCTGAAACTCTTCCAAAATATATCAGAGGGAGGAACACTCCCAAACTCATTCTACGAGGCCACCATCACCTTGATACCAAAACCAGACAAGGATGTCACAAAGAAAGAAAACTACAGGCCAATATCACTGATGAACATAGATGCAAAAATCCTCAACAAAATACTAGCAAACAGAATCCAACAGCACATTAAAAGGATCATACACCATGATCAAGTGGGGTTTATTCCAGGAATGCAAGGATTCTTCAATATACGCAAATCAATCAATGTGATACACCATATTAACAAATTGAAGGAGAAAAACCATATGATCATCTCAATAGATGCAGAGAAAGCTTTCGACAAAATTCAACAACCATTTATGATAAAAACCCTGCAGAAAGTAGGCATAGAGGGAACTTTCCTCAACATAATAAAGGCCATATATGACAAACCCACAGCCAGCATCATCCTCAATGGTGAAAAACGGAAACCATTTCCACTAAGATCAGGAACAAGACAAGGTTGCCCACTCTCACCACTCTTTTTTTTTTTTTTTTTTTTTTTTGCGGTATGCGGGCCTCTCACTGTTGTGGCCTCCCCCGTTGTGGAGCACAGGCTCCGGACGCGCAGGCTCAGCGGCCATGGCCCACGGGCCCAGCCGCTCCGCGGCATATGGGATCCTCCCAGACCGGGGCACGAAACCGCATCCCCTGCATCGGCAGGCGGACTCTCAACCACTTGCGCCACCAGGGAGGCCCTCTCACCACTCTTATTCAACATAGTTTTGGAAGTTTTAGCCATAGCAATCAGAGAAGAAAAGGAAATAAAAGGAATCCAAATTGGAAAAGAAGAAGTAAAGCTGTCACTGTTTGCAGGTGACATGATACTATACATAGAGAATCCTAAAGATGCTACCAGAAAACTACTAGAGTTAATCAATGAATTTGGTAAAGTTGCAGGATACAAAATTAATGCACAGAAATCTCTGGCATTCCTATATACTAATGATGAAAAATCTGAAAGTGAAATCAAGAAAACACTCCCATTTACCACTGCAACAAAAAGAATAAAATATCTAGGAATAAACCTACCTAAGGAGACAAAAGACCTGTATGCAGAAAATTATAAGACACTGATGAAAGAAATTAAAGATGATACAAATAGATGGAGAGATGTACCATGTTCTTGGATTGGAAGAATCAACATTGTGAAAATGACTCTACTACCCAAAGCAATCTACAGATTCAATGCAATCCCTATCAAACTACCACTGGCATTTTTCACAGAACTAGAACAAAAAAATTCACAATTTGTATGGAAACACAAAAGACCCCGAATAGCCAAAGCAATCTTGAGAACGAAAAATGGAGCTGGAGGAATCAGGCTCCCTGACTTCAGACTATACTACAAAGCTTCAGTAATCAAGACAGTATGGTACTGGCACAAAAACAGAAAGATAGATCAATGGAACAGGATAGAAAGCCCAGAGTTAAACCCACGGACATATGGTCACCTTATCTTTGATAAAGGAGGCAGGAATGTACAGTGGAGAAAGGACAGTCTCTTCAATAAGTGGTGCTGGGAAAACTGGATAGGGACATGTAAAAGTATGAGATTAGATCACTCCCTAACACCATACACAAAAATAAGCTCAAAATGGATTAAAGACCTAAATGTAAGGCCAGAAACTATCAAACTCTTAGAGGAAAACATAGGCAGAACACTCTATGACATAAATCACAGCAAGATCCTTTTTGACCCACCTCCTAGAGAAATGGAAATAAAGACAAAAATAAACACATGGGACTTAATGAAACTTCAAAGCTTTTGCACAGCAAAGGAAACCATAAACAAGACCAAAAGACAACCCTCAGAATGGGAGAAAATATTTGCAAATGAAGCAACTGACAAAGGATTAATCTCCAAAATTTATAAGCAGCACATGCAACTCAATAACAAAAAAACAAACAACCCAATCCAAAAATGGGCAGAAGACCTAAATAGACATTTCTCCACAGAAGATATACAGACTGCCAACAAACACATGAAAGGATGCTCAACATCTTTACTCATTAGAGAAATGCAAGTCAAAACTACAATGAGATATCATCTCACACCAGTCAGAATGGCCATCATCAAAAAATCTAGAAACAATAAATGCTGGAGAGGGTGTGGAGAAAAGGGAACACTCTTGCACTGCTGGTGGGAATGTGAATTGGTACAGCCACTATGGAGAACGGTATGGAGGTTCCTTAAAAAACTACAAATAGAACTACCATATGACCCAGCAATCCCACTACCGGGCATATACCCTGAGAAAACCATAATTCAAAAAGAGACATGTACCAAAATGTTCATAGCAGCCCTATTTACCGTAGCCCGGAGATGGAAACAACCTAAGTGTCCATCATCGGATGAATGGATAAAGAAGATGTGGCACATATATACAATGGAATATTACTCAGCCATAAAAAGAAATGAAATTGAGCTATTTGTAATGAGGTGGATAGACCTAGAGTCTGTCATACAGAGTGAAGTAAGTCAGAAAGAGAAAGACAAATACCGTATGCTAACACATATATATGGAATTTAAGAAAAAAAATGTCATGAAGAACATAGGGGTAAGACAGGAATAAAGACACAGACCTACTAGAGAATGGACTTGAGGATATGGGGAGGGGGAAGGGTAAGCTGTGACAAAGTGAAAGAGCGGCATGGACATATATACACTACCAAACGTAAGGTAGATAGCTAGTGGGAAGCAGCCGCATAGCACAGGGAGATCAGCTCGGTGCTTTGTGACCGCCTGGAGGGGTGGGATAGGGAGGGTGGGAGGGAGATGCAAACGGGAGGGGATATGGTAACATATGTATATGTTTAACTGATTAAATTTGTTAAAAAAAAATCTGACACTTCTGTTTTACATTTATTTCTTTATCATGATTAACACTGGTATTTTACTTTTCAAAGTAAAAAAAAAAAAGAAACTTCAGCTAAAAGTCTGTCCTATAAAAACCATATTTTTATTTATTCTGTACTTTTAATTCTTTATAGACATCACTATAAGCTTTTATGTATGGTCATTGAGAAGTGACAGTTCTGGGATCATTAACAGATTTAAAGGAATTTGAAAAGGTTTGTAAATGATATGGTTGGGCCAGATTTCTTTAGGGCTCAAGAGCTAGTTCTAAAGACTGCTCATGTCTGGTTAAACACCAACCTCACAATGTCATCTCATGCTTATGATTTTCCTCACCTCACATTCAACATCAGCCAGTTTTAGATGTAAGACTCTTGAGGAACAATTGAGGGTTATATTTTGGTAGAAGGTGCTATAAATTAGAAATCTGGAGGCCCAGGCTTGATCTGGTCTACCATTAACTGGCTAAATTTATAAATGTATTTATTTTGGCACCTTCTATTGGTGAAGTAATTATGGAGGAATAAACCAGATGATCTCTAATTTCTCTTAACATCCATATTTTCTAAGAAGCTTAAATGCTTCCTAAACATGTGAAGATTCCCATAGTCTATCCATTTTTCAGGGTTAACAAATTTACTTCTTTAGAAAATTCTGAGTCAGAAGGAGATTCCACAGAGAGGATGTCATTTAGAACATGTCCCTAAGGTAAGACTTTGGAATTCTAGACATTTTCAGAACTATTATAGTTTTCAGAAGTGTGTGACAGAGAGATCACATGTGTATTTTAGACCATGAGCACATGTTTTGATTATGCATTATAGGCTGATTTCTTCTCTTGATTCCTGTAGTACACTGGTGGTCCCATAGTAGGTGCTCAATATACATTCATGAATTGAACTTCCCCATTTCTCAGTTAACCCAGGATCTAGCAATTAGATTTCATGTAAGGGAACCTTGGAGGGAATGAGGTTACTTAATTGTTAAACTACTGCTTATCAGGAACTCAATAGGCGTTCAGTAGCTCTGTTGTAATGATGGATGATGTCTATTTTTATGCAGGACTTGGCTTTGTGTGACTATTTGTCATTGCTTTTGATAATACCTCTTTTGCATAACATCTCAGGGCTTAGAGACCTAGTTTTTATTTTTTAAGTTTATCCCCTTTAGTTGTATGGTGTTGTTCTAGGAAATTTATAGCCCTTTTGAGCTTCCACAATATGGTCATCCTAATATAAATACTGTTTACAACCAGGATAAACATGTTAAAAAGCAATATAAACAAATATCAATCATTTTCTCAAAAAGGACATAACCTTTCTTTCAAATTTACCATGTAGCAATTAATTTTAGACTTTGCTTTCCTAGTCGAAAAAGGCAGTAGTAGGTAGAGGTTACAGACAGGTTACAGCCCTAATTAATGTCCTGTAGGTAGTAAATGAAATATGGATATTTAGAGCTCTTAAATAAAAATACATCAAGGCACTTCAAAAAATGTAATGACAAATACCAGCAGTAACACAGTGATTTTGTATATTAATGAAGCAGTCATTTATTCGAAAACGTTTTTTAGACATAGAGTATTTGTAGTAAGTGCTAAAATTGTTAGTAGCTTTGGGTTCAAAAACACCATCAACTATTTATCTTTTTGATTCTCCCAAACTCTTTTCTCCTTAAATTTAACAAGCTATATAGCTTGCTAGAAACACTGAATATCAAGCAAACAATAAGTAATATCAGCTAAAGCTCTAAATATGTACATTTACTCTGTAGTTGAATCTCATACAGGTTATTGACCTTATTTATTTACTTACTTGTTTATTTCTTATAGGCATTAGTTTATATGTCTATGAGTGATAGAAACCTAATGTAGATCAACAGGATATTGTTAACTAGAAAGTTAATAGATTGATTTCACACTGAAACTTTGATTCTTAACCTGTATTTAAGTATAATAATGGGTCTGCTCTCACTAGGACCCCTTACTATATCAAAACCTTTTTGTTGAGTCAAGCTAAATGACAGATATCTTATGTTTTTCCAGGGCTAATTGTTTTAAAATACCTTTTTATATGCTGTAAGTCCTTGAAACAGATTGAATATTTTAGTTAAGTAAATCAATTATTGTGGGGACAGCAGGGCCAAAACCACCTGTTAATTTGTTGATTTTTGATGAAGATAAAGTTGTGAAAGGATATTAACTAGGACACATACATATGCATTTATGAGTAAACTGACTCACTAGAGACAATATCCATTTCAGTATATGACCATCACTATGATTCTCTAATATCATTAGATTTCATTAAGTAATTATGAATGCATTATACTACCTCAACTTAAAATAAACTTAAAAGGACCTGGTAGGGGAGGGACCTTTAAGACGGCAGAGGAGTAAGATGTGGCGATCACCTTCCTCCCCACAAATACAACAAAAATACATCTACATGTGGAACAATTCATGCAGAACACTGGCAGAAGACCTCAGACTTCCCAAAAGGCAAGAAACTCCCCATGTACCTGGGTAGGGCAAAAGAAAAAAGAAAAAACAGAGACAAAAGAATAGGGAGAGCACCTGCACCTCTGGGAGGGAGCTGTGAAGGAGGAAAAGTTTCCACATACTAGGAAGCCCCTTCACTGGTGGAAACGGTGGGGCGGAAGGTGGGGGAAGCTTCAGAGTCACGGAGGAGAGTGTAGCAAAAGGGGTGAAGACGGCAAAGCAGAGAGATTCCCACACAGAGGATTGGTGCCAACCAGCACTCACCAGCCTGAGAAGCTTGTCTACTCACCTGCTGGAGCAGGTCGGGGCTGGGAGCTGAGGCTCAGGCATTGGAGGCCAGATCCCAGAGAGAGGACTGGGGTTGGCTGCATGAACACAGCCTGAAGGGGGCTAGTGCACCACAGCTAGCTTGGAGGGAGTCTGGGAAAAAAACACATGGAGGCTAAACAATATGCTACTAATAACCAAGAGATCACTGAAGAAATCAAAGAAGAAATCAAAAAATACCTAGAAACAAATGACAATGAAAACATGAGGACACAAAACCTATGGGATGCAGCAAAAACAGTTCTAAGAGGGAAGTTTATAGCAATACAATCCTACCTCAAGAAAATTCTCAAATAAACAACCTAATCTTACATTAAAGCAATTAGAGAAAGAAGAACAAAAAAATCCCAAAGTTAGCAGAAGGAAAGAAATCATAAAGATTAGATCAGAAATAAATGAGAAAGAAATGAAGGAAATGATATCAAAGATAAATAAAACTAAAAGCTGGTTCTTTGAGAAGATAAACAAAATTGATAAACCATTAGCCAGATTCATCAAGAAAAAAATGGAGAAGACTCAAATCAATAGAATTAGAAATGAAAAAGGAGAAGTAACAACTGACACTGCAGAAATACAAAGAATCATGAGAGTTACTACAAGCAACAATATGCCAATAAAATGGACAACCGGGAAGAAATGGACAAATTCTTAGAAAAGCACAACCTTCCAAGACTGAACCAGGAATAAATAGAAAATATAAACAGACATATCACAAGCACTGAAATTGAAACTGATTAAAAATCTTCCAACAAACAAAAGCCCAGGACCAGATGGCTTCACAGGCGAATTCCACCAAATATTTAGAGAAGAGCTTACACTTACCCTTCACAAACTCTTCCAAAATATAGCAGAGGGAGGAACACTCCCAAACTCATTCTACGAGGCCACCATCACCCTGATACCAAAACCAGATAAAGATGTCACAGAAAAAGAAAACTACAGGCCAATATCACTGATGAACATAGATGCAAAAATCCTCAATGAAATTCTAGTAAACAGAATCCAACAGCACATTAAATATTTCATATACCATGATCAAGTGGGGTTTATCTCAGGAATGCAAGGATTCTTCAAAATATGCAAATCAATCAAATGTGATATACCATATTAACAAACTGAAGGAGAAAAACCATATGATCATCTCAATAGATGCAGAAAAAGCTTTCAATAAAATTCAACACCCATTTATGATAAAAAGTCTCCACAAAGTAGTCATAGAGGGAACTTACCTCAACATAATAAAGGCCATATATGACAACCCACAGCCAGCATTGTTTTCAGTGGTGAAAAACTGGAACCATTTCCTCAGATCAGGGACAAGACAAGGTTTTCCACATTCACCACTATTATTCAACATAGTTTTGGAAGTTTTAGCCACAGCAATCAGAGAAGAAAAAGAAATAAAAGGAATACAAATCATAAAAGAAGAAGTAAAACTGTCACTGTTTGCAGATGACATGATACTATACATAGAGAATCCTAAAAATGTTACCAGAAAACTACTAGAGCTAATCAATGAATTTGGTTAAGTAGCAGGATACAAAATTAATGCACAGAAATCTCTTGCATTCCTATACACTAATGATGAAAAATCTGAAAGAGAAATTAACAAAACACTCCCATTTACTACTGCAACAAAAAGAATAAAATACCTAGGAATAAACCTACCTAAGGAGACAAAAGACCTGTATGCAGAAAACTATAAGACTCTGATGAAAGAAGTTAAAGATGATACAAACATGACATTTTTTTCCCTTAAATTCCATATATATGTGTCAGCATACAGTATTTGTCTTTCTCTTTCTGACTTACTTCACTCTGTATGACAGACTCTAGGTCCATCCACCTCATTACAAATAGCTCAATTTCATTTCTTTTTATGGCTGAGTAATATTCCATTGTATATATGTGCCACATCTTCTTTACCCATTCATCTGATGATGGACACTTAGGTTGTTTACATCTCCGGGCTATTGTAAATAGGGCTGCTATGAACATTTTGGTACATGTCTCTTTTTGAATTATGGTTTTCTCAGGGTATATGCCCAGTAGTGGGATTGCTGGGTCATATGGTAGCTCTATTTGTAGTTTTTTAAGGAACCTCCATACCGTTCTCCATAGTGGCTGTACCAATTCACATTCCCACCAGCAGTGCAAGAGTGTTCCTTTTTTTCCACACCCTCTCCAGCATTTATTGTTTCTAGATTTTTTGATGATGGCCATTCTGACTGGTGTGAGATGATATCTCATTGTAGTTTTGATTTGCATTTCTCTAATGATCAAAGATGTTGAGCATCCTTTCATGTGTTTGTTGGCAGTCTGTATATCTTCTGTGGAGAAATGTGGGGTAAGACAGGAATAAAGACACAGACCTACTAGAGAATGGACTTGAGGATATGGGGAGGGGGAAGGGTAAGCTGTGACAAAGTGAAAGAGCGGCATGGACATATATACACTACCAAACGTAAGGTAGATAGCTAGTGGGAAGCAGCCGCATAGCACAGGGAGATCAGCTCGGTGCTTTGTGACCGCCTGAAGGGGTGGGATAGGGAGGGTGGGAGGGAGACGCAAAAGGGAGGGGATATGGGAACATATGTATATGTATAACTGATTAAATTTGTTATAAAGCAAAAAATACAAAATAAAAAAAATAAAAAAAATAAAAAGATGATACAGAGGGAGAGATATACCATGTTCTTGGATTGGAAGAATCAACACTGTGAAAATGACTAGGGTTTGACTTAGGATTCATCTAAGTGATACCATATGCAAACACATAAAATGGAATCTAAAAAAAAAAAAAAGATTCTGAAGAACCAGTGGCAGGACAGGAATATAGACGCAGATGTAGAGAATGGACTTGAGGACACGGGGATGGGGAAGGGTAAGCTGGGATGAAGTGAGAGAGTGAAATGGACATATATACACTACCAAATGTAAAATAGATAGCTAGTGGGAAGCAGCCGCATGGCACAGGGAGATCAGCTCAGTGCTTTGTGTCCACCGAGAGAGGTGGAATAGGGAGGGTGGGAGGGAGACACAAGAGGGAGGAGATATGGGGATATATGTATATGTATAGCTGATTCACTTTTTATACAGCAGAAAGTAACACACCATTGTAAAGCAATTATACTCCAATAAAGATGTTAAAAAAATAAAAGGACCTGCGAAATGAGCATTTCATAACCTATTTACAAACTACATTTACACTCATTTATTTCTTGATTTCCAGACTTGAAAATAGATTATACAGTTAAAGATTTAAAAATTAATGCAGAATATTTCTTGTTCTCATATTGTGTAGTCTAAACCTCTCAAAGAACAACTAAGTAAGCATAAATAACAGCTAATTACTACAACCAAGACTTCCAAAGAAATAAGCTGCTGAGAATCCAAACACTAATGAAATAAACTTAACAGGGGACAGAGAATGTGAGATCTAAGGAGGTTCATTCTTCCCTTTGCACTATATTTCTCAGCCCTCCTTGGGTATGTTACTGTAAAAGACAAGAATATCAGTCATTTGGCAAAAAAAGACATATTTGGACAACTAAATATAATTTGTTTTATATTATTGCTGTTTACATTAGTGACTTAATGTAATGATACTAAGCTCTGACAATGCAATTCACAAAATAATAAAATCTCAAATTTACTAGTCAGTTCCACAACTGGTAGTCTCTATATGGAGTTATCATTGCAACTTATTTTACTTGTGCATCTACTATGTTATAGACGTAATCAGCATTTAAGGATTTTCAGGTGGTACAGTAAAAAATTAAACATATCTGAGGATATGACAGTAACTTAGATCAAAATATCTGCCTCTTAGCATTTAGTTCAAGACAGTGTAACTCTTGGGTGGCAATTCAAATGTGATGCCTGATGATAGTGAAATATTTACATATATTCTGTTTTGCTATAGGTATACTTATCAAAGAATGTAGTTTACCAAAAAAAAATTAACCAGACTACCTGCAAAAAATAGTCTTAAAATATGCCTTAAAAAGATCTTTTAGGATTTAACTGAAAACAATAGTTGCTATACATAACATATTGCATTGATATATATTCACTTACTGTATTTGAAAGATTTTCAATTTGTCCCTTTCTGTTTTTCACAATTTCTCTGCTTTACATTTTGATTCTAATCCACATGTGGGGCAAATGCCAGCATCAAATTAGGTTGAAATTAATGATAATCATAGAGTCTTAATTAAGGGAAAGCCACTAGTGTTCGCAGGCTATTCTAAAAACTATATTTTGTAGGAGAAGGAACTAGAGTAAAAATGACATTTCACATTAGAGACTTATAACCTGTTCACAGTATAGAACAGGCAGCCATGCAACTGACTGGGGTATAAAAGGAAAAATATTACTGCAGATGCATTAATTTAAAATAGAATTAGATTGTTATAAATTGGAAAGGAAAAATAAAGTATGAAATAGAAATATTTCTGTTGCTGCACTGAAATAGGGGCTACAGGGCAATTTCAGATAAGAGGATTTCCTGTTTTATTTAACTTGAGGTCATTTTATACACTTTGTGTTTCTTCTTTTCCTTCTTTTATTCTTCTGTATTTACTCAGGCAAGGTCAACAGTCTATCTGGAGTGTTCTGCAGCCACCCTTTTATTTTATTTTATTTTATTTTTCACCCATTTATTTTAAAGAACCAACCTTCTGTAGTGTTAAAATACCCCCATGCCATTTGTGAGATATTTTCTTGTCTTTCTTCTTCCTGTCTGTTGTTGTGATGCATCCAAATAACAGATGGTTTATTTCTTCCAACTCTTCCACGAGTCAGCAGGTGGTGATTAGTCAATAGATATAGTTTTATTTTTGACTTTCAAAATATATGTGTAACCTTTTCATTATTAACAGGATGATTCAACTATGAAAAGTATTTCCTGACCTAGGTTCAAAGAATTTACTGTATTTTGTGGGGTAAAATATAATATGATATTTTGTTATTGCTAGTATTTGACTGTTGGGTAATGAAATATTGGAGAAAACAAGAATTTCCTATTAGAATTCAGCATCTTGAAGTAGTTTAATGAAAGTAAGAACTAGACAATAAATTGATCTGTGGATGAGGGGAAAGGTGAAGAAAATTAAAATTTTGTAAAGAGTAAAGTACTCCACATATGAAACATAAAATATAAAAATTGAAATTTCATTAAAGAAAAACACATTCCACAAATAATACTCAATAGGTAACACCATGTGGCCATTAGGTCTTATTTACTAGCACTGTGTAAGGTATTTGTTTTGTAAAGAGAGATCACCCCAGAAATTTTCTCTCAACCTCTCCCTTGATTGTACATATTTTGAGGTCAGCAATATAGCTTATAGTCCTTTATGTCCTTTACAGTGAATAGCACTATGTAATTGCTGAGAATATATAAATTGATTGGCAAGATGGTATATCCTGAGGTATGCTGCATAACACATATGCCACATCTCAAGGACATGCAGCTTTTTCTCTCCAATAAAGTATATTTCCTCTGGATCTGCTCAGGATCCATGAAGCTATGAAGTTTAAATGACTTCAGGATATACGGTATGAAGTATAATCCTAAACCCTGACCTTGCCTACAACATAATTTTAGAGCAGCCAAAGGAGGACAATTCTCAGAGTAACATGTGTTTTCAAGATGTAATTTCTGGAAATTTACTAAGTAAATCAAAGAATGAAGAATTTATTAATAACCAGCTTATACTCATTCATAATCAGTTAGTTACCCCAATTACGGAGTGTCTTTTCAAAAACACAGTTCTTACCATGTCATTTCTCTATTTAAACCCTCTGATGACAAACCATTTCCTTCAAGATAAAGTCCAAATTCACAACAATAAGTGTAGGTGCATCTAAGGGTTCTGTCCTCTGCAGTTTTTTTCAGCTAATCTTTGTGTATTTTTCCTGCATTGTTACGTCTGTTTCTATGATTTGGTTAACACCCAATCCATATCTCCTATCGACACTTCAATTTTGAGAACCAAACTCTACAAATCTGACAACTGGCAATACAATCACCTAACATTTAATCTCCCATGTCTATAACTAACCTAATGATCTTGTAAACCCTGCTTTTCCTAATTTAACATATTCCACCATCACTTTAGTATTATCGAGGCCATGATAAGCAGAAAAATCTCAGTGCCTTTAAAAAATACAAAACTTTGTTTCATCATCTCACAAATCTGTGTGGCCTGGATAGGGATTTTGCTTTGCATAGTTTTAACTCAAGGACCCAGGCTCTTGGAGCAGACACTTACATTACCAGCAAAGGGAAAGAGAGAGCATGGGAAGTCACACTCGTGTTTCTAAAGCTTCCTCTTAGAAGTAGACATGTCACTTCCTGAATTTCATTAGATAAGGTAAGTCACATGGCCACACTCTCCTACAAATGGCAGTTGCCATGTTCTTGGAGAAAGCCATAAATATTGTGATACAAAAGCACTAAAGATGATTATATCTACCCTCCTCACTAAGCTACAAACTAGCTAATCTTTGCACTTCTTCACTAGCAACTATTGTCCACATCCTATCTATTACCAGATCTTGTTAATTCCAGTCACTAAATATCTTCTCATATCTGTTTCCTTTTCTCCAACCCAACTACTACCTTATTGCTACTCAGATCTGATCATCTTTCTGCTAGACTATTGCATCAGCTTTATTACTCTCTGACTACAAATTCCCCATGCCCTAATCCATTCCTCATACTGTAACTAGAGGATGTACTGAAAGGTGGATTTAATTTTATCTATCTTTTCTTAAAATTCTTCAATACTATGGATTCAATTCAATTTAGCTTTAATTTAAGCTTCCTAGCTTGGAATACAGGGTGCTTCATTGTCAGATCCTGTTCTACTTTTCTGTCATCATCTCACACCTCTCTTCTCTGACACTTTTTTATGGTCCTGACATAATGCACTACTTGTTATTCTCCCCAAGAAAATCATCCTTTTTCATATTCTTAAACGTTGTATGTACTCCCTCTTTTCCAAAATGTTCTTGTTCTCAAACCTCTATTTATCTTTCAAGATTAATTTCGAACATAAACCCATTATCATGGTTTTCTTGGCTCTTCCTTTCAAATGGCAGAATTCATTTTCTCAGCTTCTGCTTTCAGATACTAGAGCACTTAATGCACAGCTCTATTGATCTATCTCTCAAGTTGTATTCAACTGTATGTGCTTGTGAGTTCCTTCAGGGCCAAGACTGAATCTACTTCATAGTCTATGGCATGGCTAGGGGATTCAATAAACATGTATGAAATTTAAATAAATATTTAAATTTCTTCTACTCTTTTTGAGCCATTTTACCAAGTATTACTTTAAAGTGTTTAGGTAATTTACCACATGAATTAAAAATGGGGGGGAGGGTGGCTCTTAGAAAGCCAATTTTTAAAACAATTTTATTTAAACCGTAGTCCAAATTACTCATTAGAAACTGGATTTAAGTAACATTGTGTCAAAAATACTACTATGTAGGCAAAATTTATAAACTGCATATTTAAACTTCTCATTTATAAAACCAATAGGCCTAGTAATGTGGTTTACAATGCAAATTTTAATGTTTAACCTGTTAATTTGAATTTGACTTACAGGACTTTAGAGAATATCAGGACCATCTGGCTTTTCAGTTGGTGGTCCACTGCTACCTAAAATAACAGACCAACCTTTTTATTTTCCTAACGATTGTTTATACCACAAAGAAATTACTACAATCAATGCTGTTTTACGTATTTTACAGCAAAGAAATAGATATCAGAATGTGTAGTAGAAATAAAGTTTCCTGGTAAAGTTGATGCACATTTGTTGAAAAATTTCAGTAACTATACCATATATACTTAAAAGAGTGGACGGATTTGTGCTTGGTTTTAAATCATCAACATTATGAATAATTAAGGCATCACGTACTTACTGATTGCCTGAGATATTCCTGGAAAGGATTTTGCTAGGAATAAAGTAACAAAAAGACATATTGCTTGTCCACGGGATGATTTTAGTCTAGTAAGAGAGACAAGAATGCATATAAATGGTTTCATTGAGTATAAAAAGGGCAAATATAGAAACAATAGCTACTATTATAGGTTCTCCAGTAAGTGCAATAACCCTTTCAACAGCCAGCTTTTTTTTCCCGATCTTGAATCACTGTGCTTAATTGTAAGCATATTAAATTTAAGCATCTATATTTATTAGCAATTTTTTCTTACAGATATAATTATACTAAATTGCAATATTACTTTATGTCATTATAGCAATTATAAATTTAATCTAAGATCTAATGTGAAACACTTGAACATGACTGCTGAAAGGACTTCTAGTAGGGCTTCAACTAGATTTTTTTCCCTTTCATTGTGTCACTGGAATACTACTGAAAAAGGGAATAAACACTAATTTGATAATTTTCCTTTGGAATTATACAGATATATTTTAGTTTGCTCTTTGTTGAAGGGTCGGCATTCTTCATAATACTTAGGGGGAAATCATAGCTGAGGGTGTATATCAATTAATTGAAAATAAATTCAATATATAAACATATTTTGAAGTCATAGTGATTACTATATCTGTGGGCTTTAAATTGGATAAGGGATATTTTATAGTGTCATTATGTTAATTGTCATTGTAAATAACTGTAATACATGAAACAAAATTGTAGTCCATTTTTTATTATAATTACAACAGTTAATGTACTTAAATTTAAAATAAGAAAATTTTATTTTTCCAGGGAAAAATATAATGTATTTTATAGCAGGCACCACTTATTATGTAGAGTTATATCTAAGCATTTCCAATAAAAGTTAATTTCACTTGAAAGTAAACAATGTAAATGAGTTTCTGGATGTATTTCTTTATAACTTTGAAAAAAATATCTTCATTCATACATTTGAAAGAGAACTATGAATATATGAGTTATTTTAACAGATACGTTTTTTGGATACAAATGTGAATTTAAGTATCAGATAATAAAGAAGACATATTAATTTAGAAAATTTGTCCTCTGCTAAAAAATTACATTGGGTTTAAGTCATTTAAGCCAGCTAACCGGCTTAAACCTCACATAAGAGGTAAGTGGAGCTTTTGTCCCCATGGGAGTTAGATTTCTATAATTTTTTTTTATTCATTCCCTGAGATATGGTATTTAAAACATTTTGAGAAACAACTTCAAAGTTTCTATGCCAGAATAGCTATTATATGCTTTATTAATTGGTAGTCTATTGTTAATCAGAAGAATTGCTTCATACAGTGAATAATTTTATGAGGTCTGAATGTATAAAGATGATGAAACTTAGTAGTTACAGATTCAGACTTACTTTTTATTTTTTATTTTTATTCTTTTAGCATAAACGTTTTATTTATAGAGAACCATAGTTACCACAATGTTTAGAAATATGGTTACATAATGGCACTATTTAAAATATTGATGAAAAAATACTTTCTTACTATTAAAGTTTCTCTTGCTTGTTCTAATAAACCAGTTGCAAAGTTTCTAACTTTATTCTATTTATGTTAAGTTAAGGCCTTATAAAGGAGTCTAAGATCACTCTATTAATTTTCCTTTCTGTGACAAATGATGTCATTTCGATGAGAATATATATGAATTACAAGTACTGTACTTATTTTATGATCTATGATTAATTAACTCATATCATTCTGATATTGAGAGAAAAGAAACTTCTCAGAATATAAAAAATAAGAGAAAGTAGGAAACTAAATGAATTTAGTAAAGATTTGCCTCTGAAGGACTTATATTTTCTCAGAGAAATACAACTGACCTTTGCAATTTTGAAAGTAATTTCACATTCATTATATTATTTGATCTTTACTAAATTTCAGTAGAGTAGATATTGCCATCATTATATTAATTTTGCAAATGAGAAAATCGAGCCTTAGAAGGCTTAAGTATCTTTTTGAACATATGGATTTAAATATTCATTCTTGCAACAGATCTTTATTGGAAAACCATCATATGCTGGGCCTGCTCTGAGCACTAAGGGTATAGACATAAACAAAAAGTCTGTGTCCTAATGGAGTTTGCATTTTAAAAGGAAAGACAAACAGAAACCAAATGCATAAATAAACAGGTTGCATTAAGTATTGGTAAAGAAGGTGAAGGAAAAAGAATCTGAGAAGAACAGAGTATGATATGAGGGACAGTATTATTTTAGATAGGATGTTTACAAAAAGCTTCTTGGGAAAGTGGCATTGAGCAAAGGCATGTATTAAGTAATGCAATACGCTATGTGAACATATGAGAGAAGAGTAATCTGGCAAAAGAAAAAAATTAGAGCAAAAGGTCTTGAATTTGGAGCATGTTTAGCTTGTCATAGGTGAATCATGAAGGTCTTATATGCTTATATGGGAATGTGTCTAGATTTTATTCTGAGAGACATGAGAAGCCATTAGAGAAATTTTAGCAGTGAAATGTTTATCATGTTTATATTATATATATATATATATATTTTTTTTTTTTTTTTTTTTTTTTTTTTTTTTTTGCGGCACATGGGCCTCTCACTGCCGCGGCCCCTCCCGCTGCAGAGCACAGGCCCGGGACGCACAGCCCCAGCGGCCACGGCTCACGGGCCCAGCCGCTCTGCGGCATGTGGAATCCTCCCGGCTCGGGGCACGAACCCACGTCCCCTACATCGGCAGGCGGACTCTCAACCACTGTGCCACCAGGGGAGCCCTCGTGTTTATATTTTTAAAAGTTCACTCTGGTTGATTAGAAGGAGACCAAAATCTAAATGGCATGTGTACTGACCAATCAGAATGGTCAACATCTATAAATACCTGGTAGTTTCATACTGATGAACAAACAGATGAATATCAAACTGTCACAGAGAGAGGGAATAATAAATACATCATTCTAAATGCTGACTGAGAATTAATAAGAATTGGTAGACATTTGACTGAAAACTAATACTTCTAATCTGGCATTCTTTTCATTATCCAAGACTCCCTCATATTACTAAACAAAATGTTCTACTCCCTGCACAAGAGAGTTTTCAAACTTATTTTCTACATATACTAATATTAGAGTTAGTAAGACAATTCAAACTTTGATCTGAAAATGTATTTCCTTCAAAAAGGTTGTGATTCTTTTCCATACTAGAATTTATAGAAAAAAATACAATTAAAAAATATATATACCTGATGGCAGTCAGAGAGGCTTTTCTCAGTTTAAAAGCAAAGAGAGAATTTAACCTTTAAATTTTTTCTTAACACCACATTGCAAATATATGATAGAAGTCTTAAAATTTTCCCTATGCTTTTAATCTTTTACTCTTTCAATCAACTTTTAGCAATATAACTCAATGAAATAATCAGAAATGAGGCATAAAAAATAAACAGTAATTATAACCCCACTTATGTAAAGTAGTAAAGAGTATAAACTAAAGGAGAAAAAACAATAGAATAAAACAAGTTATGTTATGATCACAGGATGAATTACTATATAGTCATTAATACCCACACTTTCACTGACTATTTAACATTAGTGTGATATGTTTAGAATTTGTTTCAAGTTTAAATGGTGTCACAATATAGTAGATGAGATAAAATGCAAAACAGTTTTTAAGGTGTTCTCCCAAACGTTGATTGCAATGATAAAACTATCAAAAATAGCAATTAGCTATCAATAGGAATACAGTCAAATGCTAATTTTTTGTAAATGTCTTCTATCATATCTTTTCTATAATGAATGTATTGATTTTATCAGAATATGAGAAAATAAAATTTGAAATAAATCTACTTGGTATGTATTATATAGGTATCTGTCATATATGTCATATATATCAGTTCCCATTATATTGAGCACTATATTACCCTTCGACCACCTCTACTTTGTTCCTAGTATTTACTTAATGTTTACAGACAAAAAGATTAAGGAAACAAAAACTCTACACAGATAGGTTCATTTCACTGCTCAAATGTTTCAGATACAATACCTTCTCCCAAACTGCTGTTCCTATCTTTGTTTCCTATGTTCCTTTGCATCCTCCTGGACTAGAGATTAACTAATAGAAAATAAGAGCATGGGCAAAATAGCAAATTCATGTTTTTGCCTTCTATTACAAGTCAGGTTTGACAGTAGTTAAGCAGATTATAGGATAAGGAAGCTAAATATTATATTTTTAAAACCAGTGACACTAATTCTGAAAGGAAAGTTCCAGCAGCTTACAAGGAAAAGAAACACCAAGTGAAGAGTTTATTTCTTGGCTTTAATTATTTAGAAGCATTTGTTTAGTAAACATCACTAATTTTAATTTTAGATTTAAAGCATGCCTAATTTTACACATGGTTTCACACAACTGCTTTTCCTTAAATTAAGCTCTCTATTATTTGACTAGAATAGAAATAAAATTTTGATTTATATCTCTCGAAACGCATTAATGCCTTTATCAGTTTAGAATTTAGAGCCCTAGGTTTTATGTAAGTTATTTTTACAAAATACATTTTAAATGTTATCCTTCCCTAATGATTAATCATAAAATGTTCTTTTCCTTTTAAAGTCATGTATTTAAAATTTTCCATTCAACTTTGGAAATAATATATATTAATTTAAAACAAGGGCATATCTGATAAGTGTACATAACAAATATAAATGCAAAATAAAATATAAATAGATTTCATGCTTTTTTTTTTTTTTTTTTCTTTTTGCGGTATGCGGGCCTCTCACTGTTGTGGCCTCCCCCGTTGCGGAGCACAGGCTCCGGATGCGCAGGCCCAGCGGCCATGGCTCACGGGCCCAGCCGCTCCGCGGCATATGGGATCCTCCCAGACCGGGGCACGAACCCGTATCCCCTGCATCGGCAGGCGGACTCTCAACCACTGCGCCACCAGGGAGGCCCCATGCTTTTTTTTAAATTTAAAATTCATGGGCACATGCAAATTATGTTACTGTGTAGTTCTAAAATAATTTGATAAATGAATGCACTTTTGCTCTTAACAAGGAAGTATGAATCTTTCAAGATTTATTTCTGATAATTTCATTTTTCACATTTCTGATGCCATAAAACACAGGTCATCATAAAATACTCAAATACCATAGCATAAAATGTCTTTATAATTAAATCATTCTAGACAGAATTAATAATCAATGGATCAGTTATAGGGTCAACATAGCCTGTAAGGTATTTTGAAAAAAATATTTATTAAAAGCAACTTAGCTCAATATGAAATATTACTTTTTTTTTTTTTTTTTTTTTTTTTTTTTTTTTTTTGTGGTACGCGGGCCTCTCACTGTTGTGGCCTCTCCCGTTGCGGAGCACAGGCTCCGGATGCGCAGGCTCAGCGGCCATGGCTCACGGGCCCAGCCGCTCCGCGGCATATGGGATCCTTCCAGACCGGGGCACGAACCCGTATCCCCTGCATCGGCAGGCGGACTCTCAACCACTGCGCCACCAGGGAGGCCCGAAATATTACTTTTAAGTATGTGCTTTACCTCATTATTCTATTAAATATTTAATAAAATATAAATAATTTGATAGTCTCTAAATTTCACATTTACATTTCTAAAGCTACAAATATTTAGACATGTCCCTATCTTGACAGCTTATATGATGGAATTCCAAGACAAGAAATTCTGTATACATAAATGTGATTTTGGCAGGAAATAATGTAAAGAAAGCCTAATATGAATATATCTTGACCTTAACTATTTCACATAAATAAATCTGTCATTTTTGGTTAACATTTTTCAAGTGAAACTGCAAGGAAATATAATTGTACATTTATTAACACTGTGAAAAGATTTTTATTATAGAAATATAGAGGAAGGTTGAAGAATAGAGGGACAATTAGATGACAAATCAGTGTAGCAGAAAGTACTCTGTGGAGAGTAAGGGAAAAATAGAATTGAGAAAGACAGAAATCCCAGAAAAACAGATTAACTTCTATTTCCCCTCTGACTTGAGGAATCAGGAAAGCTTTGTTTAACTATGAACCATTGGTTTGCAAGAAGCCTGCTAGGTGTCTGTGGCCATGATAAGGCCCAGAGAGTCTCTGAAGGCATGAAAGTCTCAAAGAGTACCTTGCAACAACTTCATGGAATCAACGTGATATAATTACTGCTCTTGTCTGCCTTGCATATATATCCCTGTCCACAACCCAACTTCCAGTAATGGAATCCTCCTTCTTGATTATGAGGAGGCATGGGACAAGGTTCAAGTCAATCATGGTCATCAATGATGTGTAGTTGAGCCAAGTAGGGCCAATCAAGTCCTTTCCCAGGAGCTTTACTACTATAAGGAATTTACAGGAAAACTTCTTTTCCTTTGGCTAGCTGTACAGGAATGACCTAAGAGCTGCCTGGATGATAATCTATCCAGTAAGAGAAACAGAGGCCAATTGTGGAGAAACAGAAAAATAAGATTTAAAGAGAGGAACAATGATGAAACACAAGTCCTAGATTCCAGACCCTCAAGTTCCCAACTTCTTCATGTCCATTTTTTTTTCACATCTGATGTGTCAATAGTAAGATATGCAAGATATGAGCTATTAGTGATGCCAAGACTTAACTATTCATAGGCTTGAAGTGGGAACCACAATTACAAGGAAGTTTGAAAATGACTGAGTATTTTGGTATTATAAAGCACAGAAGGTAAAAATAAGCTGATATTTAACAAATGAGAAGGGACACATAAAAATGGTCAAGTATCATCTTTCTTGATTTGTCCCTGATGTTTCACAGTATATTTATTATCTGAGTATTCAAATTTAACATTACCAAGTAAGTGCAAGTAAACTGATAGCTTAATATTCTACTGATGTTCTACATGGTTACGTTTATAGTACTGGCCATTCTTCACAAAAACATATTGTGCACTTGTAATGGCTCTGCTTAGAAAATTTCCTTTTAACCCCAATGTAAAAAGAGCTTTTGTTTATAGCCGTATGCAAAGTCTAAAAATATTCTTCTACATTTTGATTTGCAAATACAGGAGACAAGGAGTACAAATTATTGCTAAGAACCACTGGGAAGGATTCAGCAAAGAGATTGTCAACAGCTACTATGGGAGAATAGAGTGTATAAGGAAACCAATGACTGCACATCTACCTAACTGTTACAATATCTAGGTTAGCAATCCCTAGTGATTCCATCCTTGTGATAAAGACAATTAGAGAGATCCATACCTAAGTTGTATATGATGCAATGAAGACATTTAAATCCTGAAAAAATGATTTTAAATGCTATAAAGTTTTAGAGTATTTTGCAAAATCTGGAATTTTATTACTGCATTGTCTGATTTACCCCATGAAAGTAGATATAATATCCTTTCCCAATAAGAAACTATTAAAATTTGCTAAAGGGTAATAAATAAAATTGCCACATTAAAGAAGGTATCATTGCAGAAACAAATCCCCAGCTTATTGTCTATTATTTTCCCTTTTAACACTGATCTACAGTCCTTCAGGCTACAGTGCTTGGAGCCATTTACCCTCTACAGTTGTTCTAATTATATCTATCAAATGTGATGCATGTTTAATTGGATTTTAATAGGACTGCAGCTCCTTGTTTAGCAGTAAGTTTTAACAGGAGAGTAATTTATTGCTGATAAGGTATGGGGTCTTCAGTTCCTCCTACTAAATAAGAATTGGAAATGCATCTGAGAACCAATGTCTTGGGTGAAGTTCCTGTTCTGAAAGCAAATCAATGTGGGTGATTATTTTGCCCATGTTATAAGTGGGTTGAGAACAGATATTAAAATGTTTAATAGCCCTGCCTTGCCTATGAAAAATATTGCTTAAAAAATTACTGCCTAAAATTTTCTTCAAGTTAATTAGATACTGGGTGCAAATTTTCATGATAATATTGTAACAACAGGTACATTTCCTGCTTGAGGGAAGTACAAACCAGTAATAAATTAATTCTGTGAAAACATGAACAAGCTAGCTGACCAAAAGTTGTAGTATTCATCAAAAAGCCAAAACATTGACATGTAAAGAAGGTGCAGAATTTTTAAATAGTAATTTCAAGGCAATTGAATCCATTACCATGTTAAGTTCTGATATTATTTTTGTAAGAATATATTAGAAGCTTTTTAACTATATCAATGCAGCATGGTGATTTAAGTGGCTGAAACTTAATCACAATCCCATTTTTTGGCTATGATACCAAAAGCTCACATACTTATCTATCTCAAGTGAGTTGGTTTCCATTTTTATAGTAATGACAGAACAACGGGGTAGGTGTTAATTGTTGCATTGTCAGAACAGCCCCATGAATGTCTGAGTAGTAATTTGAGGCATCTTTGGAAAAGCAGACACTAAAGGAGACAAGAGGAAGTAGGGCTTCAGCAATAGTGTGCATTTATCATTAATACATATGATGTCTTTTTTTTTAATTGGAGTAAAACTGCTTTACAATGTTGTGTTAGTTTCTGCTGTACAATGAAGTGACTCAGCTGTATGTATACATATATCCCCTCCCTCTTGGACCCCCCCTCATGTCACCCATCTAGGTCGTCACAGAGCACCGAGCTGAGCTCCCTGTGCTGTACAGCAGGTTCCCACTAGCTATCTATTTTACTAGCTATCTAGTGTATTTCTGCCAAACCTAATCTCACAATTCATCCCACCCTCCCCTTCCCCACCTGTGTCCATATGTCTGTTCTCTACATCTGCATCTCTATTCCTGCCCTACAAATAGGTTCATCTGAACCATTTTTCTAGATTCCACATATATGCATTAATATATGATATTTGTTTTTCTCTTTCTGACTTACTTCACTCTGTATTACAGACTCTTGGTCCATCCACCTCGCTACAAATGACCCAATTTCATTTTTTTTATGGCTGAGTAATACCATTGTATATATGTACCACATCTTCTTTAGCCATTCATCTATCATTGGACATTTTGGTTGTTTCCATGTCCTGGCTATTGTAAATTTATGTGCTGCAATGAACACTGGGGTACATGTGTCTTTTTGAATTATGGTTTTCTCAAGGTATATGGCCAATAGTGGGGTTGCTGGGTCATATGATAGCTCTATTTTTAATTTTTAAAGGAGACTTGTTTAACACAAATTAAATAGGTATCATTATTTTCACCTTTTTGAATTTCAGAGTAATGGAAAATGACTAAAGTTAAGGCATATTAGAAGAGTTGATGAAATAAACTTTGACAATTACAGTTGAATCACAAATCATTACATGTGTTTGTTACTAACATCCTGTTTCTCATACTATTTATTCCATGAAATATATAAAGCTACTTCGAAAATACCTCATTAATACTTATCAACCTTCTGTGCTTAATTGTATGAAGGAGGGAAACAACAGCAAATTCAGTTATGAAAACAAGATTCATTATGTGATGTGCAGGTGCAGGTAAACTACGAAAATACGGGACATTATTTTTTAAAAATCCATTCGGATATTCAAGACTATATTTTCCAGAAATCTAGATCATAAAGCATCAGGCTTGGTACACCTCTGTTCAATTAGATTTTGATTAAAAGCATGAGAATATCTTCTGTATGTATGAATGTTGCCTACATCATTGCACGTTGAATTCTGCCATGATTTTGAAGCTAGCAAAGCATAAGTACCTGACATTCATTTTATCTCATGGCTTCTATATGTAGGGCATGGCATGAACTAATTTCTGTAACCTCCTGTAGCAAGGGTGTAAATCAAGGAGCTACATGGTAGGATGCAAAGGGGAATGAACGACCTCTGCCCTTAATTAGGCCAGATACTTCTTGCAGAGAAAGAATATATACATAAAACATAACTCTGCAAGAGAGCTTATGAAAATGTAGGTTGAATTTAGATCTACTTTTAAGCACTGTGGGAAAGAGATTTCTAGCCAATTTCCACATAAAATACTGAAAAATTTTCACTATATTACCATTCACCTTCAGGTGTTTATGAATGTCCCTCACTCCCAAGATTTGCAGTGAAACCTATTTTTCCCCAGCTGGTTCACCAAAATATCCAGAGCTCACATCTTCTACAGAAGTGTGCATGACAGGGTAAACATAAGCATGACATTTTAAGTCATGTTCTCTGGGTTTCTGTCTCTGGCTCTGCCAATTACAAGTTGTGTGATTCTGAATACATTACTCATTATCTATTCTATGAGACTTGCTATCCGTACCTGTAAGACGTGCATCATAATGTTGAATGCTGCTGTATTAAAAGAAGTAAAGCTTTCACTTAGCACACTGCTTGGCTCATAGTAAGTGCCCAGGTGCTGGTTGGTCATTGTTGGTGATTGTCATACAGTCCTCTATCTACAAGCTTTTGTTTAAGTTGAATCTGGGAACAGTACACACCTAACACCTGCATTGTAAATATGGACTTTCTTGGACGGAACTACTGTTGTCTAATTGCTGATTGCACTTTGAAGCTGGCATGGCTTGATGAGAGAAAGTAATGACAAGCATACACTCTTGATATTCAATGCTTTTTTTCTTGGCGATTATGGTAAATATAAAGTTGAAAAGATACGAGTAAGATGCATTATCTAGGATTATGGCTGATATTAATCTGGTCTTCTATGAAATGTGTTCTATTGCCTAATATCATTTAGTGTGAGTATTTTTGTTAATTATTAGTAAGAAAAAAGACGTATTAGCCTTTTATTTTTGATTTTTCTAATTAGCATATTAAATTTGTATGAAAACCAGCAAGATTTAACAGAACTTCAAAGTCATGCAAAGTGCATTTACTTTGGCAATGATTTCATGGCTATGATACCAAAAGCACAGGCAACAAAAGCAAAATAGACAAGTGAGACTACATCAAACTAAAAAGTTTCTGCACAGAAAAGGAAACAATAAACAGAATGAAAAGAAAACTTACAGAATGGGAGAAAATATTTGCAGACCATATATCCGATATGGGGTTAATATTAAAAATATGTAAAGAACTCCTACAACTCAGTAGGAAAACCAAAACCAAAACAAAACAAATAACCCAATTCAAAATGGGCTTAAAATGTCCAAAGAAGACATACAAATGGTGAACAGGTATATGAAAAGGTGCTCAACATCACTAATTGTTAGGAAAAAGCAAGCCAAAAGCACAGTGAGATATCACATATTAAGATAGCAATTATCAAAAAACAAAAGATAAGTGTTTGCTAGGATGTAGGGAAATTCGAACCCTTGTACACTGTTTTGGGGAATGTAAGTTGGCACATCTGTTACGGAAAACAATATGAAGGTTCCTAAAATATTAAAAATAAAGCTACCATATGATCCAGCAATTTTACTTCTGGGTATATATCCAAAAGAATTGAAGTCAGTATCTTGAAGAGATATCTGCACTTCTGTGTTCATTACATATTTATTCATAATGGCCAAGATAAGGAAAAGACCTAAATGTCCATCAAAAGGTAAATGGATAAAGAAAATATGGTATATATATACAGTGGAGTGTTATTCAGCCGTTAGAAAGAAGGAAATCCTGCAATATGCAACAACATGGATAAAACTTGAAGACATTATGCTAATTGAAATAAGCCAGTCACAGAGGACAAATATTGAATGATTCCACCTATATGAGGTATGTAAAATATTCAAACTCATAGAAGAAGAGAACAGAATGGTGGTTGCCTGGAGTTGAGGGAGGGGTAAATAGAGAGTTGTTCGACGGGTGTAAATTTTTAGTTATGCACAATGAATAAACTCTATTGATCTGCTGTACAACAGAGTGCCTGCACTTCACAATACTGTATTGTACACTTAATAAATTTGTTAAGAATCTACATCTCACATTAGTGCTCCTCCACACATGTAACAAAGGGGGGTGAGAAAACTTTTGGAGGTGACGGTTATATATATTGCTTTGATTGTGGTTGTGGTTTCATGGGTATATGCATATGTCCAAACTATCAAATTGTATACATTAAATATGTGCAGTTTTTGTATATTAATCACATATCAATAAAGCTAGTAATTAAAAATAAAATTAAATAAATTTATAATTGAGTATTTGAGTTTAGGGGTTGTGAGGATGTGTGCTGAAGTCCTGAGTTCAAATATTATTTCCACCATTTATGAACCATATAGTCTTGGGTAAGGCGGTTAGCCTGATTGCACCTCAGTTTACCCACATTTAAAATGAGAATATTGATAGTACACCCTTAGAGCATTATTTTGTGGTTTAGAAGAGATTGTATGTGTGAAGCACTTCGCATAGTGACTGACACATTCTAAGCGCTCAATAAGTTTCTGTAATACTATTATCCACAACACAAATTAGAATTTCCTGGGTTTTAAAACTATTATTATTAATCCAATGCTTGAGACCTACATTATACCAATTGAATCAAGAATTTCTGGAGAGGAGACTCCGGCAAGTATATGTTTTTAAAATTCTCCCCAGGCTATTCTAATAGTATTCAGGACAAGATGAAAACTACTAGATTAGAGAAACACTTAGAAGAAAGAATAGACAAGACTTGGTTGACTGGCTGTGGTAGGTTAGAAAGATGTAGGAGTTAAGAAGGGGTACCCATATATTTTGTTTTTATCACAGGATGGATTATGGTAACAATTACTGAGAAAGGGAATGCAGAGAGAGAGCAAGTTTTTGGTGAGGGTGGATTCTGCTTGAACATGCCGAATTCGATGGTCCTATTATACATCGAAACACAGAGTTAGGGGAGGCAGTTGGGTTTGAGATCTGGGACTCAGAAGAAAAATGTGGGTATGAGGGTAGCAAGCTAGAAAGCATAGTCTATAGATAGATGGCACCTGATATTATGGGAGTGGATATAGTCTACAGAAAAAGCTGACAGTGAAAAGACTATCTGGGATTAAACCCCCAAGGAATTTCGACATTGAATATTTAGATAAAGTAGAAGGAACCTAGAAAGAAAACTGAGAGTAAACATTGTGGTATATTCAAAGCCAAGGGAATAGATTTCAGCTTGGGGATTGTGGTCAAATATGTTTGCTTTTTCTAAGACATATAGTAATACAAGTACTGAATGTGTTTACATTTTCACCTGAAAAAATCCAAGAGCCTTGCAATTCAAATTCTGCCTACCTCTTGTCTACACTGAAACAGCACAAAGAGTGTCCAGAGGAAAATAAAAAGCAATAAAGAATAATAAAACATAGTCCTACCAAAATTTCCTTGGATATTTGATTTATCATATTCTCACATTTTCTCCAAATTTGTAGCTCTGCACCCCTTGGTCCTTCAATATTCATTCCCCACTTGTTATTCTTAACTGATGGACTGATTCATTTTTACGAAGAAAATAGAAGCAAACAGACTATTTCATCCTCCCAATTCTTTCTCTATAGCCTATCTGCATCAATGCTTACAATCTTTTCTTTTATTCCTGTTACCATGGAGAAATGTCCTTACTCCTATCTTATGTCAGCCCCTCCAGTTTTAAACTGAATTTTAATTTATTCCATCAAAGTCTGCTCTTGCTATGAACCTCCCTCAATCCTGCATCACCGTTTTCCCCTTTTTCTTAAATTCTTAATCTGTTCCCTTATGTGTTTTTGTATACCAACATGCAAACAAATCTCCTATCTAAAATTCATTATCCTCTTTTGACTCCAAAATGCCTTTATCTACCTAGTCATTCCTTTTTCCTCTTTTGTGCAAACTTTTTTTTAAAATACTTTTTTAAGAGTACTTTTAAGTTCACAGCAAAATTAAGGGGAAGGTACAGAGATTTCCCATATACCTCCTCATCCCATACCCGCCCCCACATGTAGAACCTCTCCCATTATCAACATCCCCTACCAGAGTGGTACATTTGTTACAATTGATGAACCTATATTGACACATAATAATCACCCCAAATCCAAAGTTTACATTAGGGTTCACTCTTGGTGTTGTTCATTGTACATGCTTGGATAAACATAGAATAACGTGTATCCATCATTATAGTATCACACACAGTATTTTCACTGCTCTTAAAATCCTCTATATTGGGCCTCCCTGGTGGCGCAGTGGTTGAGAGTCCGCCTGCCGATGCAGGGGATACGGGTTCGTGCCCCGGTCTGGGAGGATCCCATATGCCGCGGAGCGGCTGGGCCCGTGAGCCATGGCCGCTGGGCCTGCGCATCCGGAGCCTGTGCTCCGCAACGGGAGAGGCCACAACAGTGAGAGGCCCGCATACCGCAAAAAAAAAAAAAAAAAAAAAAAAAAAAAAAATCCTCTATATTCTGCTTATTCATTCCTTCCCTCATCCCCCAATCCCTGGCAACCATTGATCTCTTTACCATCTCCATAGTTTCTTTTCCAGAATGTCATATAGTGGAAATCATACAATATGTAGCTTCTTTAGATTGGCTTCTTTCACTTAGTAATATGTATTTAAGTTTCCATTATAACTTTTCATGGCTTCATAGCTCATTTTGTTGTGTCTGAAGGTATTCTCTCTTTTTAATGCTGTAGTTTATTTTATTTTATTTTATTTTTTGCTGTACGCGGGCCTCTCACTGCTGTGGCCTCTCCCGTTGCGGAGCACAGGCTCCGGACACACAGGCTCCGCGGCCATGGCTCGCGGGCCCAGCCGCTCCGCGGCATGTGGGATCTTCCGGGATCGGGGCACGAACCCGTGTCCCCTGCATCGGCAGGCGGACTCTCAACCACTGCGCCACCAGGGAAGCCCATGCTGTAGTTTATTTATTTACGTCTTTTATCTAGCCTTTCTTTTGATAATGACCAATCTTTTATAGGTGTGAAATACATTTTAGTTATGTTAAACTTTTATGTCATTCATTTTTCTCTTTTTAAAAAACATTTTTTTTATTCCCTTCTGTCTTATTCAATGGGGCTTTTGTTCCTATCACTTCAGTGAAGTTATTCTTGTCAGCATCACTAACAGCCACCTTCACGTCAAATCCATTAGCCAATATTCACACTTATTTAACTTCTTAGTTACTTATGACACCATTGCCCACATCCACTTTCTTCAATTTTTTACTTGGTTTCTAGCACATTACTCTCATCTAATTGTATTTCTACCCCACAGTTCTCCTTCTGAGTCTGCCTTTATGGTTTCTCCTCCCTTGTGACTTCTAAAGATTAAATTATCCCTAATAATTTTCCTTAACCCACATGTTTTTTTGCAAATTTTTGTTATTTATATTACGTCCTTTTGCGATCACATCCTACCTCATGGCTTCACATTCCGTCTATAGACTAACAGTTCCTAAATTTAGAGCGCAAAGTCTGACCCTTCCACTGGGCACCAAAATCATATATCATAGTTCCTTTTTGATATTTCTGATTTGATAGCTAATAAGCATGTCTAACTTAACAAGACCAGGCCAGAAGTACTTACACAGATTCTACCAATGCCAAACTGCCCTGCCCTTAGTTCTCCACCTCTATCATAGTACCATCATTGACATAGTTTCTGGTATCAAAATTTTCAAAGATTTTCTTGATTGTTGTCATTCTTGCAAACCAAGCTTGTTATTGTTTCAGGGACTTTATATGTAGTTCTTTTATTTCTAGAATGTTTTTCAAAACAAAACAAACTCCTTGAGGCTCAGTATTTCTCATCATGTGAGTCTCTGTTTAAATATTTCTTTTTCAGAGAGGTATTCTTTGACAGGCATATCTGAAATAGCCTACTTCTCATTTGTCCTCTGTACATAAAAGCAACTTTATTATTTCCATAGCATTTTTCATCATCTGAAGCTAAATTACTTACTGGTTTATTTACCTTCTATCTCCATCATTAAAATGTAAATATAATGATGGTGAGGACTCTGTTGGTGTAGTGCAACACTCGACTCATTATCTGGATAATTATCTATAGATCAGGGCTTATATATATTTGTTGAAAGACTATATGATAAAAAAGAGGCTACATGTTTAAAAACAGAAAAGTAACCAGAGCAGGAGAGACTATGTGTCACTGTTAATGACAATAAACCAGAAGAGAGAGAGACAGAGAGAGAACTTAGGTACTGAGGAGTAAATGAATCCTGTTACGTATAGAACTGCCCACTGAAGTGTAGGTATCTCCTGTGTGGTTGGTGGGCAGGGATATAGGACATGAATATGCTTGCTAGACATTTATATTTCATTTGGTAGATTTGGTGCCTAAGATTGAGAGGCAGAGATTTCAGGTTCTTGGAGAACAAATGGAACAACACGTATGTGTTGTATATGTATACATATATACGCACACACATGTACTTGTTCACATATAAAATCTTTAGAGTCTGAATACTGTGGTACATTTAATGCTCAGTTTTATCTTTAAACAACCTTGTATGTTCGAGTTAATTTCAAAGAGGCTCAGGAAACAATATGTTGTGGAAACTAATGTATGGAGTTCAGAGTCATAAGCCTTACGTACAGATCCTGGCTTCCCTGACAACTGTCTGTATAAGAGGACTCTGGCTTATTCATTAATCTCTGTCATCCAATGTTCCATATCTGAATAAGCAGGGATAATGATGACAAGGTTGATTCTGAGGTCAACTGAGACGGTATGTACAACTGTTAATTCTCCCTCCCCTCTTTACCAGTGCTTTACCCTGCATTATTCCTTTTGGATATGGCTGCATGTTCTAAATAATAATAACTGTGAAAAATATTCACTGTGTATAAAATGATAGCAACAGAAAACATTTGGAAGTAATTTTTTCTTTTTTTTTTTGCGGTACGTGGGCCTCTCACTGTTGTGGCCTCTCCCGTTGCGGAGCACAGGCTCCGGACGCACAGGCTCAGCGGCCATGGCTCATGGGCCCAGCTGCTCCGCGGCATGCGGGATCTTCCCGGACCAGGGCATGAACCCGTGTCCCCTGCATCGGCAGGCAGACTCCCAACCACTGCGCCACCAGGGAAGCCCTGAAGAGTATTTTCAGTAATAAGGCCAGGTGTTATTTGAAAAGGTGTCTTCATGTCGTGTAATAGTGATTATTCTTTGTTCTTGTTCAAGTACTGTCCTGTAAAGTGTGTATCCTTAATAGATCCTATTGGATATGCTGTCAAGTATGCTTTCTCTCTTATTCAAAACTCCTTTTTCATAGAATTCTAAGTAAAGCAGATAGCTTCAATAAAGTATATTTGTTATGCAGAAAGAGTTAGCGACATTAGTGTCAAATGGCAAATTCAAATGTCTTTGTGTTTTTAATAAAAAAATAGCTCATGTAAAATATGCATTACATTGTTAGATGCCAGTTTAATAATTTGAAAATGATGGTAAGGTGATGGTAAGTGGTGTCTCAGTGTGTTTCTCATGGGCTTCTGCTTCAAAGAAAAGGCCAAATTAAATTGGGCTTTTGAACTTTGAATTTAAATATGTCTCAGCAAAGCAGTTAAGCATCTAGGTGACTTTAGGGTCAAATGCATGGTTTGTTATACCAGGTTCACCAATTAGTAACTATGTGATTGTGGATTATTCAAATTTTATGAATCTGAGTTCCCCATTTTTAAAATAAATATGAGTATAATTATAAAACTAAACCCACCTACTTTATGTGACAATAAAAGGACATAGTACATATAAAGTATGTAGAGCAACCAGCATTTAATAATTCTTCAATAGAAGTTATTATTACTATTATTTTATTAACAACCCAGACTTAACCTCTCCATGAAACATTTATAGAAGCCAACCCTTTTAAACCAGTCAGGTGTGTATAATTCCTTTGCAAAGCCATTGCACTTAGAAACTTGTTTTTCATTCTGTTCAGATGACTGTCTTCTTCATGAGCCTTGAGTGCTTTAAGGTCTGTGAATTTGTTTCTTATTGGTGTTCCTAGTGCCCAGCATATTGCTTGGCACACGATGGTCCTGCATTCAATACTGTTTGAATAAATTGGATGATTCATGTTCATATAATATGGCATTATCTGAAAAAAACTTAAACACTCTTTGAAAAAACATTATGTTGGGCCAGCAATTTAAATCATTTTCTTATTTATAAGAATCCTTTGGGACTTCCCTGGTGGCACAGTGGTTGAGAATCCACCTGCCAATGCAGGGACACAGGTTCGACCCCTGGTCCGGGAAGATTCCCACATGCTGCGGAGCAACTAAGCCTGTGCGCCACAACTACTGAGCCTGAGCTCTAGAGCCTGTGAGCCACAACTACTGAAGTACACGCTGAGAACCCATGCTCCGCAACAAGAGAAGCTACTGTAATGAGAAGCCTGTGCACTGCAACGAAGAGTAACCCCACTCGCAGCAACTAGAGGAAGCCCACGCACAGCAACAAAGACCCAACACAGCCAGAAACAAATATAAATAAATAAATAAATAGATTAACTTAAAAAAAGAAAGAATCCTTTGAAACAGGAGGGAAGGGGGCAGGGCACAACCTTTAAAAGAATGACATAGCCACAGTACATGAGGAAAACTAGTGAGAACCAACTAGGTGCAAGGTGGTGGAAGAGTCCACTTCCAATAGAACTTGAGCCTCATTATATGCTCATTCTAATACATTAGCATCTAAATGACACACACATCAGAGCCATGACAGTTTTGAGGCCAACCATAAAAGGCCAAAAAGTGGGAGGTGGCCCAATTCCTGGCAATCTCCGCCCCTTCCCCCAAATAACTGGAATAATCCTCCTACTTATTAGCCTATGAAATTACCCAGCCCATAAAAACCAGGCTATATTTCGAAGCTCTCGCTCTCTCTCGCCTTCTGAGATGGCCCACACTCTGTGGAGTGGGTTTCTATCTAAATATATCTGATTCTTACCTATCACTTCATCTCTGAATTCTTCACCATGAAGAAAGAACCTCAAATTCACTGGCAACACCCTGTTTTCATAGAATATGTCTGCATGTTAAATTCTTGATGATTTTCACCATTTTAGGAAGTGTGTGAATGCTGGGATAATTGAAATTCACTTCCTGATATAATTTCTATAAGAACTAAAGTGGAGAAAAATTGCAGACGTTATATCACATTTTCATAACACGTATCTATTGACTTTTTGTAATCTCCCTTCAGGTCACTGAAGAGACATATAAGCCAGTAACCCTTTGAAAACTCATCAGAGTGACTAGGTCATGCAGAAACTAAATATCCTATTAACATTTTCTAAAAATGAGCTTATTTCCTGTAGCAAAGGCATAGTATACTATTCCTCAAGGGTTTTTTTTTTCCCTACATGATGGTTAATTTCATTTTGAAAATTGATTAGACTACCTTATTGATTGCAGTGATTGTTTTTCTTGTCTTGAGAAAGGAGATAGATGTATAATTCTTATTAAAAGTTGAATAGTATTTAATACTGTTAGTCTTGTTGAATGTTGCACAATAAATTCTAAAACTGAAACCTTGCATGGCCAATTACTAAATATAAATACAAAGTAAATCACATCTTCAAGTGGTATAAAAAATTCAAAGGCATAATCTTCAATGTTAAAACAAACCTGAAAAAAAATCTCATTAAAGGCAGTAGCTCTGTGGTCTTAAAGAAGCTTTTGTTGTCTTCTTTGTGGATATGTTTGTGATTTTAGTCCGGGAATGAATACAGCCTGCTTTGTCCCTAATGCATTTAGAATTTGCACAACATAAAACTGTACAGCTACCCAATGGTTTTATTTTCCTAAGGATTTTATCTACGATTAAACTACACCATGAATTAAAATGTGTATGTCTTCAATGTACAGACCTAATTTACAAACTCATATTCTAATAATACTCTGACAAAATATTTATTTGTATTTTGAAATGGGTTTGCTAGTAAATAGAATCTAAACTGCTGAAACAGACATACAAAATGTTATCACTGTGAAAATATACTTATTTCTTCCATCTGTTGGACAGTTCTCAGTAGGTATAAGATATCATATGACTGCTGAATGAAAGGACTTCTGGATAGTGTGGCTGAGAGAGTTGTGACCTTAAGGTGGTATTTATTTTGTGACTCTTTGGCACTGTGACATCAGCTGTTTTCTGAGAGATCAGGGCATCACTCCTTCCTACCAGCTTAGAATATACTGCCTATGGCCACTGGGGACCATACACACTGCATACCTTTAAATCTGATCTAGAGGAGCAAAACCCCCCACAGTGACTGCAGAGTACATTGGAATCTGTGAGTACACTCTGGTTAAGTTTTATGCAGTGGCTGCCTGAGCCACCTGCCTCGAATCTCATGGCCCATTGTGCAAAAAGTATATCACTCTGTTGACAGCAATCGAGATTAGTGGTAGTGACATGCACATGTGGAGGAGTGCCGAGTAGGCAGAAAAAAATGAGCAAAAGGGAAATGAAGTGACCTCCTAATAGCAGATGAACATGACTCAATCAGCAGTGGAATCAATGAGCTGAAAGGAAGTGGCAGGGAAAAATCAATGAGGTAATAATGCACTGACCAATGAACTTTGTCCCCTTTTTGTATTCTCGTCTGGCTGTAGCAACCTGAATATCCAAGTGTATCTCTTCCAGATCATTCTAGCCTTTCCATTCCTATTTATATTCTCAGTTACCTCTAGTTCCCATGCTACTATACATCAGGTTCTGTGCACAATTTAAAGCATCGAAAGATGATGCAAATGTCATCCCCCACACCCACTTCCCATGGGAAAGCAATCAGGGATAAAACTTCTTCTGAGAAAGTGGCTGTGCAAAACATGGCAGAGTGGACATCAGCAGAAAAATTTAGACGGGGTTTCCAGGGCCTTGAAAGCAAGTTTCAGCTTTGCCATTAAGTTGCATCTCTGTGTCATTTACTTAAAATTTGAGCCTTAATTACAATGGACATTATATGTATACAGGTTAAACAACTGTAACACATCAAACAATTGCTGGAAATATCCTTATGTCTCACAGGACCCTAAAGTTTCTAAGTTATACATTATCAGTGGTGAATTAAGCAAATATTAACATTGAAGAAGTGGTATCATTTTGTTTCAAGGGCAAGTAAGACCCATAAAGTCAATTTTGCATTTAATAATAAGAATTTAAGGTTTATTTAGAGTTTATTATTGTAAACCTGGAGGAAAAAAAAGAGCAACTCATGAGAAAGAACAATGCCACAAATTCAACTAATGACTACGAGATTAAATTCTGAATATCTGGAATTTAGTGTTCTGCCTTGTACTGTACTTCCACAGCCACAGTCACTCTCTGTTCTTCCATTTCCTAACCTAAATAATAAACCTAATCTAAATCTGATGTCTTCCGAATCCTAGTGAGGCTACATTAAGAAAAAAATTCATAAAAGTATCTCAAAATCTATAAAGTTTAAAATAAAATGTAAGGTACTATGATGGGAAAAGAGCAACAATCTGTACATACAGATAGAGTTAACAGGGAAAACAGCTTTTTTTTTTCAGCTTAAAAATAAAAATTAAAAAAAATTTGTGGACAGACTCAATACTCTGTCATACTTTGTGATTCTAGTTGAGTTGTCTTCCTCTAATTTATCAGCAGGAGGTGGTTTTTTTTTTTTTCCTGACGGATAACGTTGTGGTCATTGATTGAATATTTCAGCCGGTCAACATTTCTGTTTGGTTCTGTGAGTCTCCGATCTGTTCTCTTGGTTCTTTCCCTAAGCAGAATATATAGACCTGTATGGCCTGGCTATGATTCAGACTTCTTTGCATCTCCCATCAAATTTAGCAAAGTGCCTCATTTGAGAATAGATGCTTCAAATATAATTTTCGTTAATGTTGCTCATGAGTTGCCTAACTTGTGTTAAGTACTTACCAATAATAATGTATACCATTTTAGCATTAAGTATTTTATTCTTTACTAAATCCTATACGTGGATTTTTCAGCTTTATATTTAAGAAAACCAGGATGCAGAGCTTTCAGGAAAGTCAATTGTCCTAGAGTATAAGACTTGCAATTGAAAGAACCAGAACCTTTCAGCTTTTCTCTGCAGCTGCTCCTTGAGAAAAAGAAATCGTAAATATAGAGTTCCCATTGGAATAAAAGTCCCTTTTTGAGGCTTTTCTGAGAGTAATTCCTTCTGTGCCTGAAGAGCCTTCTTGTTTGGTCTGAGTGTCTTTCTTTAGAGAAGGGGATACCCCTCAGCTTATATTGCTGGTGGAGTTAATTTTATTCATACAGATGGGTTCTCTCCGAAGGAATCCCTGAAGAACTCAAAGTCTGTTTTCCAGGGCCTAATTTATTGGTTTTCAATTTTTTCAAACTGCTGTGGTTTTTGCTTATTTGGTATGACTTTTTTTCCCAAATAACATCTTACATGAAATGTCAAATCATAAGACAGAATGCTGTTCCTCAATTTGAAGTGATGGAGTTAACGGCCAGGAGTCTTGTGCCTTCCAGGCTTTAGACCCAGCCCTACTTTACTGCTGAGTTCCAGCATTTTGCAAACTGCAGACCTATGCAAATTGAAAGTTGAAATTTTCTGTAAAATGTGATTTTAAAAATGTTTCTTTCTGGTCAAATTAGAGAACGAAATAGGGAGAATCAGAAGTCCAGCCAAGGGTCACTTTTCTCTTTTGCTAAGGATACTATGATATGTACTTTTATCAACCATATGCTGATGCCTATTTTAGGTATGCCACAACGCATGCACAGAATACCAATCCTCGTTCCAGATGTAATTAGGTTCGAATCTACCACTTACTATATTGATGATTTTTGACGAGCTCTTTAATCAGATTATCAGGGTTTTTTTTTTTCATATGAAAAGTGGTAAAACAATTCATCTGACAAGGGGTCCTATGTGGTTATAAATAATAAAATGAATGTACAATGCCCAGCACAGTTAGTGCTCATGCATAGTAGGTATGCATATGGTTACTCATATCCTTTGTCCTAATAAATCTCACAAGAGGATAGAATGCTATTTAGAAAAATACAGGTATTACTTTTACAAAACAACTGTCAGCTCTATTAGCTCCACAGAGTTTGCATTCATTTACTTCTTATTTCACCATTTCTATACCCTGATCATGGGACATGCAGCCAAGAAACAACTTAAGCAGGAGCATAAAAACATTATGCCTTCCTGAAGATTATAGTCAAGGGGACAGGGCTATGGATCAAATAATCACACAGATAAAGGTAAAATTATAACTGGCATGGTGCTCTAAGGTCAACAGAGACTGCTTGAGGAAATGACAGATATGAAGAATGAGTAGAAGTCAACTGCTAAAGAGAAAAACAACTGTAGCTGGAATGAGATAAATAAGACATGTTAGAGTAGGTGCAGAAGAAATATGAATATAAGGTTTCCAGGTAAATCAGCACTTAAGCAGGCATTCCAGTCAGGACTCAAGCAACAAAATAACTTGGAGCTCAGGAAATAGTAGCATCATTCAAGCAAATTGATAGAAGAGTGTGGGTTACATGTAGTCTGTTGCCTTAGGAAAGCATACAGTCAATTAGTTATTAGCACAAAAGTATATCAAAGATGTTATTCTGTGGGTTAGTCTTAAAAGGGACAATTGTGTAAAGGATGGATAGGACATCTGTCAGACAGAACTGAAGGGATATTTAAGAAGGAGCCCCTGAGGATAGAATGGTGATGATTACTGGCTGTTGACCAGAGTCAAACAATGTGATTGAAGAAAAGAACATCTTGGGCAGCAAACACAGCATCGCTGGGAGCTGACAGAACACAAGTTCTCCGTTGATTGGAACTAGACTTTTGGGGAATGAGGCACTGTTAGGAAATGACTGCACATATTAAATTTTGAATACTTTTCAAAACAAAGACAACTCACTACCATATAATGCAATACAGCTTGTAACAGAATTTGGCTATCGATTGGCCATGAGAATGGAAAAAACAAAGTTTATCTTTCTCATCTCCCTTTTGCACAGAATGTGAATATTATCACTGTTAAGCAGAAATAATGTTGGTTGGTAAAAAGCCAAAAATATGAGAAATTAACAGATTACACTCAAAGGAAGAATGTTGTCCTAAAATGTTAGAAGAATGAAGTATATTTATTTACATTGTAATGTTGGCTTACAATAAGCAGGAATATAGTACTTTATGAACAGTTTGAAATTGTCTATGCAAAACATATATACAAAAAACGATAAGAAGGAGATATTAGTAATAGTTAGTTGCCTCTCAATGGTAGAACTACATGCAAATACACACAGACACACACAGATACAAATATTTTTTCTTTTTTTAACTATCTATGATTTTAAACTTTTTCTATAACTGGAAGGTAATACATTTATAACTGGAAAAAGTAATAACAATCACAGGAAATGATTAAGATAGAAGAAAAAAACATTTAGAAATCTTAAAGTATTTCATTAAATTGACCTCCTCCCTAAAACTTAGTTAGGTGACTAGTTCAGAACTAGACACAATTTGGTCACATTTTCAAAATTTTCAAATGAGTTCAAAAAAGCAATGACATTTTGGGGGACAGTATTGCTATTTTGTATACTTAGCTTATTCAGTGTGAAAATGTTTTCAAATATCCCTAAAATTGTCTGAATATTTGTTAAGGCATGTGATGAAATTTAACATGGGACATATATCTGCAAAGATAATTGGCTCTTCCATTCTGCATGTGTCCTGTTGATGATCTCACTGTGTGAATACAGGCCAACATTTCCTTATTCATCATAGAATATCAACCTTCCCACTTAAAGATCTGCTATACAAAATACATGGATCTCTCTGAGAATACCTGAGGTTCAGGTTTTTGCAGATAAATTTCACCTTACCTTTTTGCTACCACACCTCTGCCAAAAATCGAGCTAAGATAAATGCTACTAAACAAGCTAATCTGAAAATCAAGCTATTCTCTCCTCTACTTTATGTTCAATCTTTGCATAAACTTCACCACCAGATTTTGGCTTAGTTTTCTGTAGCTCTTCATTAACTTGGTTTACAGTAAGAATATGTTCATTGGGTTAAGGTATGATGCTGTGGTAAACAGAATTTTGGCCTCCACAATCTTTGCTTCTTTGGCCTCCACAATCTTTGCCTGGAGATAAATTAGGTAACATGGCAAAAGGGATTTTTCAGATGGAATTAAGATCATAGACTTTAAGACAAGGACACTATCCAGGATTATCTGGGTGGGTCCCATCTAATCACTTGAGCCCTTAAAAGCAGAATATATTTCCCCAGTTGGGTGAGAAAGATATGGCAGAAAAAGAGGTAGGGGAGATGAGAAAAAGGGGAGATGACAGATTCAAAGGATAGGAAAAGATTTCACCCAAGTTGTTGGCTTTCAGCATGTGGAAAGGGCCCAGAAGCTATGGGACACAGGTGACCTCTAGAAACTGAGACTGACTACTACCTGAGAGCCAGTAAAGAACAGGGACCTCATTCTACAGCCACGAGGAACTGAATTCTGTCACCAACCTCAATAAACTTGGAAATGGATTCTCCCCAAAGCCTCCAGAAGGAAACCCAGTCCTGCCAACACCTTGATTTCTGCCTTGAATACTCTATGCACAGAAACCAGCTGAGCCACAATCAGGCTCACAAGTACTTGGGCGTGTGACCTACAAAACTCTTAGATAATATATTTGTGTTGTTTCAAACCACTAAGCTTCTGGTAAAATTTTTTATGGAGACAATAGAAAATCAATACAGTGTTCTACTTCTGGTTTTTATGTGGGGTCAATACAAGAATGGTCATATAAAGAATGCTTACACATTTTCTAAAAATCTAAGATCTAAAATCTAAGGTCTTAAATTGTCCCTGCATAAGAAAATATATGATATAGTTCTGTTATATTTGTGAATAATAAAACCATTATCATTTATCTCACCATAAAAATATGAAAAGGCAACCTATGGAATGGGAGAAAATATCTGCAATTCACATATCAAATAAGGGGTTAATACACAAAATATACAGGGAATTCACACAACTCAATAGCAAATAAAAAATTAAAATTAGAATTAAAAAATGGGTAAAGCACCCATACAGAAATTTTTCCAAAGACATACAAATGGCCAATAGGAATATGAAAAGGTGCTCAACATTTGCAATTCAAAAGTGAAATGCAAATCAAAACTGGTTATTATCAAAAAGACAAGAAATAACAAGTGTTGGCTAGGATTTGGAGAAAAGGTGACTCATGCACTGTTGGTGGGAATGTAAGTTGATGCAGTCACTCTGGAAAGTAGTATGGAGGTTTCTCAAAAAAATAAAAATAGAATTGCAGATGACCTAGCAATTCCAGTTCTGGGTATTTATCCAAAGAAAATACTAACATAAGAAGTTATATGCATCCCTATGTTCACTGAAGCATTACTTACAATGGCCAAGGTATGGAAACAACCTAAGTGTCCATCAATGGATGAACAAAGAAATTATGGTATATATATACAAGGGAATATCATTCAGCCAGAAAAAGAAGAAAATTTTGCCATTTATGATAACATAATTGGACCTTGAGGGCATTATGCTGAGTGAAATCAGACAAAAACAAATACCTTATGATCTCACTTATATGTGGAATCTAAAAAACAAAACAAAACTAAAAAAAAAGCAAAACTGATCTCATAGATACAAAGAACATATTGGTGACTGTCAGAGGTAGGGGATTGGAGGGTGGACAAAATGGGTGAAAGGGGTCAAAAAGTACGAACTTCTGGTTATAAAATAAGTAATTCATGGAGATATAATGTAAAAGAGAAAAAGAAAGAAAATCATCTATCTACACACACACACACACACACACACACACACACACACACACACAGAGGTATACAATTCATCCTTAAGAAAGAAGGAATTCCTGTCCTCTGTGACAACACAGATAAACCTGGAGGGCATTATGCTAAGTCAGACAAGTCAGATAGACAAATACTACATAGTATCACTGATATGTGCAATTTAAAAAATAATAATAATAAAGAAAAAAATTGAACTCATAGAAACAGAGAGTAGAAAAATGGTTGCCAGAGGCAAGGGAGTGCAGTAAATAGTAAAAGGTTGGTGAAAAGGTACAAAGTTTCAGTTATAAGATGAATACGGTCTGAAGACCTAATGTATAACCTGGTGACTATTATATAATTGAAATTTGCTAAGTGAGTAGAACTTAAATGTTCTCTCTCACAGACACAAAACGTAAATATGTGAGGTGATGGAATATGTTAATTAACTCAATGAAGCAAATCCTTTTACAATGTGTATATATATCAAAACATCACATTGTATACTTTAAATATTGTACAATTTTATTTGTCAAGTATACTTCAACAAAGCTTAAAAAGGATATTATAACTTATCTTACATGAAAGTAATTGCCAAATGGATTAGAATTAAGTATAAGATAAAACAAGCATTACTTTATTAAAATATAAATGTAAAAAGAGAGGTGAATATTGATCAGTTTTTATAATCTGAAGGATTTTCTAAATTTAAGGATGATGGAGTATGTCACCAGAAAAAAAATCTTTAAGGTATAGACTACATGGAAATATACCATATAATGTGACTAAAAGTAAACAAGAAAAACAAGAAGAAATTCCATAAAACCAAGTGGGAAAAATAACTTAAGTAGATATATTAGGAAAAGTCTGATACCCTTAATGTATAATAATTTATATCTAAAATTTGTTAAATACTTACTCTGTCCTACGCATTATTCTAGGAGTTTCACACATCTTAAATTATTTCAATTTAAATTTTACAACATTTTATTCGGAAATTCAGATGAGAGAAATGGAGGTAACAGAGAGGCTAACTTACTCAAGACCACATTAGTAGTGAGGACTGTTGGGAAAGACAAATGGTGGAGTATGTCTGATGTAAATATTTTGTAAGTCTGGAATCTACTGGAGGATTCAAACATCCAGGGGAAGGCTTGGATGGTAAATTGTGGTTAATTTTGATCAATTTCAACTCATAGCACTTTACAGCTACCCATCTCCCACCCCTACTCCACAGCAGGTAGCCATGCACACATTCGGGAAAGCTTGCATGTAGCTTGTGGGAGCCAAAGTGGAAAAAAAGCACCCTGTCCTCCAAATATTGGGGACTTGTGGTCTGATCACTAATTGCTGCTTCTGATCTCAGAGGTGCAAAGAGGTAGGTGGCCATTTTTGATGCACCACCCTCATTTTTTTCAAGCTTTTCCCCCTCTGGCTGAAGTGAATTCCAAGGGACTTAAAAAGCTAGCCCCCTCCCCACTTTCATTTTTCTGTTTTACCCCTTTTGGGAGCTAGAGATTAAAGACTAGCACATTCAAAAGCAACTGAATATATTCACCATGCATTCCAAGGAAAAGGTATAGGCTGAGAGAAGACTAGAAAGCATCTTAAGTTTATACGTTAAGCTGATTCTCAGCACAGAGGCAGTCTACAACAACAATAACAAAAACCATAAACAACAACAATAAAAAACACTAAAAAGTACCAAACCCCGGGAAGGGAGGAGAATCCAGTTTCTAGAGTTACCACATTATTAGATTCAAATGTCCAGCTCTTAGCAAAAAGTCACAAAGCATACAAAGAAATAGGAAAGTACAGCCACATTCAAAGGCAAAAATAAATCAACAGAAACTGTCTTAGAAAAAAATCTGATGACAGATCTACTAGGCACACAATTTCAAACATCTATCCTAAAGATGTAAAGAGGTAAGGAAGATATGGAAAAAAGTAAAAATGAAATGATGTATGGAAAAATGGAAATATTAATGAAGAGATAGAATACATAAAAAGAAAACAAAGGGAAATTGTAGAGCTAAAAGTACAATAACTGAAATTAAAAATTCACTAGCAAGATTCAAAGAGAGATTTTATTGAGCAGAAGAAAAATGTGTGAACTTGAAGATAGGGTAACAGAAATTATCAAGTCTGAGGAACAGGAGAAAATAAAGATTGAAGAAAAAGGAACAGCTATTAAGGGAACTGTGTGACACCATCAAGAGGCCCAACGTATGCATTTTGGAAGGAGAAGAGAAAGATAAAGGAACAGAGAGAATATTTGAAGAAATAATGGCCAGATCATTCTAAATCTGAAGAAAGATATGAATATAAACATCTAAGAACCTCAATGGCTCCAAGTAAGATAAACTCAAGAGATGCACACTGGGACACATTATAAATAAAGTTTTGAAAGACAAAGAGAAAATCTGGAAAGGAGCAAGAGAGAAGTGATTTGTCACATACAAAGTATCCTCAATAAGACTGTGAGCAGATTTCTCATCAGAAACTGTGGAGGTCAAAAAAGCAGTGGGCCAATATATTCAAAGTGCTAAAAAAAAAAAATTGTCAGCCAAGAACCCTATATTTGAAAAAAACTGTCCTTAAAAAATGAGGGAGAATAATTACATAGCTATTATTTATGAAATAAGAGCATTTTATAATAAAATAACATGTATTTCACTAAACAAATGTCTAGAATACATTAATTACAAATTTTTTTAATTAGGGAGAAATTAACACATTCCCAGATAAACCAAAATCTGAGGGAGTTTGTTATCGTTAGACTTGCTCTGCAAGAAATGCTAAAGAGGGCTTCCCTGGTGGCGCAGTGGTTGAGAGTCCGCCTGCCGATGCAGGGGACACGGGTTCGTGCCCCGGTCCGGGAAGATCCCACATGCCACGGAGCGGCTGGGCCCGTGAGCCATGGCTGCTGAGCCTGTGCATCTGGAGCCTGTGCTCCGCAACGGGAGAGGCCACAACAGTGAGACACCTGCGTACCGCAAAAAAAAAGAAAGAAAAAAAAAAAAGAAATGCTAAAGAGAGTCCTGTAATTCAACATAAAGGAACACTAGACAGTAGCTAATAACCAAATGAGGAAATAAAAATATCTTTGTAAAGGTAAATACATGAACAATTATAAAACCTCGTATAATTATAACAGTGGTACGCAACTCCACTTTTTTTTTCCTGTATGATTTAAGAGACTATTACATTAAAAAAACAATCAGTCTAAAAGCTAGTAATATTGTAACTTTGGTTTGTACTCCACATTTTGTTTTTAACATATTTTAAAAGACAAATGCAATTAAAAGGATTATTATTTTATGTTGTTGGGCAAAAGATGTATGAAGATGTAATTCTGTGGCATCAACAATTGAAAGGGTTGGTGATGGGGCTGTAAAGAGCAGAATTTTCCTATGCTATTAAAGTTAAGCTGGTATAAATTCAAATTAGAGTGTTATAACTTTAGAATGTTAAATGTAATCTCCATAGTAACCATAAAGAAAATAGCTATAGAATATACACAAATGGAAATGAGAAAGGAATTTCAATGTTTCATTACCAGAAAATCAACTAAACAAAAAGAGAGTAATACAGGACATGAGGGACAAGAAGCTATAAAACATATGTAAAACAAACAGGAAAATGACAGAAATAATTACCTTCTTACTGGTAATTACTTTAAATATAAATGGATTAAACTCTTCAATCAAAAGACAAAGATTGACAGAATGTTTTTTTTTTTTAAAGAAGCAAACAAACAAACAAAAAACCCCAGGAACCAGTTATATGTTGTGTACAAGGTACTCACTTCAGATCAAGAGATAAATGTCTGAAAAGGGATAAATATCTAAAATATATAGAGAATTCCTAAACCCATCAACAAAAAACAACCCAATTCAAAAATGGGCAAAGGTATTAGAAAAACATTTCTCCAAAGAAGATACACAAATTTGCTAATAAGCAAGTGAAAAGATGGTCAACATTAGGAAATTGCAAATGAAAACTACAATGAGATAGCACATTACACCCATTAGGATGGCTACTATTTTTTTTTCATTTTTTAAAAATTTTTATTGGAGTATAGTTGACTTTCAATGTTGTGTTAGTTTCTGCTATACAGCAAAATGAACCAATTATACATATCCAATAGGATGGCTACTATTAATAAACAAACAAAACCAGAAAATAATTGTTGGTGAGAATGTGGAGAGATTGGAACTCTTGTGTGTTGTTGGTGGGAATGTAAAATGCTACAGCAGCTATGAAAACAGTATCCTAGTTTTTCAAAAAATTAAAATTATAATTACCATATGATCCAGTAATTCTACATCTGGGTATATAATAATTAAAAGCTGGGTTTCACAGAGATATTTGTGCACCTATGTTCAGAGCAGTGTTATTCACGATATGAGGAAGCAACCCAAATGTCCACTGGCAGATAAACAGACAAGCAAAACGTGGGATATACATACAATGGAATATTTTTCAGCCTTAAAAAGGAAGGAAATAATGGTGTATCCTACAACATGGATGAACGGTGAGGACATTATATAAGTGACAGAAGTCAGTCATAAAAAGACAAACACTATATAATTCCACTTATATGAGGTACTTAAAAGTAGTCAAATATTCGTGATAGAAAGTAGAATAGTGGTTTCCAGGGCCTGAGGAAGGAGGAAATGGGGAATGGTTGTTTAAAGAGTATAGAGTTATAGCTTCAAAATATGAAAACAGTTCTGGAGGTAGATGGTGAAGATGGTAGCACAACATTATGAATGTATCTGATACCACTAAACTGTACACTTAAATAGAAAATTTTATGTTATATATATTTTATTACAATAAAAAATGGGTAAGAAGGTATATTTATCATTGTATAATCTCTATTCTGAAAACTCAAATTAATTTTGGCAAAATAGATATAAAATGAAAATGTTCTTTAAAAATGGTATTAACAACCTTTAAATAATAGTTAACTTGTTTGAAAATGGTAATAAAATGGCATGTATTATGTATTACATGAAGGTGGATCCGTTCAGACTTCCACAGAGCTGTGTCTTCTGTAATTTGTATCCTATAATATCTATAAATTCTTATATATGATTGTATGGTATTTTTGCTATTGCTTTCTTTAATTTTTTTTACTTAATAATAAACTATGCTCACGTTTGATTATTTTGGACTAGCTCACTGGTGTTCAAGTACCTGTTATACAGCTAGCAGAGCATAAAATTATTATGGTTTTTTGTCCTTTAATTGGCCAAAGCTGCAACATCTGTCATTTTTGTGAGAATCAGATTTCAGTTTCAAAGGGAGCATGAACAGTCTGGCACAGCCACATCAGTATCTCTTTGGTTTAATCTTGTTGCCCATCCTCCCTCTTTTCACTAATCACTTTCCCCCCTTCAAATCTCCTTCTCTTCACAAAGATCCTTTCACCTTATGGGACCCACTACTGCATCTTGTCTGGCTATTGATTCTGCAGAGTGTGCCACCTCAGTAATGCTAGGTCATTCATAACTACATGTAGAATTTTTATATCCCTCTTCCATCATTTTTCCCTTTGCCAAAGAGTAAAATTTCTATCAAGTAACCACAATAGCATGCTATGAACTAGAATTTAATGAGTAATAAGGGTATTAATGATCATTAAAAAGGATGTAATAGTAGGAACCACACAGAATTTTTCTGGTTCCGTGTGCTTTGTTTCTGTTTGTTTGTTTTTTTACATTTCAGTCTCTGTGGATTCCTTCTGGGATACTCCTTCTGGAGTTAAATCTGCCCAAACAGATAAGCTCTGCCATGAATTTAAAAAAATAAAGACAAGGTATTATAGAAGTGTGAACATAAAATTTGTTCCCTGCTTGATAAAATCCTTTAGAATATTGTAATGTTAGTATTATTTTTCTCCCCTTTTCTTTTATCAACTGGAAAGGCAGTTTCACTTTCTGCTATTACAGCACCATACCCTCTAGTCACATTGACACTAAAATAACAAAAACAGACATCATACCCTTTCTTTTGTCTCCATCCTTTGACAAAGTCTGCCAATAAGCATAATTTCTAACTAAAAGAAAATAGAAGGAATAACTCCCTATTTGTTCATTTCTGCTTTTTCTGAGATTACACAGCAGCAGGGGCAAAGTTGACTATACTATTAAGTAAACTATGGCACAAAAGTTTTACTCTTTAGTATCAAAAATGTATGAAGTTTTTTCCAAATATATGAAAAGGAAAAAAGTACTTTTGGATTAGTGTAACTAGCTTCACCGAAAAAACTCTGTTACCATAACAACTTCATTATTTATTCACTTAATGTGATTTAATAGTCAAGGCAATTGATTTTTCTGAGGCGTAATTCCTTTATTTATACTTTGGGGAGTGTAAATAAAAAAATAAAGTAAAATATGTGAAAGTCTATAATGCAGATACTATAAAATTTAGTTGTAAAAATCAAGCAGCACACATAGAAATCAATACATAAAATTGATTGAAAAATAACAAGAAAATAACTTAGTATTCATCATGGTGAAATAATGGCAGATTAGCTTTTTGCACATCAATTCCCAATTGATAACTATGAAATACGAAAAGCATGCCTTTGAAGACATCTGGGGTACACCAAAACATCCACAGCTTGAGGGGTGAGAATCACACAAAGATGAGAAGAATATTGAAACAGATCCAAACTATTCAATGTTTTCCCCACAAGACATTTAATATTTTTGAAAGTAGCAACCAAAGGAGAAGCTAATAATGAAGTCCAAAGTGATGGCTGTACCTAGTAAAAATTGGTTAACTTTCCAAAATCTCATGGAGCAGGAGGACAAAATTTGAGTTTCTGGGCTATAAGTCAGCCAATACCTGAAGGGCTAATATGTTACAGTGAAATAAAGTATTTACTTTAAAGTGAGCCCATATGACAAACCCACAGCCAACGTCATTCTCAATGGTGAAAAACTGAAACCATTTCCTCTAAGATCAGGAACAAGACAAGGTTGCCCACTCTCACCACAATTATTTAAAATAGTTTTGGAAGTTTTAGCCGCAGCAATCAGAGAAGAGAAAGAAATAAAAGAAATCTCAATCGGAAAAGAAAAAGTAAACTGTCACTGTTTGCAGATGACATGATACTATACATAGAGAATCCTAAAGATGCCACCAGAAAACTACTAGAGCTAATCAATGAATTTGGTAAAGTAACAGGGTAGAAAATTAATGCACAGAATTCTCTTGCATTCCTATACACTAATGATGAAATATCTGAAAGAGAAATTAAGGAAACACTCCCATTTACCACTGCAACAAAAAGAATAAAATAGCTAGGATAAACCTACCTAAGGAGACAAAAGACCTGTATGCAGAAAACTATAAGACACTGATGAAAAAATTAGAGATGATACAAATAGATGGAGAGATATACCATGTTCTTGGATTGGAAGAATCAATATTATGAAAATGAGTATACTACCTAAAGGAATCTACAGATTTAAATGCAATCCCTATCAAATTACCAATGGCATTTTTCACAGAACTAGAACAAAAAATTTCACAATTTGTATGGAAACACAAAAGACCCCGAATAGCCAAAGCAATCTTGAGAACGAAAAGTGGTGCTGGAGGAATCAAACTCCCTGACTTCAGACTATACTACAAAGTTACAGTAATCAAGACAGTATGGTACTGGCACAAAAACAGAAATATAGATCTATGGAACAGGAAAGAAAACTCAGAGATAAACCCACGCACATATGGTGACCTTATCTTTTATAAAGGAGGCAAGAATATACAATGGAGAAAAGACAGCCTCTTCAATAAGTGGTGCTGGGAAAACTGGACAGCTACATGTAAAAGAATGAAATTAGAACACTCCTTAACACCATACACAAAAATAAACTCAAAATGGATTAAAGACCTAAGTGTAAGGCCGGAGTTTTATAACTCTTAGAAGAAAACATAGGCAGAACACTCTATGACATAAATCACGGCAAGATCCTTTTTGACCCATCTCCTAGAGAAATGGAAATAAAAACAAAAATAAACAAATGGGACCTAATGAAATTTGAAAGTTTTTGCACAGCAAAGGAAACCATAAACAAGATGAAAAGACAACCCTCAGAATGGGAGAAAATATTTGCAAACGAAGCAACTGAGAAAGGATTTATCTCCAAAATATACAAGCAACTCCTGCAGCTCAATATCAAAAGAACAAACAACCCAATCCAAATATGGGCAGAAGACCTAAGCAGACATTTCTCCACAGAAGATATACAGATTGCCAACAAACACATGAAAGGATGCTCAACATCACTAATCATTAGAGAAATGTAAATCAAAACTACAATGAGGGCTTCCCTGGTGGCGCAGTGGTTGAGAGTCCACCTGCCGATGCCGGGTACACGGGTTCGTGCCCCGGTCTGGGAAGATCCCACATGCTGCGGAGCGGCTGGGCCCGTGAGCCATGGCCACTGAGCCTGTGCATCCGGAGCCTGTGCTCCGCAACGGGAGAGACCACAGCAGTGAGAGGCCTGCGTACCAAAAAAAAAAAAAAAAAACTACAATGAAGTATCACTTCACACCCGTCAGAATGGCCATCATCAAAAAATCTACAAACAATAAATGTTGGAGAAGGTGTGGAGAAAAGGGAACCCTCTTGCACTATTGGTGGGAATGTAAATTGATAGAGCCACTATGGAGAACACTATGGAGGTTTCTTAAAAAACTGAAAATAGAACTACGATATGACCCAGCAATCCCACTACTGAGCATACAACCTGAGAAAACCATAAATCAAAAAGAGACATGTACCCCAATGTTCATTGCAGCACTATTTACAATAGCCAGGACATGGAAGCAACCTAAGGGTCCATCAACAGATGAATGGATAAAGAAGATGTGGTGTATGTATACAATGGAATATTAATCAGCTATGAAAAGAAACAAAACTGAATTATTTGTAGTGACGTGGATTGACCTAGAGTCTGTCATACAGAGTGAAGTAAGTCAGAAAGAGAAAAACAAATACCATATGCTAAGGCATATATATGGAATCTAAAAAAAATTGGTTCTGAAGAACCTAGGGGCAGGACAGGAATAAAGATGCAGATGTAGAGAATGGACTTGAGGACACAGGAAGGGGGAAGGGTAAGCTGGGAAGAAGTAAGAGAGTAGCACTGATATATATACAAATGTAAAATGTAAAGTGTATTATTTTACCAAATGTAAAATAGATAGCTAGTGGGAAGCAGCTGCAATGCAAAGGGATATCAGCTCGGTGTTTTGTGACCACCTAGAGGGGTAGGATAGGGAGGTTGGGAGGGAGACGCAAGAGGGAGGAGATATGAGGATATATTTATACATATAGCTGATTTACTTTGTTATACAACAGAAACTAGCACAACAGTGTATAGCAATTATATTCCAATAAAGATGTTAAAAAAAAAATACCTGTAGGGCTTTCCTGGTGGTGTAGTGGTTGGGAGTCCGCCTGCTGATGCAGGGGACGCGGGTTCGTGCCCCGGTCCGGGAAGATCCCACATGCCGCGGAGCGGCTGGGCCCGTGAGCCATGGCCGCTGGGCCTGCACGTCCGGAGCCTGTGTTCTGCAACGGGAGAGGCCACAGCAGTGGGAGGCCCGCGTACCGCAAAAAAAAAAACCCTGTAATACAATAGCTTCCAATGCTAATTTGTTTAAAAATGCATTTTCTCTATAAATAAAAGCTCATTCTCAATATAAAAATTGAATTGTAATATACATTAACTATTTTGGTATTAAAAGAATGTTTGTTCATGTGGTACCAAAAGCATATTAGAGTTCAATCACCAGAATAAAAATGGGACCTTCTTAAGGACAATGATACAGTTCTTACTTTACTTTCTGCTGGCCTCACAAATCTCATAACCTCCCATGACCCTTTCATAAGATAAGGCAAATGAGTATCAACCCATGTTTTCTTAACCTTAGAATACTTTGCTATTTATTTTAACTGAACGTTGAGACTCTTCTTCTCATATCATTGACATTATTGATTCAATAATTGACAGAAATCATCACTGGACAATTGTTACTGTTGCTGCCGAAGATGTGGAAAAAAAACAAGCAACCCTTAATTTGCATATTGCAGTCATAATTTAGTTTGTGCCTTCAAGTATACAAGATTTTTCTCATCTACATGTTTTGTTTGACCTTACAAGTGACTAAAAAATAATGAGAGTAGTAACAAACTTGTATTTCCCAAAAGACTTCCAAAGCTTTAACTGATCTTTCTGGTATTCTCAAAGATTATTTCATTAGCCTCTGCTGTATCTTCTAGGAATTCTTGACCAAGATAAACCCTAAAGAAACTGTCATGAATTTGAATGGCTGTTCTATGTAAAAGATATGCAAATCAAAGCATTACCAAAATGCATTAAGTGCTCCACTGTCAAACTTCATGAATCAAAGACGGGCTGAGTCACACTGAATTCTATTTCATAATGCTGTGGTTTATTTACTCCCTTAAAAAAACACAAACTATTTTAAAAATCATTTAATTTATACATCCTCAAAAACATTGGTCTGAAAAAGAGTAGTGTTATTTTCCAAGTAATATACAATTTTGAGAGGGGAAGAACAAACACCCAGATAAGTGATTTACTTACTTAAGGCCAACTCATGCCTTAATGTTGAAGAAGGAAACAGCATTGTGATTTGATACTGTACTGGGTTCAATTGAGCTGATTATATGGAAATGGAAGGACAGGAAAATGAAGAAAAGAAAAGTGAGTTTTCATTTCAAGCGCCAATGACACTTTGCTGAGATGTTATGGTAAGCATTTTTAGACATGTAGTTAAACCATTTAAAGTTAATCTAGGATCCTAGGAGTAGCCATTTTTTGAGATTATGTGACAGGTATCAGAGGGATAGTAGCCAGGAAAAATAAAGGCTAATAATACATTTTTATTTCATGGTGATTAAAAAATAATAGAGATGAAGAGTTCATAATAATGAGTCAAATGTTTTGCATCTTTTGCAGTTCTCAGTTTACATCCATATTAAGATAAGAGCATGCCACTTTAGAACTAGGTATATATTATTAGACATTGTCAAGCTCAACTTTCTTATTTCATAAAATACTGCATCTGGTATTTCAAGAAAGGTTTATGAAACATCTTCACTACCCATAATATGGTATAAAAAATTATGTATTAGAAAGCTTTCTGTTTTGGTCTTGATACATTAAAATAGCAACTTTCCTAAAAGATAAATTAAATAAATAAATAAATAAATAAATAAATAAAGTGAGCCCGACAGTTGAAAGCACTTTTCAAATCAAGGCATTTACTGATTTCTAAGTGGTGCTGCTATGATAGACTTAACCAGAGAAAGGGATAGTAAATAGGTTAGGAAGCTGATGAGAGCTTTTAGGACTTTCACAGTGATGTGGAAAAAATAGTGTGTTTCAGAGGCCACCATGTATTAGTGATCTTGATAAACACTTTTACACACACACACACACACACACACACAAGCCCACGTAAGAGCAAACTGGAAATAGGCTAGGCCTTACAAAAGACTGAATAACAGCTTTGACCAAACTCAGTTTCAGTGTTAAACTAATCTGCTCCTGTTCTAAGAATATGACATATTTTTAAGAGGAAGTTAACTATATTTGGAGGACCAATTTATTTTTAATTCGTTTTCATATAAAATGGCCAGAATGATTTTTTTAAAAGACTGCGATGTCAGAAGACAAAATCAAATAAGTAAAATTGGAACAAACAAACAAATAGTAAAATCTAACATAGAGATGATCCTAAAATTGTAGTTATCACAGGAAAAAAAAATAGACAACAAGAGGGATATTTTAACTCAAAAAGGTGAAAACTATAAAATAACAATTAAATTGAAATTATAAAACTGAAGACTCCAACAACTGGCATTCAGAAAACACTAGAAGACTTAAAAGCAAATTAGGCATAAAAGAAGGGGGGATCACTGAATCAAAAGAAAATACCCAGATGCAAAATACCAGATGTACAGAATAAAGTTCAAAATGTACTTCCAAGACCAAAATATATATAACAAAACATACTGAAAAGTTCTGACATAAGTGTACATGGAGACCCAAAGGAGGAAAGGAAATATGAGGAATAGACACTATTAGAAGATATGATGACCCAAAATCTTCTAAACTGGTAAAAGATAAAAACACTCAAATTTAGGAGTTCTACAAACACTAGGTGGGATAAACCTAAAGAAAGCCACTGTTAGAACAATCAGAAGAAAAAGAATATTGTGTTATCAGAAATGAAGAGAGACATCACATACTGATAAAAGGGTCAGTTCTTCAGAAAGACATAACAATCCATTGTGTGTATATCTAACAATAGAGCCTCAAAGCACGAGACAAAAATTGATAGATCCAAAAGGAAAAATATATATATCTACAACTATAGTTAGAAACTGCAATACCTCTTTCTCAGTAATTGATAGACTAAGTGAGCAGAAAACCAGTAAGGATGTAGGTGACCTGAATAACATTATTAACTAACTTGAAGTAATTCACATTTTTGGAGCACTCAACTCAACAACAGTTGAACATACATCCTTTCCAAGTGCTCAAGGACACATGCATAACATTCCACTGAAGCTCTGATCTGCTCCCAAAATGAGCCAAATGAAGCACATTTTCCCAAGGATACAATCTATTGTATAGAATTCAACAAACTAATGTCCTCACAATACTCTTCCAGATAGGTGGAAGAGTATATTAAAAGTATAAATGGGCAAACGAGATTACAAGAAGTGGTATGATGTATAATGAAGGCTATTGATAGAGATTTCCAGTTTCACTTGGATATGATTTTTTTAAATGAAGTCTCTACTGTGATCAGATCATCCAGAAAAGATGCAATAGAGCTTGGACAGGTTAGAGATGAGGAAGTTCAAGTATTGGAAATCCAGAAAAGAGGTTAGATTAATCAAAAAACGTTCTGGTTTTCATTTTTGCAGTAGATTGGAAAACAAGTAAAACTTCATAATTTGGTAAAGGCAAACACAAAAGTTTACAATGAATGCGAGAAGTCAAGAGTGAATAGAGTTGGAGATTCAGTAGTTAACAAGCTAGATGACAGCAAAATAATGGAGATTTTAGTGGAGACAGAGGAAGCTTTCAGAAAAAAGTGAAAAGGTTAAGGTACTTGTATCAGCTACCCAGACCACTTGAATTAGTAGAAGAGTCTGAAACTCTCCTAAGAACAGATTCTTTCACTATCACTTCAAGTCTAAAATTCAATCTCAAAACATGTGTTGCTGAAAAATCATTCACAGACAATACAAAAATTTTCTAGATTTAAAAGTTTTATTCAGGTACAGCCAGTCTTCTCTTTCCCAATCTCACTCATCTCAATGAACTGAATGTGTTTTGATGATAGAATGATGGTTTCCCTGGTAGAAAGCCTAAGAAAGAATAATATTTTGTCAAAGTAATGTATACACAATTATATATATATATATATAAAATGATACAAATATATATATATATAATATATGTAAAAATGATCACATGAGTGAGTGCACATTCACAATACTCAGCATTACAAATACAGGAAAAATGACTTACTCTTTTATTCAATAAGATATTTTAATCTTATAATTATTTGCTTTGATAAGTTGTACTATTTATTTCTGGTATTCAAGGAAATATTTAAGAACAGGCGAGTAAGGAATAGCTTATTTTCTCAAACTTATGTTAATGTTAAGTATTACTTTCAATTAGTCTCACTGTTAAATATTATAGAATTCTAAAGGGTCATAAAGTACATAATTTTAGCTATTAAAAAGGCTGCCAAGGGCCTCCCTCCCTGGTGGCGCAAGTGGTTGAGAGTCCGCCTGCCGATGCAGGGGATACGGGTTCGTGCCCCGGTCTGGGAGGATCCCATGTGCCGCGGAGCGGCTGGGCCCGTGGGCCATGGCCGCTGAGCCTGCGCGTCCGGAGCCTGCGCGCCCGGTGCCTGTGCTCCGCAACGGGGGAGGCCGCAGCAGTGAGAGGCCCGCATACCGCAAAAAAAAAAAAAAAAAAAAAAAAAAAAGGCTGCCAAAACACCACTTCTTTGCTAATTTACAGCTTTCTGGAAAAAGGTTCAGCAATGAGTCATGATTCTATTCCTGGAGGGTCATTATCTGCCTTCTCTCTTGCTCCACAGCTAGATTCTGGCTCTAACAGCAACATACATGTACTCATCTGCTCAGTACTACAAGACTTTATAAATAGTTTCACAATTACTGTGTGCATTCAGCTACAAAAGCAAATCTACTGAACTTCCATTTCCACCTAGGATAATAAAGCTTTAATAACAATAATAAAGCTTTAAAGAATGTTGCTTTCCCAAAAACAATGAAAAAATCCAGATACACTAAAAATCATAACTTTCATTAAAGCCATTAGAGAGGTGAGGGTACAAAACAACCAAATAACCTGAATTTCAAAGAGGCACAAGTCCAAAAGAGTCAGAATGCACGAACTTTATTGCCTATAGTAAAGCATTGGCAGAAGAAGCACAATCCACTATTTAAATAGATGAGAAGTCAACAAAATTTTAATAAAAGGCTAAATAGAGGATAGAATGTCATTCTGGAATAGGTAGGGGCCACAGACCTAAATGGAGTTGTTACTCTCCCCAAAGCCTTTTCATACACACCTCTACTTGAGTGTTTATAAAAAAGATTGGAGGCAGGAGAGAAAACTAAAAAGAGCCCATAGCTCTTGATAATGGCAAGCATGTAGGATTTGATCAGTGGTTATGGGAGCACAGGCATATCACAGGACTCACTTCCTCACACTCTTGTAAGAGTCTTAAATGACAGAGAGAGAGATAGCATGGCTGTTCCCTGTGTAAAGACAATGACATTTTGGCGTTAGGGGGAAAGTAGGAAAAATAAAGCCTCTTTTTCCTGAAGGAGAAGTAGAAAATCATCTTAGACTCAAAATACTCTATGGCTACCAATCATAGGTCTTATTCTACTGAGAGAGTATAAGAAAACTCCTTAACCAACACCAATTACAAATATAAAGCAAAGTTTGGTTATCATTCCAAGGGGCAAAAACACTGAGAAAGCTCCCATAATTTTGGCTCAGGTGCAAAGGACCTCCTTCAGACTGAAGCTGGACCAGAACAACACGCCCTTACCCCTCACATGACTCTAACAGAGAAGTCTACGGATGAGGAGGGGCAGGAGCATGGAGAGAGTCCACCTCTGAAGTGCCCATAGACAAAGTGGGCTAAAAGTTGATGGTAGAGAACTAAAACTGAGAGAAACTCTCTGACACCAAAATCTCTACCCTACACATAAGGAGATGGAAACCCACCACTGGAGGAATCTGATGATTGGGATTACTGATACTAACTAAAGTCATAGTAAAAACAAAACCCAAATAAACTTCATTCCCTTGCCTAGACTATCTCAACTCCCACTTTAATGTTCTGAGAGAAAAGGCATGTTTATTTCAAGATGCAGATACTATTTACTTTAGAATTTACTGCTTTACACATAATGTTCAGCATTTGATTAAAAAATAACATAATTTTTGTGATATAAACAACAAAATAAGGGAAAAGTACCTCAACACATTGTGAAGATACAAAGGAATCAAAAGAACCTGACTCAGAGTTGAACCATAACCCACTACATAACAATGTTAAAAGAGCTATATTTATTATGTTAAATGACCTAACGGAAAAGGTGGGTGACACGCATGAATAGATGCAGAGAAATGCAAAGAATAAGAATTAAATGGAAAAGCCTAGGGAAAGAAAAAAAAATTCCAATATTAGAAAATGAAAGTCTTTTTGCTGAATCAGTAGTAGACTCAAAATGGCCCTCTGGATTCTCCATTAGGGTCTCAAGATTGCTGCACTTCTTTTGTGATGGCTCAAAGGGAGAGTGTCCCATGAGTCCTAGGTTGAAACTGCAGGACTTCCTCTTACCTAGTCTCCACTATATTCTATTAATCTAACAAGTCACTAAATTCACTCTAGATTCTAGGAGAGGGAAAATAAATTCGTAAATGCCGCCCCAATGGGAAGAGTAGCAAAGAATTTTTAGGTTTTTAAATCTCTCATTATATATACCCCATTCTCCTAATCCACATTTGTTGTTAAAATTAATCAGGGGCATTACAATTTAAAATATTCAAATATAAGTAACTTTAGAGATGAAAGCCTGTAAACTTTATAAGCAGAAAGAAAAGGCAAGTAGGAGAAAATAACATTTCCATTGTTTCTTATCTCTAATTTATACTCTAATGGAAAACAACATACCATGCTAAGGACCTGTTTTACTTATTACCTAACTAAAATTTTTAACTTATTTTCTGACATTTAACTCTAAGTTATTTACTTTACACTACAATTTCTTGATTAATTTATTATTTTAGAATAAAAGGTTATTAATCTTAAAAACATATGTTTTAATTTTTATATTATCCAAGGCTATTCACATATAATCTTATCTTTTATCTCCATTACGCTACAACAAAAGGTGAAATGAAAGCAAATTCAAGCAACAAATTATTTCATTTCTTTTGTGACAAAACCTAATCTAACTGATTTTATTCCCTTTGGATTTAATGAATTATTTGAACAGGTTTGTTCTGTAGGATGGCCTTGTTGGAATGAAACGTTAAGAGAAATGTTTGAGTTTTAAACAGTTGAAGCAGTTATATTAGAATCTTCCAGAATAAGCCTATCTATAGCACTTTATGCTTTTATATTTAAACTCTCTTCTTTTTACTGCCAATAAAAACAGAAATGCTGGGCTTCCCTGGTGGCACAGTGGTTGAGAGTCCGCCTGCCGATGCAGGGGACACGGGTTCGTGCCCCGGTCCGGGAAGATCCCACATGCCGTGGGGCGGCTGGGCCCGTGAGCCATGGCTGCTGAGCCTGCGCGTCCGGAGCCTGTGCTCCACAACGGGAGAGGCTGCAACAGTGAGAGGCCCGCGTACCGCAAAAAAACCAACCAAACAAACAAACAAAAACAGAAATGCTGAGAAGACAGAGTGTGATCCTATAAGCCAAATGTTGACATAAATGACATTATACTTTGATTCTATCCTTATTACTTAAATGGTTTCTCTCAAAAGTCATGAAGAAGCATTGTGATTCTGAATCTACACAAATGAAAGAACTTTGCCATTTTGTACAGATTTAGAAGTAAAAAATTATTTTGAGTAATTTTTAAAATTATGATATATAGAGCATTTTGTCTGTTGCTTTAAAATGTATTCTAATTGGACAAAGAATAAAAAAAGAATCCAGTGAATCAATTTGATCATTTTGAATATTTTTATCAGAAATGTGATCTAAAGCAGTTAGAAATATCATTTATTTATCAAACTTAGAAATATTTGTCCTTTAATTTGGGCCTTTTTGATATTGGATACACTGAAAACTTTAAACATAGCTTTTGGTTGCTTAGGAAAGCAATTATTTGTCTTTATTCATTTAGTAAGCTTGTCATAAATTGTCACATGAGTAAAATTTGGTTTGTATTGTTCTGACATACTGCACTTCTGGTTAGCAATCATAGAAAGCTATACTCGAAAACCCTAAGATGAAGTTTAGTAATACTCAGTACCTTTTCCAGTGATGGGATATGGTGCTGGCCTATAATTCATGTTGTAGTGTTACTATCTAAAATGTGTCTAGGCTCTTTGATCAAAAAAATATCTTCTAAAATGTATATAAGGTGTTTCTGGGTCTTTGCACTGAAACATACTCTGAACCTGTCCACATGTATATTTTTTGGTCATCATTTGCACTTTTCTACCTTAGTTTTCTTTATTTCAAAATTTCAAACATCAGTTTCTAGAACATACTCTGAAGAGTATTTTTGTAAGGAAAATCCTATCATCTTCAGAAAATCACAAGAAAGTCAAGGTTTAAGAAAAAGTTGAATGTTAACAAATGAATAGGTATATTCTGTGACTTCAGTTTAAATTATAGCATGTGCAGTCTTTGTTAATGTCCTTTTATATTTAAATCAAAGCACTTATTTCACATACAAAATTAGAAATGTTAATTACTAACACATTAAAGAGAAATAAAATGTAATTATTTCTTGCCCAACTGCACAAAGATTTGTTAAATGAAAAGCCCTATTAATTTAAAAGCAATTACAAGTTATGAGTAATCTTAATAGTTACAATATTATTGAGGATAAATTGCTTAAACCTTTAATTAAAAGTTGAATCATCATTAAAACTATGTAATTTGGAAAGGAAAGGGTCTTGAGTTCAAACAACTTTCTAATTCAATACTAAATCTAGTTAAAATTTAGTTACACTACAGTAACTTTCACAACCCTGGTTTTGAACTAACAGTTTGAGAGATGCTTACCTGGTATACTTTTGTCTACTTTGATACTAAAATATAACATGCCAAAAATTGTTTTTATCTAATGGCCGACATCAGTGACATCCATGAACTTTGATCTTTTAAAACAGCCATTTCCAAACCATAAACCCATTCAAACTAGACACATCTCCCCATTCTTGATGGATTCTTCTATGACTTAGTATGCTGTCTTTGGACAGGTTGCAAATCAAGAAGAAACAATCAAACATAGGGAAATTAACCCATGAAAAGACCAGCAATTACGATGCAGTAGAATATTAAAAATGAATGCAGGGCCTCCCTGGTGGCGCAGTGGTTAAGAGTCCGCCTGCCAATGCAGGGGATACGGGTTCGTGCCCCGGTCTGGGAGGATCCCATATGCCGCGGAGCGGCTGGGCCCGTGAGCCATGGCCGCTGAGCCTGCGCGTCCGGAGCCTGCGCGTCCGGAGCCTGTGCTCCGCAACGGGGGAGGCCACAACAGTGAGAGGCCCGCATACCGCAAAAAAAAAAAAAAAAAAAAAAAAAAAAATGAATGCAGTATCAGTCAGAACGTCAAAGCAAATCCACTGAACTAGGGCTCTGTGTGTGCGTGTATATGTATGTATGTATACTTATACTGGGAAACACAGAAAACATAAAAGAGCTTGCAGAAAATATGCTGCCCCTTGGCTTTAAATTTTACACTAACAGCAGCCAGGAAAGAGAATTAGTTAACTATAATGGAAGTACCATTCATAGACATCTGTCCACTTTGAAGAGAAACCAACACACTTTTATAAGAAAATAGTGTCTTAGTAATTACTACACACACACACAAATGCCCACACACGTGCAGAAAACTTTTTTCATTCTTCATTCCATGAGAATTAATTATAACATTTGGCTCAAAAGAAATAAAAATGAAGTGGAAGTATACATTCCAGCATGGGGCTTTCTACTGTCCCTGAGAAGGTATTTTACTGGGAAGTGTGCACAATTATGTCCTTTTTGAGAAAGAGTGTAGAATTGTAGTTGAAATGTATAGGTTTAGATGCTTGCAATATTCAAGGTAAACAACCACTTAAGTGCCCATATGTGACTGCCTTTTCCCTTTAACAGTGTTTCAGCAATTAGGAATGTTTAAATGATCCAGTAACTACCACCTCTCACATCCAGAACTAAAAGCAAGACTCAGTATCATTAATGAAAAATTCAGCATATTCAAGCAACTGAGTGAGAACCAGGCCCTATATATATCCACAAACATCTCCATATCTTGGTTTTAGATGGCCGTTTTTTTCATGCATTACTGGGATAATAATTTGTTGTTCTAGTCACAAATTTGTTCTTCACCTCTGAAAATTCTTACTATTAGAATTTAAAGAATTCTTACTTCAGAAATCTACATGAAGATTTTTTTTTCTAACTCATCTTTGTATGTCCCACTATCTGTAAGTGCAGACTGTTTGTAGATACTCAAAGTACATAGAAAGAATGAATAGATGAGTACATTTATCAATGATATTTAAGTTAAAATGATTTATTTTAATTTCACAGTCACTTAAATATTAAAGCCATCTAATTCTTTTCATAAGATTCATTATTTGAATTGCTTGATATAGATCAATGTGAAAATAAAAGTGCTTCTCAAATTGTGTGCAAGATCACAGCAAAAGGTGTTCCAGAAGAAATACACACACAGCACATTAAAAACTTTTGATAGTCCTTTACCAAAGAAATTAATTTAATTTCACATTTCCATAGGCATTAACTTTTGGGACAACTACTATATTTTAATTCTCCCACAAGAGAAGTATTCCACAGAAACCATTAGACAACTCGGGGAAGTCACAGACCAGATACTAAATACTCTATTTCATTTGATCTATAGAGATAACAGAATTAAAAACATTGATCCTGAATATCATTTCATTCCAATATCCACACTTTTTAAAGAATATAAAATGCCATCAAAGCCGACCATACAAAGAAATTACAAAAGTGAAAATGAACAACTGCAAAACTCCACATCTAACCCACATATATAAAAAAATAAAGGTATTAAAATATTATTTGTAATCATTTACATTCAAATGGTTAGTAGAGAGAAGCTGAACCTTCTTTTTCATTCAGAAGTTTTATCTTGACTCCAAGCTGTTGAGTCAGAATGGTCAACATACAAAAAATAAAAGTAATTTAGAATAAGAGTGAAATCCCATAGTATTTGGGGAGAATTAAATGTCCTTGAAAATATCATTGGACTGAATTTAAATCTCATGATATACTAAATAGAAAAGGGGAAAACAAAGGAGATCTCTATTAGTATTGCTGAACAATACTAATAGAAAATTACACTGAAATTTCCACTGAAATTAATACTTTGCTGGGAGGGAATTAGAGAACTTCATCATGATATTTTAATTGGTTTATTAATTCAAAAAAGCAAAATGCAAAGATGAATTTTATCTGTGAGGATGCTGCATAATGAAGGCAAGCTGGGAAATAAACATATCAAAAAAATCACATACAGACTGCAAAAAGGAGATGCTTTAACATTGGCCATAAGACTTTTCCCATCTCTGTTCTCACATTGCTTTCGGGATTTGACCTTATGAGACTCTATCTGCTTTCTGATGTGAGCAATGGGCAAACTGCTGGCAAGGCACTATCAATGTTCCTTCTGAAAAATCAACAATGACAGTCTTTCCCTAGTCTTGCCTGTGTTCATTGTCCATGTCTCCAAAACTAAACCACTTAATACAAATACAATGTCTTCTCATGTTTAGACCCTTAGAAAGTATACATTAGCTATAGAAAGATGCTTTTGTTTGCTATATAAATTTTTGCCTGCAAAAATATGTAATAGTCACTTGGGTGATTCTGATTTCTGTGAAATTCAAAAATAGGTGCTGCACTGCTAACTCTTTATACTGACATTTACTGAAAAGAGCTGAGGCTCTGGACTCAGGATCTTTTAACACCTGAGAACTATCATTTACAAGCTGTGCACTTTAGAAAATTATTAAGTATGTTTAAAATGCAGCTGCCTGCCTCATTTGAAAAATCAAGCTCATGATAGCTATCACATAGTACTCGTTTAAGGAGTATCCATGTATGTACAGTACATACCATGGAACTGGGACTTAAAAGTGTTAAAAATAAGTTTCTATTTCTCCCCTTTTAAAATCATTATCAGCCCAATATCTCTTTCGTGGAAGTCATTTGCTTTCTGATCCTTGTAAACTAACTAGTCTATATCCACAATCATTATGAATTATTCCATACAGAGCTAATAAGTACACACATATCCACATATTGAAATAGGCAATATGAAGTTGTTAATGTCATCCTCAGCAGTGTTAGCAGTGGTTAGCAATGTGGACATTACAAGCAGGGAAAAAAGGGCATGTTTTCTCACAGGGCTTAGCCAGGGTCTTTGGAAATGTTCTGCTACCATTACCATCACACTACTGATCAGTCAAGGAAAAGGATGACATTCAGCCTAGAAAATCACTAGCATAGATCAGTGTGACCAGGAGGTAAGTAAGTCTCTAGAAACTTGATGCATTGAACCACTTAATTCAAGGAAAACAAAGTAGGATTGTTTAATAAGAACTTGGCTTTCTCTACTGTCAGATGCTTCTAGAAAAATAAATGCCCTTTACTGAAACCTAAAGTTATGAGTATATTTTCAGCCATTTTTCTTTGCCCTAAAGTAAAGAGACCTGTATAGAATATGAAAACAGAAAACATTATTAAAATCACAATGGTGCTATGACAGAAGTCCTAATTTGGGGGGAACATGGGAAATTTTGTTTTAGGAATATAACTTTGGTGATCTTTCTTTCAGAAACATGATTAGCAAAGGGTACATTAATTTTCTGAATCTGTATTTCAGGATATATATGTACTTAAATGTTAATACATTTGTCCTACACAATGCCTGGGTAAAACATTAGGTCTGTTAGTAATAATTTCTCAGATTTAGTTTTGTTATAAGAATGAAGAAAATGTTAAGATTCTTAATTCACTTTATGTTTCTTAGTAATCTTCTGACAATATACTCAAGACACCACATTTACTTAGACATTGTTTATGAACTATTTCAAAGGACAAAAGTGGAAGAAAGACAATAGCACAATTTTGTAATTTACTCATGTAACATCAAGTGTATGTGGCATGGAAATATTGTTTCATAGCTATTGAAAGAGACTAAAATGGTCTTCATTTCTAGCCATAGATGCTAAACAGAAAGGGATTTTATAAAGCTTTCATAAAACAGAGTAAGCTTAAAACTGCTTATATTGCTTATGCATGCAAAATATTGGAAAGTTTAACTATGAAGGTTGTAAGTTTAAGCATATTGTAAACATATACTTTATAAAATAAAACTGCTACATCATTCTTTAAAATGTAGTCCTTAGGATCTGAATACTATAGAGATTCGATGCCCACAATCTTCAGTCATGAATGGGCTACATACTGAAAGTAGAGATATTTCTAAATATGTCTCCTACAAAATTATAACCTAATTAAATATACATTTTGTGCCTGAAAGTTTCTTTCAATATTGAAGAATAATTCTATGCAAACTGAAATATTATTGAATATTTTTGTGATCATAAATTCATAGTCCAGCTAGAAGTCCAAATATTTATAATAATACTTGATTCTTGTCTTTCTCAAGAAATATCCCACATGTCCTGTTGTCTCTACCTTCAAAATATATCTAAAATTTTTACCCTTTTCATTACTACAATACTGGCCCTAGCCACCATCATCTTTTGCCTGTGTTATACCTATATTCCAACCTGTATTATACAGCTTTGATGAAACAACAAACAACCTTACAAATATCATTGATTTTCAGCAACAAACATTTATTCTTGTTTACACTTTATGGGTGATTAGTGGTGCCTGTAGCTCTACTGGGCTGTCCTAAACTTTTTGGGCCTAGTTTGCCTTGTGTTACAGCTGGGAATGGGCTTTACTTTCTTTTATTTTAGCATCAAGGAAGAAGGAACAGTTACTATCTGTGGCATGCTGATTTCATGGAAGATGACAGCAGACTGAGGACAAAGTCGGGGTGTTGACTGGACAAAGTCTAACTATACACATGTGCACTTAAAGCTTTTACTTAAATGTGGCAAAAGTCACATCTGCTCATGTTTCATTGACCAAAGTAGGTCTATTGCCAAGCCCACAGTCAATGCAATGGGAAAGTATATATTTTACTTATATGAAGAAATTATAAAAGCCAGTAGTGATCAAATAAATGTGAAAAAATAATATTAATACTATAATACTATACTATAAATAATAATACTATAAATAATAATAATAATACTGTTTTAGAGAAATCTATCATTTCTCTAAAACAGTATCTCTGCATTTACCCTTGTTATATCTGAGGGTGGGGTTTTGGTTTTGGGTCTTTTCTCAAAACATTATCCAAATAATCCTATTAAAGTAGAAGTCAGATCATATCTCTCCTCTGCCTAAAATTGCCCAGTGGCCTCTCACCTAATTACAAGTGAAATACAAAGTCATTACAATATCCTGCCTTATCTTCTATTTTCTCTTACCATTGCTCTCTTTGCCAAGAGGCTAGTTTTGGGACACAGCTAGCACCATCCTATCTTGGTGTCATTGCAATTTCCCATGTGTTCTCATGGCTTCTTCCCTTACCTACTTCAGGTCTTTATTTAAATATCTACTTCTCTGTGAGGGCTTGATTCACTATTTTATTTAAAATTTTAACCCTCTCCCAGAGCTATCTTAGCTCAACCTGTAAGCTTTTTCTTCTGAATTAAAAAAAAATACTTTTGGGGCATGTGCTCCAAATCACTTGTTTAGAGGAGGATGGGCAACTACTAATAGTCTCTCCAAGAGTAAGTTCAAGGGGGTAGCTGTAGTTCCCCAAGGCAAAACTGGCATATAACTTAACAGAGAAACCTGAGCGGATGATGGGCAAAAGCAGATGCTGCAAACTGCATTCAAATTATTTTATGCCCATATAGTTTTAATTCTTCATTTACTGCAAGATAATTTTGAACAAATAAGTATCTTCTGAAAATTACAGGTATAATTAAAATAGAAATTTTCAGTAAGTGACTTTTAAACTTTCTTTTTTTTTCAAAATGTATTTAAGAATGCACAGACTAAATCTATGGCCTAAGTGACTTAACTATGTGATGCCTACACTACCACAGAGAGTCAACAGAACAGAAGGTCAGTTCAGCTCTTAGTTCAGCCCACGATTCAGCACCACCAGTTTATGTGCCCACAAAGCTTACATGTGCTACACTCTCAGTGAGATCACCCCCTCCTTGAATCTAGCCTCATTCCCCAGAGGGCTGTCCAGTGGGAGGGAGTGGTAAAGTCATTTGGGCTACTATTATAATGGTGAGGAAAGGGATAAGGAAGATACAGTGAAAGCTTCTTTATCTCAGATGCAAGTGCAGCAAGTAAAGTGAGCACTCCAAGGTGGATGCAAGCACTTTGCTGTAAAAGGGAATTTGTTGGGATGTATATGAAACTCTTTTAAACAGCTGAGCTGGTTTATGTAATTCAATCAAAATTATATGCCTTAAATATTAACAAGACACAATTGAGGAGCACTAAGGGTGGCTAACTACTGATGACTGATATTCCAAAAATCAGTCATCAATGTTGATAACTATATATATCCCTACCTTTGCCCTTGTTTCCATCTCCCTTGTTGTACTTTCATTTTAAAGAATCAGAGCTTCCAGCTTCACACTGACTGCTCACACCTTGTCTCTCAGATATTGTCTCTCAAAACAACATTTTAGGGTCAAGATTGTTTTGCATTCTCAACTAAACTTTAATTTCTATGCACACAGGATAAAGTCTGTATTTATTCACTACTATTACTCCCAGCATCTAGCAACAGATATTCAAAAACTATGAAATAAACAAGTAATTAAAAAAAAAGAAAACACAAATAGCCAAGAAAAAGGATATGGTACCAGACAGTGCAATAGCTAAACCCAGTGGTCAAAGACTAGCTTTGCCAGTAACCCAATGACGCTAATTCAGAGCTCACCCATTAAACTATATACTATGGCACAGTGTTACTTCAAAGTGTGAACTAAAGAACCATAGTTCCTTAAAATAGTGATAGGTATAACAAAAAAAGTATTCCATGGTCAAAATGTTTAGGAAACACTGAATAAAATGCAATAAAATAGGGGAAAAAAACAACAAATGAATGAATGATAAAATAGAAAGGGAAGTGAATTTGCCCTATTTTTTTTATTCCTAGGAACCTGCTAATGAAAATGATTAATAATAAGCCCAGACTAATACATTTTCATGTGTTCTCTGTTGCTCCAGGCAACATATATCTTCCAAGTGTCCCCTTTATTGCACTTAACCAAAAGAATGAGTGAAGTGGGAATCACATTCATCATGAAAATTTCGAGGGTGGGGAAACATTTTTATTTTAAATATTGCGCATAACACACCACCACTGGTGGTTGTCAAATGTTTCAGTCAAAGAAAGACATCAAAGACAAACTCAAACACACACAAATGAAATGTAAAACAATTTACCACTGTACTGAATTATTGTTAATGGGTCTTACTAACACAGCTATAAAAAGAAATGCAAAACTCCATATATCAACTTCAAGTGAATCCTAGGAAAAACTACAGCAACATTTGGGACGGTGGTTGGGGAAGTGGTGGCGGTGAGGGCATATGTATATATATGCACGTGTATGTATTTTGTGCCTGCCTGTCCAACCAAAACATATAATTCTGTTCAAGTTTAAAATTAAAATCACTCATTATAAAAGAATATTTTTACAGTCTCAACAGAATAAAGAAGAAATCCAGCTTTGTACTCTGGCCAAAGTCTTTCAAGCACAATTTTAACGAGAATAGATATATAAGGATATCTGTGAATTCTCAAAGATTGACTTGAAATTTCTTTTGCATTCTCTAGCCTTGCTCAATGACTGTGCTTTGTTAAAACTGTCTGCTGAGCTCTGATGACTCCTGGTCACTGGAATATGTTGTTAACTGACCTGTTGGAAGTACTAGTGCTCGCAGCTAATGCATTCTCGGAGCTGCACAGTATGAACGCAGCAGGTGTAAAGTAAAAGCAATAATAAAAAATTGAACAGACCTTAAGTGCTGTGATTATTACTGTAGGCCAGTTTTTATCATCCCTTTTGAAAGTGTACTTGAATTTCCTGCATCTAAAAGTATTGATAGCAATATTATCCTCATAATTTCTTTCTTAGTGATGGGAACTACATATCATGTTTTTTAAAAAGCAAGTAATTTTTTTTTTTTTGCGGTACGCGGGCCTCTCACTATTGTGGCTTCTCCCGTTGCAGAGCACAGGCTCCGGACGCGCAGGCTCAGTGGCCATGGCTCACGGGCCCAGCCGCTCCATGGCATGTGGGATCTTCCCGGACCGGGGCACGACCCCGTGTCCCCTGCATCGGCAGGCAGACTCTCAACCACTGCGCCACCAGGGAAGCCCAGCAAGTAATATTTGAAAGGACCTTCCCAGGGAGGGTAGAGGGTAGACTATTAAATCTACAAATGAAATTATCTGAAGCTTCTGAGATTTCCTCAAATAACCTAGTAACAGGCTAGCAAAATCCAATATAGCAATGGCTGAGATTTTTAACATCAGCTTTCCTCTAGAGAATTTGTACCCATTGGTAAGTTTTGCATCCTTATCAGTAAAAGGAGGACAAGAGTTTGTTTCTGAGGTAGAAACTCTAAGTGAAGAAAGGTTTTGCATTGATGGTTGGAGAGTAGAAGGATGGTAGTCAAATTCTAAGTTCATCAGTCCTTTAGTTATGCAAGACTGTGTTTTGAGATTAAAGTAAATTCATCTATATATCTACCTAGACAGATACAAACAGATATAGATATTGATGGAGATGTAGAGATAGAGACAAAGACAGAGATAGAGATAGAGATATACTACCTGGTAGCAGGTTAAAAATATGGATTTATTAAACCCAAATTACTGTAAGTAAATAATACATTTTACTTATTTACAGAAAAAAATGTTTTCACAGGTTAACGTTAAAATCTGTGTCTCCTTTAGTAATGTTTAAGAGATGAAAGCTTTAAAATTAGTAGGAAGTGCAAATTGTATATGTACCTGAAATCTTTACAAAAGGGTGTCCACACTGACATATCATACATCTGTATAACCTTATAATCTTGTGCATACTTTTTTTTTTCCTACACCCCGCATCTGATCCATCAGCACATTTTGTAACTTTAAAATGTATTTAGAGCTAAATCACTTTCACCCCTCTATTAATACTGCTCTGGCCAAGTTACTGGGCTACAGCCTCCTACCTTGATCTCTCATTTAAATTACTGCCACGGCCTCCTAAATGATCACTGCTCTGCACCATATTGATTTATTTTAATAGAGCATCCACGGTGATACCATTAGATCTTGTCAGTTTTGAACTCAACACATTCCAGTGGTCCCTGTCTGATTGAAAGTGAAGGCTAGGTCTTTATAACACTCTACAAGGCACTACATAATCTCTCCTTGCCCCAGTACATATGTGATCTCCTTTCTTAATACTCTTCCTTTCCATCAGTGTTCCAGGCACACCCGCCTCTTTGCTGTTCTTCAAATATGCCAGTCACAGTCCTACCTCAAGACTTTCACACATGTTATTCATTCTATCTGGAGTGTTCTTCCTCTGGTAACAGTTTTGCTAACTTTCTTTAAATCATTTCTCCCATATCGTTATTTAAGTGTAACTTCCCTTGCCCGCTCTATTTAAAAATCCACCCCTTCACTACTTCCTAATCCTTTTTTATTTCTTCCTTCTTAGCACTAATGAGTGCTAATATATTGTTTATTATTTTTCTAAATAGAGTGTAAGAAATAGATTTTTGTATGTTTTGTTCACTGCTTTATTGCAGGGTCTAGTACAGTATGTGACACACAGAATGCAGGTGCTCAATAAATATTACTTCAATATTTATCCTAGATATGGGAAATATTTTTTGGTAAGTCCTAAGATTTTAGAGATAGAAAAATCTCAGGTGCCCCTTTCCTCCAGAATTCTTATTTTATGGAAAGGACACTGAAAATAAAATGTTAAGCATCTTTTCCAAAATCAATTAAAGTCAGAAGCTGGAATGGATGTTAGAATTTTTTGTTGTTTTTATTCTTAAGTGATTATATTTCTTATATATTACTAATACCAAGATATTAGTTATAAATTTTAAGGGATAAAAAATGCAATATAATTTTAAAGAACAAAATATGTTCAAGAAAAAATAAGCACATAAAAGTAATATTCCTAAGAGACTGTGAAATCTCAGTAAATGACATTAAAGTTATCTATAATTAGAATAGAAAAAGATCTAGAGTCATAGGATATCACAAGTCAATTACAAATGAGAAACACTACAATGTGAGTGAAAAAATGTACAGTACAAGCACACATTATACTGGGAAATACTGTAATTGAAAAATGATCATCTCATTGTATACTCAACATTGGTCAAATCCTTATTTGAATAATATCTTCAATTCAGAGCTCAGAAGCAAAATGGAGACGTGGACAAATTGAAGTGTGCTCAGTTGAGAGCTACAGAGATAATTAAAGTGCTGGGAAATTTGGCCTCTGAGGATAGGCTAGAGTAACTTGGATTACTGAAACTGAATCAAAGATGGTTGAGGTGATATTAGATAATAGTTACCAAAAGTAAAATAGTTATATTTTAAAGAATGAGAGCCAGCTGTCAGTTTCTCCATTGGGAATTAAGAAAGGGGTCAATGACATTTCTCTGCAGCATGCTGAAATTAGGTTAACTGTAATGAAACTTTTCTTTATATGGGAAAATTATTAAATGAGAAGATGTTACTGAGAAAAGTATTTTCATCTGGTAGTCTAAAATTGCCTATGGCTTCTCAATGTTCAAGACTGATTAAATCTTCCCTTTGATGTGGATATGGATGAAGTAACAAAGCAAATTCTCTCCTGGTCATTTCATGTCTGGTTCTCATTAATTGCTCCAATTCTTCTTGAAATAATGTTTGATTATGATTTAATCATAATTTCATTTTGCACAGATATCTTGGTCAGATTACTTTTGGCAGTAATCTAATTTAATATCACTGAATAATGTTTGGATAAAAATGTTATGAGATTCTCATAATCACTAATATATAAAGACTCATGCAATATCTTCCCAAATTGTTTTACCTTCTGCTCCTCCATCCCCAGAAGTCCCGTCTATTAAACTCCATCCTACATTCTAGCAAAGGAATTAATTCCTTCTTCTAGCATAGCTCTAATCACGATAATGACAAATTTTTGCTAAGAAGAAAAACACCTGCACATTACCTATTTGCACATCTCTGTTTTCAGGGGAATAAAGGCTCTACTTACCTCTTGCACTTTAATCCTAGTATAATATATCTCTATGTTGGACACCATTTTCCTTTGATAAACTGTCCTATAGGTTATACTGACCTGTTTCTTTTTTATGAAATTTTATAGGCTGCATTTTGAAAGAGCAGAACTTAATTCACTTCATCACTGATCATTTTATATTCCTTGTCCTCTCAGCCACCCAGTGTACCCTTTAAAACATCATGCAGATGAGTATGCCCTCACAGGGACAACTATGACTTTGGTCTGAATGATTCCCACAGTCCTCTGGGAAGGAATGTGATTGACAGTATCTTCTAACTCTAGCTATCTGTACTGCTCTAAAGATAGGGATTGCCTATGCATTCTATCATTTGAAGTTGAAAAGAAACAGCTCAATAACAGCCTCTGGGAATATTGTTTTCCCAGCAAAAACAGATTGTTTCTCTTTAAAGACTTTTCCAATTTTCTCTTTCCAAAATCTATTCCATATTGTTTCATGACTTCCTAGCAAAAAAAACAATATATAAAGAACATTTTAAAAAATTTTTCACCAAAAATTCCCTTTTCATTATTGAGGTATTTAAGTTTTCCTTCTCACTATTTTAGGCAGATATTGATACCATAAACATACACAAAAATCGTAGTTTCAATGTATAAAATGATAAAATAAAGTGGTTTAAAAATTATTCACAATTTTATAACAACGATAACACTAAAAATGGGGGATTTATATTTTGAGAGAGAGAGAATAATTATATAATATAAATGTAATTTAAAATAAATGAATAATTTTTAAAAGTTCATTTTAACCAAAATAAGATGGTTTTTCAAGCAATCTTTTATAATTCACCATCTCCAATATTTAACATATAGTGAGCCTCTTTCCATATGATTAAGTCCAAATTTATTCTGTTTTAACTGCTGCACTGTATTCTACTGTTTTGGTAAAAAGTTGCTATGTATAGTTGTGTAGATTTTCCACTGATCAAGGGTCCCTTACTGACGGGACAGGTGGAGCTGAAATTTAGTCCATACAGCCTTTACCCAGATCTATAATCACTTGTGTCTGGCCAGAGGAATCATCTTTTTTAATTAACACAAATTATCCATATGGGTAGCAATGGTCCTGTGGTTTTTTTGTTTGTTTGTTTTTGTTTTTTTTTTATGCGGTACGCGGGCCTCTCACTGTTATGGCCTGTCCCGTTGCGGAGCACAGGCTCCAGATGCACAGGCTCAGTGGCCATGGCTCACGGGCCTAGCCGCTCCGCGGCATGTGGGATCTTCCCGGACCGGGGCACGAACCTGTGTCCCTTGCATCGGCAGGCGGACTCTCAACCACTGCACCACCAGGGAAGTCTGGTCCTGTAGTTTTAACTGAAAAGTTTTACAAGTGCATAGTTTAAAATATTAAATAACTCAACAAGGCTTATAACCAAATACAGCAGCACACCTGTCCCAAATCTTCCCATCCTTAATTTCTGATACCTAGTACTATCATCTTCAATTCTTTTTCTGCGAGAAATATTCCAGAATTTACATCCACATTTATCAATAAGATATTTATACCCCATATATTAATTTTTCAGTTTCAGATGTTATCTACTGAACTCCTACTATGAAAAAATAGGAATTTCCTTTTCTTACTGTCAACCACCCCAATTCCACTATGCCAAATGTACACACACAGTGTTCCCAATAAAATTACTCAAATATTTTTACTAGATCAATATTTAATGTCCACATGGTTATGACTACATACATTGTATTCATTATTAAAGTGGTATTTTACATTTCTAATCTATTTCCTTTTTCATGAAGCTTTTTGCTTTAACTGCACTTAATAATTATTTTGTTTATTTGCTTGTACGTGGTTAAAGGGTACTTGCTATTAATTCATCCCACAACTCTCCTCCAGAAGTATAACTATAATTTCATTATGTTCACACATCACATATTTTACGGGTTTAATTTTTTCCTTAGATAAATAATTCTTGAAGCTCTCTCCTTTTCTTCTCCAGTATGGAGTCTGTTTTTTAATCCTGCAGGATAGCTCTTACTTTGTCACCTTGGGATCTCCATTCAGCCTCATCAGAGGTGTTCCCATTAACTCCTTCCTGCATTGGATCCCTGTTTTCTGATTTTCATTTTTTCCTTATTCTTGCCTTATGGCTTAATTTTAATGGACCCATATCTTACAGTAGGTCATTAAAAATAAATTGAAAACAAGTAAATTTCTTGAGGTCTTGGATGCCTGTAAATAAAATGAGAATGGTAGCTAATGCTTTTAAGCACTTACTAAATGTCAGCGACTGCTCTCTGCATTTTATAATTATTTACTTGTTTAGTCCTCAAAACAACACTGAAATTGGGTTGATCATTATTTCCTAGGGAAAAGAGAAATTTAAGAAATTTAAATTTAAACCCTAAATCATGGAGAGGGTTGTCGTACCACCATATAAATGCTTGAAAACAGGCTTCAGAATCCATAACACTACATAACAACTCAATAGGGACTTCCCTGGCTGTCCAGTGGTTAAGACTCTGCATTTCCAGTGCAGGAGGCAAGGGTTTGATCCCTGGTCGGGGAACTAACACCCCACATGCTGCATGAAATGGCCAAAACAAAAAAAAAAACAAAAAAAAACTCAATAGCATTATTCTACTACCACATGTGATGAATAATTAGAATTGATAAAGAATTCTATCTTCTAATGGCACCAATTACATTTATTCACTCCCTTTTCACTGTTTCATTCTACTTTTCACTGTTATCTCTTTCTATTGTTTGGATGTTGGATATCTTATGTGGGTCCCCTGATGTTGTTATTTTTTCCCAGGTATTTTCCATTTCTGTTCTGGGAAGTTTTGTTAACTTTATTTTTAAATACCTTTATTGAAATTTTAATTTTTCTTAACATTTTATTTTTCAAAAAAATTTTTTCCATTGTTCTTAGCCACTTTTTCTTGATCCATGAATACACTCCCTTTCCTCATTTTTATATATGTATAGACTGTTGGGCTTCTTTGTATGGTGATCAGGTTGAACTGTTTCTTAGGGGAACTTCAACTGTCAAAGTTTGTACATCTCTCAGTTTCCTTGGAGGGGAATTATTTAATATCCTGCCTATAGGTTACAAGCCCAGCAGCCAGTGTTCTCAGAGCTGAGTAAGAGAAGTGGTTTTACTATTCTCTATATTGGCTTTCACAGGTCCCTGAATTTCCACTTAGTATCTTCATCCTCATATACGCCTGGTGCCCCCATGTCCAGATCCATGCCTGGCTCAACCTCTTCAGACAGCTAAACTTCAGTTCCATGAAAATGATTGTTTCTTTTACAGATTTTTAAGCAATTCTTTTCATTAGCCCCAGTAGCAACCCGCTTTCAGAGATGCCTGTATACAGAGACAGTATTTCCGAGTATTTGAGCCCATTAAATGGGCTCTTAAATGTATAGTCATATTATAAAAAACATCACTGTTACTCTTTTTGGTTTTGTTTCAGACAATGCTATCAAATACCAAAAAAATTCTTAATATCTTCCAAAACTGAAAATTTTCAGTATCACAAAAGATATAAGTATATAACAGTGGGTTCACTGCTAAGTCTAAACCTAGAATACAAATGTAGTTTACGTATTCTGATAGAATATTTTTCTTACATATATCCAGGCCTGACCTCCTGAGAAGTTAGACATATATGAGGACCTACCCTTCTAAGAGATAAATAAGGTTTCAATCTTATTGATTAGAAGCGTGCATTTTGAAATCACTGGAACAATAGCATTTGCCAAGTTACCCATGCTATGTGTAAGATAAAATAAATTCTGTACAGTAATCTCCACTTGGAGAATTCTGCAGGTACATATAAGGTGGAAAAATTCATGTCTTCTGACACACTATGCCATTTCTTCTGAACAAGGAGTATGTTTCACTCACTACAGTTCCTGCAAAATGACAAAGATGTAGAGAAAATTGTGAAGTTTTTTTTCATTTGTTTGTTTTGTGTTGTTTTAAATAGTAAACCTTAACTACTATCACTAATGATAGCTTTCCTTTCCATGTGATATTTATGGTGAATACTTATTTTCTAGTTTGATTATCCAAAGTATTTGAAATGTAAAGATACCTATGATTTTCAAATGCATTTTGATGTTTAAAGACTATAATCAAAATAAGTATTTTCCTTAAAATTTTTTCTTTAATTGTATGTATTTTAATTCCTTAAATATAAAATAATTGCCAAATAAGTCTACTAAATCAACACAGCTCAATATTTTTTCAAGTCAAGGTTGAGAGACATGCAAGTACAAAGTCATCCATTAGGCCAATAGTTCTCAAACTTGAGGGAGCATAGAAATCAACCAGAGAGCAAGTTAAAGGTCTAAATTACCAAGCTTCTCCAGCAGAGATTTTGTTTCAGTTTCTCTAGGATACTGTGCTTTTCCAAGGATACAGATTGTTTCTGATGCAGCTGGCATCTAATCTTAGTTTGAGATACACTGGAGTAGGGTGTAAATTACATTATAGCAGATACTGTGTCATAATTTGGTTCTCCCAAGAGTTGACCTTAGATTAAGATTCAAATGGGAGCAGTGGCCAGCTGAAGCCTAATTCCTTAGGGAAGCTCTGAGAAATTCTACAAGTGCCTTAATGTTATCCCACTGACAGGGAAAGGGAACTGGGGTATGTATATAGTAACTCCAGAGAGTCAATGGTAAAGATCACTCCTGAGAGTTGATTTCTCTTCACTCCCAGTCCACTTGGGCAGGGTAGCTGGGTTGTCTACAGTTCTGGTGTAGTGATCTTCAGCACAGATGCAAACTGACATGTGGAAGTCACATAGAGCACCTACTAGGAATGCCTGAGCACCACAGACCAAGCACTGACAGTGTCCACCACAAAACTGGGTCTGCATATTTATACCTCTCTCCTTAGTACCTGCAACATAGTAGGCAATAAATAAGTGTTTTTGAAATAAATAATAATGAATAAATGAAAGATAAATGACACAGCTTGTAAGTGAGAGATTTATATTATGCTCAAATAAAATGGGATGAGTTATTAAGGCAAAATGCTAAGCCCTGATAGCACGGGATTCTGGGTAGTGGAATTTGAAGTCAGGAAGTTTTCCTCTTTATGTGATTTTCATCATATTAATGTGTACCATAGAACTGTTTGTTCTGTATTGGAACCTCTTCTCACCCATCCCTTTTAGGAAACTCCTTTGGAAATATTTTTTCTAGATTACTCTTAATAGGAAGATGCAACAGAGTTTAATGGAAAGCTTTATGTTACAACACAAATGTTGGCTATAGTGAATATCCTTCTATCTTCCTAATTAAATATTAATCCATTTTATCTGTTTTATCTTATCTTGATTTTTTTATATCAGCATTGCTTTAAGCCATCACAAAAGCAAATAGGGAAGTAGATATGAAACTTTTAGTGTTATAAAACAGAAATAAATCTATATCTAATTGGCAGATGTTTGTTCCAAAAATAATATGCAAACACTCATATGTGTACACTTTATTATACACACACACACAAATCCATATTCCTGAGTAAAATGCATGCTATCAAATCCCCTGAAAGTGTTGATCCAGGTAGAAAGCAGGATGGCCTTTCAGATTCTCTGTCTTACTAATGTTTCTCATATTTTCCATTCATATCTAAAGAATCAAGGTCACAGAACTTGGAAGCCAAAAAATTCAATATCCCAAATAGCTGTCTCACATCCTGCTTGGAATTGGAGGGGGAAGGGAATGTATAAGCAAGGAATTAACTGGTCCTAAACTAGAAGTATCCCACAGCCATAAACGAAATATTCAGTTCCACACCCATAACCAATTTGTTGATCAAAAGTAGGGATTAGAATTCAAAGGTTTAAAAACGTGAACAAAGTAACAAAGAGGTGTCAATTAGTTTAGCTGCATATTGGATAATGGCAAATGGAGAAGGGAGAATTAAACTCTATGAACTGCACAGTATATGTCTTGCCTAAGATCACTGAAGTAAAATAAAATGCTCCTGCATGCACAAGTGCAGGTACACACACGCACGCACAAACACACACACACATACACACAAACACACACGCATAAACATATCTTCTGGAGGCTAAATAAAACATTTTTCTATAACCAAGTTATAATCCTAACTTTGGATAAAGTGATCTCTTCCTTAAACAAGCCGTGTAATTTTAATTTGATATTATGCCGTTAAATATTTAGTAATTTTATGTTAACTTTCTATTCCATCTATTATGTAGTTAAAATCTTCTCCTTCCACCTGTCAAAATGCTTTAAGGAATGTTTGTGTATCTGAACAAAACCAAGAGCTGTAAAAATGCCTACATGAAATACCTTTAGCCTAAATATTATACAATGAAGTAGAAACTGCATCATAGTACATTATGGTCCAGGGAGCAGGATAAGGAAAGATCTTAATGGATTTTCCAAGGGTTTCATCAGGCTTATTTGGACTGTATCATATATGACAGCGGGCACCCGAAGAGCATTACTTTTGTCTTTTGGAATAAATATTATGCGTGAATCTTATCAAATTTTAGCATTTCTTTCTCAGCAATGTGACCTTTGCAAGTTCCTTAAACTGTTTTGCACACGTATTGTGAGGATCAGTAGAAATCATTTATTTAAAGCACATAGTAGTACGTGCTCATTAAACATTGCTTTCTGTTATTTCATTATTAGCATTATTATTATGCCTTCTCAAAGACCAGTGGGACCGAATGTATGGGTAGCATTCAGAGAGCATTTAACAAAAGATAAAAATAATAATAGCTGACATCTATTCAAGGAGCAAAATGTTCCAAGAACTGTACAAAGAGCATGAACTTATTTAATGCTATCATCAATCCTATTCCATTTCCAATTGCACATGAAGAATCTGAGCCTCTGAGAGATGAAGCAACTTGTTCAAGGTCACATGTAGAAATGGCAGGGCTGGAATTTAAACCCAGGCCATTTAGAGTTAGAGTCAGGCTCTTAACTAATATCCTATACTGCCCCTTGATAACAAAATTCAACTGTCCATATAGAAACCATGTGGGTTAAAATGCCACGTAGGGCAGATAGATAAGGAATACTAATATATGGATGAAGAAAGAATAGATATAGTTCCCTTAGTCACATTTGACTCACGGCTTTCACCAATAAAAAGTGAAGAGGAACTAGAAATGAAATACTGGAATTTTACTATCAAAGGTACAAATGCTACATATAATTAGGGTGTGATTTACTTATGGCTAAATAACCTGTCTAGTTAGCTGCAAAGAATTTTCATGCTATTGGGTGTATTCTGTCACAATGAATTCATCTTTTCTTGTTTTATAGAAATAAAGCATATATATACAATAAATAAAATATATTACATGTCATGTACATATATTATATAATAAATATAATATCCTAAGTTAAAAATATTTCTTTTTAAATATTGATTTAATAATCTACTACATACCATCGTACCTGACAATCACAATCATTATTCTGATGTCCCACTAGAGCAATAATGTCTCTATCCCTTATTTATAAAATGTCATATTATTGCACTTGGTACAGGGTGTATCTATGTTTGTTATTCTGTCTTTCTTTTTCCTAGATATCCTTTTCTAAGTACTCACACAAATAAACACCCTTATATGAAGAGAGTTCAAAATGGCTGAGTAGGAGGACATGGAGCTCAATCTCCCCTCACAAACACACATCTACATATGAAGCAATTCTCACTGGCAGAAAACTAACTGGCAGAAAGACTTGTACAACCAAGGCTATAAGAAAGATTCACATGCAATCAAGTAGGTAGGGAAGAGAATGATCAGGTCAGGACCTGTGCACCTGGGAAGGGTCAGAGAAAATGAGGGGTGGATTACAAGGGTAGAGATCTTCTATGGGGTTGAGAGGTTCAAGTCATGTATTGGACACCCCAGCCCTGGGTCTGACACCAGAAAGACAAGTCCCCATACCTGGTTACAAAACCAGTAGGATTAACAGGAGGGCTGTAAGAAACCTAGAATCTTCCTGTGAAGGGTACACACACACTTGCTTACTCCCGAAACAATGTAGAAAAAGCAGATTGAAGCTGCATGCGACTCTGGTCAGTTCCCCATGACTGCTTTGGCTCATGTCACAGCTTATGCTGAGCACCTACTCTGCCCCACTTGCTTTGCAAAACAGCTCCACATAATGGCAATGGTTGCCTTGGCTAAGGGGAGTACTCAGCTGTGAGGGATGGTGCCAGTCTGGACCTGATGGCGTCTAATGAGGTGGGAGCAGCAATTACTGCTGTTTATAGAGGTGGAGCATCAGAAATGGGCTGGGACTCTGACTGGGGCTGGGGCAGTCACAGCCTGTGCTTCTCTGGGGTGAGGGTGCCAGTGCTGGAATGGGGGAGAGCACACACTTAGAGAGAATGGAGCTAACTTGAACCCAAAATCAAGGCTTCTGCTCCAGCAACTTGGGGCCTGCTGCTGTCCCTAATAGGGTGATGTTGGCCACTGAGCAGAGCAGAAGCCCCAGCCACACCTGGCTCCAGCTCTAGTCAAACCATCTCCAGCCCCACCTGCTACTAAGGTGATAGCTGTCAGCACACCGTGGGCAAAGATGTGACTTATGTTAACATTATATCCAGGTCACCCACCAAAGCCACTAGGCACACACAGACTGTCTAGGGATGCTCCCACATAAGGATAACCCTACAAGACTAGAATAGGTAATGGTTTCACCTAATTTCATAGAGACAGAGAAAGTTGAGCAAAATGAGAAGACACAGGAATTTGCTTCAGTTGGAAAAAAAAACAAGAGAAAACCTCTGAAAAAACAATTAGTGAAACAAAAATAAATAATTTACCAAATAAAGTGTTCAAAGCATTAGTAATCACAATGCAAACTGAATTAGGAAAAAGAATAGATGAACACAGTGATAATTTTATCAAGGAACTGGAAAATATAAAAAAGAACCAGCCAGAACTGAAAAATTTAATAACTGAAATGAAAAACACAATAGGAGGAACTAATAGCAAAGTAGGTGATACAAAAGAGTGCATCAAGTATCTATCTGGAAGACAGAATAATGGAAATCACTCAATGAGAAAAGCGAAAAGAAAAACAAATTTAAAAAAATTAGAACAATTTAGGAGAACTCTGGTAAAATCAAGCATAAAACATTTGCATTATAGTGGACCCAGAAGGAGAAGGGAAAGAAAATGGTTGGAAATGTAGTTAATAAAAGTATGGCTAAAAACTTCCCAAACCTGAAGAAGGAAACAGATATCCAGGTACAGGAAGTATGGAGGGTACCAAACAAGATGAACCTAAGCAGACCCACACCAAGACATACCATAATGAAAATGGGAAAACTTAAAGATGAAAAGAGAATTCTAAAGGCACCAAGACAAAACAAGGAGTCATATACAAGGGAACCCCCACAGGGCTATCAGCTGATTTTTCTGCAGAAACATTGCAGCTGAGAAGGCATGATATATTTAAAGTGCTGAAAGGGAAAAAAGTGCAACCTAAGACATTCTACCTGGCAAGATTATAATTCAGAATTGAAGGAGAGATGAAAAACTTCTCAGACAAGGAAAAACTAAGAGTTCATCAATACTAAACCTACTCTAAAAGAAATGTTAAGGGGTCTTCTCTAAGTGGAAAAAGAAGGCTACAAGAAGATGTAAACATCTATATGAAGAAGTGCCCCTATTAAAAGCAAATATAGGGCCTCCCTGGTGGCGCAGTGGTTGAGAGTCCGCCTGCCAATGCAGGGGATACGGGTTCGTGCCCTGGTCTGGGAGGATCCCATATGCCGCAGAGCGGCTGGGCCCATGAGCCGTGGCCGCTGAGCCTGCGCATCCGGAGCCCGTGCTCCGCAACGGGAGAGGCCACAACAGTGAGAGGCCCTCATACTGCAAAAAAAAAAAAAAAAAAAAGCAAATATATAGTAAAGGCTGAGGATCAACCACTTAAGTAAGCTAGTATGAGATTAAAAGACAAAAAATTATAAAATCATCTTTAACTATATAAGCAGTGAAGGAAAATACATGAAGATGTAAAATATGAAAACAAAACCAAAAAATATGGGGGAGGGGAGTAAAAAATGTAGATTGTTTACAATATATTTGAACCTAAATGACTACCAGTTTAAAACAAGTAGGTATAGTTATACATCAACATATATGAACTGCACGGTAACCACAAATCAAAAACCTACAATAGATACAAATGAGATATCACCTCATACCTGTCAGAATGACTATCACCAAAAAATCTACAAACAACAAATGTTGGTGAGGATGTGGAGAAAAGGGAATTCTTTCACATTGTTGGTGGCAGTGCAAATTGGTGCAGGCACTACAGCAAAACAGTATGGAGGTTCCTCAAAAAACTCAAAATAGAATTACCATATGATCCAGCAATTCCACTCCTAGGAAAACAATAATTCGAAAAAATACATACACTCTAATGTTCATAGCAGCGTTATTTATAATAGCCAAGATATGGAAGCAACATAACGTCCATCAACAGATGGGTGGATAAAAAGATGTGGTGTGCATGTGTGTGTGTGTGTGTGTGTGTGTTACATGGAATATTACTCAGCCATTAAAAAGAATGGAATTCTGCCATTTGCAACAATGTTGAGGGATCTAGAGGTGTTATGATTAGCGAAATAATTCAAAGACAAATACTCCATGTTATCCCATATACATGGAATCTAAAAAATAAAAATGAATGTAACAAAACAGAACAGACTCACAGATATAAAGAACAAAGTACTGGTTACCAGTGGGGAGAGGTAAATGGGAGGGCCAATATATGGATAGGTGTTTGAGAGATACAAATTACTATGCATAAAATAAATAAGTGACAATGATGTATTGTACAGCACAGAGAAACATACCCATTATTTTGTAATAACATTAGATGCAGTATAATCTATAAACTTACTGAATCACTATGTTGTACACCTGAAACTAATATAATATTATAAATCAAACTTCAATTAAAAAAATAAAGAAGCGTATACAAAACCCAACAACAACAAAAGAACACACTTAGGAAGTGGTTTTTGTTCCTTTTATTCATCATATTCAATTGCATGTTACATCTACAGAGTTAAATCAGTTGCCTAATATTGTGAGTATTATAAAACCAAAGAAAAACATATTATGTAAATAATGTTTAACCCATTTTATCATATTTTTAAAAACCACATTAAATAGTTTGGAAATATATTTTCCTCAAAAGTGGAAAAGTGGTCACAGAAAATTTTAGTGACCTTTGGGTTGAAACAGGACTCAGCCCAAGATGTCAAATGTCTGGCCTACTTCTTTCTTTTCAGGGCAACAGGCTGAAAGCAGTAATGATATGTATTAGCAGCACAATGCATGAATGCTTGAAGCAAAACACGTTCTTGTGGTGTCACAAGCCTTTTAAAGCAGTTTTATCCACACTAAAATGAACAACAAAGGGAACATGGGCTCTAGTCCCACGAGAGCCATATTTTCTAATGTTTCTATTAGAAATAAACTCTGCCTTCAACTCCCCATAGCAACATTATTATGAACATGATTTTATGTGGATAAATTACTACTATATTTCAGCTACACTGTGGGTTAAATAGGCTTTTGTGAGCTGAGGCTTTTGTGAGCTGCACTGCAGATATCCTCACCTCATATACTGTTGCTACTATAGAAAAATGAATTCTGACTCCAAGCCAAAAATTTTTAAAAAGACATTTCAATGACATGGAAAATATATCCTAGTAAAGTCCTTTTAATTCCTCAAGCCTGAAAATTTGACCATGATGGCTTTGGAGTAGAAATTAGTATTTTCTTCTTATAAGTGCTGCATATGGATATCTATCCCCATAATTTATCTTTAAAATAGTTTCAGAATACATTAGGCTAAGACATAAAATAGTTAATATTTGACCTACAAAAGTGGCTATTTTAGGGCTTCCCTGGTGGCGCAGTGGTTGAGAGTCCGCCTGCTGATGCAGGGGACACGGGTTCGTGCCCCGGTCCGGGAAGACCCCACATGCCGCGGAGCGGGTAGGCCCGTGAGCCATGGCCACTGAGCCTGCGCGTCCAGAGCCTGTGCTCCACGGCGGGAGAGGCCACAACAGCAAGAGGCCCGTGTACCGCAAAAAAAAAAAAAAAAAAAAAAAAAGTGGCTATTTTATATGGTGCAATTTAATACACAGATATGGTGCAATTTAATACACAGATATGAACCAGCCCAACTCTCCATTCTTTACTGCAAACCTTTTCTCTATTTCCCATTATATGATAGGAACACCAAAGCATATCCAGTTGTATACTATTTTGAACATTTTGATTAATTTTATTTTCATTCAACCATTATTTGTTTAGCATCTCTAATGTGCCAGGCACTTTCTTTCTTTTTTTTTTTTTGTTTAATAAAAGTAAAACACATTTATAGCAGATGTGTTAAATATAGAAACATAAATAATAAAGGTCATTAATAATTTCAGAAATACTACTGATAATTTTGTAATTTTCTGGTTTTAGAAATATATGTGCTTAAAATGGAATAATGATATATTATCAGTTATAATTTTTAGATATTTATATTTGATCTTTCCTGTATCATGAACTACTCTTAGCATACAGACATTTCAATGACTGATAGTCTCCCATGGTATGTCTGCACCAACACTATGCAATTCTTCTCTAGCTCTTGGATAGTTGGCTGTTTCTGATTTCTTTCTGCAACATGATGAAATGTTTAGTCTTGCATATAAAAGTTGCATGCATGTCTGATTCAAACCATAAGAAAATATTTTCTTAGAAATGGACTTTCTGGGTTAAAGAGTAAATCCACCTTATTTTTTTCCAATTAGAAATATATTCTGTATTATTTTAAAAAGGACATATTCATTGCAAAACCCCCAAATATTACAGAAGCATGTTAACTATGGGAATAGTCAGAGAGAGGCAAAATTGCAACATTGCTGGTTTTGAAGATGGAGGAAGGGGCCTCAGCCAAGGAATGTGGGCAGCTCTAGAAGCTGGAAAAGGCAAGGTAACAGATTCTCCCCCAGAGACTCCAGAAAGGAACCAGGCTCTGCTGACACCTTGAATTTTTAGCCCAGGTGACCCATTTTGGACTACTGACTGTAAGATGATAAATTTACATTGTTTCAGTTACTAAGTTTGTAGTATTTTGTTATGACATGATAATTTGTAGCAATTTGTGAATAATGCATTTATTTATCCATGCACTTTTTTTGATAGACATTTGTGGTTTTTTTCTAATTCTGTGTGTAATGAAGAAACTTGCTATTAACATTAGTGTGCAAATCTTGTATGAGTATATACTTTTATTTCTCTTGGTTGAATTCATGGGAGCTGCAATCACCCATTTCTGTGATAATTGGGTATATAACTTTTACTGAAGAATAAACAAAATTTGTAGCCTTTTACAATCCCCACAAAATAAACGAGAGCTCCAACTGCTCACATCTTCACTAACACGTGGTCTCATCAGACTTGAAATTTAGTCATTCTAATGAGTGTAAAGTGTTATCACAATTTTTAAAAGTTTTAATAAGATATAGTTCACATAAAACTAACTCATTTGAAATGTACCATCAGTTTTTAGCATATTCAAAAGATGTGCAACCATCACTACAATCAATTTAGAACATTTGCATCAGGACTTCGCTGGTGGCATGAGGGTTAAGAATTTGCCTGCCAATGCAGGGGACACAGGTTCAATCCCTGGTCGGGGAAGATCCCACATGCTGCGGAGCAAATAAGCTCATGCACCACAACTACTGAGCCCGCATGCCGCAACTACTGAAGTCCGCATGTCTAGAGCCCATGCTCTGCAACAAGAGAAGCCACCACAATGAGAAGCACATGAACCACAATGAAGAGTAGGCCCTGTTCACCACAACTAGAGAAAGCCTGTGTGCTGCAACGAAGACCCAACACAGCCAAAAATAAATAATAAATAAAATAAATAAATTTAAAAAAAAGAACATTCACATCACTCCAAATATAAACTCTGTACCTATTACCACTTACTCCCATTGTTGTTCCAAATCCTCTACTCCCAACCACCACCCAAACACAGACAACTAGTCACCTATTTTCTATCTTTATAGATATGTTTATTCTGGATGTTCATGTAAGTGGAATCATACAATATGTGGTCTTTTGTTATGTGTTTATTTCACTGAGAAAAGTAATTTCAATTTTTATCCACATTGTAGCATATATCATTACTTAATTCTTTTTTATTGCTGAGTAATAGTCCATTGAATAAATACACCTTTTGTAATCTATCCATTCAGCAGTTGAGAGTTGTTTCCAAATTTTACAATTACGAATAATGTTGCAATGAATATTTGTGAACAAGTTCTTGTTGGGATGTATGTTTTCATTAATCTTGGATATATGCTAGAAGTGGAATTTCTAGGTCATATGGTAACTCCAAGTTGTTTTGAAAAGTGGCTGCATCATTTTACATTCCTACCAGCAATGAATGAATGTTCCAGTTTTTCCATATCCTTGTCAATACTTGCTATTATTATTATTTTTTGAATGATAGCCATTCTAGTTGGGTGTGAAGTACTATCTCTTTGTGTTGTTGGTTTACATTAATCTATTAACTAATGTTGTTGAAATATATTTACATGTGCCAATTTGCCATTTGTATACCTTCTTTGGGAAAATGTCTTTATCAATCATTTGCTTATTTTTCAGTTGGGTTATTTGTATCATTATTGTTATTTATTTATTCTGGCTACAAGTTCCTTGTCATATATATTATTTGCAAATGTTTTCTACCATTCGTTATGCTGTGTTTTCATTTTCTTCACTGCATCCTTTGGAATACAAAAGTTTTTAATTATGCTGAATTCAAATTTATCTTCTTTGTGGTCACTTGTGCTTTTCATTACTATTAGTTTGGCAGTAAGTTTTAAAGTTAGGAAATGTGAGTTCTCCAGATTTGCTCTTTGTTTTCAAGATTGTTTGGCTATTTTTCATCCTTTGAATTTCCATATGAATTTTAGGATCATATTGTCAATTCAGCAAAAGAAGCTAGATGGAATTTGATAGTAATTGTCTTGAATCTAGAGAATAATTTGGGCAATACTGCCATTAAAACAATATTGCCTTCTGAAAAATGTACATGTAATACCTTTCCATATATTTAAATCTCCTTTAATGTCTTCAACAATGTTTTGTTGTTTTTGTTTTCAATGTACAAATCTTGTACTCTTTTGCTTATTTCTAAATGTTTTTTTTCATGGTATTATAAATAGAATTGATTTCCTAATTTCATTTTTGGATTATTCATTGCTAGTGTATAGAAAGTACAATTGATTTTTGCACTCTGACCTTGTATTCTAAAAGCTTGCTGAACTTGTTTATTAGTTCTAATAGTTTTTATTGGATTCCTTAGGATTTTCCATATAAAAGATCAAGTAATCTGTAAATAGATATAGTTTTATTCCTTCCTTCCTTCCCAATATTGATGCCTTTTATTTCTTTTTCTTGCCTAACTGTCCTAGCTAGAACTTCAGTACAATGCTGAATAAAAACAGTGAGAGCCAGCATCATTGTCTTGTTCCTGAACTTAAGAGGAAATCATTGTATTCACTGTTAAGTATAATGCTAGTTATGGATTTTTTGTAGATGCCCTATGTCAGGTTGAGGAAGTTCCCTTGTGTTCCCAGTTTTTTAGTGTTTTTATACTGAAAGGGTGTTGGACTCTTTTAAATACTTTTTCTGCATTTCCTGATATGATCATGTGGTTTTTGTCATTTATTCTATCAATATCGAGTATTACTCTGATTTATTTCCAAATGTTAAACCAACAAAGCATTTCTGGGATAAAATACACTTGGTCATGGTATACAATCTTTTTAATACAATACTGTATATGATTTGCTGTTTTTTCTTTTTTTTTAAGAAAATTGCATCCAGATTCACAAGGGATATTGGTGTATGATTTTTCTTTCCTGTTACATATTTGGTATTAGAGTATTAGAGTAACACTGGCCTCACAGGATGAGTTGTTAAGTGTTTCCTCCTCTTCTATTTTTTATGGAAGAGTTTGTGATGGATTGGTGTTAATTCTTTTTTAAATGTTAAGTAGAATTCACCAGTGAAGCCGTATCAGTCTGGCTTTTCTTTGTGGGAATTTTTTTTTTAACGTCTTTATTGGAGTATAATTGCTTTACAATGGTGTTAGTTTGTGCTTGATAACAAAGTAAATCAGCTATACATATACATATATCCCCATATCTTTTCCCTTTTATGTCTCCCTCCCTCCCACCCTCCCTATCCCACCCCTCTAGGTGGTCACAAAGCACCGAGCTGATCTCCCTGTGCTATGCGGCTGCTTCCCACTAGCTATCTATTTTACATTTGGTAGTGTATAAATATCCATGCCACTCTCTCATTTTGTCCCAGCTTACCCTTCCCCCTCCCCGTGACCTCAAGTCCATTCTCTAGTAGGTCGGCGTCTTTATGTGGGAAATTTCTTAATCACAATTTCAATATCTTTACTTCTTTTGAATCTATTCAGATTTTCTATTTTTTTCTTGAATCAGAATACCAAATTCTGTGCCCCACCAGGAGTTTGTCCATTTCATCTGAGCCATCTAATTTGTTGGTATACAATTGCTCACAGTATTCTGTTATAATCCTTCTCATTCTGTGACATTAGTAGCAACATCCTCTCTTTCTTATTTTAGTAATTTGAGTCTCTCCTATTTTTTTTCAGTCTGTAAAAAGGTTTATCAATTCTATTTATCTCTGCAGGAGCTACTTTTGGTTTAGTTCATTTTTTCTATTGTTTTTTTAGTATCTTTTTCATTTATTTCTACCCTATCTTAAAAACTATTTCCTTTTTGCTCATTGCTTTTGTTTTAGTTTCACTTCTTTCTCTAGTTTCTTAAGGTAGAAGGTAAGGTTACTGATTTGAAATTGTTCTTCTTTTCAAATATAAGATGTTTAATGATATAAATGTCCCCTCTAAGCTCTTCTCTATCTATATCTCACAGTTTGGGTATATTCCATGCTTGCTTTCACCCATTGCAAAGTGTTTTCTGAATTTTTCTTTTTTTAAGTTAGGAATATGTTGTTGAATTTCCATTTTTCTGGGAATTTCCCACTATTTCTTCTTCTTCTTTAGAGAACACACTTTGTCTGATTTCAATCATTTTAGATTTATTGAGACTTGTTTTATGACCAAGAATATGATCTCTCCTGGAAAAGGTTCCAAATGTTCCCGGTCTTGAGAAAATTGTGTACTGTCTTGATTTGGGGTGAAGTGTTCTATCTATGCCTGCTAGTGCTGCAAAGTTTACTATAACTTGCTCATCTTCTGTCTAGTTATATTTAAGCACCAATGAAAGTGGGGTGTTAAGGACTTCAACTATTACTGTTGAATTGTGTATTTCTTCCTAGATTCTGTCAGTTTTGCTTCATGTATGTTTTGGGAGCTCTGTTTTTAGGCAGATGTATGTTTATAACTATTATACATATCCAGTGGATTGACCCTTATGCCGTTATGAAATGTCCCTCTTTATCTCTAGTAACACTTAAAAAAATGTCTATTTTATGTGATACTAGTATAGCCACTGCAACTTTGATATATTATGTTTACATGAATATATTTTCCCATCCTTTTGTTTTCAAGCTACTTGTGTCTCTGAATCTAAAATGTGTCCCTATTAGACAAAATATAGTTGGATCTTGCTTTTCTATCCTGTCTGTCAATTTCTGCCTTTGATTACACTGTTTAATCCATTCACATTTTATGCTATTATTGATATCTCTGGATTTACCTCTGCCATTTGCCTTTCTGTTTTATGTCTTGTGTCATTTTTGTTCCTTGGTTCCTCCTTTATTACTTTCTTTTGTATTGAAGGAATATTTCCCAGTGTAATATTTTAATCTTTCATGATTTTTCCCAATATTTTTGTGTTAATTTCTTAGTGAGCTCTCTAGAGCATACTCATTTATTTTATGAGAATCCACTTCAAATTTATATTAAATTAATTCCAGTGAGCTATAGAAATGTTAGTCCTTTATAACTCGATCCCCCCTTCCCCTTTTCTTGTGCTGTTTTGGTTACATACGTTGTATCTATATGTGTTACAAATCCAACTATATACTGTTATAATTATTAACTTATGTAATGTTATATCTTTTTAAAAAGCTGAGAGAGAAAAATAGAAAGCATATCTGAACTAACCTTCTTATTTATCATTTCTATTTCTCTTCATATGTTTCTGTGGATTCAAGTTAATTATCCGGTGTCATTTCCTTACCCAAATACAGATTTGTTCCCACCCACCTCCTTTGTGTTATTATATAATTATATACACTTTATATTATGCAACAGCTTTTTAATCAGTTGACATGAAAGGAGAAGAAATATGCAATTATTATGTCTTTTAAAATTACCCACTAATTACCTTTACCAGTGTTTCTATTTTTTCATGTAGATTTGAATTACTTTCTGGTATCTCTTGCTTTCAGCCTAAAGAAGTTCTTTTAATATGTTTTGTAAAGCATTTCTGCTAGAAACAAATGTCTCCCCACCCCCCATACACACACACACACACACACACACACACAATCCAGGATGTCTTTTTTTTGCCTACATTTTAAAATATTAAACATCTTATTTGAGAGAATTGCAGATTCATATGTAGTTGTAAGAAATGATACAGGAATCTACTGTGTTCCCTTTACTAAGGTTCCCCTAGTGGCTGCATTTTGCAAAACTACAGTATAATACCAAAATTAGCTGTTGACAGTGATACAGTCAAGATACAGAAAAATTCTTTCACCACAATGTTCCCTCATGTTGTCCTTATATAGCCACTCACCCTTGCCTCCTCTTTAACCCTTTACAAACACTGACCTGTAATCTGGTTCTATCATTTTGTAATATCAAGCATATTATATAAATAGAATCACACAGTATGTAGCCTTTCGAGAACTTTGAGATTGGCCTTTTTTCCTCAGCAAAGTTTTCTGGAGGTTATAGGTTGTTTTCTGTATTAATAGTCATTCCCTTTACTTTATACTCTGAATAATATTCCATAGTATAAATGTACCACAGTTTAATTATCTACAAGTGAAAGACATCTGAGTTGTTTCCAAATAAAGCTGCCACAAATATTTGTGTACAGGTTTTTGCATGAAGATTTCAGCATTCTTTGGGATAAATGCTCAAGGGTCCTATTGCTAGGCCATATATGATAGTTTTATATATAGTTTATTGAGACATTTCCAGACTGGTGGTACCATTTTATATTCCCATAAGAAAAGTATGAGTGATCTAATTTCTCCTCATTTTTACCAGCATTTGGTGCTGTCATATCTATTCAAAAATTACATCTATCCAATATTATGCAATATACAAAAGGCTATTCATCAAATGCACTGTAATTTTAAGTTTGACATTTATGTTTGCATCTTCATTATTGTCTGCTCTATTTTAATATAATCAATTGCTTATTGAATCATGACAGTGAATGATAAATTTTCTAAATTGTTATGTTACTTGTATGTTAGAAAGATATTCATACTGATTCATTGAGCAAGGGTCAGCAAACTACAGCCTGCAGGACACAACTGGCCTGTGACTTTTTTTTTTTTTTTTTTTTTTTTTGCAGTACGCGGGCGTCTCACTGTTGTGGCCTCTCCCATTGTGGAGCACAGGCTCCGGATGCGCAGGCCCAGCGGCCGTGGCTCACAGGCCCAGCCGCTCCGTGGCATGTGGGATCTTCCCAGACCGGGGCACGAACCTGTGTCCCCTGCATCGGCAGGCAGACTCTCAACCACTGCGCCACCAGGGAAGCCCCCCTGTGACTTATTTTTATAAAGGAAGTTTTACTGGAACAGAGCCATTCCCATTTGTTTACATATTATCTATAGTTTTCTCTATGCTGCAAAAGCAGAGTTGAGTAATTGCAACAGAGACCTTCTGACCAACAAGGTGAAATATTTACTATCTGGCCCTTTATAGAAAAAATTTTCCAACCCCTGCTTTAGAAGATTTTTTCTTTGAAATGCTGTATCTTTCCTATAGTTGATAGTATTTCTCTGTTAAACAGAGGGACTGGTTCCACTATTGGAAATGATATTATGAAATTTCTCTCTGAATCTGTGAAACTAAGCTAGTGTTTAAAGAAAATAATTTAGATTTATTTTGCTATTTTGCATATCAGATATCAAGTAATGGGTAAAGCATGGGAATAAGCATAGAATCAGAGTTAGGAACAGTCATGACAATGATCTTTAGCTTTCTACTAAGAATGTTCCTCATTAATTTACCCAGGATTTACTTACAGCACTACTTAAATCTTTGCTAGACTATAATTAGGAGCCAGCCACATAATATCCCTGTTCTGTCCTAACATGACCAAATCCAAGCTGGGAGTAAACTGAAGTTCTGATTCCTAGGTTGATGTAGAAACTTATATATTCCGGATTTTCAAGGGTCTAAATTCCATCCTTCTCTTGACATATCTGAATTAAGATTCCTCTTCTACCTACGTTCCCAGGCCTACTTCCTTCATATTCAGGTATTAAGGGGATGAATTGATAATGACTTTTCTAGTTTCTAGTGCTGTCTTTACTTTTTAAAATTCAATTTAAAAAATATGTTGATAATTTCTCCTGAATGAGCAGGAGAAGAATACAACCTTAGGTTACCATCTTCCCAGAAGTCAACTGAATATTATTAAGAGGAAAGGAAAGGGAGAAAGAGAGGGAGAGGAAGAGAAAGGAAACTGCCACTTTTATAAATGGTAAAAAATAAAAGAATAGGGCTTCCCTGGTGGCGCAGTGGTTGAGAGTCCGCCTGCCGATGCAGGGGACACGGGTTCGTGCTCCAGTCCGGGAAGATCTCACATGCCGTGGAGCAGCTGGGCCCGTGAGCCATGGCCGCTGAGCCTGCGCGTCCAGAGCCTGTGCTCCGCAACGGGAGGGGCCACAACGGTGAGAGGCCAGCGTACCGCAAAAATAAATAAATAAATAAAATAAAATAAAATAAAATAATATAATAAAAAAAGAGCAGTCATAGTAAATAAGCAACCCTGGAAGTAAAGTGATATCCAGGGGCCTCTGGCAACATCAAAGCCTAGGGAAGACACAACCAGGTAGGGGATCAAATAGAACACAGAAGAAGTGGCATTGTCTCAGTGTTCATTTTTGTATCTCTTGTGCTTCATATCAAAGCTCATTTGACCTCAAAAGGAAAACCCAAAGAGAAACATTTATCCTACAAGGAAAACCAAGCAAAATTCAGCTTCACAAGGCAAATCCCTTTTGTGCTCTAAAGAGTATCTTCAACAATGAATGAAGCAAGCAATAAAAGTCAAGCTTGTCTGCAGAGCTGGTTTGTTTTGCATATCCCAATTCAATCTCACTTTATCCCAAGGCACATAACAGATTTATATACAATCATAAAACATTCACACCTGAGAAATAATCTCTATAGAATTTGTTTTCAATGATTTGGGGGTTATAGACCCTGTTGAGAATCTATAATGGCTACAGAGCTTCATTCCAGAAAAAAAAAAATTGCTTACAATTTCAGGGATTTCAAATATCTCGTAGTTCAATGCTTGTTCTAAAGAAATTTTGTAAAAGAGCAAAAAATAAGGGAATTTGGTGCTGTCCATATTCTCATTGCAATGTTTTCTTTTTTAAACGATGGCATTGTTCTATAACAAACCACAGAGCGATATTTCACTGATGTCTAGATTACTTAACAATGATGCCCGAAGTTGTTTGTTGTTATTTTTATTGTCTGTCTTAAATCTAGACCATCTTATTATTTTTTTCCCCCACAGATGCCACAGGGAACCACACTACTCATTTGGTCCAGTTTTGCTGTATTTAAATTCTGACCACAGAGCGAAAATAGAAGGGGAAACAGATGATTAAATGTGATATCTAAATTAGTCCCCACATTCCAACTGAGCATTTCTCATCGTAATAACTTGAGGTGTTTTAAAGACTTCAAACAGAGCAGTTTGTATCTTAGATATAAATCATGTAGAATTGAGCTTCGGTCATTAGTTGGAGTAAATCTGCCTTAGCCTTCTTTCTCTCAAAGACTGTGATACTGAATTACAGAGCTCAAACTGTAGAGGAAGCTTATATGGATCTCATTTAATTCACAGACCTAAATCACTCATACTGTTTCTTTTAATGTATTTTTCACTTCTACCAAAACCTTTGCTCATCTTCACTGGCATTACCATATCAGTCTATGATTATCTCAAACCTGCTTTCAGAATAAGTTCCAACACCTCAATATATTCATTAAGTCTTTCAATACTTTCTAATTTCTTAATTTTCCAGTTCCTATTATTTCCCTAGGAAAGTATAATTAAGGGGATAGAGGGCTGTCCAATGTCCTGATCTATTAATAAAGTAAAAACATCAATGATGATAACTGTAATTATGGTGGCAGTCAACTCCTATTTCAATACAATACTCTTTATATAACTTATATAATGCATATTAGCCCTACTCTCACAGTTATAGATATCACCCTCATATACAATATAAAGGTACGGGGTAGAGAAAAACTACCTTCTTCTGTAGCTATAGGTCTTTGTACTAATTATGATATCAGCCCTCTGAGAGACAGCTAAAATTGAAGTCAATCAGATGGAACTTTAGAACAGAACAACAGGTAGCAAATATTTATCTATTATTTCTTAGATTATCTAACCAGTCTGGTACACAAAATACCACCTAAATTTTTTTTCTTACTTTGAACACAAAGAAAAGAGTATATGATATTTACTCATAGAAATCCCATGTCTACAATCCCATGAACTCAAAGGTGAAAAACTGTATAAATAATATTGGTTTAGATGTTTATTACTCAAGACTCTTTTAGATAACAGTGATAAATTCAAAACAGCTTAATTCAAAAAGCATAAATAAGTATGTAAACAAAGTGAACCATCGAAATTTTGGCTCAAATAATTTAAAAGTTCAGTTAAAGTATGATTTTAGACATGATTAGGTATAGGATCTCAAATAGTGTCATGGTGACTCAGTTTTCCTCCTTCCATCTTTTGGCCATGTCTTTTTATGTTTGCTCCACTTTTAGGTAGGTTTTCCTTTACTGAGAAAACTTGCTCCCTGGTAGCCCCAGACTCCATTCAGTCCTTCCAGAAATACCCAGTAGGAAAAGCAAATGAATGCAAACAGTCTCAAATAATGCAAACATATACACACACACAAGCAACACACACAAAACCCAATAAGCCAGAACTGAGTTTCATTGGGCTTCATTGGCCAGGTTTAGGTCATGCTCACTATTGGAGTTATGGGAGCAGAGTAAAGTTCAATAGAAATATATGAACTAAGATTTCTGAAGGGGTAATTACTCAAGGAAAATAAAGATAATATTAATAAAAGAACAAGGAATGAATGTAGGCAGAGAAATCAGTAGATATCCAGAACTGTTTCACTACCCCTAGAAGTTTACTATCCTTACATTACTCACTTCTTAAACTACAAGTTAATACATAATGAATCATTCAAAGTTCATTAAATGTGATATGTTCTTTCTGATCTCTGGACTATTGAACGTTTTCTTTTCTTCATCAGGAATACATCCTCCCTCTATTTTTCTTTGTGTGGCTGAAACTTAATTCTCTTTTGTGCATTAGTTTGGACATAGTTTTCTTGCAAGTTAGGTACTTACACTATGTACCTAACCCCATTTTACATCTCCGGCACTAGACTCTAGGCATTATGAAGGCAAAAGCAAAAAATTGTTGAAAAGAAAAAACATCGAGTAATCACCACAATACCTGGCAACAATGTATGCTCAATAAATATTTGTTGGATGATGGATAAACTTACACATGTATGAAATTAAGCCACATATTTCTCAAGTGCAAACTTAAAGTAAATAACAATATGAAGGATCTGAGGAATAAAGAAAATGAAAGAGTATTTCTGAGCTCTTTTCCTTGATAATAAGAATATGTGTGTTTTTCATACACAAATTTTCCTCAAGGTGTTTTAACATCTTGAATTCCCTACTATGATAAGTTTTTGAGATTTCCCTTTTATAAACTCATTACATATGCAATTATCTTAATATTTCTTTCATAACTAGAGTATACATTGTGTAAGTATAGGGATGTCACCTTTCTTTTTTTTTTTTTTTTCCGTACGCGGGCCTCTCACTGTTGTGGCCTCTCCCGTTGCGGAGCACAGGCTCCGGATGCGCAGGCTCAGCGGCCATGGCTCACGGGCCCAGCCGCTCCGCGGCATATGGGATCCTCCCAGACCGGGGCACGAACCCGTATCCCCTGCATCGGCAGGCGGACTCTCAACCACTGCGCCACCAGGGAGGCCCAAGGGATGTCACCTTTCTTAATCATTGCTACAAGCAACACCCAGCTGAGTGCTCAGCACAGAAGTGGATATTCAATAAATATTTCTTATCAGTGAATGCATGAATCATTTGAGTAACTGTTAAGTCACCAGCACAATGGCCTTCCACTTTATGATCCCTGTAAACAGGGAGAGGTCTTAGGTAAATGGCCTGATCCATGACACTTAAAATCACTCTGATTTCAACAGGAAGCCCATTCTCTAAGCACAAGAGTCATATGAAAAACGAAAACTCAGCTGTCTCAATATATTGTCAATAGTAAGTACTCTTGCATAAAATTTCTGTAATAGAAATCTTTTTCATCATGGACATGAATGCCACTTCTTATAAGACACAACAAAGCACTCAAAACCCACCTACAAACATACCTTACACACAAAGACACACAGACACACAAATTTCATTCCCACTGAATTCCCCTGAGAAACAATTACAAATATATGGGTTTATTTCTGGGCTTTCCATTCTATTTCATTGGTGTGTGTGTTCATTTTTATGTTATTGTCCTACCATTTTGATTAGTATAGCTTTGCAATACCATTTGAAATCAGGAAGTGTGTTGCCTCCAGTTTTGTTTTTATTGCTAAAGATCGCTTTGGCTACTCATGGTCTTTTTTGGTCCCATACAACTTTTAGAATTCGTTTTTTCTGTTTCTGTGAAAAATATCACTGGAATTTTGATAGGGTATTTTATTGAATCTGTACATTTTTTGGAGCATCTGACAAGTGGTTAATACACAAAATGTATAATGAACACATACAATTCAACAGCAAAAATAAGAACAAAAAAACAAACAAATAATCAGACTGAAAATGGGTAATGGATCTGAACAGACATTTCTCCAAGAGATATACTAATAGCCAACAAATATATGAAAAAGTGCTCAACATTTCTAATCATCAGGGAATGTAAATCAAAACCACAGTTAAGATGAAGTGAAGACCCAAGAGTACAGTACCAGTTTTACAAGATAACTAAGTTCTAGAGATCTACTATACAGCATAGTGCCAATAGCTAACAATATTATATGATGTACTCAAAATTTGGTAACTGGGTAGGTCTTATGTTAAGTGTTCTTACCAAAAATAAATAAATAAATAAGTAAATAAATAAATAAAGGGGTGGGAGGAAACTGAGAGTGGTGATAGATATGTTTATGTCCTTGATGGTGGTGATGGTTTCATAGCTGTTCTCAAACTCATCACATTGTAAAATTAAACATGTACAGTTTTTTTACATATCTATCATACTTCAATAAAGTAATTTAATTAATCAATTAATTCTACACTGAAAATTATAATAATTAAAGTCATTGATCTTGGATCAGAAAAAGAATATGGACTTCACTATTCAAATCCACTTCACTCCAGTTATCCCATAAAGAAGAGACAAAAAAACCCATATGCACACAAAATACACAAGTTGCAGAGCAGCTTGATAAGGAATTTGTTATATTATTTTACTAATTTTGTTTTTTTTCCAATACTTGCTCTCTTCTAAAAGTCATATGACACATTCCTAATATTATACTTTCCAGATGTGCTACATCAGGTGCACGACTTATGATGACTGGGAAAGTAGATAGATGCCTTAGGACACTCCTTAGTAGGGGCCCAAAGCCATCACACCTATGCACAGGTTATGACCTTTGTCTTATCTTACTTATCCCAAAAGAAGGTACAGAACACTATAGAGATTAAGATTAAAGAAATATATGTCTTCTGCTCTGACTTTGCCTTTCTTGCAATTTTTCTAAGGGGGAAATTGTTTCTATATTACATATCATATTTCAGATACATATTTGTCTATTTCCTAAATATTAATAAGGAATAATAGTTTTAACACCACAATAGAAATAGGATATGTTAATTTTTGTCAACTCCTGATCCTAAATAATAAATACATAAATAAAATTCTTGAAGCTCATTTCCACTCTTCCTATTGATTTCCACTTGCCATAAATTCTAAACACTAGCTGATATTATGTAATAAAATGAGAGAAAATATTTCCATTATTATTGTCAATATCTTTCTGCTTGTCTCAGCCCCATTACCAATATGTCAAATACTTAAAAGTCCAAAAATGTCATTAGGATCTCAGTTTATGTTTTCTCAGGTGCTCTGCTCCTCATATGCTGTAACCGATACACAGAGGTTGAACAAGATAGCTCCATGAATAGCTGCCATTAGCGTGGAGATACTTTTGGTGGCTAGAAAACTCTTCCTTCTGTGTGACTCTACTAAACAGAGTCACAAAATGAACTCAGAACCATTAAAGGTAATATCTACCTGCTATCTGGATATGCTGGGGTTATAGCTCTCCTTTCTACTGAGCTTTTTAAATCTCAAGGTCCTTTTCTTTTTGACAGGGTGAGGAGGCTAAAACTATGACTGTGTGTGAAACATCACAATTTTGGTTATGTTGGGCAGAGGGGAGAGCTTCAATAAATACCTTTGGAGGATTATTTATTTCAAGTGCACAGCCATGCTAAAAAACACTTTCAGATCTTTCTTTTACCATCCCCATTCAATTTGTGTCCCTTTTACAGGAGTATCTGACACCAATAACTTGCACAGTTTCTACAAGTCACACTTGGTGACTAAATAATGGGCTTAAAGTTAGCTTTAAATGTATTTAAATGCTATCTTTTCTCCTACCAGCAATCTTACCTTGGGCGTGTTTCTTAACTTGATAAGCCTCTCTTTTTCTTTTTTTTTAACCACACTTCATTGTCGAAATACCCATATCATATGTCAATCTGTGCTCCACACATATTAGCTTCCTTCCTCTAATTATAATGTGTTTTCCTCTCAGGATAAAATCTTTATGACCTAAAGACCTTATCATCATAAAGTCTTTGTTAAAGTCTAGTATATGATATCTAACATATGATTAAAACAGAATTGGTAGTAACATATTTACCATTTTAAAATCATGGTAGGCTCTAAGTACTTATTTAAGGAGTCATATTATACATTAAAATAATCTTTTAAAACAAATTTTACTTCTAAGAATAATTTACTAATTTTATTCTAGATTTGAATTTTATTACATTTCTGTAACTAAATAAGTCAATCCTCTGTTGACTAGTTACTAGTCAAATACTGTGATTTGTAATCATATAAGTAAGCATTTATTGATATCTATTTTTAATTTTTAATTTCATATTTTGTAACTCTATACATTTTTTCAGATGACAAATTTCTTCTTAAGTGCTAGCAAATGCCATAAGCCGATAAGTAAACTAGAATTCTCAAAGGATATGACAGCCCTAATATTTAAGATGAATATTGTCCACTCTTAATGCAGTAGTGCACATTTCAATAAGTATTAGATTAAAATTTTTGATATTTTGATAAGTAATTAGAAGAGTTGATTTTCTAAAGGCATAAAATAAAAGTGGGCACAAAGTCTACTACATTTGGGGTGTTCAATAGATATTTGGTAAATAATAGAAGAAATTACCTTATTTGCAGAGAAAACTTCATTTTCACTACTCCTAAATTTCTCTGTTTAATCTCCTTTGCCAGAGATACATTTTTTTCTCCTTAGTTTATTTCTGCAGTACTCTTAAGTGGGATGGCTATATAAAAGCATTTCTCCAACTTATTTGTTATGGATATATTTTTTTAAATATGTTGATCTGTGATTATGTCAGTATACTTTATGGCATTTTTAGTGTATATTTAATTTAATATTTTAAAAAAACCCAAATAACAGGATGTCTCATTATAACTAATGATAAACTATCTCTTCAGTAGTATAAGAAAATTTTCCCTCTGAATGAAGTATTTATTAATGCTTGCCATATCGACAACTGATTTCTAATAACATAATACATTTTTAGTCTATTAAGAAATAAATACTATCCCAGTGCAAATAAATGGGTCATTTATTTGTACCACCTCTAAATGTAATTAAAAACTTTGTAATAAGGCTACTTATGTGTTCTTTTAGTGTTGCCTTTATCTGATTTGCTAAACAAATTTGACTGTTCAGTTGTTAAAATACCTAAGACATACATATTTTGGTACTAATTGATCTAAGAGAACTAGCTGCAATCTGCATCTTTTAGCTTTTAAATAATTTGTTTTCAGAATCATTTTTTAAAAGCTTATACTCATGAACTAAAATACCCACATCTAAATCAACTCAGCTTTTTCTTATTAAATTTTAAAGCACATATTTTAGAAGAACATTTTCAAGTTTTCAAAACCCTAAATATCAATAAAATAGAAACGAACAAGCAAGTCCAACTCCAGTGGGAACTTGTCTTATGAAGTAGATCAATAAAGATTCCAGCTAAGCTCCTAAGAAAAATCATCCACCTGCTAGGGGATCTGCATTTCAACAGGCTGTTTATATATTTATTCACGTTGAAAAGGAGCCAAATGCTGTGGTTTTTACCTTTTAGCTGTTCCAAACAGAATTTTTTTCCTTAATAAAGATGTACTTTAAAAGTAAGTTAGGGTCTTCCCTTGTGCTGTAGTCATTAAGAATCCACCTGCCAATGCACAGGACACGGGTTCCATCCCTGGTCTGGGAGGATCCCACACGCTGTGGAGCAGCTAAGCCCGTGCACCACAATTACTGAGCCTACGCTCTAGAGCCTGCGAGCCACAACTACTGAGCCTGTATGCCACAACTACTAAAGCCTGTGCGCCTAGAGCCCATGCTCTGTAACAAGAGAAGCCACTGCAATGAGAAGCCCGTGCACCACAACAAAGAGTAGACCCCGCTCTCTGCCACTAGAGAAAGTCTGTGCACAGCAACTAAGACCCAATGCAGCCAAAAATAAATAAATAAATAAAATAAATTTATTTAAAAAAACATAAGTTAACTACTGTGCACTTTTTTTTGCCTTTTCATATTTAAGGAAAACGATGCACATAAAACACAGAGCAAATACAAAATCTGAAAGAGTATGTAAATTGGAGTAAATGATATATCCTATTTAACATTTTACTTTCAGGGTTGTATAGAAATAAAATATGACTTAGAAATGGAAAACTAGGTCAGTTGAGGTTTCATGTGAGCATAGTCTCCCAATGCACATGTGATAATGGAAACACATCAAAATACACTGACAAAAATTCTCCCCTCAATTGCTTTCTTCCAGAGCATCAAAAAATCAGTGGTGGAGCAACAGTAGTAAAATGCTTTTCCAGGATGCTCAATGATGCAGTGACTTGAAGAGAATCAATAAGAGAAAGATGAGAGAGTCAAATCCATTCTAGCTAAGGAGTAAAACTTCTTAATCTTCCTTAAAAGTCATTTGTGGTCACCTAGTAGAACTACAAAGCCTTCTCTCGAATACCACAGGAGAAAGATGCATGCCTGTGCTGCTAATTCTGATATAAACCTCTTAACTGGGAGCACAGTATAGTTTAAAGAATGGACATTGGAGTCGTAGAAATCTTAATTGAAATCCTACCTCTTTCAGATACTTATCTGTATGTTTTTTGGCACCTTACCTATTTTGAGACTCAGTTTTCTCACCTATTAATTAGGGAAGATAATATGTACATCATAAGACTGTTTTGAGAAGTATGTAAGAGAATACTTAAAATCTATCATATCACTCAGTAAATGGTAGAGGCTTTAACACTTTTAAAAATAATCTCCAAAGTATATTAACTTTAATGGTTTTTGATTAATCAATTTATAAACAGACTTTGTAACAAGTTATTACATTAGCACTATCTACATATGGGATAAATACCAAGTCTTTAACTGTATAAAATATGAAATAACTCACAACTTCAGAAAAAAACTGTCAAACTTTTTTAGGGTAGCCATGATAGGGTAACTTTACTCCTTAGGTTGAATTAACTAATTTCTTACAAACTGTATAGCAGACAACATTAATATAATGAGAATTCCTGTAAGTCTGGTCACATCACAGGTACTTGGCTGGTACTGTGTAGATTCATTTTAATGATATTCTTACTTCTGATTTCTTACATGAGAGTACTGAAAATATTTGTAACTTTCACTATACTTTTTCAAATGCCCATAGATTTTTTTCTTGTCTATATCTAGTATCTCTCCTAATAATGTACCCAGATAACATAAAAGAACACCTTCTACTGATAGTTACAAAACACATGTGCTTCTAGTTAAATTGCTTTCCCTATAAATACCAAAAGAAATATGTGTATAATGTAACAAAAATACAATAAAAGTGCCTTACTGGCCAGAGCCTTGATATTTTAATTCTGTAAGAGAAATCGAGAAGCCAAATGTCATGACTAGATATTAGTAACCAGTTCCATCTACCTATCTAACTTTTAACATCAACGTTTGTGTACTCTGCCTTCACCTATCATATTATGATTAAACTATATTCTTAGATAAGACAATTTTCCACCTGTGCAATAGATCTCATCTCCTCTCACCTAATTAGGACTATTGCTTCAGGAATTACCCCTCTCACTCTCTTCTGAATCATCACATGTTTCTCTGAGTCTCTAATGGATCATACTTATCAGCATATGAATATCCTCTTATTTCTCCCATGAAGGAAAACAAAATATTCCTTCTGACACCAAATCACTCTCCAGCTGCTACTGTCCTGATTGTCTGCTCCCCTTTTGACAACACACCTAAAAAAAAAATTGTGAATTCAAAATATACAGCTCCTTTCCACATGTTTTCTTAATTCCACTCCATTCAGGTTTTTGTTCCCACTACAACTCCATACCACTCTCATCAAGGTCAACCACAACCTACACAGTGTAAGTCCAATGGTCAATTTTCAGCCCCTCCCTTACTCCATCCATCACCAGTATTTTACACAGTCAATTGTTTCCTCGTTCAGGAAGCACTTGCTAAACTTGGCAAGAACGGAAGGTTCTTCTCTAATATCACCAGTCACACTGTTTTAGTCTTCCTTGATGGCTCCTTCACTCTCTACTCATTTTCTATATAATCTCATCCAGTCACATGTCTGTAAACACAATCTATGCTGTTGATTCCCAGCTTCATGTCTCTAGTCTGGAAATCTACTCTGAATTTCTTTTACAACACTGTCAATTGGAGGGTAAGTAGCAGTAGCACCTTAACATGTCCCATATGTAGTTTCCCATATAGCAAATAATAATTATATTTAATTCATTCCTCTGGTTAAAAAAAATCATTGATGTATCAGCATTTCATTCTCTTATTCTCCATCTCCCATCTATCAGTTGTGCCTCTGTTTTCAAAATTTAACCAGGATGTGACCAATTTTCACCATCCCCACCAAAATGCAATAACCAAAAATCTAATCACCAAGTCTCTTGCCTGGTTACTCAGTATCCTCCTAACTGTTCTCCATTCTTCCATCATATCCCACTTTCATGTATCCTCAAAACAGCAATAGTGAGAATATCTGCTATATTTTATTTATTTTTTATTGGAGCATAATTGCTTTACAATGTTGTGTTAGTTTCTGCTGTACAGTGAAGTGAAACAGCTATATGTATACATATATCCCCTCCCTCTTGGACCTCCCTCCCATCTGACACCACATCCCACCCACCTATATCATCACAGAGCACCAAGCTGAGCTCCCTGTGCTATACCACAGGTTCCCACAAGCTAGCTATTTTACACACAGTAGTGTATTTATGTCAAACCTAATCTCTCAATTCATCCCACCCTTCCATTCCCCCGCTGTGACCACACATCTGTTCTCTATGACTGCATCTCTATTCCTGAAGTATAGGTTCATCTGTACCATTTTTCTAGATTCCACATATGTGTTAACATACGATATTTGTTTTTCTCTTTCTGACTTACTTCACTCTGTATGACAGACTCTAGGTCCATCCATGTCTCTACAAATGACTTGATTTTGTTCCTTTTTATGGCTGAGTAATATTCCATTGTATGTATAGACCACATCTTCTGTATCCATTCATCTGTCTACGAACATTTAGGTTGTTTCCATTACCTGGCTATTGTGAATAGTGTTGCAATGAACACTGGAGTACATGTGTCTTTTTGAATTATGGTATTCTCAGGGTATACGGCCAGTAGTGCCCATTTTTTGATTGGGTTTTTGTTTGTTTTATATTGAGCTGCATGAGTTGTTTGTACATTTTGGAGATTAATCCTTTGGCCATTGCTTCCTCTGAAAATATTTTCTCCCATTCTGAGGATTGTTTTTTGTCTTGTTTATGGTTTCCTTTGCTGTGCAAAAGCTTTTAAGTTTCATTAGGTCCCATTTGTTTATTTTTGTTTTTATTTTCAGTACTCTAGGAGGTGGGTCAAAAAAGATCTTTCTGTTATTTATGTCAAACAGTGTTCATCCTATGTTTTCCTCTAAGAGTTTTATAGGGTCCGGTCTTATATTTAGGTCTTTAATCCATTTTGAGTTTATTTTTGTGTATGGTGCTAGTGAGTGTTCTAAGTTCATTCTTTTATATATAGCTGTCCAGTTTTCCCAGCACCACTTATTGAAGAGGCTGTCTTTTCTCCAATGTATATCCTTGCCTCCTTTGTCATAGATTAGGTGACCATAGGTGTGTGGGTTTATCTCTGGTCTTTCTATCCTGTACCATTGATCTGTATTTCTGTTTTTGTGCCAGTACCATACTGTCTTGATTACTGTAGCTTTGTAGTAGAGTCTGAAGTCAGGGAACCTGATTCCTTAAGCTCCAGTTTTCCTTCTCAAGATTGCCATGGCTATTCGGGGTCTTTGTGCTTCCATATAAATTGCAAATTTTTTTGTTCTAGTTCTGTAAAAAATGCCATTGATAATTTGATAGGGATTGCATTGAATCTGTAGATTGCTTTGGGTAGTATAGTCATTTTCACAATATTGATTCTTCCAATCCAAGGACATGGTATATCTCTCCATCTGTTTTTGTCATCTTTGATTTCTTTCATCAGTGTTTTTATTGTTTTCTGTGTACAGGTCTTTTGCCTCCATAGGTAGGTTTATTCCTAGGTATTTTATTCTTTTTGTTGAAATGATAAATGGGATTGTTTGCTTAATTTCTCTTTCTGATCTTTCATTGTTAGCATATAGGAATTTGAGAGATTTCTGTGTATTAATTTTGTAGCCTGGACTTTACCAAATCCATTGATTAACTCTAGTAGTTTTCTGGTGGCATTTTCTGTGTATAGTATCATGTCATCTGCAAACAGTGACAGATTTACTTCCTCTTTTCCAATTTGTATTCCTTTTATTTCTTTTTCTTCTCTGATTGCTGTGGCTAGGACTTCCAAAACTATGTTTAATAATAGTGGCGAGAGTGGACATCCATGTCTTGTCCCTGATCTTAGAGGAAATGCTTTTGGTTTTTCACCATTGAGAATGATGTTGGCTGTGGGTTTGTTGTATATGGCGTTTACTAGGTTGAGGTAAGTTCCCTCTATGTTCACTTTCTGGAGAGTTTTAATCACAAATAGGAGTTGAATTTTGTAAAAAGCTTTTTCTGCATCTATTGAGATAATCATATGGTTTTTATTCTTTAATCTGTTAATATGGTGTATTGCATTGATTGATTTGCATATACTGAAGAATCCTTGTATCCCTGGGATAAATCCCACTTGATCATGGTGTATGATCTTTTTAATGTCTTGTTGGATTCTATTTGCTAGTATTTTGTTGAGGATTTTTGTGTCTATGCTCATTAGTGATATTGACCTGTAACTTTCTTTTCTTGTGATATCTTTGTTTCGTTTTGGTATCAGGGTGATGGTGGTCTTGTAGAATGAGCCTGGGAATATTCCTCCCTCTGCAATTTTTTTGAAGACTTTGAAAAGAATGGGTGTTAGCTCTTCTCTAAATGTTTGATAAAATATGCCTGTGAAGCCATCTGGTCCTGGACTTTGTTTGTTGGAAGATTTTAAATTACAGTTTCAATTTCATTGCTTGTGATTGGTCTGTATATATTTTCTATTTCTTCCTGGTTCAGTCTTGGAAGGCTGTACCTTTGTAATCAGTTTTTCATTTCTTCAAGGTTGTCCATTTTATTGGCATATAGTTGCCTGTAGTGGTCTCTTATGATCCTTTGTATTTCTGTGGTGTCAGTTATAACTTCTCCATTTTCATTTCTAATTTTATTGATTTGAGTCCTCTCCCTTTTTTTTCTTTTTTTTTTTTTTGGTATGCGGGCCTCTCACTGTTGTGGCCTCTCCTGTTGTGGAGCACAGGCTCCAGATGTGCAGGCTCAGCGGCCATGGCTCACGGGTCCAGCCACTCCGCGGCATGTGGGATCCTCCCAGACCGGGGCATGAACCCGTGTCCCCTGCATCAGCAGGCGGACTCTCAACCACTGTGCCACCAGGGAAGCCCTCCCTTTTTTTTCTTGATGAGTCTGTCTAAAGGTTTATCAATTTTGTTTATCTTCTCAATGAACTGGCTGTTAGTTTCATGGATCTTTGCTATTGTTTCTTTGTTTCTATTTATTTCTGCTGTGATCTTTATGATTTCTTTCCTTCTAATAACTTTGGGTTTTGTTTGTTCTTCTTTCTGTAGTTGCTTTAGGTGTAGGGTTAAATTCTTTATTTGAGATTTTTCTTGTTTCTTGAGTTAGGATTGTATTGCTATAAACTTCCCTCTTAGAACTGCTTCTGCTGCATCCCATAGTTTTGGGTCATTGTGTTTTCATTGTCATTTGTTGCTATGTAGTTTTAAAATTCCTATTTGATTTCTTCAGTGATATCTTGTTTATTTAGCAGTGCACTGTTTACCCTCCATGTGTTTGTGTTTTTTACAGTTTTTTTCCTGTAATTGATTTCTAATCTCATAGTGTTGTAATTGGAAAAGGTGCTCGATATAATTTCAAATTTCTTAAGTTTTCTGTGGCTTGCTTTTTGACCCAAGATGTGATCTATCTTGGAGAATGTTCCATGAGCACTTGAGAAGAAAGTGTATTCTACCACTTTCAGGTGGAATGTCATATAAATATCAATTAAATCTATCTGGTCTGCTGTGTCATTTAAAGCTTGTGTTTCCTTATTTATTTTCTGTCTGGATGATGTCCATTGGTGTAAGTGGGGTTTAAAGTCCCCCACTATCATTGTGTTACTGTTGATGTCCCCTTTTATGGCTGGTAGCATTTGCCTTATGTATTGAGGTGCTCCTATGTTGGGTTCAGAAATATTTATAATTGTTACATCTTCTTGGATTGATCCCCTTGATCATCCCCTTCCTTATCTCTTATAAGATTCTTTAAAGTCTATTTTATCTGATATGAGTATTGCTACTCCAGCTTTCTTTTGATTTCCATTTGCATGGAATATGTTTTTCCATCCCCTCACTTTCAGTCTATATGTGTCCCTAGGTCTGAAGAGGGTCTCCTGTAGACAGTATACATATGGGTCTTGTTTTTGTATCTATTCAGCCAGTCTGTGTCTGTTGGCTGGAGCATTTAATCCATTTACATTCAAGGTAATTATCGATATGTATGTTCCTATTACCATGTTCTTAATTGTTTTGCGTTTATTTTTTTGGGTCTTTTTCTGCTCTTGTGTTCCCTTCCTAGAGAAATTCCTTTAGCATTTGTTGTAAAGCTAGTTTGGTGGTGCTGAATTCTCTTAGCTTTTGCTTTCCCTGTCAAATCTGAATAAGATCCTTGCTGAATAGAGTAATCTTGGTTGTAGGTCTTTCCCTTTCATCACTTTAAATATATCCTGCCATTCCCTTCTGGCCTGCAAGTTTTCTGCTGAAAAATCAGCTGATAACCTTATGGGGGTTCCTTTGTATGTTATTTGTTGCTTTTTCCTTGCTGCTTTTAATATTTTTTCTTTGTTAGTTTGATTAGTTTGTTAGTTTGTTAGTTTTGTTAGTTTGATTAATATGTGTCTCAGTGTGTTTCTCCTAGGGTTTATCCTGTATGGGACTCTCTGTGCTTCCTGGACTTCGGTGGCTATTTCCTTTCCTATGCAAGGGAAGTTTTCTACTATAATCTCTTCAAATATTTTTTCAGGTCCTTTCTCTTTCTCTTCTTCTTCTGGGACCCTTATAATTCAAATGTTGGTGTGTTTAATGTTGGCACAGAGGTCTCTGACACTGTACCCAATTCTTTTTATTCTTTTTTCTTTATTCTGCTCTGTGGCAGTTATTTCCATCATTGGCTCTTCCAGCTCACTTATTCATTCTTCTGCCTCAGTTATCCTGCTATTGATTCCTTCTGGAGAATTTTTCATTTCAGTAATTGTGTTGTTCATCACTCTTTGTTTGGTCTTTAGTTCTTCTAGGTCTTTGTTAAACATTTCTTGTATTTTCTCAATCTGTGCCTCCATCCTATTTCTGAGATTTTGGATCACCTTTACTATAATTACTCTGAATTCTTTTTCAGGTAGGTTGCCTATTTGCTCTTCATTTATCTGGTCTTTTAGGTTTTTACCTTGCTCCTTCCTCTGTAACATTTTTTTTTTGTCATCTAATTTTTTTTTTGATGGGTGGGTCTGTGTTTTTGTCTTAGTGGTTGTTTGAAATGAAACGTGTGTCCAGCACTGGAATTTGCAAGCAGTTGGTTAAGCTGGGTCTTGGTGCTGAGATGAGGACCTCCTGGAGACCTCCCTTGGATTAATATTCCCTGGGGTCTGAAGTTCTCTATTAGGCCAGTGATTTGTACTTGGTGATCCCACCACAGGAGCTTAGGCTTAATCCCCGGCCTGGGAGCCAAGATCCCACAAACTGCATGGTGCAGCAAAAAGAAAATTAGGTGAAACAATAACAAAGAATAAAAAAAAATAAAATTAGAAAAAATATTAGAAAATATAAAAATATAAATGAAACAACAAAAATGTAAAACAGAACAACAACAGCCAAAAAAAAAAAAAAAAAAGGGGAGGGAATCTAACAAAAAGGAGCAGAACAATAAAAAAGAATAGAAAATAAAATAAAATGAGAAAAAAATATTAGAAAAGATAAAAATATAAATGAAAAAACACCAAGGTTAAACAGAACCACAGCAGCAAAAAAAAAAAAAAAACCAGAAAAGGCCTTGGCTCTTGGGGTGGGGGCAGGGATTAGGTAGGGGGCGAGGCCTATGCTCAGGACCTGCTGGTGGTGGGGCGGTGGGACTTATGCTCAGCATGGCTGGAGGTTTCCTCTGAGTACAGAGGTTTAGGCCTGGGACCCCAGCAGACTTGCGGGGAGCCAAGCAGGTGGGGGAAACTGTGGCTGCTTTACCCTCTGATCCCCTGATCCCCCAAAGGTCTCTCTCTATCCCCGCTCATCCCCTCATCATGGGTGGGCCCCTCTCAAGTGTGGGAATCCCTCTCCTCCCCCAGCCATCCCTCAGGAGCACCAATCCCGTCTAACCTCTACTTTTCCTCCCCTCTCCTTCCCCCCACATCCTTCCCAGTTGCTCGGGGGTTCCTCCTGTCCCCTTTGGTGTCCAAGGTTCCCCCACCAGCGCCTGGTAGGTGCCCTAGTTGTGCAGAGATGCAGTGTCCTCTTACTCTGCCACCCTGACTCTGCTCTTTGAGAATATCTGCTTTAAAATCTTATATCAGATTATGGCACAATTTCCTCAGATCCTATATTATCTTCTCATTCTATGTATGATAACAGGAAATATACTTTGCAAATAATTGCATATTACATACATTGTTTTGTTGGAGGATGATTATGATAAATAATCAATAAAAAACTTGTAAGCAAAAAAATCTTACATTAAAGTGAAATTCAGCAGTGAGAATGTAACAAACATATTTAAAGAAGATACATTAAATACAACTTGTTTATCAAAGTATTTAAAGAGATGAAGCCAAGTACCATATTACAAACTTATGTATTATAGTTTCAAAGGGATAAAGCTAAATGAGTGATATTTTTATTTTAATGTCAATAGTATACTATCAAGAATTGCAGCCTTTCAATTATACTTAAATTTATAATGAAAAACATTAGATTTCAACTTAAAATATGTAAAGAAGAAACTTCTTGAAATTCATTTAGGGTATGTGCAAGCAAAAATGCTTGAATTTCATTGCTATATAACACCTTCTCATTGTTAGGATTGAAAGGAACACTTGGGGACACCAAACACATTTTGATAAGTACCCTCTCAGCTTATGTAATTTTAACAAATCGATTACATGTTTGTTTTCTCTTTAAAAAAACATTAAAATTCTCAATAAATTTCTCAAAGAAAGAAAAGGGAAGTGCTGGCAAGGATGAGAATAAAAGGAAACCCCTACATACTATCGATGTGAATATAAAAATCAATGCAGTCACTAGGGAAAACAGTATGGACGTTTCTCCAAAATTAAAAACTAGAACTACCACATGATCCAGCAATCTCACTTCCTGGTACATAGCCAAAGAAATTGAAATTAAGGTCTTTAACAGATATCTGCACTTCCAATGTCCACTGCAGCATTATTCACAATAGCCAAGACATGGAAGCAATCTAAGTGTCCATCTATAGATGAATGGATAAAGAAAATGTCGGACACACATAAAATGGAATGTTATTCAACCTTAGAACAGAAGGAAATCCTGCCATTTGAGACAACATGGATGAACCTGGAGGACATTATGCTAAGTGAAATAAGCCAGATACAAAAGGGCATGCTACATAATATCACTTATATGAGGAACCTAAGATAGTCAATCTCATAGAAGCATAGAGTAAAATATTGGTTGTCAGGGGCTGGAGAGAGGGGGAAATAGGGAGGTATTAGTCAAAGGGTAAAAGTTTCAGTTATACCAGATGAATAAGTCCTAGAGATCTACTGTACAGCATAGTGCCTATAGATAATAATACTGTATTATATACCTTTGAATTTGCTAAAAGGATAGATCTTATGTTAAGCATTCTTATCACACACTAAAAAGAGAGGAGGTAAAAAGTTTTAGAGATGATGGATATGTTTATGGCATAAATTGTGGTGTTGCCTTCACAGGTGTATATTTGTCTGCAAACTCATCAAATTGTATACATTAAATATGCATAAATTTTTGTATGCAAATAAATTGGTTTAAAAAAATAAGAGAAATAAACATAACTTCTGTGGGATCGTAGGCAAAAGTACATAACCTCCATATAATCAGTAGAAATATCAGACTAAAAATGAGGACAACTCTACTAAGTAACTGAAAATTATGACTCTGAAAATGCCAAAATAATAAAAGATAAAAAAAGACTGAGGAACTGTCACATATTGGAGTAGACTAAGGGAACATGAAAACTAAATGTCATGTGAGACCTTCAGTTGGATCCTGGAATGGAAAAATGACATTAGTTGGAAAAAGTGATGAAATTTAATAATGTTTATAGATTTTTAATAGTATTGCATCACTACTAATTTCTTAGTTTTGACCATTAAACTGTGGTTATGTAAGCATTAACTTCTGGGAAAGCTGGGTAACAGGTATATGGGAACTCTATGCTACATCTCCAACTTTTCTGTGTCTTAAATTTTTATTTTGAAATCTGTAAATCTGTAGGTAAAAGTAACACATTTTAAAAGGGCCCCCAAATTAACAAAATAACCCACATTTTTTTCCTTCATTTCAAAATACTTTCAACGAAAATCAAATATAGGTCAGGTTCTGGGTGGGGTTATGTACATAAAGCACAACCTTGGAGCTTGGCTGCCTTCACTTAAGTTTCAAGAATACATGTTTCTCAAGCTGCGTTTTGAGAATTTAGATCTAACTTACCCTTTGTCTATCCTATTATTAATAATTTAACTAACTGATTCATTCATTAATACTGATTCAAAAAATTATAATTCTTGGAGTAGAAAAAGAAATGAAGTATATTCTTACCATGTAAGACAATATATCTCAAAATATAGTTTCCTTGAAGGGAGAGTCCCTATTAAAGTCTCAGAGTCAAGGACTCCACCTTAAAAGCCATGGTAGTTTGATGCTGGGAAAGCAAGCTCCTAAGGTAATTGCGATAAACATTAATATATAAGGACCACAAGGTAAAGATTGCATAGATCATTAAAGTATAAAGTATTACTTTTGTATATTTAAATGCCCTAATTCTTTTAAAGGAGTGGAGAACTTTAGAGAAACATCTGCAGAAAAGAAGATACTGAAGTGTTCTTGAAGAATGAGTTTGAATTTACTAGAGAAAGTAGATCATTCCAAGGATAGGAAGCATCATATAAAAGAGCATAAAGCACCTATGAAATGACACTCTAAAGAAAAAAAATCCCATCTCAACCTTCAACAGCAGATTCAGGGACCAAATTAATTTGTATTTTGAGACTTAAAAAAAAAAGTCATCTAATGAATGAGCACCAAATGGTTTTTCCTTAGTTTGAATTTAAGAAGATGTCTTTAAGAGATATGAAAGTGAATAAAATAAGTAAGAATCAGGTATAATTCATTATATAAAATACATTTTTTTGGAGTGATAGTAGATTTAAGAAAAGTTGAGAAGAACATAGTTTCTTTACACCCTTCATCCATTTTCTCAACAGCCTAACAATAAATTTGTCAAGTTATCATGCTCTAAAGTTAACATATTATATTCATGATTCAGTTCTTTTCCATAACCATGACACATTTGTCAAAAATTTAAAAGTGATACAATTAACTAAACTACAGATTTTATTCAGATTTCCCCAGTTTTTCCATTTTTTCTGTTCAGGATCAATTCTGGGACACTAAATTGCATTTAGACCAATTATCTTTTAAAATGTCATACATATGCTTTATTGATTTGATATGTTTAAAGTGAAAAGTTGAGTCTGAACAAGTTTTTTAATAGACTAACTACCTAACAAAGTTTGTACAAATATAGTACCAGAAAATTGTATTAAATACTGTGAAGACAGGTCAGGATGTCTAATAAAAAGATGTATCAATGGTAAGTACTGTAACAGATTAAGTGAAAAGATCTATCTATACCTATCCATCCATCCATATGAAACAAATCAAGACCCATGTTACATTTCAATAATAGGTATATAGTCTATTGTTTCTATTCAGTTATACTCTGAAATGAGAGCAAATGCTAAACCCTGCTGATTTCAACATAGCTAACCAGAGCTGTGACATTTGGTAGTAATATAAGAATTTAAATTCAAACTCCAGAATTCTAATGATAAATGTATTTGAGAAACGTCTGAATGCTCGTTTGCTTGAGAAAAATAACTAAATTCAATCATTTTACAATGTGTTACAGAACATTTGTGATTCAAGTTGTGAAATTTAAGAACATGTCCTCTGTGAATATTTCAGCCTAATATATTTCTTGTCCCATTTTCTGTACAATTTAATATTTGATTCTGTCATTTCCTTTATCACAATTATTCCAACATTCCAAAAATCAGGTAGTTTTAAAATGAGTTTTACATGTATTTTCTGTGATATCTGAATATATATTATCATGGCCAAGGTCTTATATATCACACAATTTTTTCTTTAACATGGTAACACAATTGACAGAACTGCCTATAAATTACTTTCTTTGAAAAACAGAAAAATGCAAGTTCCAGAGAATGACTATATTGCTAAAGGCTGAACTACAGAACAATAAAAACACCAATTTAACTCACTACCAAATGGACCATTACAAGCACTCAACTAGTAAACACACTTCTGAGTTTCATTTTCGTTTTAAGATACCAACTTATCAGTAGTTCATGCCTTAAAATGGTTGAAATAGTGGGGAATTTTGAGTTAGAACATACAGAGTAAGGTATTGGTTTATTCATTCTTATTACAGAAACACATAAATAAGCTTTTGCCAATTTTTTTCTGTTATATTGTAGTCAAATTTCCTCATGATATTCTAACAGTGATTAACTATGCACACTATTTTTTTTTCCTACAGTTTCTCTCTTTCTGATAGGTAGAAGTGTGTTACATTCTCATTTCCTTGAAATTCTTATTTCTTGAGGAATATGCAATGTAATGGACAACTTTGTTATTTATATATCATTGTATTTTATGATGCCTTTGAGTATAATACTTTCACTCATTCAAAATTTATATTTCTTATTACAGTTTCTATTCAGTCATTTTTTATTTTAATGTTTTACTTAATGTGTATATGTAGGTTATTTTTCCAAAGCAACTGGGTGTTGTTGTCATTAACTAAGATGAGAAAACGACAAGTAGTATAGGGTTTAAAGGGAATATCATGAATTTTAGACATAATTTTGAGGTGTCTATTAGACATTCAAGTAGAAATGCTAAGTAGGTAGCTGGATATGAGTCTAAATCTGGGGCAGAGGTTCAGACTAGAGATAAAAATTTGGAAGTCATCACTTAACAGATGGCATTTCAAATCACTGACATTGAATGAACTCATCAAAGGATGTGTAGAGTAAGGAAGAGGTGAGTTCCCAGGACTGAGCCATAAGACTTGCCAGTTTAGAGGCTGAGATGAAAAGAAGTAACAGAGAATCATAAAGAGAAGTGTCAAACTAGAAAGGAGGAAAGCCAAGAAAGTACAGAATTATGGAAACCAAAGGTAGAAAATGTTTCAAAGAAAAGGAAATGACTTATTTACCAATGCTGGGGAAATATAATTAAAAGCAAAATATTCTTCCAAGCAGAAATCCTCTCCAAAAAGATAGTAGAGAAAGAAAAGACTTTACTACTGAGTAGGTGTTAAACCAAAATGTGATGGTGTCACATGCAATTCACTAAGAGACTGCAAAAACCGAATGAATTCTCATCCTTTCATATAGTCAAGCAGATAGACCCCTTACACACGTCTTAAGATCAACTATATCAAGTCATCAAGTAAGAGAAATTGACAGTACCATCTGTGACACATCTGTGATCCTAACTTTCCCAGGTAATTGGAGTGACCATTTGGGTTGGCTAATTGGCTTTATCCAGAGAAGAAACAAATTTTTCATCTCTTTATGGCAGAACTAGTTTCCAACTTGGAGCAAGGTATCCACCAAAGTTAGCCTCCTATCCTTCCATAGAAACTGGAAGATAGGGGTGCTATCAGCCTCAATGTTTACACTTCAAAGAGATGGCTTCCAGGGACTTGAGAAAGATATTCCTATATAATAAAGCTGACAAAAGTCCCATCTAGTTTTCAGAAGAATTAATATACATTTTAAAGAGAGGAGAAAGTACTTACAAATTTTCTAAATTACAAGTCTTCTGAAGTAAATGCTCTAAGGGAAAAAAAAAAGGTGAGGGGAAAAGTTGCTTTCCTTATTTTCAACAAGAAAAAATAAGTCTCCTATCTTTAATTTTTATTTGTCCAACATCAAATAATGCTCATAAGATAAATAAAATAAGGATTGAGAATCAAAATTTAAATTAAGGTGACTGATAAAAACTGCTTTAGCGGGGCAGAAAGGGCAAATTTTTATTACAGGCATACCTCATTTTATTGCACTTAGCTTTACTGTGCTTCACAGACATTTCATTTTTTATAAGTTGAAGGTTTATAGCAACCCTGTATTGAGCAAGTCTACTAGTGCCATTTATCAAACAGCATTTGATCACTTCATGTCTCTGTGTCACTTTTTGGTAATCCTCTCAATGTTTCAACCTTTTTCACTATTATTATATTTGTTATGGTGATCTGTGATAAGTGATCTTTGGTGTTTGGTTTTTGGGTGCCAGGAACCTCGCCCATATAAGACAGTGAACAGTTAAGAAATGCTGTATGTGTTCTGATTGCTCTACTGACCAACTGTTCCCGTTTCTCTCCCTCTCCTCAGGCCTCCCTGTTCTAGATTGGCATCTAAGTGCTCAAGTGAAGGAAAGAGTTGTGTATCCCTCACTTTAAATCAAAAGCTAGAAATGGTCAGCTTGGTGAGAAACACGTCGAAAGCCAAGATAGGGTGAAAGCTAGGCCTCTTATGCTAAAAAGCCACATTGAGAATGCAAAGGAAAATTTCTTGAAGGAAATTAAAAGTGCTACTCCAGTGAAAACATAAATGATAAGAAAGAGAAAATAGCCTTATTGCTGATATGGAGAAAGTTTTAGTGGTCTAGATAAAAGATCAAACCAGGTACAACATTCCCTTAAGCCAAAGCCTAATCCAGAGTAATGTTCTAACTCTCTTTAATTCTATGAGGGCTGAGAGAGGTGAGGAAGCTGCAGAAGAAAAGTTTGAAGCTAGCAGAAGTTGGTTTATTAGGTTTCAGGAAAGAAGCCATCTCCATAATATAAAAGTACACGGTGGGGCTTCCCTGGTGGCGCAGTGGTTGAGAGTCCACCTGCCGATGCAGGGGACACAGATTCGTGTCCCGGTCCGGGAAGATCCCACATGCCGCAGAGTGGCTGGGCCTGTGAGCCATGGCCAGTGAGCCTGCGCATCCAGAGCCTGTGCTCCACAACGGAAGAGGCCACAACAGTGAGACGCCTGCACACCGCAAAAAAAAAAAAAAAAAGTACATGGTGAAGCAGCAAAAACTGCAGCAAGTTATCCAGAAGTTCTAGCTAAGATAATTAATGAAAGTGGTTACAATTAACAATAGATTTTCAACGTAGATGAAAGAGCCTTGCATTGGAAGAAGATGCCATCTAGGACTTTCATAGCCAGAGAGGAGAAGTCAATTCCTGCTTCAAAGAATGGGCTGAAGTTCTTGTTGAGGGCTAATGCAGCTGGTGACTTTAGGTTGAAGCCAATGCTTATTTACCATTCTGAAAATCCTAGGGTCCTTAATAATTATGCCAAATCTACTCTGCCTGTGGAACAACAAAGTGGAACAAAAATGACTAGACGATACCACATCTGTTTACAATGTGGAGAACTACTGCTCAGAAAAAAAAAAGTTTATTTTCAAAATATTACTGCTCATTGACAATGTACCTGGTCACCTAAGAGCTGTGATGGAGAGGAACAATAAGTAAGATAAATGCTGTTTTCATGCCTCTAATACAACATCCATTCTGTAACCCATGGACCAAGGAGTAATTTTGACTTTCAAGTCTATTTAAGATATATATTTTATAAGGCTATAACTGCCTTAGATAGTGATTCCTCTGATGGATCTGGGCAAAGTAAATTGAAAACCTTCTGGAAAGCACTCACCATTCTAGAAGCCATTAAGAACATTCGTGATTCACTGGAAGAGGTCAAAGTGCCTACATTAACAGGAGCTGGGAAGAAGTTGGTTCCAACCCAAAGGATGACTTTGAGGGGTTCAAGACTTCAGTGGAGGAAGGAATTGCAGATGTGGTGGAAACAGCAAGAGAACTAGAATTAGAAGTGGAGCCTAAAGATGTGATGAAGTGCTACAAACTCATTATCATATCATAAAGGAAGAGGAGTTGCTTCTTATGGTTGAGCAAAGAAAGAAAATGGTTTCCTGAAATGGAATCTACTCCTGGTGAAGACGCTCTGAAAACTGTTGAAGTGACAACAAAAGATTTAAAGTATTACATAAACTTAGTCGATAAAGCAGCAGCTGAGTTTGACAGGATTGACTCCACTTTTGATAAAAGTTCTACCATGGGTCAAATGCTATCAAATAGCATGCTTCAGAGGAATCATTAGTGAAAGGGAGAGTCAATTGATGTGGCAAACTTCATTGTCTTATTTTAAGAAATAAACCATCCCAACTTTCAGCAACCTTCACTCGGACCAGTCAGCAACCATCAACTTGAAATTCTATATTGAAAATTAATGAATGTCATGCATTGTGTTAGGTGCTAAGGAATTAAGCACAAGTAAGACATGACGGGTACTTCAAGAAGCTTATATTCTTCTGAGGGAAGCAGAAAATATGGTATTAATTTTTCCAGTAATTGTAAGTTGTTAAAAATACTTAAAAGAAAAATCAATGTTTTAAGATAGAGAGTAACAAAAGACTCTTGAATGCCATCTGATCCTGAAGGAAACTGTTACTGTTAAAGAAAAAAAAATGTTCATGACAATTGTTAAAGATGGTAAGGCAGGCTTTATTCAGGGGCCATAGTGATAAGTATAAGAACCATTGCAATGGGATTTTACAATAGGGGAAAGAGATTGGGCTCAACTCCACATACAACAAGGAAAATAAGGAATTGATAGCCAAGGAGCAGAGTGGGGGTGGGGGGTTAAGTGAATGGAAAATTACTAAGCAGAAACACCATGGGTAAGAGGTATTCTGGCTTACCCGATCTAACAGGTTTCTTGCTAAAGACAGGCCAGGGTGATCAGATATCACTTGGGGGATGGTGAAGGATAAGGAACCCCATCAAATATCAAAGGTGATCAGATATCAGTGGTAGGAGGGGCCTGGTTAAACTGACTTAGCAGGGTTCTTGCTAAACTAGATTTTACAAGTAAGTGCACAGATAGTCCTAGGAGAAGGTTCAGGAGCCTGAGTAAAGTTTGGTCAAGCCGACTTTGTCAATACACAGATACTATGTTCTTCACCTTTTGTAATCCATGCATTTGCAGTCAGGTGACTGTGCTGGTCCAAGCAAAGATGCCTCCAGAATTAAATTTTGGTGTTCTAACTCAGTTATTTGTGAAAGAAGGAAACAAAAGGAAAATTATTTTCTAAGAGTCTAGCAGGTCAAAGATTATACCCCAGGACTTTCCTGGTGGCATAGTGGTTAAGAATCTGCCTGCCTTCATCCCAGCTTACCCTTCCCACTTCCTGTGTTCTCAAGTTCATTCTCTATATCTATGTCTTTATTCTTGTCCTGCCCCTAGGTTCTTCAGAACCTTTTTTTTTTTTTTTTTTAGATTCTATATATATGTGTTAGCATACAGTATTTGTTTTTGTCTTTGTAAAATAGATAGCTAGTGGGAAGCAGCCACATAGCACAGGGAGATCAGTTCGGTGCTTTGTGTCCACCTAGAGGGGTGGGATAGGGAGGGTGGGAGGGAGATGCAAGAGGGAGGAGATATGGGGATGTATGTATATGTATAGCTGATTCACTTTGTTATAAAGCAGAAACTAACACACCATTGTAAAGCAATTATACTCCAATAAAGATGTTAAAAAAAACAATAATAATCTGACTGCCAGTGCAGGGGACATGGGTTCGATCCCTGGTCCGGGAGGATCCCAAATGCCACGGAGCAACTAAGCCCATGCACCATAACTACTGAGATGGCGCTCTAGAGCCCACGAGCCACAACTACTGAAGCCCGTGCGCCTAGAGCCCATGCCCCGCAACAAGGAGAAGGCACCACAATGAGAAGCCTGCAAACCACAATGAAGAGGAGCCCCCGCTCGCCGCAACTAGAGAAAGCCCGTGGGCAGCAACAAAGACCCAACACAGCCAAAACATAAATAAAATAAAAAAAAAAAGATTATACTCCAAGAAGTAATCAGATATTTATCAAAGGAAGGAGAGGCTAGAGACTGAAAAGTTTTCCAAAGGTCATATCAGTTATGTTTGCATCCTATGCTTCTATTTAATAAATCTGGGACTTTGAAGCATAATGATACTCCCAACTTAAATTATACTATCCCGTTTCAGTGACTTTGTTGGTTGACAGAATCACATTTATGAAGCTAGACGGTCAAACCCTTGGTAGTAGGATTTATAAATACTCATGCATAAGTTAAAACAGACAGACAAATGAAACAAACTGACCTCTGTTCACACACCCACACATGACAGAAATCTAGAGTGGAGCTTGGAAGTAGTTTTTCAAGAAATCTCCAAAATCCTTCGTTCTAGTCAAATTGGTCTCATCCCTATGCTCTGTTCAACAGCCTCCTCCATTTTTATCTTATCTTCCTTTTTCCATTAGGCAGGAATGTCTATTATCTTCTCTTTTAGTGTAGAAATCAAAGGATACATCCTATGAGTCAGAGCCTGTCTTAAGTGCTGGGGATACAGAGACAACTAAGACATGAGGCTGATTGTTGCTGTGGTTAAGATTGTGGGTTTTGGTGTTACATAAACAAGTTTGAGTCCTGACTCTATCACTTAACTACATCACCTAGGCAAAATATTAATATCTCCGAGCCTGAGATTACTTTATATAAAATATGAAGAATCATGGCATTTACTCAAAGAGCTGTAACAGGCATAAAATGAGTTGTGTATGCTTATAAGTCTAGTTGCAACAGTTAGAAATAGATCTCATGATGGTTCACATAACTGAAAAGTCTAGGATGAGCTTTTAGAAACAGCTGGATCCAGGGGTCTCAAATTATGCTGTAAGATTCAATTACTTTTCTATTTTTGGGTTCTGCTTTCTTCTGCTTAGCCTTTACCCCCAAGAGTCTTCTCCATATGGTGGGCTCCAGCAGAATCATGAGGGTCACATTTTCCTCTGACATAGTAAACATACCAAAGAATATTTTTCTTCCCAAGAGTTACCACAAAATTCTGGGACTGATACTCATTGGGTTCATCTGGGTAATCTTTGACCCAAAGATCATGGCCAGGAATGTATGTGTTGATAGCTACAACCTAGTTCCCAGGCCCACCAACTGAAACCACATGGATTCTGAGTGGGCATGGTAGGTGGCTCTCCAAAGTAAAATTTGGGTGTTGGTACCAAAAGCAGAGGAAAACACGTACTAGCAGGCAAAAATAAATGATGTTCACCAAAGCAGGTTACTACAGCAGCTGATACAGAGCATGTTAGTATAGTACCTGGTGTATAACTATTTGGAAAATGATTTTAAAAGATACATTTACCTGGTTTCCCATATTAATGGAGAAGGTAAACTGTAAATTAACATCCTGAAAGGAAAACCAAGACTATGAGTGACTAAAAGAAATGTTCACTTTTTCTTTCTTTTTAAAAGGATTGTTTGCTCTTTAATAGTCCCTGAGAGTAACACTGAATGACAGTACAGGACAAAAGAAGATGTCCTTAATCATAACTCCACGTATACTGTACATTGTAACGCTGTATATGCTTTTGCAAAGGTAGCTGGGTATACAACTATTTTAGAATATTTCTATCCCAAATTGTTTAGTTAATTTGGGGATCTTTAAGTGTGAAGGTTGACAACACATTCATCAGTTCTCTAGGAAGATCAGATTATAGACGTTCTCCTGTATTTCTTTGGTGTCCTCTTCAGTGTCTATCACTCTTGTAGATGGAGTAGGAACTCTCTAAGTACATGTTGATAGTTTCTAAGGTCAATAAAATGGTGTAAGGATATTTACAAATCTACTAAGGGACATTTACTAATTTAAATTAGCTGACATCATGTCCAATACTATATTTGCCACTTGTTTTCTCAGGGCATGTACTAGAAAAAGCAACTTTTGCTGCATGTGCAAAAACCACTCTAACTATAAAGGCGTAAAGAGATTTAAAGTAAAAGAAAGAAATAAGATATATCATCATTAATCGTTAAGTAGGTAAGAGTGGCAATATTTATATCAAACAAAATCGACTTGAGGACACATATATGACCAGAGCTATGAGAGACTTTTAATAGTAATAAAAGGGTCAGTTAATCCAGAAGACATGACAATCTTAAATGTTTATGTGCTCATAACAGGTATTCAAATTACTAAGCAGCAGCTTATAGAATTTAAAAGACAAATAGACAGTTCCAGGAATTTTCAACACTGCAGCAAAAGTTGGGTCCTGCTTTTTTATTTTATCTTACTTTTTTTTGTCTTTTATTTGAAATATTTAGAACATTTATAATCAAGGTAATTATATGTTTGGATTTAAATCTAACATCTGGTTACTCATTTGTTATTTGTAATCCCATTCTTTGCTCCTTTTTTTCCTCTTTTCCTCTTTTAACAGTTTTATTGAGGTGTAACTGACATACAAAAAGCCGTACATATTTAAAGTGTACAACCTGATGTTTTTTTTTTTTTTTTTTTTTTTTTTTTTTTTTTTTTTTTTGCGGTATGCGGGCCTCTCACTGTTGTGGCCTCCCCCGTTGCGGAGCACAGGCTCCGGACGCGCAGGCTCCAGACGCGCAGGCTCAGCGGCCATGGCTCACGGGCCCAGCCGCTCCGCGGCATATGGGATCCTCCCAGACCGGGGCACGAACCCGTATCCCCTGCATCGGCAGGCGGACTCTCAACCACTTGCGCCACCAGGGAGGCCCAACCTGATGTTTTAATATAAGTATACACCTATTAAACCATCAACACAGCCAAAATAGTGAACATTTTTACCATCCACAAAAGTTACCTTGTTCCCTTATCTATTTCTTCCTTTTGTCCTCTCTCACATGATCTTTTTCCCAGGCAAGCACCTATTTGCTTTCTGTCCCTATAAGTTACTTTCCATTTTCTATAATTTTACATAAAAAGAGTAACACAATATGTACTCATTTTAGGGGAGGGTCTGGATTCTTTTACTTAGCACAATGATTTTATTTTTTAATTTTTATTTGAAAATTTAGTATTTTTATTTATTTATTTTTAAATATTTATTTATTATTTTATTTGGCTGCACTGGGTCTTAGTTGCCACATGCAGGATCTTTGTTGCAGCGTGCAGGATCTTTAGTTGTGGCATGTCAACTCTTAGTTGCGGCATGTGAACTCTTAGTTGTGGCATGTGAGATCTAATTCCCTGACCAGGGATCAAACCTGGGCCCCCTGCATTGGGAGCATGGAGTCTTATCCAATGGACCACCAAGGAAATCCCAAAGGTTTAGTATTTTTAAAATGTCAGCTATCTCATTCATAATGTCTTTTATATTGATTAATGCTGACCCAACAATATTTTGGATATACTGGCTTAAACAAAATATATTATCAAAATTAATTTTACCTGTGCTTTTGTTTTTGTTTTTTTGGTTGTGCCACACAGCTTGTGGGGTCCTAGTTCCCCAACCAGTGATCAAACCCAGGTCCCTGCAGTGGAGGCATGGAGCACCAACCACTGGACCACCAGGGAATTCCCTTACCTGTTCTTTTTTAAGGTAGCTAGTAGAAAATTTAAAGTTACATTTGTTTTGGGAAAACTGGTGAAATCTGAATAAAGTTGATAGTGTTGTGCCATTGTTAATTTCTTAGTTTTGGCAAATGTACTGTGGTTATGCAAGATGTTAACCTTAGGGGAAGCTGGGTGAAGAGTTTACTGGAACTCTCTGTACAATCTTTGCAACTTTTCTATAAATCTAAAATGTTTCCAAAATGAAAAGTATAAAATATCCCCTCCTATTACATGTGTGATTATACTATATTTCCATTGGAGAAATATACAATAGAATAATATTTCTAGCACAGAGCTTAAAACACAGAGCTTAAAACAGTTCTCTAAGAGGTATTATTGTCATCTCATGGGTGAAAAAAAACAGTGCTCAGAGGGCTTAATCAGCAGGATTTGGGATCTTGTCTTTTGGGGCCCTGTCTGGCTTCTTTTACTTAGCACAATGATTTTAGAGTCACACATTAGGTAGCACATATCAGCAGTTCATTCCTCTTTCTTGCTGAGTAGTATTCTACTATATGGTTATACTGTAATGTGTTTTGAAGGACATGGAGTTGCTTTGAGCTTTCTCCCTGTTGATGGACATCTGAGTTACTAAGATTTTTTAGCTACTAAAACTAAAACTGCTATAAACATTCATGTACAAGTCTATGCATGGACATAAACTTTTATTTCTCCTGGACATATACATATTTTTTTGATTTTGTGTAGAAATGGTGTTTATTTATTAAATAATATTTCTCCCTTGGCCAGTGAAGCCACGGTCAGGAGATACCTTTATGGAAAGGTTTTGAACTAAAATTTAACTTTTAAATAGATATTGGATGATTGAGGTCATCTATTTCTTCTTTAGTGAGCTTTGTAGTTTGTATCTCTCAAGAAACTTGTCTCTTTCATCTGAACTACTGAATTTATTGCTATAGTTGTTTCAATATATTCCCTTTTTTATCTGTTTAACATAAGATGAATGTTCAGTAATGCCAACTTTCTGATTTCTGTTATTGGTAATTTGTATCCTTTCTTCTGCTTAGGTAGAATTTTACGAAGTTTACTGATCTTAAAGAGACTGCTCTTGATTTAATCATGTATTGTTTTGCTTCATTTTTCATTATTTGATTTCTTCCATAGTCTTTATTTTTTTTATTCTCCTTACTTTGAATTTAATTGACTCTTCTTTTCTAGTATCCTACGTTGGATGCTGAGGTCAGTAATGTGAGTTCTTTCTTCTTTCCTGTAGGCATGTAGTACTATCATTTCCCCTTAAGTTCTGGTTTATTGATAAATAATTCCAAATTTCCCTTTTGATTTCTTCTTTAACCCATGTACAGGTTTCCTCCTACCATCAGGTGGACTGAACATTATTTTAATATTTCATTTGTTCTCTACTTTTATCTTTCTAGCTACATATTTGCCTTCTTTTTAGCAATTACTCTATTGTTTACTGAATGTACCTTTAATTGCCACCATTTTTCTTTGCAAAAAATATGCAGTATTATATATTAAGTAAACACCTATATGAAGAAAAAAGAAAGATCTCAAATAAACAACCTACCTTTACACCTCAAAGAACTAGGAAGAGGAGAATAAACTACGTTCCAAGTTAGTAGAAGGGAGAAGTTTTTTAAATCAGAGAGGACATAAGTAAAATAAAATAAAAACTAAAAAGACCATAGGAAACTCAACAAAAATAAGAACTAGTGTTTTTAAAAGATAACCAATAGTGACAAACCTTCAGGAATACTAACTAAAATGAAAAGAGAGAAGACTCAAATTAATAAAATCAGAAATTAAAAATGAGATGTTACAAATGATAACACAGAAATACTAGTGATCATGAGAAACTATTATTAACAATTATACACCAACAAATTGGATAACCTAGAAATAGTGAATAAATCCCTAGAAACACACAACCTACTAAACTGAATCATAAGGAAATAGAAATAGAAATCTGAACAGACTAAGGAGATTAAATCAGTAATAATAATAAAAAAATCTCAACAAAGAAAATTCCAGTACCAGATGGCTTCACTGATGAATTTTACCAAATACTTAATTAGAATTAATGTCAACCCTTCTCAAATTCTTCCAAAAAACTGAAAACGAAGAAACTCTTCCCAACTCATTTTACTAGGCCAGCATTACCTTGATATCAAAGCTAGGCAAGGACACTACAAGAAAATTAAAGGCCAATATCCTTGATGAACCTACATGCAAAAATCTTCAACAAGATATTAGCATACCAAATTCAACAGCAAATTGAAAGAATCACACACCATGATCAAGTGGTAGTCATCCTTGTGATGCAAAGATGATTCAACATATGCAGATCAATAAAATGTGATATACCACATTAAAGGAATGAAAGACATTAATCGCACAGATCAGCTCAATAGATGCAGAAAAAATAATCTGACAAAATTTAAATCCTATCATGATTAAATTTCTCAATAAATTAGATATAGATTGTATGGACCTCAATATCATAAAGGCCAAATATGATAAGCCCACAGCTACCATCATACTCAAAGATGAAAAACTGAAAGTTTCTCCTCTAAGATCAGGAACAAGACAAGAATGTCCACATTCTATATATCTATTCAATATAATACTGGAAGTCTCAGACAGAACAATTAGGCAAGAAAAAGAAATGAAGGCATCCAAATAGGAAGAAGTAATATTGTCTCTATTTGCAGGTGCTATGTTCTTAAATAGAAAAAACCCTGAAGACTACACCAAAAAAAATGTTAGATGAATCCAGTAAAGCTGCAGGATTCAAAATCAATTTACAAAATCAGTTGTGTTTCTATGCATTAAAAATGAACCATTGGAAAGAGACTAAGAAAACAGTACCACTGACAATAGCATCAAAAAGTTTTAAATAATTAGGAATAAATTTAACCAAGAAGGTGAAAGATCTGTACACTGAAAACTATAAAACATTGATGGAAGAAACTGAAGAAGACACAGATCAATTGACAGACATGCTACGTTATTAGACTGAAAAAATTAATATTGTTAAAATGTCCCTACCACCCAAAGCAATTTACAGATTCAATACAATCCCTACCAATATTTCAATGGAATTTTTCACAGAAATAGAAAAAAATACTAAAATTACTTTGGAACTAGAAAAGAACTCAAATAGCCAAAGCAATTTTGACCAAGAAGAACAAAAGTGGAGGCATTACACATCATGAATTCAAGTTATATTACAAAGTTATAGTAATCAAAATAGTATAGTATTGGCATAAAAACAGATACATAGATCAATGGAGTGTAATAGAAAGCCCAGAAGCAAACTCACACATGTATGGTCAATTAATTTTCAACAAAAGCACCAAGGTATACCAAAAATTTTTCTTAGAAAAACTGGATATCCACATGCAGAACAATGAAATTAGACTTTTATTTGTACATCATACAAAAAAAATCAACTCAAAATGAATTAAGTATTTGAATGTAATACTGGAAACCATAAAACCCCTAGAAGAAAACATAGGGGATAAGCTCCTTGACATTTGTCTCAGCAATAATGTTTTTGTTTGACACCAAAAACACAGGCAACAAAAGCAAAACTAAACAAGTGGAACTACAAACTAAGAAGTTTCTACATAGCAAAGGAAACCATCAACAAAATAAAAAGGCAACTTATGGAATGGGAGAAAATATTTGCAATCCATATATCTGATAAGGGATTAATATCCAAAATATATAAGAAACTCATACAACTCAACAGCAAAAACACACACACAAAAAATAGCAAATAACAAATAAAATTGGGCACAGCAACCAAATACACATTTCCAAAAAAGACACAGAACTAACCGACATATGAAAAAATGCTCAACATCATTAATTATCAAGGAAATGCAAATCTAAACTGCAATGAGATAACACCTCACATGTGTTATCATGTCTATTAGCAAGAAGACAAGAGTTAACAGATGCTGGTGAGGATGTGGAGAAAAGGGAATCCTTCTGCACTATTGGTGGGAATGTAAATTGAACCACTATGCAAAACAGTGTGGAGGTTCCTCAAGAAATTAAAAATAATACAATATGATCCAGCAATCCCACTTCTGGGTATATGTCTAAAAGAAACAAAATCACTATGTGAAAGAGACATCTATACTCCCATGTTGTTTGAAGCATTATTCATGACAGCTATGTTGTTTCACGGAAACAACTTAAGCATTCATTAACAGATGAATGGATAAAGACAATGTGATATGCACACACACACACACACACAATGGAATATTATTCCACTTTAAAAAAAGAAGGAAATCTGGTCATCTGTGCTAAGATGGTTGAATGTGGAGAGACAAACATTGCATATCACCTACATGTGGAACCAAAAAAAACAAAAAGTCAAGCATACAGAATCAGAGTAGAATGGTAGTTGCCAGGAGCTGGGGAGTAGAGGAAATGGGGAGAGGTTGGTAAAGGGTACAAATTTTCATTTATAAGATGAATAAGTTCTGATAATCTAATGTATAACATTGTGACTACGATTGATAATATGCAGATAATAATTGATAATACTGCATTAGATACATGAAATTTGTTAAGAGAGATCTTAAGGGTTTTCATCAAAAAGAAAGTAAAAGGTAACTATATGAGGTGATGATGTATTAACTTGATTGTATGAATCCTTTCACAATGTATACATTATCAAATAATCATATTGTACACTTTAAATATATTACAATTTTGCTTGACAATTATACCTCAAAAAAAGCTGTAAAAAAATACTTGGTAGTTCCTGCTTAATATACCAGAATCTACCTTAATATTGGAAAATGTCGAACTTCTCAAATTGCCTTCTCCATTACTACTTGAAGCTACTGCAGAAGCTCTTGCCTCTACTTAGATTACCTCCATTCTTATCTGTCACTCAAGAATATATCTATTTATTTATCCTTCATGGCTTAGCTCAGCTGCAGCCTCATCTGGAAGTCTTCCTTGTCAAGTTCCTCCTCTACTTCAGGTAGATGTAGACACAATTTATTTTTGGTATTCATAATATGTTATATAATTATGTATACACACATATGTGTAAAATATTTACGTGTATACATGTGTGCATATATATATTTAAGATATATCATATTATACTATCATTATTTCTTGTTTTTTTCTTCAAGTAGATTGTATACTCAGCATAGATTTGTACATTCAGCATGTAGCACAGTCTCTGAAACCTACCAGGTACTCAATGAACGCTGGTAGAATTATTTTCATGGTTGAATCATTTCCTGCCTCCTCTATGTATTGGTTCCACCAATTATTATTGCTTTCTCTTATAATTACAGTTTCCTTTCAGCTAGAGATGTCCTTTAACTTTAAAACAAAACAAAACAAAAAATTTACTACATGGAACTACTGTATTTCTGAAAATTAGAGTTTATCACTACTGACTCTTCTATCTTACCCCTCATTCACTCACTAGTCTTTCACATATATTTTTATCTAATTTGGCTTGAATTACTTCTCTGAAAGTCACTAATGAGTCCTTAATTACCACATATTTTCTCATTTCTCACCTTGCTAGAACTTAATGTGACATTTGATACTTGTTAACTATCTCCTCTTCTTGGATTTTTTTAATCTTAGGTCTTTGAGACTTCATGCTATCCTGGTTTTCTGATTATTTCTGACTTCTGTGTCCCTCTTACTCTTTCTATAATCTATAGGAAATTTTTCAGTTTGTGTCTTCTTTTTGTTTATCTCAACATTCACAACATCTGCTCTCATTTAGTTTCCCTATAACATGGGGAGCATAAAATCTATGTTTTTATTCTGTACCTGTTGCTCATGTCTTCTTGGATATCCTGCTGGTGTTTGATGTTCCTCATTTCTGAATTAAAATGTGTCATTTTCTCCTATATCATACATACCACCTTTTCTACTTATGTATTTCAATTAATGACGCTGCATTATTCTCCCTACTACCACATGGATTTGGAACACAAGCATATCTTGACATACCTCTGTTTCATATGCTTCTGATACAATCAATGTCTCATTCCTATAAAGTTCTCTTGAACATGTACATCTTTAATTGTTGATTTTCTATTTTCTATTTCTGTATTACTTAATTCATATCCTGTTTCATTGTACCTTTGATCTATTTATAATTTATATTATCTCCTAATTTAATTCAACATTTACAATTTCTGCTTAAATTTATCTAATATAAAAACTACTCTATAAACTTATAAAATTTTATAACTCTTTACATTTGCTCATTACTAATCAATCTGAAATGCTCTTCCTTCATTCTTTACCTGTTGAAATTTTTCTCAACTTTAAAGGCCTAGCTCAAAGACCACTGTCTCTGATTCCTCTGTCAGAATTACTCCATCATCTAAGTCCCAGCAATAGCTCCCTTTTAACTCTAACACTTTCATCACTTGGTTTCTTTTACAGTAAATCACCCATGTGTCTTTCCTTAATTTAAGTCACTGACATTTAAGACCTGTCTTATTCATCCTATTCTTATCTTGGCACTAATAATCACACTTTTATGGCTTACTAAATTTCGGGGAACTGTGTTTTATTTCTCCTAACATCCTGCCTGGTGCTAAGTAAACATTTCCTAAATATTTACTGAATGAATTGTCATAATTGCTAGAAACTAGTTCAGAACTTTGTACACTGGATCTGTGTATGTCAGCTTGAACTACAAAGCACATGATATCATCAAAACCCCAAATGTTCCATATTTATATGTTAAAAAAAATTAGCATGACTGGGACTACAATGATTTTGAATTTTGCAGTGGATCTTTTTTTTTTCGCGGTACGTGGGCCTCTCACTGTCGTGGCCTCTCCCGTTGCGGAGCACAGGCTCCGGACGCGCAAGCTCAGCGGCCATGGCTCACGGGCCTAGCCACTCCGCGGCATGTGGGATCTTCCCGGACCGGGGCACGAACCCGTGTCCCCTGCATCGGCAGGCGGACTCTCAACCACTGCGCCACCAGGGAAGCCCTGCAGTGGATTTTAAGATATTTTGAAATAAGTAAGATCACCATCACTACTGTGAATAACATTTTAAATTGCTACAATTTTTTGGGTGCTTACTAGATGTCAGGCACTGTGTTAAACATGAAACACATATAATTTCATTTCATTTTCATAGAAACTAAAGAATATTAGTAGATACAATGTTTTGTTCATATTTTACAGTTAAATATGTAAAATATGAGTAAATGTTGTAGTAGGAATTCAAACATTTCTGTTTCAAAACCACGAGCTCTTAACCGGTTCATGGGATCGTCTTCCACTTTGCATATTACACTCCAAATGTGTTTTTATTTTTCCTGACACAATATAAATTGAAACATTCTTTGTTAGTCATTCATTTAAGTACCATCAGTTGCCCTTTTCCTGATAATAGCATGATTCAGAACTTTTAATAATGATTATAATTAAGCAATGATATCATTGCCCCCTCTGCTTTATGAGACAATAATCCAATTCCTAAATGGCTAAACTAGAAGGCCAAAGGCAGAGCAGTTTATCACAGCTAGAGAATCAGATTACTGCTGAACAAAACAGAGAGCCTTGATATTATTACTATATAATGCATGTTTCAGGGTTAATAGCCCTCTACACAGCATTATTTTTTTTTAATGTTATATTGGCAAGGTTAAAAAAAGAAAGGAAGGATGCTGGTTCTGTTGAATATGTCTGCTAAACGCTCTCTGAATGAGGAAGAAAATTAATTCTCTAAAACAGAGCACATGACTTGGAGTCAAGATAACTCAACCCTTTTTTATCTGATATGCTTCTTAAGTCATTTAACTTCACTGAAATTCAGTTTCCATGTTTTAAAGTAAGAGATTCCTTGTTCTAATATCCAATGATTAGACACACTGGGAAAAAAATCTTTGAAATCATATGTAATGAGGAAAATATAATGTATATATTTATTGATCAGTCTCAGTTTTCCTATATATATGAACAAGTAACATGTCATACTATATAGGTATATAGTACATGTTAGGAAAGAGCAATTTCCATGTTCTGCCCTAAAAAGGTACAACATAATGCCTCCCACTTTCTTACCTCCTACACAGTCAATTTAAAAAGGGCTTCTCTACATAGGTTTCTTTCAAAGGATCTGTCACAAGAAGCTGACTGACATGTCAGAGCTTCAGAAAGATTAGAGAAAAGGCATTCTCACATATTTTAAACACTGGCATATGGATTTATATTAAGACCGTCCTTACTTGCATAAACATCTAAAACCTTCAGGACAGACTATAGATATTAGAAACATGTCATCAGCAAGAATGTTTATACATAAATGCACATATCCAAAATGTGTTCTTAAAACTGGAGTCCAGTTTCAGATATGTATACACTAAATTAGTAAGTGAAACACTTTGTTTAAAACATATCTTAGGGAATTATTTGCATGGCTATAATAACTAATATATGGTTTTAGGGGAAAGAGTAATAATTTTGTAAAACAGAATGAATTTTGTTGTTTGAATAACAATGGTATGAGCCACAGAGAGCAAATACAGTCATTGCCATAAAATCATAAGTTCCCCCTTTTTAGGAAGTACTACAAAATATTTAAGGATTATTTTGATATTCCATTTCAGTTTGAAAATTCAATTAAATAATTTTAGATGATATGTATAAAAGTAAAAATCAAGTGGGTTCAGACTAATAGCTAGTATAGTAAATAAAACATGGTTTTCATTGATTTTATTTGTTAAGTCAGGGGTCCGCAACCCCTGGTACCGATCCGCGGCCTGTTAGGAACCAGGCTGCACAGCAGGAGGTGAGCGGCAGGCGAGAGAAGAGAGAGAGAGAGAGAGAGAGAGAGAGAGAGAGAGAGAGAGAGAGAAGCTTCATCTGCCTCTCCTTATCGCTTGAATTACCACCTGAACCATCCCCCCTTCCCGTCCATGGAAAAACTGTCTTCCATGAAACCAGTCCCTGGTGCCCAAAAGGTTGGGGACCGCTTCATTAAGTGACTATTTTGCAACTCTTTGGATATAACCTTAAAAACTCGTAATTCTCATCACTTACATATGTTAAAGAAAAAATTCTTCATTCACTTATTAAAGAACAGTAAGGCAGACTTCATTCAAGGTAGGAAGGGCAAAGAGGTTTTGCAGTGGGGGAAGAGAGACTGTGCTCAACTCTGAACACACCAAGGAAAAGTGGGAGTTTATAGCCAAAGAGCAGAATGGGGGTCAGTCATTGGAAAACTGCTATGAGGAAACATCTGGGTAAGAGGAGATTCTGGCTAAACTAACCTAACCAAATTCTGGCTGAAAGCAGGCCAGGGTGATCAGACATCACCTGGGAGATAGTGGAGAAAGAGGAACCTGATTAGTTATCAAGAGTGATCAGATATGGAGGATGAGGAATTATGGCTAAACTGATTTAGCAGGATTCTTGCTAAAACTGGACAAAGACAGAAGTCCAAAAGTCAAGGTCTAGTTGAAAAAAAGTTCAGAAGAGCCTGATTAGAGTTTGTTCAAGGAGAGAATCTTTGCCACATGGTTTATGAAAGAAAATGGCTTCTTTTATCTCTTATTCTCAGGCAATGTCACTATCGAAGTGCCATCCACCACCCCCATTCAGACGTTGTGCATATCTTCTTGAACATACATCAAAATTTTTATAATGGCAGGTAAGTTCCTTTTTATGAGCTAGGTCAGGAGTCAAGAAACTATGCCACATGGGCCAAACTCAGCAATTGCCTGTTTTTATAAATTAAGTTTTATTGGAATGCATTCATACCCATTTAGTTATGTTTTATCTATGGCTGCTTTCTTGCTATAATGACAGTGTTAAATAGCTGTGATAGAGACTGTATGCCCTTCAAAACCTAAAATACTTACCCTCCGGCAATTTACAAAAACTTGGCAACCTCTGTTCTAGGCCAAAACTTCCATTTCAATTTAATTTTTCTTTTGCTTCCTTCATGTATGTTAACATCCTATCAAAACAAAGCACTTTTTGGAGACTAAAATTATGCCATCTCCTTTTCCTTTCCTGTACATTTGTATATGCAAACAGCCTTTACCTCAGTGAAACTCTTCCCTCTGTCAACATTAGAAACCATACTCATTTTAAGGCCTAACTTGAATTTTACCCAAAGTCTTACATCTCTCTGTTGAAATTGAGCTCTCCTCTTTCTGAACTCCTATGATCTTTACTTTTGCAAATTGTAACACTTGCTACATTAGAATTTGTGCATATGTTTCATATCTCTCATAAATCTATTAACTCAGAGTCATTGCTAGGAATTACTAATCTAGTTATGGTCCTCAGACTCTAGCACACAGTACATAAAAACTTTCAGAGCTGATAGGTACTTTAGAGTTCACAGTATTTCACAGTAGAAGGAGTTTAAGAAATGCAAACAGATTGCCTGATAAATAAAACAACAGAAGGGAAAAAAAGGGCGAGAGAGGTATGGGAGATATGGAAAGCATCTGCCTATTCACTGTGTGTGATCTGAGTGGAGTCAAAAGCAGTGTCTGCTTCAATGTAACTAACACCAGGCATTGCCCTTCAGGGTGGCCAAAATATCTACCATGAGAGATACTGCTTTAAAATGTATCAGATTATTTTATTGGTTAGTTAGAGTGTTTTTATTGACAGAGAAAATGAAATGTTTACCCTAGGAAACACTGCTATAAAAATCATTTAACAATAAAATTATGAAGACCAAGTAATGACAAAGATAGCAGTTAATTCTACCAGAAAATTTATACAGACAAAATAATATAGTGAACATCAAAACATATCTCTTATTTCTCTGTCATAGAGTGAAGGAGAACACATACAATATTGCTTTTATGAGATATCCTTAAAATATGTACAATTCACTCAAAAAGGCTGCACTTGAACAACAGGCCACAACTCATATTCAATTAACTGGTTGTCTCCAGTTAGAGTGTCGAAATGAGAAAATGGATGTCAGACACTTTTTAATAGACTTTATTTCTACAGAAGTTTTAGATTTACAGAAAAATTGAGCAGGAAGAACAGAGTTCCCAAATACCACACCTCTTATCTCCACATAGTTTCAATTATTATTAACTTCTTGCACAAGAGTAGTACATATGTTAAAATTAATAAACTGTTATTAACAACAATACATTATTAACTAAATGACATAGTTTGGACTATAATACACTTTTTGTGTTGTACAGTTCTATGTGTGTGTGTGTGTTTTTGTTTTAGGTGAGAAGTGGATTTATTTAGAGAGATACATATTCTATAGATAGAATGTAGTCCACCTCAAAAAGCAAGAGTGACCCTAGGGCATGGGGTCTTCTTGGAAAGTGAGAGAGGCCAGGGGAAAAACACTCCACAAACAAGAGTGTGGGCCATCTCAGAGGCTAGAAGCCTCTATGTGTTTTAAAAAATATATAATGTCATGTATCCGCCATTGCAATATAATACAAAATAGTTCCACTGCACTAAAAATCCCCTGTGCTCTACCTCTTCATCACTCTTTCCCTCTCCCAAAATTCCAGGAACCACAGCTTTTTTTTTTTTCAACTGTCTCTATAGTGTTGGCTTTTCCAGAATATCATATGGTTGATATCATATAGTATGCAGCTTTTACAAACTGATATCATAGGAACATGAATTTAAAGTTCCTCCATGTTTTTCATGGATTGATAGCTCACTTCATCTTATTGCTGAGTAAGATTCCACTGTATGAATGTACCATTGTTTACCTATAAATTTATCAAGAAATTTTGTGATGAACATTGTGGTACATGACTCTTTTTGAATTATGGTTTTCTCAGGGTATATGCCCAGTAGTGGGATTGCTGGGTCATATGGTAGTTCTATTTTTAGTTTTTTAAGGAAGCTCCATACTGTTCTCCACAGTGGCTGTATCAATTTACATTTCCACCAACAGTGCAAGAGGGTTCCCTTTTCTCCACACCTTCTCCAACATTTATTGTTTGTAGATTTTTTGATGATGCTCATTCTGACTGGTGTGAGGTCCCAGGACTTGGAAGCAACAACCTAAGTGTCCATTGACAGATGAATGGATAAAGAAGATGTGGCACGTATATACAATGGAATATTACTCAGCCATAAAAAGAAATGAAATAGAGGTATTTGTAGTGAAGTGGATGGGTGTAGAGTCTGTCATACAGAGTGAAGTAAGTCAGAAAGAGAAAAACAAATACAATATGCTAACACATATACACATGGAATCTAAAAAAAATTGGTTCTGATAAACCTAGGGACAGGACAGGAATAAAGACACAGACTTGAGGACACAGGGAGGGGGAAGGGTAAGCTGGGATGAAGTGAGAGAGTAGCACTGACATATATACACTACCAAATGTAAAATAGATAGCTAGTGGGAAGGAGCTGCATAGCACACAGAGATCAGCTTGGTGCTTTGTGACTACCTAGAGAGGTGGGGTAGGGAGGGTGGGAGGGAGACACAAGAAGGAGGGGATATGGGGATATATGTATACATATAGCTGATTCACTTTGTTATACAGCAGAAACTAACACAACATTGTAAAGCAATTATACTCCAATAAAGATGTTAAAAAAAGAAAAGAAATTTTGTGAAATGCATAAGGCATAAAGTTTGTTTATAGATTTTTTTCTTCACATGTGGATGTCCAGTTGTTCAAGAATTTTTTGTTGAATGGTTATCTTTCTCAATTTAATTACCTATGCTCCTCGGTCAAAGATATGTTGACTATATTTGTGTGGATCTATTACTGGGCTCTCTATTATGTTCCACTGATCCACGAATACTACACTGTTTTGATTTTGGTAGCTTTGTAATAAGTCTTGAAGTCGGATTGTCTCAGTCCTTTAACATTATTCTTCTTCAAAATTGTGTTGGTATTCTGAGTCTTTTCCCTTTCTTTGTAAACATTAGAATCAGTTTGCAATATTCATTAAATAACTTGCTAGGAGTTTGATTAGAACTTCATTAAATCTATAGATCAAGTTGGGAAGAATTAACATATTAATAATGAGTCTCTCTATTCATTAAATCATGTCATATCTTTAATTTCAAATTCCAATTGTTTATTGTTGATATATAGAAATTCAACTGATTTTTGTATATTAACTTTATATCTTGTAACCCTACTATAATCACTTATTAGTTCCAGAAATTTTCATTGTTTTTGATTCTTTGGCACTTTCTACGATCATGTCATATGTGAACATGCAGTTTTGTTTCTTACTTCCCAATCTGTATACCTTTTATTTCTTTTTCTTGGTTTACTGTGTTAGCTAGATCTTCTAGTATAATGTTGAATAGGAGTGCTGAAAGTTGACATCTTGCCTTATTTCTGATCTTAGTGGGAAAATTTGGGCACTTTTGATGGTTAGAATAAAAATTGTGAAGATCCTAAACATGGTCTATACAGGACACTGCTTTGTTTGGGGCTCATTGCATGGAGAAACCACAACAGTGAAGTTAAGGAGCTGGAATTTACATTCATTGTAAAAGCCACTGATGAATGTTGGTAATCTTTGCAGAGAGTCGACACCAAAGGACTAAGCAGAATTCTCCAGTCATTTTCTTATTGAGGCCAGAATGGTCTGCTCAAGACTCATCAAAACATAGCTCAAAAATATAAAAACATATAGGCAGTCAGTCATACTCTTTGATCACTTTAGAATGGATCAAGAACTTATTTTAGCTTATCAATCAGTCCTTATGCAACTAGTCAAGAATATTTATTTATCATCTTATATATGCTAGTCCCTATCAGCTATGGATAGAGACTAGATAGCTTGTATATGAGAAATTCCCTTCACTCTGTATTATTTCAGTGTTAACAAAAATATTTTAAAACATTTAACTTATGGTTTAGTTTGTCAGAATTTGATTTAGAACCTGATCAGATGTATTTGGCTTTAGATGGGAAAAGATTTTTTTTCATGGATCAGTGACCAGATACATTAGTCTCCTATGGCTGCTGTAAAAAATTTCTTCAGTGACTTAATATAACTTATATTTATTACCTTATAGTTCTCTAGGTCAGAAGTCTGACACAGTTTTCTCTAGGATAAAATCATGGGGTCAGTAAGACTGTGTTCATTATTGGAGGCTCCAGGAGAAAATTCATTTCCTTATGGTGGCTGGACTGAGACTGCATTTTCTTGATGGTTATTGGCTGAGGGTCATTCTCAGTTTCTAGAGGCCATCTGGATTTCTTGGCCCATGGCCCCCTCCCTCCATTTTCCAAGTCAGTAATGAAGGTTGAGTGCTTCTCAAGGCTCATGTCTCTGATCCACTCTTCTGCCTCTCTCTTCCACTTTTTTTTTTTTTTTGCAGTACGTGGGCCTCTCACTGTTGTGGCCTCTCCCATTGCGGAGCACAGGCTCCGGATGCGCAGGCTCAGCGGCCATGGCTCACGGGCCCAGCCGCTCTGTGGCATGTGGGATCTTCCCGGACCGGGGCACAAACCCGTGTCCCCTGCATCGGCAGGCGGACTCTCAACCACTGCACCACCAGGGAAGCCCTCTCTTCCACTTTTACCACTCATTTGATTAAATTAGGCACACCCAGTTATTCTGGAATAATATCCCCATTTCAAGGTCTTTGAAAGTCCCTTTTCCCATGTAAGGTAATATATTGACAGGTTCCAGGGATCAAGGCTTGGACATCTTTGGGGATCTATTATTTTGCCTGGCACACTAGGTATTGAACAGGACAAAAGAAAGTCAAGTAAGAAAATATTTAAGAGAACGTCAAGGAAAATCACCCACATTTTTGGATAACAAATATTTTGTAGCTTAAAAAAGTAAGTAATTCAGCTTAATTGTGGGCATTTAATTAATTTTTTCCAAGTTTAAAATACATGATTTCCTCAATAGTTACTCTTTCTAGACATTTTGTTTAAGATATTCATATATGATGCAACCATTCTCTTAAACTTTTAGCGAATGTAACATACTGTGTAGATTTTCAGTGTTTAGGAAGTCCTTTTTTTCCAATGCTTTGAAAACAGATGTTTCATTGAAATATTTGGAATGCCTGTATCATATAAAAAATGTTTTATATGAACACCTATCACTATGGTAAATATTATCAGAAAAGCAAAGGATGAGAGAGAAATAGGCACCATTTCTAGGATATTCAGGTTTCAGTTAAGATGTCAGAGTTTAATTTCATTGTTATAATACTTTGTTCTTATCATTGATTTATTTAAGATTATATATGATATTTCAATTACCGGTATGATTCTTCTTCTGAACTGTTATATGCTGCTGGAGGACAAGATTATGTTTTAATTTTTCATTTTTTTCTCAGTGACTTGCTTAGTGCTTGGCATATAGTAATTACTCATTTTGCTTATTTTAGTTGAATTTAGAGTCACAGCAAAAGCCAATATTTTTCTTTGCTTAGGTTTTAATAAGTTTCCATAGAAACTATTATATTAGCCAAGTTAAATACCTATTAATGTGTTTTTTATAAAATGGAATAACCTCGAGGAGCCAGTTTCGGTTTTATTTAACCAGTTTTATTACTTTTTAGTGTATGGTGGTAATAATTTAGGATAAAAAGGAGCCCATTTGATTGCAGTCTTTTGATTGCCAAGCATTCTAACAAACTAAAAATAATGTCATAAATATGTGCAAAAGTATAACTAATAAAATTGTCCTGCACACTTAAGATGGTAGTAAGCAAGCTTTCATTTTTAATATACTTAATTCAGACATTTGTTATTTCTAATAGAAATATAAATTTGATAGCAACATAACTCAGTGTATATTACTGAAAACTTTTTACTGATAATTCCTTCAGTTAATTTCAATAAAAACTCCAACAGCAGAAAAATAGCATAAACTTGCTTAGTAATTTAAGGTCTACCATCCTGATACAAATATTTCTTAAAGAGAAATACCAATCTACTGCTAGTTTTACTCCAATAAGTTCCTTTTTTAAAAAATTCTTTATTCTGTGTGACAATCACTTGCAATGCAATTCCTGTGAATGAGCCTGAATGAACTCTTTTTAGGACTTTACAAATAAACTCATTAAAATCTGACCACAACCCAACAATGTAGGTACTGTTATCATCATCTCCATTTTTTAGGAGAGAAAACTGAGGTCTGGCAGAATTTATTAACTTGTCTAATGCCAAAGGGCTGTAAGAGGAGGAGCCTAGTTTGAGCCCTAGAAGTCTGTCTTCAGAGATAATCCTCACCACTGGGTCAGGCTTCTGCTCCCTGACAATTTTCCCAGCCCCCTCACCATGTTCCAGTCCCCTGGTCATGCTCCCTCTCCTCTGACCATTCTCCCAGTCCCCTGACCAGACTCCCAGCCTCTCGTTAATGCTCAATCCATTACCTGGAGGAAGTAAGTGTCTTCCTCCATAACAGGTAGAACTAGGCCACCCCTGTTGCTCCAGGAAGACACTTACAGAGAGAACACCCACCCTCGTGACAGAGAACAAGGGCAGAGTGCACTGGAAAATGCATTTTGCAGGAGGATTTCTGCACAGGAGAAAGCTTTCACACAGCTCACAGGGGGTCACCTGGGCCTCAGATCCAGCAATTGGTATTATGGTAACTACTTAAATGAATCCTGATGGTCAAGAAATAAATTGAATAAAATAGATAACTAATAAGGAACTACTGTATAGTACAGGGAACTCTACTCAATAATCCGTAATGGCCTATATGGGAGAAGAATAAAAAAAGAGTGGATATATGTATAACTGATTCATTTTGCTGTACAGCTGAAACTAACACAACATTGTAAATCAACTATACTCCAATAAAAATTTTTTAAAAGTACTGAATGCAGTAAGTTCTATTTTTAAAGGGGCCTCCTTTCAATAGCACTATTGAGTGTGCTTTGGGGCTTTCTTGGGAATTCTCTTGGCAATGAGAATGTGGACTATGTCTCCATACTGGGTTAAAATCTATTGCTGGGTGTAGTACTTTCACTTTGAGTCATCAGATATGCTGTCCTTCCTGAATTGTTAAGAAATTTTTCATTTGCATACGAGCAAAATCTGACTTCAACTAGTTTACGGAAAGAATTCACTGTGAGGGTAATGGCACGGCTTGTACAACCAAAAGGATAAAACCAAAGATAGCCCATCAAAAGCAAATGGGACTAAGGACTACAGGTCCAGATTCTAATGCCCTTGCTCATCTCTGCTCCTGAGTATGCTCAGTTCCCTCTCCTTTCTTCCCCTCTCCTCTCTTTCCTTCCTATTACATACCCTCCCTTCCTTCCCTCTCTCCTTTTTTCCCCTTCCCCCTCCTTCCCACTTTTTCTCCAGACATATATTTTTCTCTTCTACTGTAAACATAATACTTTATACTCAGGATTAGTTCTGCCAAATACCAATACCAAATATAACACTGATCTCCATTATTCCAAGTACAGGAAAAAAATTGGTATTTAAAATTTTTATTTTACTTGTTGATAGGTAAGGCCTGGGTCAGCAAACACTTTCTTCAAAAAGCCAGGTGATAAATGTTTTAGTCTTTTTAGGCTATGTTGTCAAAGTCGTGACTACTCAAATCTACCATAATAGTGAAAACACTGTCATAGATAATAAATAAATGAATGAGTGTGGCTATGTTTCAATAAAATTTATTTAATTACAAGAGGCCTGTACTCAACCTCCAGGCCACAGTTTGCCAGTTCCCAGTTTAGGCTAAATCATCTACATAATCTTTCCAAGTGTTCTTTTTTCACTGTGGACTTAGGTATTTTAGGTGACTCATCAAGGCTACTTGTAGCTGATTATGGTTAGAGATTAGTTTGAATTGCTCAGATTCTCCTAACCCAGCAAATTTACCCAACCATATACCATTATAAAGGGTCACTTTTGTCTTTATACCAGCCTGTTCTCAATCAACAGAGACAATAAACATTAGTCTCATTTAAAGTAGTATGGATTCTTTTTTCTATTTTGATGTATAATAATGTCAAAACTCTGTAATAGCTTAATCACTGCCTTAGCTGTTGTACAATTCTCATTTCCTCTTGGCTTTCCTAAAAAGCAATAAAGCAGCATTTGTTCTGAATTAAAAGCTTGATCTAGTATTAAAACTAATTTCTTCTGCTCAGACATTTCTACCTGCCAGTGATGCTTCCTGCAAATAAATCGTTCTGCTTGCCCTCCAAAACTCATGACATCCTGCCTTTCTCCAACATGGAAGTCCATAATTCCTTGATACTTTGTATTGATAGATTGCCACCTAAACACCGTTTCTAACTATCACTTTAGAAGATTGGTTGGTTTGTTGATTAGTTGACGGTTCTTATCTGTTATCTTCTATTTCTAGGTGATTTGTGATAGTTAACTTTGTGTATTAACTTGACTAGATCATGAGAAACCCATAAATTCAGTTAAATATTATTTCTGGGTGTGTTTGTGAGAGCACTGAATCAGTACACTGAGTAAAGTGGACTGTCTTCCCCAGTGAGGGTGGGCATCATCTTTTACTTCATGGCCTGAGAAGAACAAAAAGGTGAACAAGGGAAGATTTACTCACTCTCAGCCTGACCACCTGAACAGGGACATCAATCTTCTGTCCTCAGCTTTCTGGTTCTCAGGCCTTCAGACCTGGACTGGAATCTTCCAACTACACAATTGGCTTTCCTGTGTCTACAGCTTGCATTGCAGTGGGCAGATTGTGGGATCTCTCAGCCTCCGTAATTGTGTGAGCCAATATCATTCATTTATATATACATTTATCCATATATCCCCTATTGGTCCCTTTTCTCTGGAGAACCCTGACTACTACACCACCCTAGAAACTGAAACTACCCAGTAACCTTATACATTTACTTATTTATTCATGTCTGCTTCTTATTTCTGCTCTACTTTGTACCATTGACAATCAGTGATATATGGAATATTATACTCTAAAACTAGCCAGTGGCCAGGTGAACACTGAACAGACATTAAAATACAGGGTATTGATAATTCCAAAGCTTTTTTCTGGCTCAAATCCAGTAAAGCAGATTTAAAGAGGCTGACTATAATGCCTACAACTCCCACTGCCCTTTGCTAAGGGAAACCAATACATTCCCAAACCCCTGCTGAGAAAGCAATCCTAGGCAGAAATTACCTATTCACTACCAAGTGAGACTGGCATCATCTTTAGGGCTAGGTTAGTACTTGACCCAATCAAGCCAAAATATAAGTTTATCAGTGACAATCAGCTTTAAATGAAAGCTCTGCCTAAATAGGAAAAAGAGAAGTTAGGATCAGGAGATTCTCCCCTGGAATTTGACCTAGAGATATGCCTAGAGCATCATTCAGTTATTAGTATGGACAGAATAGAATGAGATTCCAAAAAACAAAAAACAGATACAGAGAGATCTGTTAAATCACATTAACGAAGTATGCCTAAGTGATAACTCAAGAACTCTTACTGTGATTAGGGGACCCACATAGTGCAGCCAACCAAACTGCCCTGGGTCCTGACATATCTTCAAAGCCATCAAATATGTTCCCATTTTGGAGAGGGCTTGGTCTCTCTGGGTATCTCTGGATCCTATGATTTTCTAGTTTCTTTTATCGACACATGCTGTTTGATAATAACCCATTAGAGATAGTCTAAATTGAGTCTTATTTTTATCCTAAAAATAATAACTAACACATATCCACTGAACTCAAAGAAACAAACAAACAAAAAACACATTAAAAAAAACAGAGAAAAACATCTTAGTTCACATGTAACCAAACAGAATGTGAAGAGAATATAATATTGTTAAAACAAAAGGTTTGGCAATTCTTATTTTATTTTCTTCCTATGTACTGATGTTTGCACCATAAATAGGGAGATATTGAACAAAGTTAATAACACCACATTAGAGCTACATAATGTTTGGAACACGCTGTTCTTATGAGACTTATCAAAAAGTGTTATTAGCAATGAACAGAACAGTGAGGGTAATTAGTGGAGGATTACTTTTAATAGATATTAACTTTATTTAGATCTTTTAAGTGTGGGTAATTGGGTGGGTGCTGTGAAAATAGCAAACATGGATAAGTTGGATGTAAGCAAAAGATTTATTTTTAATGAACAAAAGACTTAATTTTAATAAAAATTGAAAGAATAGCTAATTCTGTGGGAAGCTGATATAATCCTTTTTACACATCATGGCATTCTTTATGTAAAGTTCATAAAGATATGTAGAAGCTTGGAATTAACTTGATTTAAGTATGAAAGTTTTAGATCTTTAAAAGGCAATATCTCTGTTGTACTGACATGAAAATAAAATTTATTTTCGAGGTACCCCTCCCAAAAAAGCAGTTGTTTTACGATTAGTTTATGCTTCATTTCAAGCTATGATGTGTAAGAAATGTAATGACCTTGTTTAGAAATATTTGTAAGTGTTCAAAAAGTTATTCAAGAGCAGTCTGGCTTTTTATAGTGATCTGAGAGAGTATCATCTCTAGTTAGTTTAAGATTACAGCACTGGGCAAAATTATCTAATAATATGATCAACATTTTCCATTTGTTAGTCATTAATATTTCATTTGTTAAACTGATTTCAGTAACCAAATTCTATTCATTAAATCACAATGTTATTCACTGATTTATTTACTGAGTGCTCACATAGTACTCAGTGCTTTTCCTATTTTTCTCAATAAAAATGGTTGTCTGTTATGTTAGTGTTCTGTGGATTAGCAAATTTATAAATACATTTCATGATATTTAGAAGTATATTTTTCCTCACAGTGAATTTTTCAATGACACAAAACATGTTTACTAATAAACCCAAGTATCTTCACTTCCTCTGGAAAAGAAAGCCAAAAGTGGATAAACTTATGCTTATAATTAATGCCTCAGTATTTTCTCTAACTTGGAAATGTTTTATATATTCAATGAATATCAATCATTAACTTATCTCAGAATAACTTTAAGGTTTCAAGTTACCAAAATGATTTTGGGACTGATTTTTAAGTAAACACACCATAAAGCATAATTATTGTTGAGAAGTCCATTTATAAATTTTCTCTTACATCTAGTTAATTTACTTGTTTTTAACAATTATGTTCAGATTACTCATGAAAATATCTTGAGACACTAAACAGCTAACCATCATCTAAAGTTAACTTTCTTGCTGACAAATTCTGTAATAGATATAACATGAGCTTATTTGACTTTTAGTAAACCTAGGTGGGATAAAAGTTGTATATCTACATTATATTTAATACCAATAGCTCTAAAAAAACATGCTTATTTAAATTAAACAAAAAAAAAACCTTAATTAGCTTTTATTTATTGAAGAGTATCCTAGATCATATGAACCTGAACAACATTTAAGTTAGGTTTTTTAGTTTTTCTGAGAGTATACTTGATTTATGTAAATGCTTAATTTTCTTTACGCCCATTAAAAGTGCTCTTTAAAAATTAATTTTGGCAATACCATCTGGAGGTAGTAAAATGCCACACATCTATAACATATATACATAGACATATATAAAAATATAGACAGACAAAAACAGAGAGCTTATAGCTTTCACTTAATCATGTGACAGGTACAATAATACAAAACTCAATATTTAAAAAAGAGTTGGATCTGAACCATGCCATAGTGCAATTTCTGACATATGGCATAAGTTAAGTTATGTGCTCAGATGGCTTAAACTTTTTATTAATATTTGTGGAGAAGACTTTTAAGATTTTTATTTCAACTACTTTCCAAACAGCTTGTCCTCATTTTTTGTTTTTTCCTTCTGATAATAATTACCTCCCTGATGTTTGCATTTCAAAGAGATGGCTCTCAGTTCCTAGAGAAGACCAGATAGAATATTTACATCTCCAAAGCACAGAGAAAGAATACAAGTTCCTCCAAGGACTTTTGTTTTCTAAGGTCAGATTATTTACAATACCTACAAGCCTTCTGAAATAAATGGGGGAAGGGGGTGGGATTGATAAAAAGAATAGGTGGGCTTTTTCTGTTCTTGTAAAGAGTCAATTTGTAGGACAGATGCTTTTAACTCCTCAAAGAATTGGGTAATGACCTGAGTGATAGCAAGACACTAATCTACCAATCCAAGTACATTATCTTCAATTTGCTTCTTTATATCAAGGTGAAGGTTTTCAACTAAGACAGGAATCAAAAGACTACTATGTTTTGGAGTTAGAGCTGTTTTCCCAAGTTCCTCAGTAGTTTATGCTGTGAACTTACCTTGAAGTTTTGTGAGTCCTCTAATGGTAGCCACCCATCATGTACTCCCAGAACCTTTCCAAGATGTCAGAACCTTTCTGGGAACCATATATACATTAAATAAAGTTTGTTTGAATTGTAGAGCTGCACACAAGGGAGCAGAGCTTGAATCAAAGAGTGACTCACCCACAGCCATCAGTAACAACAAGAGGAACAGTGAACAGTTCAGCAGCCACCTGCCTGTACATCTTGTCCCACAGGCCATTAGCAGTCAGCTCCCAATACCATCCTGGGCGTCAAAAACTGTTAAAAAAATTATTAAAGAAGACAATTTAGGTGATACGAACTTTAACACTTAATGAAATGGACAGTCTCCTTGTGGAGAACTGCAAAACGGGATAGAGGGCAATAAAATTTTATAGGATAAAGAATAAAGAACAAGGAAGAGATGAATAAAAATATCTGATTGGCTGGGGCCACACAGTCAACCTTGTTTGGGGTGAGAAGACCTAGAGTTGGTTTGGCGTTTGGGGACTGGCTGACTGAATATACTGTTCTAATCAAGCACAGCATTTATAAGGACACAAAAGTTACCTAAGTTTCATCTATTATGTGGCACCCCAGGCAGGAGTGGCTCCATCCTGGGCGTAGAAAATTATTTCAACATCAGGCATTCAGATAGTGAAATAACTTGGTCTGATGTCCCCAAGTTGGAAACTGCTAAAGCAGGACTTCAAATTCAGGTCTACCTATAGTCACTCCAAACATTTCGATGTTTCATGAAGTCAACCTTCAGAGACATGGTGTTTTAAGATGCTCTAAATTGTAAACAAGTTTCATATGAGCAAATACATGGTTTTATAACAATGAGAGATTTTATTTTGGCAGTCTACTTATAAAGCTCAGATGTAAATAAATCTGCAAACAGAATCAATAACAAATTATCAACGTCATTGCTTTAGCCAGGTAGAATGAAGACAAAAACTGGAGGTTATTATTTATCTGATAAATCCACACTTGCCCAAAGAATCCACAATGCATTATTTGTATATGCCACCACATTTAGATGTACCACTTGCATACATCATTTTATACAATTGACAGTCCTCCTCTGTTCTAAGCCTGTTGAAGGCAAAAGCTATTTTTTTGATACGGGCATATGGACCATTTGTTAAATTAACATTTTCTCTATGTATTCATCCAAAACGAAAGATTTAATTATCTTTGCCTTTTTCCTGAGTTTACGCGTTCATCATCTGCAGTAGGTGGCCTATCGGATTTAAGTTTGAAATGGAAAAGGATAAGTTGCTATGGAAAGGATTTCTAATTACAAATTATACTGTGTAACTTAGGAAGACAGAAAAGAAAGTATTTTCAAAATTATGAGCCTATAATAGGATTCTTAACAAATAGCATCTTAATTTGCTAACTAAATAATTAGCCTTTCAATAGCAGCACTAATTGATGAAATCATTATTTCAAACTGCCACTGGAGAAGAGATTCTTTTGGTCAAACTTTTAGTTTTGTTTTTACTTTCCGAGGGAAAATATCCAGCTGAAGAAAACAACTGGTGCGTGTTCTAGAAGGTCAAATCAGGGGCCAACCAGTGAAATGACCAAAGGGTGATTTGCAGTTATATTCTGGAAGGGTAGCAAAAATAAATGGTAAAAATATTCTCCATAAACTTTTTTACAACCCATTAAATTCTTGAATTTTAGACTCTCAAACATTCTGTTATCTCCTATTTGCTTTTGTAAAGTAAAATATTTGTTCAGCATTCCTTTACTGTATGATAATGATGCGTTAGGATTAATTTCCTGAATCATATGCCAAATCATGTGAAACAGATTAGTCAATCTACGATATATTTTAAAAATTGTGTTTCAAGTCCTGAAAATTGGTAGTCCAACTATATAGCATACGGTATGTTTCCAGGATTTGCTTTAAAGCACCTCCCCATTGTTCTAGCAATGGTCAATACATATTGACCAAAAAAGAATTATCATTTCTTTTTTGGCTGTTTCATCTTTCCAGTCTAATTTTCTGCATTTCTTGCTCTTAAATAGATATAGGTTTAATCGTAACGTGCTAAAACTATGTATCATATTGGCTCTGTTGAAAATGTTCTTATAGACTTGTCTAACATATCTATTGATGTAATATCCTTGTGGGCTAAAGCTGAAGGGAGAGTACTTCCAGCAAAGGCAAAACACATAGGTCAGACATAAATTAGTTGTAATAAAATGGCAATATAATTTAAATTAATATGTATTATTATCATTAATTTTAGTATTTCAAGACATAATTTTCATTTTTATTATGTTTTTAATATCTTGCTGACATTTAAATCTAGCTGTTTGTTTCCTAAAGATTATGTGATGTCTAGACTATTTGTATTTGTGTTATTGGGAAAGAACAATTGACAGGGTTCTTAGAAACAAAGAGGTCTTTTTACATGCAATCTCTCGAAAAATTAAGTTTACTACCAAAAAAAAATAATAATACACTTGCTCCAACTCTTTGGCCAGATTAGAACTGGAGGATGTAGTAACAGTATTTTTAAAGTGACGTATATACACAACTTAATGATTTTGATATTCTAGTTTTCAAAAAGATTTTTTGATTGTGTTCTTTTGACAATTATAAAGTGCACTGCCAAACTGACAGGCTGGAAAGACTGAAGCGGCTGTATTTTTACAGATGAAGTATTGTACCTATTGGCAGATTCAAGTGCTGAAATCAGTTGTCCATTTTTCAAAGATATTAGCTATGTAGATCAGATAACACCTGGGCTCTGACATTTGCTCTGACTGAAAATTGGTTGTAAGTATACATTTAAGTGTTGACTTGGATCTTTGAGTATCACTATTTTTTTCAGTCTTGCCTGTATCAAACCACCTTTCTAAATGTAAACATTTTCTACATGTTGGCAGAAGCATCAGTGAAAAAAGTATGGTGGATGGAGTACAATGAATAATGGTCCAATGCTCATAGGCTAATCTTAGTAGAGAATTTATGATTTTGGTATTCTTCCCCAAGCAGTGATTCTCAATCCCTTTGAGGATGTCATTCCCTTGAGAATATGAAAGTTATAGAATAGCACTGTCCAAAAGAAATATAATGTGAGTCGCATAATAGTAAATATTCTAGCATCCACATTAAAAGATAAAATAAAAATGACTGAAATTAAAATGAGTACTAGAATAAACAGTTGTTTCTCAGTATCCATGCGGGGATTGGTTTCAGGAGTCCCCAGGGCCCCTAGGGATGCTTAACTGCTTTATATAAAATGACGTAGTATAATAAATACAGTCAGCCCACCCTATGGGCGGGTTTAGCATCTGCAGGGACTGAAATTCCAATCCCTGGTTGGTTGCATCCACAAATGCAAAACATGTGGATACAAAGGGCTGACTGTACATAACTTTATATGTATATAGGTATATAAATAAGACATATACATAATTATCTCAAAATATCTATCAAAATAATTTGAGATATTTTAATGTTTTTTCAACTAATTCTTTTTTTTAACATCTTTATTGGAGTATAATTGCTTTACAATGTTGTGTTATTTTCAACTAATTCTTAAAAATCTGATATGTATTTTACAATTAGAGCACATCTCAATACACACACTAAATTTTAATTGGATATATGTGATCTGTATTCAAATTTCATAAAATTTACAGTTGAAAAATTATCCTTACATATGTACAAGTTGTTCCAAACATATTTATGCTTTACAGTAACTTAACTGAACACCACAAAATAATTTTCTTTAATATTTACATTCACATTGACAAGACAGGTTAACTTTGGGAAAAACTGATTTAACTTTGAGGTAAAAGCATATTACTTTCAAGACTGTTAACAGTCTAAATTAAGTAAATTCAATACTTCTTGTTTTAATTCCCATAGAATTCAAAGCATCATTACATACATTGAACAGCAACTCTAAATTTATCAATATCAACCAAATTCTTCAATTTTTTCTTACAGACTTCATAGCCAATTTGTATCATACTATCAATTACGACTATATTTTCTGCATATTGATTCAAGTAGGAAAATAGGTAGAATCAGTATTATTGATTTATACTATGGAAATTTTAAATCAACATGTTATTTTACCTGCCTAAGTCATGACTAAATTTTCCTTTTCTTACAGGTTCAAATTTATCTCATTCATGGGCAGTGCGATTTTAGTGAGGTAATATAAATCACAAGGCCATTTTTTGTCTTTGTTTGATGAATATTCTTGTAAGAACTCTTTTTTTTTAAAGAAAATCTAGAATTGGAATTAATATTACAGTAAACCATTGAAAACTTTTTCCATGATTCAAAGTAATTTTTCCATGATTCCAGTGATTATAAGGAATCATTAATGATCATTAAAGTAATTGTCTTCTATTTCTTTCAGCAGTTCAATAAACTGCCAAGGTTTCACAGTACCTGCATACATAAAATAAAATATCAACAATACCCGTGACACTTTCCATAGAATCTGCTTCAAAAAATTTTGTGAAATAGTTTCAACATGTATCCCACAATGGAAAAAAGCAAAAAGGGATTTATCACTATTTTGTTTTAAAACCCCAATACCTATAGATCTTTCAGCTAAAATAACAGAAGCAGCATCCATCATTATAGAAACAAATTTTTCATATCTAGCTGAATTCTCCATTCATGGATATAAAAACTTGAAATTTCTATTTCACAGAAATTTCTGTCTGCACTGTTTAACTACAACACCCCATTCCTGGGATATGCAACCCAGGGATAAGTTCTACCCAATCACAGTGCATGATTCTTTTAATGTGCTGTTGAATTTGGTTTCCTAGTATTCTACTGAAAAATTACTGGCCACTAATTTTCTTTTTCTGCGGTATTCTTATCTGAGGTTGGTGTCAGAGTAATGCTGGCCTCGTAAAATGAGTTTGGAAATGTTCTCTCCTCTTAAATTTTTAAGAAAAGTATGAAAAGATTGATTAATTCCTTTTTAAAAAAAATCTTTTCTGGAGTACCATTGCTCCACAATGCTGTGTTAGCTTCCACTATACAATAACGTGAATCAGCTATAGGCATACATACATCCCCACATCCCCTCTCTCCTGCATTCTCCTCCCAACTCCCTCACCCCACCCTACCCCTCTAGGTGGTCACAAAGCACTGAGAGCCCATCTCCCCGTGCTATGCAGCTTCCTCCCACCACAGGTCCACTCCACATTTGGTAGTGTATATATGTCAATGCCACCCTCTCACTTTGTCCGTGCTTACACTTCCCCCTCCCCAAGTCCAGAAACAAGTCATGGATCATGGGACCCTGGCAGTGGTGTGCTGCACAGGCTCCTGATTTGGTGTGGCTAGTGACCTGTGCTTGCACACAGGATTCTCGGTGGCTGCAGCAGCAGTGTTGGCATTTCATGACTGTCCCTGGGGTCAAGCTGATAGCTGTGGCTTGTGCCCATCTCGGGAGCTCATTTAGGTGGTGCTCTGCCTTCTCTGGACAGACAGGGAAGGAATCCCCTCTCCTCACACACCCCAAAACAATGGTCTTTTGCCTCTTAGAAAGCTCCTTTTTCCTCGACTCCCTCCCAGCTAGCTGTGGCACACTAGCCCTCTTCAGGCTGTGTTCACACAGCCAACCCCAGTCCTCTCCCTGGGATCTGACCTCTGAAGCCCAAGCTTCAGATCAAAGCCCCCACCTGCCCTGGCGGGTGAGCAGACAAGCCTCTCAGGCTGGTGAGTACTGGTCAGCACCGATCATCTGTGCGGGAATCTCTCCGCTTTGCCCTCTGCACCTCTGTTGCTGTGCTCTCCTCCATGGCTCCGATGCTTCCCCCACGCCCACCCCCTTCTCCGCCAGTAAAGCGTCTTCCTAGTGTGGGGAAACTTTTCCTTCTTCACAGCTCCCTCCCAGAAATGCAGGTCCTGCCCCTATTTTTTATCTCTGTTTTTTCTTTTTTCTTTTGCCCTACCCCAGTACGTGGGGAGTTTCTTGCCTTTTGGGAAGTCTGAGGTCTCCTGCCAGCATTTCGTAGGTGTTCTGTAAGAGTTGTTCCACATGCAGATGTATTTTTGATGTATCTGTGGGGAGACAGGTGATCTGAATGTCTTACTCCTCCTCCATCTTGAAGGTCCCCCTGATATTAATTCTTTAAATGTTTGTTAGAATTCATCAGTGGGACCACACTCTTCCTAAGATTTTCTTTGTTAGAAAATTTTTTATTAAGATTCAATCTCATTACTTGTTATTGGTGTGTTAAGATTTTCTATTTATTCATGATTCATTCTTGGTAGGTAATATGTTTGTAGGAATGTACTCATTTCTTCTAGGTTGTCCAAATTATTGTTGTATAACTGTTCACAGTAATATCTTATGAAACTTCGTATTTCTATCGTTAAAACTGTAATGTCTGTTTTTTCTTTGATAATTTTCTTTGAGTCCTCTGTCTTTTCCTATTTAATACAGTATTGGAAGCCCTAGCCAGAGCAATTTAGCAAGAAAAGAAAAAATGGTTACCAAATCAGAAAGTAAGAAATAAATCTAGTTAACATCTTAACTTTTATGGTGAACATTTTTCAATATATTCAAATATCAAATCATTATGTCATTTACCAGAAACTAATACAATGTTATATGACAATAATATTTCAATAACAAATAGAAAAAAAAGAAAGGAAAAATGAAATTGTTTCTGTTTGCAGATGACATGATCTTATATATGGAAAACCCTAAAGGATCCACCAAAAAAAAACTGTCAGAACTAATGAAAAGTTTTGGTTTCAGGACAGAAAAGCAACATGCAAAAATAAACTGCATTTCTGTACACTAACAACAAACAAAATCAAATCATCAAAACATGACAAAATAACTTTAAATAGAGGAGAAAATAAAAAAAAAAAGAACTACAAAGACAACTTGAAAACAAGGAATAAAATGGCAATAAGTACGTACCTATTAATAATTACTTTAAATGTCAATGGACTGAAGGTACCAATCAAAAGACACAGAGTGGCTGACAGGATAAAAAATAAATCCTTCAATATGTTGCCTGCAAGAGACTTACTTCAGGGTGAAAGACACACACAGACTGAAAGTGAGGGATGGAAAAATTTCATGTGAATGGAAACAACGAGAAAGCAAGGATAGCAACACTCATATCAGACAAAATATACTTTAAAACAAAGGCTATAATGAAGACAAAGAAGGGCATTATATAATGGTTAAAAAATCAATACAAGAAGAGGATACTATGCTCAACATACACTCACCCAATAAGGAAGTACCTAAATATATAAAACAAATACTAACAGACATAAAGGAAGAAATAGACAATAATAGTAGGAGACTTTAACAGCCCACTGACATCAGTAGAAGGATTACCCAGGCAGATAATCAATAAAGCAACAGAGGTCCTAAATGACATGGTAGACCAGCAGTTGGACTTTATTGATATCTACAGAACACTACATCCCCAAGGAGCAGAACACACATTCTTCTCAAGCATGCATGGAATGTTCTCCAGAATAGACCACATACTAGTTCATAAAACAAACCTCAACAAATTTAAAAGGATAGAAATTATATTAAGCATGTTTTCTGACCACAAAGGTATAAAACTAGAAATGAACTACAGAAAGAAAAACAGGGAAAGCACAAACATGTGGAGACTAAACAACACGCTTGATGAGCCAGGCTCATCAAGAAAAATAGAGTCAGGACCCAAATGAACAAAATAAGAAATGAATGCAAAGAAATAACATCAAATACCACAGAGATACCAAAAATAATGAGAGAATATTGTGAATAGTTATATGACAACAAATTGGAGAATCTAGAAGAAATGGACAAATTTCTAGAAACATACAGCCTGCCAAGACTGAGTCAAGAAGAAACAGACATTTTTAAAAATATTTATTTATTTAAACCATTTTTAAAAAATGAAGATAGTTAATTTACAATGCTGTGTTAGCTTCAGGTGTACAGCAAAGTGATTCAGTTATACACACATATATATACATATATATATTCTTTTTCAGATTATTTTCCATTATAGATTATTATAAGACATTGAATATAGTTCCCTCTGCTCTACAGCAGGTCCTTGTTTTTTATCTACTTTATACATAGTAATAGGTATATGTTAATCCTATCCTCCTAATTTATCTCTCCCCCTGCCCTGCTATCCCCACTGATAACCATTATAAGTTTGTTTTCTATGTTTGTGAGTGTATTTTTGTTTTGTAAATAAGTTCATTCATATAATATTTTTTTAGATTCCACATATAAATGACATCATATGGTATTTGTCTTTCCCTGTCTAACTTACTTCACTTAATATGATAATCTCTAGTTCCATCTATGTTACTGCAAATAAATTACCATATGATCCTGTAATCCTACTCCGGAGCACATATCCAAAGAAACAGACATTTTGAACAGACCGATCACTGTAAGTGAAACTGAATTTGTAAAGAAAAAACTCCCAGCAAACAAAATTCCGAGACCAGATGGCTTCACCCGGGAATTCTACCAAATATATAAAGAAGAACTTATACATACCCTTCTCAAATTAATTCAAAAAACTGAAGAGGAAGCAACACTCCCAAATTGATTCTGTGAGGTCACCATTCCCTGATACCAAAACCAGCAAAGACACTACAAAAACAAAAATACAGAACAATATTTTTGATGTATATAGATGCAAAAATCCTCAACAAAATGCCAGCAAACAGAATCCAACAATAAATAAAAAGGGTCATACACCATGATGAAGGTGGATCAGCAAACATAATACTTAACAATGAAAAACTGAAATCCTTCCTGCTAAATTCAGGAACCAGACAAGTATGCCCACTCTCACCTCTTCGATTTAACATAATAGTGGAAGTTCTAGCAATCAGACAAGAAAAAGAAATAAAAGGCATCCAAATTGGAAGGGAAGAGGTAAAACTAGTTTCATATGATATGATATTCTATATAGAGAACTCTAAAGTCTCCACCCAAAAAGTATTAGAGCTAATAAATAAATTCATCAAATTGCAGGATACAAGATTAATATACAGAAATCAGTTGCAATTCTATATACTAATAATGAAATGTCAGAAAGAGAAAAAAAAATTTTTTAAATCCCATTTAAAATTGCATCAAAGAAAATAAAGTTCCTATGAATATTAGGTTCCTCCTAACCAAGGAGGTGAAATACTTAACAATTTATAATTTCTATGACTATGAATATTCAGTCATCAAAGGTTGCTCACTACTGGATATATGATCACTTACATGTCATATATAGTTTCATATATATCAGCTGTAACCTCAACCTTCTCACACACTCAGAAAACCGTGTCTGAAAGAGGTGATGGTGATATTACTGAAAAATTATATTCAAAATTATATTGTTATTTCTATTGTAAAAATTAGTTGATAATGAAATGTATTTGTTATTTCTAACAGAAAGAAAATTTAAAGATACCTCAAACAGCCCACATCAGTGATGCCCCTTAATAGTTGAGAATAAATAACCTGGTAGATAGAGAACCAGACAACAAATATAAAGAATACAGAGGGAAGTATGCCAACAGATATGATAAAGCTGTCAGAACTTACATAATTTAAAAAACTGGTGCCAAGAAAAGAATCACACTTAAATTATGCCTGCATATTGTTTCTGTCGTGTCATTTTAGGTAGCAAGTACCTTTTCAGTTAATGGTATATAGATAAATATATCATGTGAATTTAGTTGTTCTTGACAATTTTTTGTTGTTTTTTAATAACTAGTTAAGATCTCTTTAAGAGTAATTAAGTACAGAACCTGAACAAATATTCTGAATCAAAAAAAGTAACTGATATTTTGGTGTCAAGAGGAATTTTGATATTACGATTTAAGTGTCAAATTTTGGTGATCAGGTAAACAGTAACCAGTTTAAAAAAAAATCATACTTAAAGGGACTAATTCTGCCTTACTTATTTAATATGTAACATTTCAGGTGTGCTGCCAGGCTAGATTGTGGAGCAATTTTATTATCCCTTTGCCTATCTTGGTCCTTTCACAGGAAACAAGATTTAATGACATACATCCCTTAACAGATCCTACTTCTTTCTGCATAGGACAATTACAATTTGAGGATTCATCTGTTGCAAAAATAACCCGGAGTTGCAAAAATAACCTGTTGAATATTTTTGAGTCATCTGGAAAAATTATTTGCCTGCAGAAGCCAATTATCAGTAACAGCAGAGTTCATGTATTAGTAGGAGAAGAGAAATTGTTTAACATTGCACTCAGCATTGTTGTTGCATTAGAAACTAAAGGGTAAATTTTAAAATTTTTATTATGATTAATAGAAGGCTTATTGCATTCCATATTTCTGCAGAAAGAATTAAAATGCAAGCACTGATGTTTAATAAGATGAGGGGGATTAACACGATAGACAATTACTATGAAAACATTGAAAATATTTTATCATACTTTTAATAACTGTCCTTTTAAAGATATAGATCTCTCCTCGTGATTCATGTACTTATTGTCTTTTGTCTCGAAAATCTTCTAAATTTCTTAATAGAAAGCTTCAAAGAAATCAGTAAAGTTCAAACGAAACAAGTTAAAAATTATTAATTGTGACTCAGCATAAGCATTTTCTATTTCTAATGTCAAGATTTTGTTATATTACAAAAGGCTGCTACATGCCCTTTAATCAATTTAACATTTTATTTAAAGGAACATGTGCACTGTGTGTGTCAAGCACTGTGCATTATGGATACAAAGAAAAATAAGATGTAGTTTCTGCATTCAATAAGCTCAGCATGTAAGAAAACAACCTTGTAAAAATAATTCCAATACCGTACACTAAGTTAATGGAACGTCCCATAAGTAAAACATGGAAAAAGTGCTTCTGCTAGCTTAAGGTTCAAGTTTTCCTGGAGGGAGTAATGTTTGAATTGAGCCAAGATGATTGACTTAAATAAGTAAAAGAGGGTGGAACTACAAACCCAAAAATAGTCTTACATTCTGATATAGCTTTAAGCCACACTTCCAGTTGTACCTAGGAGTAACCTAAAGCTAACATTTCGGATCTGATTTATGTTGGTACTGTGTAGAGAACAAAGTAGCAGGAACACTCATCAAGATATGAACTTATTTTTAACAACAGGATACAATAATCAGGAAAGACATAATTATTATATTATTACTATTATCAGTCATTCATAGCCTAATACACTATATGTTTGTTTTTACTTTAACTTATACCAAGAGTGAGCAGGATTGTAAGAAAGTAACATTAAAATGAATAAACCTGGAACAACTTTCAGGTAAGTTAAGAAGTTGTCAGAAGAATGCCTGAGAAAAGTTTTATACACAATACAAGTCCTTTGGGCCTACATTCCAAGTTTTCCTTGTTCAAATCTGAATGGTCTTGAAGAAATAAAAGCCAAGGTCTGCACTGTAGAGAAGCCCAATGCCCCTCTGACAACTCAGAAATACTACTTCAAAGCTCTGTTTTATTTAGAAATACTAGTAAAGAAGGCATGAATAGCAGGGTAAAAAGTAACTCATTGCCTCTTACTACAAAAAATTAATGGGGACCTGGCTTACAATGCACAGATATAGTTTCTGGCAGGTAGTGGCCCATTTTCTATGCAAATTTTAAAAGTAAGTAAAATATATCTTTTGGTGTCTTGGCTTCTCTTTGTTGTACTTAGTTTGTACTTTTGCTGTACTCTTTCATGATAACATTAGTAAAAACAAATCTTAGATTTAGAGAGCCTCCTTTTCCTGATCTGCAAACTTGCCATACATATTTCACATGATTGACAGGAGAATTCAACAACTAAAACAATTCCTGGCCTAGAACTTTACTGAAAAGGATAATTTCCCTGTGTGTCCTATCATGGACCCTCTACCACCTTAGAAGCCTGGAAGCCTAATGCTATTTTTTTTCCCTCTCCACTTACATTCATATAAAACTCATTCATACTATGGTGTAAATGACTAAATTACACCTTCAACTGTTACAAAGTAAGTGGTAGATTTTATTTTAGCAAGACTCTTATCTTGCCAAGCCAAACATGTAGCAGCTGAGTAGCAACTTCTAACATCAATATAATGGCAGAGGAGAGTGAGGAGACAGGAAGCACAGCAAATGCCCTGGTCTCTTTTTAACGTATATTAATTGTGCTTCTCGAACAGGTGGTTTGATTGTCTTAACTCAAAAATGTGTCATATTTATTTTGTATAAAGAATGCAGTACTCGAAGCCAGGTGGCTGGATTCTCAGAAAATTGAATGCTAAAACTGATTAAACTGAAGCAAAACAAAACTACTTCACAACTTTGTAAACACTAAATGTAACTATTATAGAAGGAGCCATATTAGCAATTGTGTCTGACATTGTCAAACACACAAAAAAGGCTATGTACTTAACCTTCTTGTCATCATATTTGGATTTTTTATTAAAGGAAATTAGGATGCTATTCTTAACCATGCACAGCTGTCTGTACAGTGAGGTCTGGGCTCATTTTGGATTATGATCTCTGAGTTTTCTTATTTAGCTTAGTGACAAATGGCTCATCAGTGCCCCATTCTGCACTACATACCTGCCTTTCCACAGAGTTCATTTTCTCTTACACCTCAGTTTTTCTGGCCTCTCTGATGTCTGTTTCCATGCATTGAATTTATATGTAATCATTAGCAAAAAAATAAAATATAATAACATAGTTATCAGAGGAGAACTACCAAATGCAACCTAGCATATTCACAGCTTTCTTTTATTCCCATTCCCAAGTAATACACACATGTGCATGACCATGTGCGTGTGCACACAAATATATAAGAATCATATTCTATCTTCAAAGCTTTGTCATCTGGCTCGTATCAAATAAAGCAGATAAACCCATTATTCCATCTTATTACATCTGGTAGCAATAGTTCCAATTTAGGTGATTTTGTTTTAAGGAGTTGTGGAACAAAGTAACAAAATAAGGACTTTCACTGTAGTTTAGATTTAATTGTTTTTTAGCTTTTTGGTGGAAAATAATGCTATTTAGGATTCTAGCTCCCCTCCAAAAATCCACAGAATTTCAAAATTGTATTAATTTCATTATATTTCTACACTAGCAAGTCAACAGGGTATAGGCACAAACCAATGACATTTCATTAAATTATGGTGGTTAAAGACATGAAGCCATTAAAACAACTGTCTTAATTGTGAATTTCCCCCTCATTCTGGAACTGTCCTTAGGCAAAATCATGAAGTCTATCTTCAGAGATGCCCTCTGCATTCCAGGGCTTCTCTTTCCCAGCTTTGTTATCTGATCCCCCAAAGCAATCCCCTGGGGCAAAGGCTCTCAGCTTGAACTGATGACCCGCAGTTCTCTATGCCATGACATTTTCCCAGCTCTTCTCTAGATCAGAAGTTATCTATCCAGTGTCCAGTCATCTGTCTGCTTTCCAAAGGTACAATAAATATATAAGTAAACACAAAAACAAATTATCTATGCCAAAAGTTAATGTTGACTTCCCCTTCATAATACCATTTTAACACAGTAATTACATAAATAAAATGACAATCGTAGATATTTGAAAAAACATTTTAGGGGATCATTTATTCATCCACTATCCATCAACCACATCACATAGAAGGTTTTCTACCAATGTGAGTTGAAAAAGAAAAGGGATCCAGGATGGGGCATCCTGGTATAGTGATGAAACACATGGATCTTAAAATCAGTTGGATTAGAAACCTCCAGTTGGGGAAAGTATATATAATTTGGGAGAATTTATTTAACTTTCTTAAGACTCAGTAAATAGGAAAAATTAAGGCATCCATGCATGGAGTGGCCCTGAGCATTAAGTAAAACATTGCATTAGAAGTTCAATAAACATTAACTAGTAATACAATTATCACTGTAATAACAATTGTTTAAAAATAGGAATATGGGGCAAAAAATGGAAATTTCTAGAGGGCACACTATATGTCACGCATTCTATTGGGAATTCATAAATGTAGTACTGTTATATCTCAATTATTAGCCTTTTTCTGCATATTATTTTCTATCTGATCTATTGTTAATTTAAGGCACCTCTTAGTTGAATAAAACCATACACAAAGACTCAACAAAATAGTTAAATATTTTTCAGGAGAAATAATTCAATGTATTTATTCTTAGCAATTTTTTTTTAAATTTCTTGAAACTATGTTAGACTAGGGCAGGGGGAAACAAGAAGGGGAAATACCTAGAGAACAAGCCATGGAGGGAGCCAAATTCCTGATATGGGAAGAGGAATAAAGGTCACCTGTGGTGAGGCTCATGTATTATAGAGAGAATCAGCACCAAATTAATTTTGAGTGTGTACTTCCTGATGATAAACCATTTGTGAATAACCCACCATTCAACTGTCCTTTACCTTTGGAAGTCCAAAAACAGAGTCAGGTTTTATATACTTTCTGTGGGGATCAGGCTAAAGGATAAACTTCAATTTCCAATCAGCATAGGATCAAACATATCAGTTACAAATATTCCATTAGCTAGGGACCTAGTATACACCCAACACTCATGTACATGTTATCTAATTTTATCTCTAGAACACTACTGTTAGGTTAATAGATATTAACCTAACTATACAAGTGAATAACTGAGGCTTAGTTTTCTCAATCTTAAGTATCTTACTCAATGTCACATATGTAGTATAGGTGGAATATAGACATGTGTCGAAATGATTCCTTGATGTACTCAACATAAATCCTGCAGTACTGTTACTGTTTTTCCCCATAGAGGTAATGGTGACAGAGACCTTAGACATAAGAGAAGGAGGAACAAAAGGCAATATTTTCAAACTCAGTAGGATAATGTTATACATTCATATTTTACAGACATAGAAAGTCAAATACTATACGATCTAACTTATATGTGGAATCTAAAATAGTCAAACTCATAGAAGCAGAGAGTAGAATAGTGGTTCCCAGGGGCCAGGGGTTGGAGGGGATGGGGAGATGTTGGTCAGAAGGTACAAAGTATCAGCTACTCAAAATCAACAAGTTCTGAAGAGCTATGTACAGCATGGTGAATATAGTTAACAATATTGTATATCATTATATACTTGAAATTTGCTAAGAGGTGCATTCTCACCACACAAAAAAGAAACAGAATATTAACTATTTGAAATGATGGCTATGATAATTAGCTTGACTGTGCTGATCATAATACATTGTATACATATATCAAAACAACAAGTTGTACACCTTAAATACATACGTTTTAATTTGTCAACTATACCTCAATGAAGCTGAAAAAAACACACCTCATGCTATAAATATATGGATATTTTAATTTAATATTTAGTATTTCTAAAGCAAAAAGGAGAGGAGACTACAGCAAAAGAAAAACAAAAATAAAAATGCAAGAGCTACAAAGCAGACTTGAAAAACTGAATCCTGAGACAACTATTTAAAAGCAAGAAAGCACCCAGTTTGCACCACAGAATCCCCAAAGTTATCAGTAATTGGTGACATCAAGTATGTCCATCAAGTATGCATGGGTAAAGATGACAATGGAGTCAGAAGGATTGTGGTACATCATTTTAAGAAGATCTCTACTTCCACTTTGTATAGACAGCTAAATCTCTATCTTAATCAGTTTGGGATGCTATAAAAAAATACCACAATGTGTGGCTTATAAACAAGAGAATTTTATTTCTCACAGTTCTAGAGGATGAGAAGTCCAAGATTAAGGCACTGACAAATTCAGTGTCTGGTGAGAGCCCACTGCTTGGTTCATAAATGGCCATCTCTTTGTTGTGTCCTCACATGGTGAAAGGAGCAGAGAGCTATCTGGAGTCTCTTTTATTTTTAAATTTTTTTTAATTTAAAAATGTTTTTTGGCTAGGCTCTTGTTAAAGACTTTTTTTTTAATTGGGGTATAGTTGTTTTACAATGCTGTGTAAGTTTCTACTGTACAGCAAAGTGGAGTTCCGTATGCTATACAGAAGGTTCTCATTAGTTATCTATTTTATACGTATTAGTGTATACATGTCAATCCCAATCTCCCAATTCATCCCCCCCACCTCCACCCCCTGCTTTTCCCACTGGAGGTCCATACATTCGTTCTCTACATGTGTCTCTCTATTTCTGCCTTGCAAACCAGCTCATCTGTATCATTTTTCTAGATTCCACATATATGCGTTAATATATGATATTTGTTTTTCTCTTTCTGATTTACTTCACTCTGCATGACCGTCTCTAGGTCCATCCACGTCTACACAAATGACCCAATTTCGTTCCTTTTTATGGCTGAGTAACATTCCATTGTATATATGTACCATTTTCCTTTATCCATTCATCTGCTGATGAACATTTAGGTTGCTCCATGACCTCACTATTGTACATGGTGCTGCAATGAACGTTGGGGTGCATGTGTCTTTTTCAATTGTGGTTTTCTCTGGATATATGCCCAGTAGTGGGACTGCTGGGTCATAAGGTTAGTTTCTTAAGGAACCTCCATACTGTTCTCCATAGTGGCTGTATCAATTTACATTCCCACCAACAGTGCAAGAGGGTTCCTTTTTCTCCACACCCTCTGCAGCATTTGCTGTTTGTAGATTTTCTGATGATGTCCATTCTAACTGGTGTGAGATGATACCTCACTGAAGTTCTGATTTGCGTTTCTCTAATAATTAGTGATGTTGAGCAGCTTTTCATGTGCCTCTTGGCCATTTGCATGTCTTTTTCGGAGAAATGTTTATTTAGGTCTTCTGCCCATTTTTGGATAGGGTTGTTTGTTTTCTTCATACTGAGCTGCATGAGCTGTTTATATATTTTGTAGATTAATCCTTTGTCCGTTGATGCGTTTGTAAGTATTTTCTCCCATGATGAGGGTTGTCTTTTCATCTTGTTTATAGTTTCCTTTGCTGTGCAAAAGCTTTGAAGTTTCATTAGGTCCCATTTGTTTATTTTTGTTTTTATTTCCATTACTCTAGGAGGTGGGTCAAAAATTATCATGCTGTGATTTTTTTTTACATCTTTATTGGAGTATAATTGCTTAACAATGGTTAGTTTCTGCTTTATAATAAAATGAATCAGTTATACATATACATATGTTCCCATATCCCCTCCCTCTTCATGCTGTGATTTATGTCAAAGAGTGTTCTCCTATGTTTTCCTCTAAGAGTTTTATAGTGTCTCATCTTACATTTAAGTCTTTAATCCATTTTGAGTTTATTTTTGTGTATGGTGTTAGGGAGTGTTCTAATTTCATTCTTTTACATATAGCTGTCCACTTTTCCCAGCATACTTATTGAAGACACTGTCTTTTCTCCATTGTATATCCTTATCTCCTTTGCCATAGATCAGGTGACCATAGGTGCATGGGTTTATCTCTGGGATCTGTTTCCTGTTCCATTGATCTATATTTCTATTTTTGTGCCAGTGCCTTATTGTCCCGATTACTGCAACTTTGTAGTATAGTCTGAAGTCAGGGAATCTGATTCCTCCAGCTCCGTTTTTGTCCCTTAAGATTGCTTTGGAATTCGGGGTCCTTTGTGTCTCCATAGAAATTTTAAGATATTTTATTCTTGTTCTGTAAAAAATGCCACTGGTAATTTGTCAGGGATTTCATTGAATCTGCAGATTGCTTTGGGTAGTATAGTCATTTTCACAATATTGATTCTTCCAATCCAAGAACATGGTATATCTCTCCATCTGTTTGTGTAATCTTTGATTTCCTTCATCAGTCTTACAGTTTTCTGAGTACAGGTCTTTTACCTCCTTAGGTACATCTACTCCTAGGTATTTTATTCTTTTTGTTGCAGTGGTGAATGGGATTGTTTCCTTAATTTGTCTTTCTAATCTTTCATTGTTAGTGTATAGGAATGCAAGAGATTTCTGTGTGTTAATTTTGTATCCTGCAACTTTACCAAATTCATTGATTAGCTCTAGTAGTTTTCTGGTGACATCTTTAGGATTTTCTATGTATTGTATCATGTCATCAGCAAACAAGGACAGTTTTACTTCTTTTCCAATTTGTATTCCTTTTATTTCTTTTTCTTCTCTGATTGCTGTAGCTAGGACTTCCAAAACTATGTTGAATAAGGGTGGTGACAGTGGACATCCTTGTCTTGTTCCTGATCTTAGAGGAAATGATTTCAGTTTTTCACCATTGAGGATGATGTTTGCTGTGGGTCTGTTGTATATGCCCTTTATTACGTTGAGGTAGGTTCCCTCAATGCCCAAACTTTCTGGAGAGTTTTAATCATAAATTGGTGTTGAATTTTGTCAAAAGCCTTTTCTGCATCTATTGACATGATCATATGGTTTTTGTTCTTCAATTTGTTAATATGGTTTATCACATTGATTGATTTGCATATACTGAAGAATCCTTTCATCCCTGGGATACATCTCACTTGATCATGGTGTATGATCCTTTTCATGTGTTGTCAGATTCTGTTTGCTAGTGTTTTGTTGAGGATTTTTGCATCTATATTCATCAATGATATTGGTCTGTAGTTTTCTTTTCTTGTGATATCTTTGTCTGGTTTTTGGTATCAGGGTGATGGAGTCCTCAAAGAATGAGTTTGGGAGTGTTCTTCCCTCTGCAATTTTCTGGATGAGTTTGAGAAGGATAGGTGTTAACTCTTCTCTAAATGTTTGACAGAATTAGCCTGTGAAGCCATCTGGTCCTGGATTTTGTTTATTGGCAGATTTTTAATCACAGTTTCAATTTCATTACTTGCGATTTGTTTGTTCATATTTTCTATTTCTTCCTGGTTCAGTCTTGGAAGGTTATACCTTTCTAAGAATTTGTCCATTTCTTCCAGGTTGTCCATTTTATTGGCATATAATTGCTTGTAATAGTCTCTTATGATGCTTTGTATTTCTGTGGTGTCCTTTGTAACTTCTCCTTTTTCATTTCTATTTTTATTGGTTTGATTCCTCTCCATTCCTCTCCATCATCTTCTTGATGAGTCTGGCTAATGGTTTATCAATTTTATCTTCTCAAAGAACCAGCTTTTAGTTTTATTGATTTTTGCTATCATTTCCTTAATTTCTTTTTCATTTATTTCTGATCTGATCTTTAGGATTTCTTTCCTTCTACTAACTTTGGGTTATTTTTGTTCTTTGTTCTCTAGTTCGTTCGTTCTCTCATTCCTTCGTTCTCTAGTACCAAACATTGCATCCAATAACAGCAAGCATATGTGGAACATTCTCCAGGGTAAATCATATGTTAGGTCACAAAAATAGTTTTTAGCATGTATAAGAAGACTGAAATCATACCAAGTATCTTTTCCACCTCACACGTACGAAATTAAGAGCTCAGTGACAGGAGGAAAACTGGAAAATTCACAGTTAAAATTAAATAAAACAGTCCTGAATAATCAATGGGTCAAAGATGAAAGAAAAAAAGAATTTAAAAAATCTTTTAAAAAGTGGAAACAAACATAAAAACTTATGGGATGCAGCAACTGCAGTTCTAAGAAGAAGTTTACAGCACTAATGCCTACATAAGAAAAAAGGAAGATCCCAAACAAAAAACCTAAATTTACAACTAGGAAAAGAAGACAAGCTAAGCCTGAAGTTAGCAGAAAGAAGTAAATAACAAAGATCAGAACAGAAATAAATAAAATAGAGACTAAGAAAAAAAACAATAGAAAAGATCAATGAAGCTAAAGATCTGGGTGTGTTTTTTGGAAAGATAGACAAAATTGACAAACCTTTAGCCAGACCAAGAAAAAAGACAGAAAACTCAAATAAGTAAAATCAGAAATAAGAGGAGACTTTACAATAAAACTACAAAGGGTTAGGGCTTCCCTAGTGGTGCAGTGGTTGAGAGTCCGCCTGCCAATGAAGGGGACACGGGTTCGTGACCCAGTCCGGGAAGATCCCACATGCCGTGGAGCGGCTGGGCCCATGAGCCATGGCCGCTGAGCCTGCGCATCCGGAGCCTGTGCTCCGCAACGGGAGAGGGCACAACAGTGAGAGGCCTGCGTACCGCAAAAACAAACAAACAAACAAACAAACAAACTACAAAGGGTTAAAAGAGTTTATTATGAATAACTATATGCCAAAAATTGGATCACCTTGAAGAAAAGGGAAAAAAAAATCCTAGAAACATACAACCTACCAGGACTGAATCAGACAGAAATAGAAAATCTGAACAAAGCAATTACAAGTTAATGGAATTGAATCATAACTCAAGAAACTCCCAACAAAGAAAAGCCCAGGACCTGATGGTTTCACTGGTGAATTCTACAAACATTTAAAGAAATACTACCAATCCTTCTCAAACTCTTCTGAACAAATGAAGAGGAGTAAATACTTCCAAACTCATTTTACAAGGCCAGCATACCCTGACAAAAAAGCCAGATAAGGTCACTGAAAGAAAATCACAGAACACTATCCCTGGTGAATATATACACAAATATCCTCAACAAAATACTATCAAACCAAATTCAACAGCACATTAAAAAGATCATGCACCATGATCAAGTAGGATTTATCCCTCTGATGCAAGGATGTTTCACAATATACATATCAATACCATGTTAATAGAATGAAGGAAAAAGTCGTATGATCATCTCAATAGATGCAGAAAAAGCACTGACAATATTCAACATCCTTTCATGACAAATACTTTCAACAAATTGCTTACAGAAGGAGTGTACCTCAACATAATAAAGGCCATATGTGTCAAGTCACATGCTCAATAGTAAAAACTTTAAATCTTTTCTCTAAGATCAGAAATAAGATCATTATCTCAATGATATATATGTACTCCCATATTCATCGAAGCTTTAGTCACAACAAAAACAACTTAAGTGTCCCTTGGTGGATAAATGGATAAAAAAAATGATACACACACTCACACACACACACACACATATAAACACATGTACACAAAATGGAATATTATTCAGCCACAAAAATAATGGAAATCTTGCCATATGTGACAACATGTGTAGGTAATAATGGTGTTGTGTGAAGTGAAATAAATCAGACAAAGAAAGATAAATACTGTATGATCTCAATGATATATAAAATCTAAAAAAGCCAAATGCATAGAAATGGAGAGTAAAAAGGTGGCTGCCAGGGTTGGGGTGGAGGGGAACGGGGGATCAGGAGATAGTGATCAAAGGATACAAACTTCCAGTTATAAAATGAATAAGTTCTGTAGATCTAACATACAGCATGGTGACCATAGTTATCAATCCTGTTTATATACTTGAAAGTTGCTAAGAGTGTAGATCTTAAATGTTCCCACCACAAATAAAAAAAAACAAAGGGAATTACATGAGATGACAGAAGTATTAACTAACCTTACCATGGTAATCAGTTTGCAATATATATGTATATCAAATCATCACACTGTATACCTTAAACTTATACAATATTATAGGTCAATTATATTTCAATCATGCTGGAAAACTAAACTAAAATAGGTGACTGCCAGGACTTGACCACTGGGCTGTAGTTTGACAACCCCTGCTTTAATCTATTTTTTTCCTCTAATGTAATAAATGGTAATAGCCAAAGTAGAAAATTTATCAGACTCAACCAGTCCCTCAAGCAAAGGAATTTATTACGAAAATGACTGAAATTGAGAAAGATCCTAACATGCTTAAAACGTGCACTCAGTATGATGTATTTTAGACTCTAAGCATTGCAAAGGCTAGAACTGTATGTTTTGTAATTCTAAGTGCCTAAAGTTATTATACAGAAATAAAGGTTTTACATGATGTCATTGAGAGAATACTAAATTAGGTATCAAAATCAATTTTAAATGAATGCTGTTAATAACTAAATAAGTCAAACAAAAATGTGTGAATTTTCCTTTTTAACTTATTTCATCTGAACCTGAAATTTCTACTGTGAATATATGACTATATATGTATTGTGTAAATAGTGAAAGAAAAAATAAATAAAAAGAGAAAGAAATCACCTTGGCTTGAATAACAGTAGCTCACATCAATTCTAAGAAACTGTAACATCAACTTTTCTGGCAAGACTCCACTGGTGGTGTTTATTTTTCATTAAACTCTGATTCTTGACAGAATAGCTTACCAGCAGTAAAAATAAAAAAATAATAAAATGAAATACAGAGAAAAATAACCTTGAGCCATCCTAGGTAGAATCATTCCTTTAATCAAGCCAGAAAGATTAAAAACATACTTTCAAATCTTTTTTTCTAGTACTGAAGTTGCTATCTAAAAATAATTTTGAATACCAAGTAGAATGCATGAATTTTGGATTTGGAGTGAGCCTTTTTAATACTGAGATCACTCTCAGATTATTTGAATTTAATGAAATTGGCACCAAGATGACAGTAATAATGATAAAACATTTAAAGGTTCAAAGAAAAGGAAAAGTTGGGCTTCCCTGGTGGTGCAGTGGTTAAGAATCCACCTGCCAATGCAGGGGACATGGGTTCGAACCCTGGTCCAGGAAGGTAACACATGCCATGGAGCAACTAAGCCTGTGCACCACAACTACTGAGCCTGAGCTCTAGAACCCATGAGCCACAACTACTGAAGTCCACGTGCAGCAAGGAAGACCCAACGTGGCCAAAAATAATAAGTAAATAAATTTATAAAATAAATAAATAAAAAAGAAAAGTAAACATCAATATAATATTCGTTGGTATTAATTGGTGAATATGATACAGAGTAAGCTGATTGTGAACATTTTCATATCAACTACACATTTGTGTAGTGAGATGTTAATAAAAAACAGATGGTATGGTGAGTTAAAACTGCTAATGTAAAATATGTGATACGGAGTGCAGGAGTTGAAATATTTCACCTGGGCCAGATCAAGATGCCAAGGTAACAATGCATGAAATCCACTATGTCAGAAATAAGTGCCATTTCTTCTTTTCCAAAATAAAGCATACTTACATATACCCTTTTTATGGTGAACAGTCTCCCTCAACAAATTTTTGGTACGTCAGCTTCAATTCAGACCATTCACATTGTTCTCAAAGCCTATAATCTCTGGGAGGTTTTCTCCTATACTGTGAAGGATATGAAGGAAAATAAATCAAGGAGGGAAAGGAGGAATAAGAAAGTAAAAGAAAAATAGGATAAAAACACAGATGGAAAGGAAATTCCACCCTGTCTCCCTCCCCTTTTTTTTTCCTTAGAAGCGAGAGAACTAGATACAGAAAGAAGTTTGTGAAAAATAGTAGGGATTAACTTTGTTGATTTGGGTTGGTTATTACATCTTCAAAATTTATTACCTACATTCAGATGCTATGCCAAGAGGCATAGTAATAACACCAATTAAGTTTATATAGTTTTTCAAATCTCACTATCAGGAGATTGTTCATCTGTTCCAAGAGCAAGCCATGAAATAGTCTTATGTTTGCCTTAGGTATGATTAAAACCATATAGATAATATTCTATATATATAATACAAGTAATGACCTAATATGGTCCAGGCAATTTCCATGGGATGAGGATGTCTGTACTTTTCTCAGTTTAAATTCTAAAATCTTTTTGTCCTCACACAGAGTAAGAAGCAAAAAACATGACATTGTATTGGCAGTGGGGAATCTTCTGTTCCATGATGGATATCTTCCTTCTAGGAAGAGGAGGTTGCTATTGGGCCTCATTCATTAAGTTGATGTAATGGTGGCATGAACTATCATCCACAGAGATTTTCAATTGAATGTTATCCCACCAATCACTGTCTCACAGCCTAATAGAGTGTCCCTGACATCAGAGTCTGATAAATTGCCCAGTGCCAATTAAAAAAGACACTTTCCCTGTCATTTAGCTGCAATATTCTCCTTTACTAGATTAGGTTCCATAAAAATGACAGGAATGATGAAAGTTTATTTGTAAAATTCTTCAGTTTAATTTGTGAAGCTATGTAGGCTTCCGGGTTTCTGCACTGTGTCCAGAGTCAGGAAGGGCACTTATTGATGTCATTAGAAAACTGCTTCAAGTAGATATTACTGTAACAGATTTACTGAAGTACTCATACTTTTAGAGTAAAGATGAAAAAATTGTGAAGAATAATACACCCATTCATTTTTCAAATATGTGTTGATAACTTCCGAACACCATGCAGGCCTGCTTTCTTGATAGATTAGTAGGCAGCTTAAATTCTGCAATTTCCCTGTGTCCCATACTTCCCCACCTCTCCCAACTCATCTCAAATTGTTGGGTTGTACAAAACGATTATCTTGCCTACAGACACATTTTCTTCTTTAGTAAGCATATTTCACTCATCATGCAAGATCTCTGTACATCAGCCTCTGCTTTTTGATAGGTGTGTTGCCAAGCTACCAAATAATAGATTTTAATATTCTGTATTACCTCCATTAAAATTCCCTTTAGGATCGTTTAGCATTCAACACAGGAGAAGAAGCATTTTAGTGAATTTTTATCATGGGAATTCTTTAATGAATATATCCTGTTCTCTTGCATGAGAAATAGCATATCATACTATTTAAGAGTTTTGTGTTAGACCATTAAGGTTCGAATCTCACTATTCACTAGCTGAATGACATTGGGCAAGTCACTTAACTGCTTTATGCTTATGTGCCCTTTTAATAAGATTATTATAAGGTTTAAATATAAATTAAGTATAAGTATTTAGAAAAGTGACAAGTACATTAGCATTCACTCTCTACTAGCCATTATTATATATTCACATCAAATACAAAATTAAAATTTCTCTTGAAACAAAGTTAAATAAAATGCAGTCATTCTTTCATTTAAAAAGCATTTCGCTGCTTCCCACTAGCTATCTATTTTACATTTGGTAGTGTATATATGCAGGGAGATCAGCTCAGTGCTTGGTGACCACCTAGAGGGGTGGGATAGGGAGGGTGGGAGGGAGGGAGATGCAAGAAGGAAGAGATATGGGGATATATGTATATGTACATCTGATTCCCTTTGTTATAAAGCAGAAACTAACACACCATTGTAAAGCAATTATACTCCAATAAAGATGTTAAAAAAAAAAAAAAGCATTTGGTTTATACCAGGTCATGGACTAGGTATTAGGGATATTAGAAGACTAAAAAAAGTGCAGATGCTCTCCAAGAATTACAAAGAGCTATAGAGATAGATCATACAGGTAACAAAGTAGGTGAATCACAAAAATATAAATAGGTGCTAATGTTTTAGGGTGAACATATCATAACTGTATTATTTACTCCTTTAACATTCACTCTCTCTCTCCAAAATTTTAGATAAAAATAGAGGTCTCTGTAATTTATCTCTATCTATTGCTGGTACTATTGAGGTCAGTGGTACATGTGTCCAAGTTAATATAATTAAAGGAAACACTGGAGGAATCATTCTTTAATTTTGCCCAAAGGACAAGGTTCAGTAGAGGGCACTAAGCTTTCTTCTTTAGTTATTTAATGATGGAACCACATTTCAAAACTTGTTTGGGACATCTGGTTTCACTTTGGCATTGGGGAAACTTCATATTGTTTTATTGTTTTTCATGTACCATTTTTCTCTCCTATAAAAATATCACATTTGCAGTATTTCAAGAGTTTTAGGACAAGGATGCAACTTTTATTCAATATAGTATTGGAATTCCTAGCCACAGCAATCAGAAAACAAAAGAAATAAAAGGAATTCAAATGAGAAAGGAAAAAGTAAAACACTCACTGTTTGCAGATGACATGACATTTTATAGAAAATCCTAAAGACACCACCAAAAAATGATTAGAACTGATAAATGAATGCAGTAAATTTGCAGGATACAAAATTAATATACAGAAATCTGTCATGTTTCTATACACTAACAATGAACTACCATAAAAAGAAATTAAGAAAATAATTCCATTTACAATTGCATCAAAAAGAATAAAATACCCAGGAATAAATCTAACCAAGAAGGTAAAAGACCTGTACTCAGAAAACTTTAAGACATTGATTAAAGAAATTGAAGATGACACCAACAAAGATATACTGTGCTTATGAACTGGAAGAATTAGTATTGTTAAAACGACCATACTACCCAAGACAATTTACAGATTCAATAAAATATTTATCAAAATACCAATGGCATTTCTCACAGAATTATAATAATTCTAAAATTTGTATAGTAACACAAAAGATCCTGAATAGCTAAAACAATCTTGAGAAAGACGAACAAAGTTGGAGGTACCATGCTTCCTGATTTCAAACTATACTACAAAGCTACAGAAATTGAACAGTATGGCACTGGCACAAAAACAGACACATGGATCAGTGGAACAGACTAGAGAGCACAGAAATGAACCTATGCTTATAAGGTCAATATATATGGTCTATGACAAAGGAGGCAAGGGGAGAACAGACAGCTTCTTCAATAAATAGTGCTGGGAAAACTGGACAGCTATATCCCAAAGAATCAAATTGGACTACTTTCTCACACTATATGCCAAAATACATTCAAAATGGATTAAAGATCTTATTGCAAAATCTGAAACCATGAAATTCTTAGAAGAAAACATAGGCAGTATGCTCTTTGACATCAGTCTTACCAATATTTTCTTGGGTATGTCTTCTCAGGAAAGGGAAACAAAAACAATCAAGCAAACAAATAAATGGAACTACATCAAACTAAAAAGCTTTTGTGTACTGAGGGAAACTATCAACAAAATAAAAAGGCGGAAGATATTTGCACGTTATCTATCTGATAAGAGGTTAATATTTGAATAGGAGAAGACATTTGCAAACGATATATCCAATAAGGAGTTAATATCCAAAATATACATAGAATTCATAAAACTCAACATCAAAAAAACAATCTGATAAAAAAAATGGGAAGAGGACCTGACTAGACATTTTCCCAAAGAAGACATACAGACAGGCAACAGACATATAAAAAGATGTTCAACACCTCTAATCAGGGAAATGCAAATCAAAACCACAATGACATACCACCTAACACTTCTCAGATGGCTATTATCAAAATGACAAGAAATAACAAGTGTTGGTGAGGATGTGGAGGAAAGGGAACCCTTGTGCACTGTTAGTGGGAATGTACATTAGTACATCCACAATGAGTAATAGTATAGAGGTTCCTCAGAAAATTAAAAACAGAACTACTATATGATCCAGCAATTCCACTTCTGTGTGTCTTTCTGAAGAAAATAAAAACACTAATTTGAAAAGATATATGGTCCCCTATGTTCACTGAAGCATTATTAATAATAGACAACATATGGAAGCAACCTAAGTACCCACTGATACATGAATGGATAGAAGATGGGGGATGGAGATATATATATATATATATATATATATATATATATATATATATATATATATTTAGACATAGATATAGTGGAATATTATTCAAACATAAGAATGAAGTCTTGCTATGTGTGACAACACGGATGGATCTAGAGGGCATTAAGTTAAGTGGAATAAGACAAAGACAAATATCGCATGATTTCACTTACATGTGGATTCTTTAAAAAAATGAACAAACATAACAAAACAAATAGCAACACAGAAACAGACTCATAGATAAAGTGAACAAACAGGTGGTTGTCAGAGGGGTGGTGGATGGGGGTGGTGAGTGAAATATTCCAGCTACAAAATAAATGAGTCACAGGGATGAATGTATAGCATAAGGAATAGAGTCAATAATATCATAATTACTTTGTATGGTGACAGATGGTAACTAGATTTATTATGGTGATAATTCTGTAAACAAATATGGAATCACTAGGTTGTGCACCCGGAACTAACAGTGTTGTAGGTCAATTATACAAAAAAAGAGTTTGAGGGACCTATGACACTGGCTCATCATAAACAATAATAAAATTGCATAAAATATATGAAGCACCTATTTTCACACATTAGACAACAGCTAGCACAAGACTGTGATCCTGGACAGATGGGACACATATAAGAAGAGGATGATATTGGCTCTGCTTTTTTGTTTTTTGTTTTTTTTTGGGGGGGGTAGGTTGACCTGGAGCACTTTACAGATAGCTGTGATCTAGAAGGCAGAGGAGACTATGATGACAGTTTGGGTCTGCTGAAGTGGCAGTAACTTGTGGTGTAAGGTAAGAGAGAGAACTAAATAAAGAAGACACTACAGAAATCTGCATAAGGATCCCCTTGAGTCTTTTACCACAAATGTACACATGTTTAGAGTCAGATGACATGAGACCTGGAGGAAACCAGATCCTGGACAGAGAGAGGACTGGGAGCTGACAGTAGATTCTGAGGTCACACACTATTGGGAGAACTGGAAGTTCTGAACAGCCAGAGTAGCAAAAGTTAACAGACCTTGGTGAATATATCAGGCATTTAGTCAAAACCTCCCGTCCTTCCCCAAACTCCTAAAACTATACTTTAGGAGTAGGACTACTCTAGATTACCATAACCAAACCTAAAATCAAGCTTTGATAGAATAAGCTGATCCTTCAGAAAAGTAAATGCCAGCAAGAAAAGATAAATTAGGGCTTCCCTGGTGGCACAGTGGTTAAGAATCCACCTGCCAATGCAGGGGTCACGGGTTCAAGCCCTGGTCCGAGAAGATCCCACAGCCAGTGGAGCAACTAAGCCCATGCACCACAATCACCGAGCCTGTGCTCTAGAGCCCGCGAGCCACAACTACTGAAGCTTGTGCACCTATAGCCCGTGCTCCACAACAATAGAAGCCACCACAATGAGAAGCCTGCGCATCGCAACAAAGAGTAGCCCCCGCTCACTGCAACTAGAGGAAAGCCCGCATGCAGCAATGAAGACCCAAGGCAGCCAAAAATTAATTAATTAATTATAAAAAAGATAAATTAATGATCTTAAATGGAAGAAAACAAAATCAAGACACTAAAATAAATAGCATTCACAGGATCCAGTAAACAATAAAGAGTTACAAACACAGGAATAAGCAGGAAAAGGTGACTGATAACCAAAATAAGCAATTATACAGAAACGGAAGCAGAAATGACAGAGACATTGAGATTTGAGGATAAGGAATTCAGAGTAGCAAAGAAAACATATTATGAATCATCTAAACATCTAAAAGAAAATTTAAAAAAAAACATAATGGGTGAACAATCAGGAAAGAGAAATGGAAATCAAATACAAATTGAGTATAGTCATGGAAAGTATAAGAACAAACCCAAACAGAAATTCAAGATCTGGAAAATACAAAATCTGAAATGGTAATGTAGGGATGGGATTAATAATAATAGAACAACAGTAATTTAACTACTACAGGAGAAGGGATCTATAAATTTGTGGGGGAAAAGACAATAAAAATACTCCAGACTGAAGAAAGCATATGAAAAACTGAAAATAATGAACAGTAATTCAGTAACCTGTGGGATGATACTGGAGGTCTGACTTAAGAGCTCATCTCTGAACCACTTTGTCATTATTAGCTTAATGGCAGTAATATGCTTAATTAACCTACTATCTGTAGGTTCCTATAGGATACCCAGTTATAAATATGAAAATCTAACACAATATGTGCCTACATTTCAAGTTATTTTGAAAGTGGTTTATAGAGTTCTGCCTGGTTTGGAGATAAGAGGAAGAAGAATTCATTGCAGCCATTGGCTGAATATTTCCTTGGAAAGATGAACTGTACAATGCTAGGGTTTTCAAACCTCGAATATGTCATTTCATAAGAATTAATCTCTTATGTATCTCAATCTATAAAATCCTTAATTTTATTCTACAACAGGAAAAGATTTGGCCTTTACATCTAAGTGTAATCTACTAGATATGTGGGTTTTTTTTAAAATCAAAGGTAACCAGATTGAAATATTTACCATTGCCTTTTTAAACCTTATCAAATACACAGATAATTCTAGTAATACCATTGCATTTTAGAATCATCTCAATTTTCTTACATTCTTTTTTTTTTTTTTCTTTTTTTTTTTTGCGGTATGCGGGCCTCTCACTGTTGTGGCTTCTCCCGTTGTGGAGCACAGGCTCCGGATACGCAGGCTCAGCGGCCATGGCTCATGGGCCCAGCCGCTCCACGGCATGTGGGATCTTCCCGGACCAGGGCACGAACCCGCATCCCCTACATCAGCAGGCGGACTCTCAACCACTGCGCCACCAGGGAAGCCCTCTATTTTCTTACATTCTTAAACAAAATTTGTATTTTGAAATATCTATCATTTTTGTCAACCATCTAAATATTATTGTTTTAAATTCCATAAACTTTAGTTTTTTTCCTCTCAGATGTTTTTCTTAGCTAAAGTCCATCAGAGAAATGTTATGTTTTACGCACAGTCTTTCAAAATATATTATTATTGTTTGATATCAATGACTAGATTGAAAGTTTGCAATTGGTATAGTGCTGCAACTCTGAACATCCTTAGGAAAGGAAGCCAATTAGCACTTAACAAGGCCTACAATGTGTTAGACACTATACTCGCGTCTTGACCTGACCCCAGAGAGTCATTTTATTATTACCATCTTGCCAAGAGAAATTTCAGGCTGGAATGGTTGAACAGAGTTAAGCATCCAATAAGTGACAAAATCAGAATATGAACTCCATGGATCATACTCTTACCTCTGGAATACTTTTTCAGTGGGGAAATGGAAAGCCGTAGGTGACTTTGCCTCAAGGTTTTACAATTCAGTTACTAAACCATACTATTTTTGTTACATGCAATAAAACCCTTTATTGGGTTCTTCTTGTCTATGCCATTACCTGGGGGGTTAGTATGACTTTATCTTTTTTTCCTCAAACTATTTTTAGAATAAATATAAACACTTTACTGAACTTTTTGGTATTTATCTTCTCCATGATGACTTTTAAATCGTCTAAGCTCAAAGTCATACAGGGCACAGAGCCATATAACACTAGATAGTTGAAAACTTACAGTTAGCTCCGGATGATCAAGTCTGTGTTAATTCAGAAATGACACTTAGGTCCAGAAGTGTAAAGTTATTTTTCCAAAGGCACAGAGAATATTTTAGGTTAGAGCTATAAAAAAACTATTTAGAAAACTTTCTTACATATTTCTATTTCTTTTCCTTCATTTTTTTCTTGTAATATCTCATGAATCAAAAGAAATTTCCAGTAGTGCATTTCTTAATACATGTTCCCTATTTGTAGTGATGTTCAAAGGTGTCATGTGAAACATATGTTCAAAGGTCATATAAATTTGTTAAGCGATGTCTCTAACAAAATCAAATGGATTTATTTAGTGAAGAGCGTAAGTCTTCTGAAATGCTCATGTGCACTGTGGCCCTCTGAACCATATACAAAAAGCAGGTTTCCTGGATATATTTGATAAATCACTCCTCTTGTAGTGGTTGGTCTTTTAAAGTACTGTTTTAGGGGGGAAAAAAAGTATTTTCTGAATGAGTCTATCCACTTTAACCTATAGGTAAAAGTCAACTTTCCTTTCAGAGAAGAATGTGAAAAAAGCAGAGTACTTCTAAGTATCACCCATCATAATAATTATCTTATATACAATATTTTCATTTAATCTGCATGATACTTGGTCATTTATTATGCTTCCATTTTACAGATGTGACATCGGAGTAACAAAGACTTATTTACTATTAGCGTATTATGGAGCAAAAGGTACTACTGCATCACCATCCTCCAAGAGAAAACAGGGACGAGCTTTAAAGCAAACCTAGTGGAAGGTTTTTCAATCAAACACAACGCCTGAGCTGGTAGGTACAAAGCACTGGCAGCTACAAAACCTGTGTGATACCAGATTATAGTTGAGAAAAAGTAAAGAGAAACAATGAGGCATTTACTGCCACTAAGAAAGGAACCAACCCCACCAGCAAGTATGAGAATGGCCACAGCAGGCCCACTTGGTCCTGACCACTGGCCCATTACTACCTTCAGTCACTTCTGAGGAAAGCTAATGACATCATGGTACTGTGGATGCCATCTTCATCCTCAACTGTATCAGGTCCCCTTGCCTGTTCAGAGAGGTCACCACAAACAGAAGAGGCACAAGGGGTCCTGGGCCGACTTTCCCCATTTCAGTGGATGCATGTGTTTGCTTCTCCTTTAGCTGTCTTAGTTCTAACCTCTGATTTCCCCAAAAGAATAGAAAATAAATATCCAAATTAAACTTTCATAATTTTTTTTTTCTTTGTTGCAAAGAGAAAAGCTACTCTAGCTCCATAGGATCTAGAGGTAAAGCTGCCTTGAGATACTTTGAAAGGTAAAACATCTGTTTTTTTTCCCCTTTGTAGGGGTGAAGCTGAAGATATTTCAGATAACACTCCTCATCTTCCTTGTGGCTATGTTCTGGATTGGGCTGAATGATTTGAGAACTATACTACACAGTGCAAGAGGAAGCTATGGCCACCTGAGTGGGAAGGCCAGTGCAAAGAGCTAAAGGAAAACTAAGAGAGGATACAGAAGCAGCAGGAGGAGAAGCTCCTTCAAACTGCCAAGCAGAGCTCCTGAGGTCTCAAGTGCTTGAATCCCAGCCCCTCCACCCACAAAATAACACATATGCAGTTCCTTGCTTTAAAAAAAATGGATTGTTTGTTTTCTTACTATTGAGTTTTGAGAGCTGTTCATATATTCTGGATACAAATTTACTACCAGATATATGGTTTGTAAATATTTTCTTTCAGTCTGTGGCTTATATTAAAATTCTTTTGCAGTGACTGTCAAGAAACAGAGTTTTTAATTTAGATGAAACCCAGTTTAAGTATTTTATTCTCTTATGAACTGTGCTTCTTCAATGTTTTAAAATTTTTCTTCATATATAGAACTATATAGTTTTCTATATTGATCTTATATCCTTCAAATATGCTTATTGTCTTTAGTAGCATTTCTTTAGATTCAGTAGAATTTTCTACACAGACCTGTCTGTGAAGATGGGCAGTTTCACTTCTTCCTTTATAATGTGAATAATATTTATTTTCTTCTCTTGCCTTAGAGCACTCAATATAACCTTCAGGACAATGTGGAATAGAAGTGATGAGAGCAGACATCCTTATGTTATACGGGCTATTAGGGAAATTGCCTTCAGTCTTTCAAGATTAAGTACGTTCAAACAGATTTTGCTTCATGTACTTAACAAGTTTATTGAATAAGCGCATACATGTTTAAGATTTTTATGTCCTCTTTACAATTATTAAATGATTCTCCTTATCTCTAATAATGTACTTTGCTCTGAAATCTACTTCATCAGATATTAATATAGCCACTCCATCTTTGTTTTAATTACTGTTAGCATGGTAGATCTTTTTACATTCACTATTTTAACCTAATTTTTAAGTCTCACAATTTCTACCATTAATATGGAGTATTTTGACCTTTCACATTTAACATAATTATTGATATTGATGGGTTTAAACAAATTATTTTTTTAATATTTGATACTCTATTTTTCATTCTTTTAATTAATCATTTGATTAAAATCTTATTTCTATGTTAGTTTTTAGCTATAACTTTTTGTGATTGCTTTACAGTTTACAGTATAATTATGTAACTTATTGTCATCTATTTTCAAGTGAGAGTATACTACTTCATAAAGTATGCTTCCATTTTCCCCTTCCCTTTGTCCTGCAGTTATCATACATTTTACTCAGATGTGTTATACAAATCCTAACACATTTCTATTATTTTCTTCTTTGAACAATTACCTTGTAGACATTTGAAAAATTTTTTTCTCTATGGTTACCCACATAGTCACTACTTTCTCTGCTTTTGATTTCTTTGTGCAGATTCAGACTTCCATCAAGTATTATTTTATTTTTGCCTGAAGAACTTGCTTTAATATTTCTTCTAGTATGGTTTTATTGCTGATGATTTTTATTTGTTTTTGTATCTGTGTAAGTCTTTATTCTGAATTTGAAAGATATTTTAAATGGTTATTCCAGTTTGACAGACTTCTCATGTCAGTCTTTGAATTGTCTTTGAAGAGAAGTCTGCTGTCACTTTTTCTTTTCCTAGTATGTAATGTATCTTTTGGCTTCTGGGCTTATTTTAAGATTTTTCTTTTTAATCATTCATGTTGGCAATGCAATTGTGAAATAATTTGGTATCCTTTTGTCTTTATTGTATTGGGGTTTATTGAGTTTCTTGAGTTTGCTAGTTAATAGTTATTGACAAATCCAGAAATTTTTCAATTATTATTTAATCATATTCTTTGCCCCTCCCCTTGTCCACCACTTCTTCCTTCTCCTTTACGGACTCCAAATGTACGTATATTAATCTTCTTGAAGTTTTCCCACAGCTCACTAATACTTCTTCCATTTAATTCAGTTTCTTTTTTTTTTCCTTGTGTTTCATTGTGGATAGTTTCTTTCGCTGAATCTTCAAGTTCACGAATCTTTTCTTCTACAGAATGTCTAATAGTTTAATAATTTTTCAATATAAACATTGTATGTTTCATCTCTAGAGGTTTAAGTCTTCCGTGTCTATATTTAGCATACTTAACCTTCCCTATTTTTTTAACATATGTAGATGCAATAGAGTTATAACTACTCCTTAATGTTCTTGTCTACTAATTCTATCTAGTGTGTCATTTTTGCAGTCTGTTTCCATGGATTAAATCTTACCCTCATTGTAAGTCAAATTTTCCTGTTTCTTTTTATGACAGGTAATTTTTTATTGGATGCTAGACATTAAATATTTTACCTTGTTTATTTGAATATTTTAAAATTCATTATTCGTTATCATTCCTATTCATATTTTTCAGTCTTGCTTCAAGACTCAGTTAAATTACTTGGAAACAATTTCTTTCTCATTAGTCTTGCTTTTATGCTTTGTTAGAGAGAACCATAACGATCTAGGGCAACTTTGTTTCACTAAATATGTCCTTCTGATGACTCTACCAAATGTTCTGTGCATCGTGAGGTTTTTCCAGTCTGGCTGGTAGGAACACAAATTCCAAGCTCCAGGAACTGTTCCCTCTGCCTGTTGTTTGTAGATTCACTTACCTTCTCAGTTAGATTCCTCTCACACATTCTAGTCAGTATTCATTTAAAAATCCAGGGGGAACATTCTGTAGAGCTCTGTAGTTCTCTTTTTCTGTATTTTTTTCTTACCGTGTTCTACTCTGTGAACAATGGCCACATTGGTCTCCCTGGGCTCCAAGTTTGTTCTCTGCAACTTAGAGAAACTTCAGCATTTTCTCTCATTCCTTCTCCCAATGATGCAACCTAGAAACTCTCTTGAGGAAGCAAGTGAGGCAATTGTTGGGCTCACTTTGTCCTCCTTCTCTTAGGGACCACTATCCAACATTGCCTGTAGTTCAAATTGTTTCATTGCATTGAAACAATTGTTTCATTGCATTTAGTTTGATTTTTCACTTTTGGAGGGAGAAGAATCCAATTTCTATTATTTTGTTCTAGCTGGAAAATGGAAGTTCTATAAATGGATACTTGACAATTGTTCTCTAAAGTTGCTCTATGTATTCTGATGGGAGAAAATGGAGAGACACAGAAACAATGTTTCTAATGTCCTTTTTCCCAGAATTTACTCTTACATTCTGTTCAAGATAACTAGCTTTTGTGTACCCTCTGTAATTTATATACTAGTTTCTCACACTTTGTACACTATAAATCACTGCAAAGTTCAAAGTTTGACTTATTTTTCTCCTTTCCACAGTCACTTATAAGCACACTAAATATTTATTGAATACTTAAATTCAAGTCCTCACATGAATTCCTTCCAGATTTTATTCTCTCTATGGCTAGTTTATGAGGTTATTATTCCTTTCAGTAGAGAATTTCTAACGCCACTGTTTGTTCAGGAATTACCAAGAGTTTTGTATTATTTTCCACACTGAAACATACACTTTAGGTAAATTTTCTTGGTTCATTTTTGTTTCCACTTTTTGGTGTTATTATTCGTTTGATACCCTTAAAAACACTGATGTTTGGAACAGAAAACCCCACTTCATGGTCTTTCTCTTTCACTCTTAATTAAGAATGTTAAATGAGCTTATTTTTCGTAATTTTAAAAAGTAGAAGCAGTTTTTTTCTACCCATGGAGGAAATATCTTTTGAAGAGCAATATCAATTTTGAATGTATATGGTAAAAAAATGACTATGATCAGTGTAAATTTCCAAAATAGTTCACCTTTTTCAGTGTATAGTTAATTTCATAGATATCTCAATATAGAAATTTACAAGTAGAGCTTCTTAATCAGATTAGCAACATCTTGTCATAACTCAAATTGCTAAATGAGGAAAATATTTTCAGTAGTGTCTTTGCTTTTCTACTCTGTTGACTAAAATTAGCTTCACTTCAAAAAATAACATACTAGAGATTATTACACCCATGATGTATCTTAAAGCATTTAGACAGTTAAAATAAAAAACATGGCAACTTTTCATAGTCTTTCCATTATATAAGATTATTTTCTTATTTAAACAAATCAGCAATATAATAATCTTTATGTATAGGGCATACACATTGAAATAATTTAAATTTATGCATTCAATGAGATTTAACAAAAATAGCTTATACTTTGTAAAAATGCCTAATTTCCTACATTTTTTCAAGAAACACAGTTCAATCCTCCTAGTAAAACACTTTAGGTTATTTAAAAAATGAATATATAACATAAATATTGTCATTATCATAACAGAAGGACTAATCAAGAACAAGGACTCAGCTTAAATTAATTCTATATATATGTAATTCTCCTGTTAAATACAAAAATATTTTCTAAATTGGGTCTATATTCCACACACAAAAGTTTGTACACATACACACACATGCATGCATGTCTTGAATAGGAAGCAGAAACTCTAAGTTTAAGTGGTTAGAAAGGAATATGTAAACAGCAAAGTGATGATCTTTAATAATTACGGAGAACGGAAACTATTAAAAGCTACCTGGAGGGCAGTAACTGCATTAAATCACAGTCTTGGGGAATGTTTACCAATTTAGAACTTACTCAATCACTTCTCTCTAAGGTGTACAGTAATTTCGTTTTCCTTGATGTATGTAATCCTCCAAAACAGAAAAAATACAGAAGCAAACAACTAAAGCCTAAATAATATATTCACATAAAGGGGCCAAAGGATCTGTATCTATTCTTCATGTTGTATTTGGGCAAGTATATGCAATATTATTCTTTTGGTCATTCAGTATGTGCTAGACACACCCTAAGCACTTGGAATACCCCAATTAATAATAAATAAGTTTTGCTTTCCCAGACCATACAGTCTAGTGGAGGCAGAAAGTGAACAGACAAGTAAATTAAAATGATATTTTCAGAGATAATAAATGCAAAACCTGGATATGAGATTAATAACTCCAAAGTAGAATCATTTATATGTAATTTATGTAAATATTTATAGCTGTTTGGTTATCTAGTTGTACCCTTATTCAGCAATTCTTGACACCTTCTCATATATATATACACACACGTATATTCCTTTTCTCACAATATAGTCAATTACGAAAGGAATACAGACTATGTCAGAAGAGTTCAATATTTTTCATTAAAATTTTTTCCTAAAGATTCAGAAAGGATAGTTGGTTAAAATGTATCATCTTTCTGATGGAGGGATCTCCTTTGTAGACTGACTTGCAATTCTTTCACAGTATTAATATTGATATGAGTGAGTGTATGTGGAAGTCACTGAATCAGTTCTTTTGTGATCAATATGTAGGAGAACCTTCATCTCTCTATTTTGTAAGATTATTCACACATTTGGTTATAGACCTAGGAATAGGGATGGGTTTACTAACCATTAGTGTAAAGGCCCTGTTTCCCACTCCAGTCTATGTTCTAAATTACTTTACTGAAATCACTTAATTTACTTGTTTAGAATGTGTATTAATGAGATAAAGTCACAGGATCAATACTGTTTTATTCAGTGAGGTTTGATTATAGAAAGACACAAAACAAAAACTAGCCATACTGTGTATCCTTAGCCAGAGAATGTTCTAAGCATGCTGGTATTGACTAACATCAAGGGAGGAATGCATAAGGCAAACCCTGTGTAACACTGGACAGACCACTACAGAAGAAGTAGATAAGGTCTTTGGTCCATTTATTAATCCAGTTGTTCATTTTCTTATTATTGAGCTTTAAAAGTTCTTTGCATACTTTGGACATTTTACCTTTTACAAAGCAAAATCGATTAAATGAGATAACGTAGTGAAAGGAGTTTATAATTTGTAAAATGTTGTATGAATTGTAAGAAATTGTATAGATATCTAGATTAACATAGAAGATAATTCAGAGCTGATTATGTCCTTTACAAGAAAGTTCTTCATATTGTAAAGCATGATTTATTATAGAATTCCAGCAAATGGTGATCACCTAGATTGTTTTGGGAGAATATTATTCCCCAAATCTAATTTGCTCTTTTGAAGAGAAACTTACATTACATAAAACTATACAGAAACTTATCTTTTACATGAAGTGATAAAGGAACTTATCTTTATTCCCAGATGATTATTTTTCCTCATACCCTCTGAATAATTACCTAGACGTTTTTGCTATATATTTTAAAGCATTATGTAATGAAACTACTTTTTAATCTACTAATTTGAATTTCCTGAATAACTAAGGCAATTGATTAGTCCTAAAGATGCTAGTGCACATATTATAAATAGTGACATTATCTTTACACGATCTATTTAATTAAGTCATAGTTTTAGGGTTAAGAAGTTTGGTCACTTTTCTCCTTGATATTTTTTTTTTTTTTTTTTTTGCGGTATGCGGGCCTCTCACTGCCGTGGCCTCCCCCGTTGCGGAGCACAGGCTCCGGACGCGCAGGCTCCGGACGCGCAGGCTCAGCGGCCATGGCTCACGGGCCCAGCCGCTCCGTGGCATATGGGATCCTCCCAGACCGGGGCACGAACCCGTATCCCCTGCATCGGCAGGCGGACTCTCAACCACTTGCGCCACCAGGGAGGCCCTCTCCTTGATATTTTAATGATCCACCTTTATGTAATGGGTCAGACTGCATTTTCAGTTGATCTAGTTCTGTCATTAACTCTGCCAAAGTCACTGACTCAGCCATTTTTCATTTCAATGCTTTTGGTCACACAGTTTCAGAGTGCTTAAACTTTTCCAACTCGTAGGGTGTAGGGAAGGACTATTACTGTCTCTAGACATAACCTAATTCCTACTGTTCATGACAGGATCTGTTACCTGTTTTAGACTGTGTCTTTTCATCTGGGCATATAGGTGTTTCTTATTTGGGTGCTATTTCTGACACCTCTTTTTCCTTCAGGGTAAGATTTTAAATGAAAGTGATAATTTTTCAAACTTCCCTGCTAAGTGGTGCCTGTCATGTACATGGCTGGTGTCATTCACTTTGTAGTTTCTGACATTTCTGGGGAAATTTTTAAAATTACAATTTGTACAATTCTTAACTTAAGAGTTTTTCCCAGTGATTTTTGTTTACTTGTGGCACAATATGACCATTACTTGTGGCACAATATGACCATTTCCACTAGAAGTCATTCCACTTCTTGGTCAACACTCGACATGATTTGTTTTTTTTAATTTTAGCCAATACAATAGGTGTATAGTTGCAACTTACCGTGGTATCAATTTGCAGTTCCTCATACCTAATGATGTTGAAAATCTTCATGTGCCTATTTCAAACCATGTATATTCTTTGGTAAAGCATCTGTTCATATCTTTGCTCACTTATTTATTGGGTGGTTTCTTTTCTTATTATTGAGTTTGGGGAGTATCTATAATTTTGGATATAAGTCCCTTGGTTTTCAAATATTTTCTCCTAATCTGTGGCTTGATTTGTAGTTTTCTTACCCCTGTTTTTTGAAGAGCAGACATTTTTAATTTGGATAAAGTCCAATTTATTGTTTTATCTACTAGTCTATCTTTGCACCAATATCAAATTGTCTTGATTACTATAGCTTTATACAAAGTCTTAAAACTAGGTAGTAGTCTTTCAACTTTGTTCTTCTTTTTCAAATTTGTTTTGGAACATGAAGTGATGACCAGGGTGATCCTAAAGAGCTAGCATGGGAAATGAGTCACACTGTTCCTCTAGTGGAAACTGTTTAAAAGTTCAAATCTAACTGAATTCTCCTGTAATTATACACCTTGGAGAGGTAAAATTCCATAAAATTGATTCATTCAGAGGAAAGCACCAACATCTAAAATTTTCCTGGCTTCTCCAATAGTGACTAAATGTCATCTAAATTCTCAGTCAGCTCAAGAAAACCAAATAACTCAGGGTTTATATTCAGGTTAAGTGATCTCACAGTCATACCAGATCAGCCACGCATGCAAGGTTGGTTTCCAGTCTGGTTCCAGTTCAAGGGTCTGCCACATAAAATTAAGTGCATATTGATAAAGTGTCTTTAGAGAACTAATGTAAATTTCAGAGGGTCCCAAATGAAGCACAGGAAAATTTAATTCTTATGCATTGTGAAAAGTGTCAGAGGCATTAATTATTAAGCAGTCATAATGTCTATTCTAAATGAGAAAAAACAATAGAGTACTGACCCAGTTCATAATACTTCTGTTTCAAGAATATAGTGAAATCCTGGGTGCACATTTTCTTTATGTCGCCTATAGAGCCATGTGATTATAATTAAGAATAAAATGAATCATATGGTGAAACCTCTTCATTCACATTGAAAATAGCCCCCTTAATATTACTTTAATGAAGATTATATTATGAATAAGTTACTCCAGTGTAACTGAGTAGCTATTATCATTCCCTGCTTTTAGTAATTAGCCATAGGGTAAATGCTCTTTAGTAGAATATTCCACATACAACTGTCTTTGTCATATTATTTTGGGGAAATAGTAATCTAAAATAATTTTTGATGAGAAGCAGAATTCCAGAGTCCTTGAACTGAAATTTTACTGGCTCTTTCAGAGTCCTTTTTGTTCATTAATTTAGATTATTTTTCCTCCAACAATATATGCAAAGACTACGAACTAATTTTTTATTTTTTTAAATATCTGCTCAACATTTTCTTTAGAAAATGTAGATTTAGGGAGCTTGCATATCTATTTTCCATTTATTGTATATTATCCACATATCAGTTACACTATTAACCTTTCAATGCTGAACAGGGAACATGAAAAATCATAGGGTCTTGATCCAATCTCAAATGCCCAAAGTAAATGCAATTCAGACTTTACTAAGATGCCTGGAAACACACAGGCCAACCTGTGGGTGTTACTTCTGCCCTCTTTCTCCACTTTCAATTGAAAAACAATTTCTTTGTTAGGAAAACAGACTTTATGACACTGTGGCTTACCTTAATATCCCTCTCTGAAATGAAAGGAAATTGTGAGCTTTAGATGAGGACTCCTATAACTCTAAAATAAAGCCTGCTATTACACAGAAACAAGCTGTGGTTACCAGCCTTTGATATTGTTTACAATTTTGCACAAATCTGGTGACTATAGTGATACCTTGGCAAGGCCACAGATATGGAAGAGTACCTATAACTACTGAATAGAATTATCTGTTCACTGACTTTCAAGTGAGAAGACTGGTGACTCTAGGTCAGGTTTAAGAGAAAAGGATCCTAGGAGGAAATGTATAGTACCCATTTGAGCTAAGCAACAGGACAGTCACAACCATAAACATATCTAGCCTCACCAACTTATTTACACCCATAAATGCATAACTGTTATGCTCGGATATTAAGTGGTGTATATAATACATATTTAGATACATGTTTTTAAAAATGTATTGCCAAGAAAGTAAATGGGTAAGTAAATTCCCAACACATATAGCACACATTGGTTTTTCTGTTAATTTAATTTAATTTATTTTTTATAGAGCAGGTTCTTATTAGTTATCTGTTTTATACATATCAGTATATATATGTCAATGCTAATCTCCCAATTCATCCCCCTCCTGCCCTGCTTTCCCCTCTTGGTGTCCATCTGTTTGTTCTCTACATCTGTGTCTTTATTTCTGCCTTGCAAACCGGTTCATCTGTACCATTTTTCTAGATTCCACATATATGTGTTAACATACGATATTTGTTTTTCTCTTTCTGACTTACTTCATTCTGTATGACAGTCTCTAGGTCCACTCATGTCTCTACAAATGACCCAATTTTTTTCCTTTTTATGGCAGAGTAATATTCCATTGTATATATGTACCACATCTTCTTTATCCATTCATCTGTCAATGGGCATTTATGTTGCTTCCATTACCTGGCTATTGTAAATAGCACTTCAATGAACATTGGGGTGCATGTGTCTTTTTGAATTATGATTTTCTCTGGGTATATGCCCAGTAGTGGGATTGCTGGATCATATGGTAATTCTATTTTTAGTTTTTTAAGGAAACTCCGTACTGTTCTCCATAGTGGCTGTATCAATTTACATTCCCACCAACAGTGCAAGAGGGTTCCCTTTTCTCCACACCCTCTCCAGCATTTATTGTTTATAGATTTTCTGATGATGCCCATTCTAACTGGTGTGAGGTAATACCTCATTGTAGTTTTGATTTGCATTTCTCTAACAATTAGTGATGTTGAGCAGATTTTCATGTGCTTCTTGGCCATCTGTATGTCTTCTTCGGAGAAATATCTACTTAGGTCTTCAGCCCATTTTTGGATTGGGTTGTTTGTTTTTTTAATATTGAGCTGCATGAGCTGTTTATATATTTTGAAGACTAATCCTTTGTCCGTTGATTCATTTGCAAATTCTTTCTCCCATTCTGAGGGCTGTCTTTTCATCTTGTTTATAGTTTCCTTTGCTGTGCAAACCTTTTAAGTTTCATTAGGTCCCACTTGTTTATTTTTGTTTTTATTTCCATTACTCTAGGAGGTGGCTCATAAAAGATCTTGCTGTGATTTATGTCAAAGAGTGTTCTTCCTATGTTTTCCTTTAAGAGTTTTACATTTAGGTCTTTAATCCATTTTGAGTTTATTTTTGTGTCACACATTGTTTTTAAATACATCTAAACATTCACCTCTAAGATCATTTAGATTTTGCAATTTGGTTAAAAAAGGTACCTTGAGCAAATTATAGACTTCTCAGTTTGCTACAAGGTGAACAGGTTTTCAGAGAACATGTCCCTAAAAGTATCAAGTATTGGCATATAAATTTAAGAAGACTGATATGTTCTCATCAACTCTGAACAGTATGACAAACACAAGTCTCACCTTTGTGTAATAAAACATCTTGTTGATTTGTTATAGCTGGTAACACTAGTCATAAACCAATGACAGTAGTAATGAACCAGAATTTAATTGACTTTGAATTAGGCTCACTAAAGAGAAAGAAATATTTTAAAAAATAAGTACTTAGATTAAATGTGTATGTAATTGAAAAAGATGCTGCTATATGTTGGGAAAATGATCCTTTGAAACAATCTGTTTTACCATTTCACCTTGAATTACCAAATCAAGAATACAGTACAATTGAATACTAAAACTAATAAGGCCCACATGTAACTTTTTTGTGTGTCCCTCCTATAAATTAAGTTGCATTTTCCAAGACATTCTAATTATAAAATCCATGTTTCAGTTATTCAAGGCAACTGTGAATAAATGGACCCGCTTTAAGTCTGATTTCACCAGCTGTATTAATTTCAGACCACGTGTATCCTTTCTTTGGTTTCCTCTATTGATTCTGGGAAAAGAGAATGGTATTTGATGAGAACGAAAGTGTATACTCCAGCCAATTTTTTTTTTTTTTTTTTTTTTGCTGTACGCGGGCCTCTCACTGCTGTGGCCTCTCCCGTTGCGGAGCACAGGCTCCGGACACACAGGCTCCGCGGCCACGGCTCGCGGGCCCAGCCGCTCCGCAGCATGCGGAATCCTCCGGGATCGGGGCACGAACCCGTGTCCCCTGCATCGGCAGGCGGACTCTCAACCACTGCGCCACCAGGGAGGCCCTCCAGCCAATTTTTATATTTCATTTGCAAGTGACTTCATGTAATGTCCTTCTCCTTTGATCTAATGATGAAAATGTGTCAGTATTCTCATTACAGTAGCAAGGTAAAGCAGCCAAAGCCTCCTGGGGCCAGAAGGACTACACTTTGTGAATTTAAAATTGGAAAGCTATGCTCCCAGTGCTTGGCAAGGAGTGTGATGCAGACCTATTTCTCCCTTTAGCAATTGAACCAACTGAGAATTTAAAAACAGATGCCACACAAGGGTTGAGAGAGAGAGAGAGAGAGAGAGGGAGAGAGAGGAAGAAAATACAAATACAAGTACATATTAATGGCTGCCTGGAAATTTTCTGCTCACTGTAGAATTAGGTTAGCTAAAAAAACTTAAAGACAAAAAATAAAATCCTTGGGTGTATATTCATCTCAACTTACATAGTCATTGTCATTCCTGAAATAAGAATCAGGATTTTTTTTGGGGGGGTGGTGGTTAGGAGTACTCTGAATAGCAAAGGCTGGCATGAATATGAACAAACACTGGATATATTGTTCAAAACATTTCCCTCTAAGTTCACATAAAATAAATTTGAATAACATTCACTTCTAAAAAGCTGACAAGACATGAATATATCTGGACAACACCAAAATCCAATATAGTGGGTGACTCAGATGATAATTAGATGCATCTAACAGGAAATGCACATGCTAAATTTACTTCAATTCCAAAATTATAGCTTAATTTGTAATTCATGCATATATCACATATAGGTGTGAAGATGGTTAATGTCTTTAGAGTTAGAGAAACATTTAAACTCTAAAAAAAGCAGAGACATAATATTTGTTTTAGCCTTGCCTTAAAAGACTTGAAAAACATGCATGACATATAATTAACACAGTTACACATCTATGTTAATGTATTCATGTCATTTCTTAGATGTATATCTTTAGAATTCAGTGATTTTAGTGGATCAAATAGTGTCCTTCCAAAAGATATGTCCAAGTCCTAACCCCAGATACCTGTAAATGTGAACTTATTTGGATGAAGGGATAAGGTCACCCTAGATTTAGGTTGAGCCCTAAAACCAATGACAAATATCCTTATAAGAGAAAAGAGAGAAAGACTGAGACACAGAGATAGAGGAAAACCATGTGAAGACAGAGATAGAGATTGGAGTGATACATCTACAAATCAAGGAAGACTGCCAGCACCCCCAGAAGACAGAAGTGAGGCATTGAATAGATTCTCCCTAAAATCCTCCAGAAGGAAGCAACGCTATGACAACTTGATTGCAGATTTTTGGCCTCCAGATTATGAGAGAGTACATTTCTGTTGTTGAAGCCATAAAATTTGTGGTAACTTGTTACTACGGCCCTAGGAAACTATTGCAGTGAATCTAGCACTAAATGAGAGACATCTGATAACAATTTTAATTAGCTACCTGTAATCTCAAACATCAAGGGTAATTGTATATAAGAATCTAAATAATCCAATAAAAACCATCTCCTAAAGCATGAATACTTTGACTGCAGAGGTGAGGACAGAGAATGTTTCCTGAGAAAATTAAAAGACAGCACTGTAAGTATTTCAGAAAAAAGCAGACATCAGATAGTGGGAGAAGGACCACACAATTCCACAAGCATCCAAATGTTCAGAAGGCAAGTTGATAATCTAACAGGTGATATAAATCTTTGATCCTTTAGGAAGAAAGAACTCATTTCAAGTAAGAAATTCTTAGGGCTTTCAAATAAAATTTGGAATCTGCTTTTTTGACCAGATTTTTACTTTTTATTCAACCAAATTTCTCAAACTTAAGTCTAAAAGCCCTTGCTTAAAATATAGATTCCTGGGTTCTTCCCTAAAGATTCTCATTTAGCAAGACTGAAGAGAAAGAGTTTGTTGCTTTTTTAGCAATCAAATGGGTAACTATGACATAGGAAATGCTGGACATTTTGAAGTATGCTGTTTAGAAAAATGTGTTCCATTCTTACCCCATCATAAAATATCCCACAACAACTTGTTAAAAATACAGATTCTCCAATTCTTACTCCTTATCCACTGAATTAAATCTGAGGTTTTTAAGACCTGATGTGATTACCATGATTAGGCAATTTCAAAAGACACTGACTTAGAACCAAAAATCTGACCTTGATTGACTTTGATACATGCATTGGCATCAATACAAGAAAGTAGGCCCTGGTGGCACAGTGGTTAAGAATCTGCCCGCCAACGCAGGGGACAGGGGTTCGAGTCCTGGTCTGGGAAGATCCCACATGCCGTGGAGCAACTAAGGCCATGCGCCACAACTACTGAGCCTGTGATCTAGAGCCAGCAAGCCACAACTACTGAGCCCATGTGCCACAACTACTGAAGCTCGGGCGCCTAGAGCCTGTAACCCACGACAAGAGAAGCCACCATAGTGAGACGCACGTGCACTGCAACAGAGAGCAGCCCCTGCTCCCTGCAACTAGAGAAAGCCTGTGTGCAGCAACGAAGACCCAATGCAGCCAAAAATAAATAAATAAAAATAAATAAATTTATTTTTAAAAATTCAGTAATTTTAAAAAACAATGCAAACCGTTAAATACCACATATCATAGGACAGGAGTTTTGGTAAACATAGCAAACCTGACCTTCTGGTAGAAAATTCAAGTTTTGTTCACAAGTATCTTTGAGGTCAGTGTTCATCCTAGTGTCTTTCTCAGCATCTGCAGATTCCTTCAGCCTGCTGCTTGAACAGTTGCTAATGAATGAAGATCACCCCAGCATGCCCCCCTGCTGTTGTTCATTTGCCCATTAGCATCTGCTTAACCAGCAGGCTGGGAGAAGCTCTGGTGCCCAATCAATGTAGCTGATGAGGGCTGGGGTAGAGAGGACTCCGATGCCAACAGAGCCAGAGCATAAATCAACTCCAATCTTGGCAAACATTATTAATCTTAGAAAGGGTGACACATATCACAGCGTGGGCATGGATAAAACCCTTCACATTTATGGGAAACAGGATAAAGCTAAAACATTATATGTATGCTAACTTTTGCAAACCTGTTGAACACCAGTAAGTCTCAGCTTCCTTTAAACCTGATTTACAATAAGCTTCTTTCTTGTTCAAACATTATCTAATGCTAGGTATATGCCCAGAGATACAAAACCACACCTAGAAAGAAAAGCATCCTTAACATTTTTCTGGAGTGAGTTACCTTACTGCTTTTACCAATAGTACAATATTACCTCATTATCAAACTTATAAGGGAAAGACTCATTCCATTGTCTCAGTCTAAATGGACATTTGTTCTTACCATAATTTCCACTTTAGAAATTGGATGACTTCAGTTAAACACAGAGAACAAGAGAAGTTGGCTATAAACTGAAAAGTAAAAATACACTCCATTCTGAGGATGGCCACTAGCTTTACCCTCACATGGGATGGTCTACTTTATATACTCTGAACAGAGGCAGAATGTCTGTCAAAGAAAGGATTACATATTCTGCAGTGTAGTGGGAAAAAGAGGGTTGGCACTAATAAGGATGAGGTTAAGAAGAACTGCCAGTAAGGGCTTCCCTGGTGGCGCAGTGGTTGAGAGTCCACCTGCCGATGCAGGGGACACGGGTTCGAGCCCTGGTCTGGGAAGATCCCACATACCACGGAGCAGCTGGGCCCGTGAGCCATGGCCGCTGAGCCTGCGCTCTGCAATGGGAGAGGCCACAACAGTGAGAGGCCCGCGTACCGCAAAAACAAACAGGATGTAAGTTACACAGAAAATATGGAATATTAAACAATAATGGTGATGATGGTGTTTGAACGTCTTCTGCACATCGGAAAGTGCTAAGTGTAAAAAGGTTACTTTGTGAATGAGATGTTAACATTATTTGGTGTGAGAGATTGCTAAACGGCACAATAAGCAGCATTCAAACAGATCCACTGAGGATTCAGTGTTAAGTACCTCACAAATAAAAGGTACTTCATAGAAAAATCACTTCACATATTCTATAGCCATTGTAGGCCAAGCACAATGTTTGGAATTCACTCTTGGGTATATTAGAGAAAAAAAAGATTCCTCTCTCAAGAAGTTTACAAGCTGTTAAGAAGATGTCATCCACACAGGAAATATTAAATCACTATACAATATAGAAAAATGAGCCAAAATTAGAGAAACAAAGTGAATAGTTTTATTTACGACACTATTTACAGTCACCTTTCAGCACCTCAATATTCTAAGACAGTATATAATGATTTACATAATTTTTATAACATCATAATTTGCTTCAAAAATCTTGCTTCCAGAAGAAAATTCTTATTACTTAACATGAATTCCTATAATATTTATTGTAAAAATGCCAATTCTACTACTAATAATAGAGTAATAAAGTCAGTAATATGTTTGTGTAATAATATGCAGTGAATAACAGTTTATCTTGTCATCAACTTAATAAAGTCCAAACATTCCCAAAGCAACCAGGATTTTGAGAATTACAGAGCCTGGACATCAATGCTTGCATTTACCCAGTTGTCCGCTAGAAAGCTGGTACAACTGGCACTAACATTTTTAAGTGACTTTGGGAATCACTTTCACATATAAAAAATTCAATTAAAAAATCAAAGAAAAATATATGGTATTCCAAGCATTGTTCCTTATAATATTTCAACTTTTTTGCATTGACTAAAATACAATCTGAGACAGAGTAAAACTGTGTTCAACAATTTCCAGAAATACATATAGTATCCATACTTATGAAAAGACCCACCTCAATAAAACAAAATAATATTTAATATTTCAAACATTCAGAAGCATGTGAAAGCATTAGAAAAGGTCTTTAAAAGCTACATAATAAACCAGCAGTTAACTCAGGAGAGGGATCTAGGTTTGAGTAAGGTCAAAGGTGAATTTTTAATTTCTGTTTATTTTTTATAAATATATTCTCCATGAATTTACTGTGCAGTGGTAAACATAATTAAAGTGTGGAGCACTGAAGGTAATGCTCACTAATCTAATCGAACTGTCCAATAATTAAATCAGAAACTAAATCTATCACACGTAGCAATATCAAAAAAAATCTTCCCCATATGGCTTGATTCTGGACATTCTAAACCGAAATCTCTGAAGCTGGTCCTTTAACTACTGACCATGTGTTCTCAGACATGCCAACATTGAGAACCTAAGATCTACCCAAGCCATAAATAGGGCAGCTGGGCCTGAGCTGCTGAAAAACATTGTTGAATCCAGGTACACATGAGCCACTACCTATCCCATGAACTCACTCAGGAATCCAAGGTTGACCCAGGTGGCTCCTTTTATTTGGCCACAGATTCCAGAATCAACTCCTCCTTTCTTGAGTGCCTTCAAAAGACAATCCTTACTTGGGCCTTTCACTGGTAGCTGGTCAGTGTGGAAGATTACTATCTACTACCCACAACAGGCCAAATCTGAAAAAAGTTATGTTCTAATTAGGCTAATCTTGAAAGCTAAATATAGGGGCTTGGGTCTGGGGGAAAATCCTCTGGAACTGAGAGGCCTCAGGCTTTTCCATGAAGGTGAAGGTTATGGTAGTCTATTTTGTTTGTTTGAGTCAGAAGTGTACTGAATGAGGGACTGTCTACATGAGGATTAGCCAGCAAAATGTTTTCCCTTAGGCCAGCCCTCTTCCTAATCAGTGAGTTTCAAACCTGTGGAATGCTCCTGGCCCCACCAATTCACTTAGTGCACCCTGGAATCAATCATTCTTTTTTTTTTTTTTTTTTTTTTTTTTTTTTTTTTGCCAGTTCTAGCATCAGTTCTCTCAAGAGTTCCAGGAGATCTATTTCAAAACTCTGCAAGTCCCTGAGATCCAGAAATTCATGCTCCTATGCCTTGTGTCCCTATATGTGAAGAGTTTCTGTTTCCAGCTCACCCCTAATACTCTCTGGAGTGAAAAGCCTTTAATACTTTACTTCCATTTTGGGGATCATCTCCCCAAATGCGCAGGAATGTCCACTTTCACCCCTGACATACTGCTTTCCAATACAAACATCTGTACCTTGACACTCATCCACAAATCCAGTGGGGTAAGGAGGGATTTTCAATAGCATTTTAATTAGTCTCTGCATGTTCTTTGTTGTAAAAATTCAAGAACTCTCTTCTTATACCAAGAAGGGAACTTAAACTTTTTTATTTATTCATTAATCTATATAATGAATGAAATAAAATGCATGAGCTTGCCTGAAGCCCAGAGCTCACTGTGGCAAGTGGGAGCGTCATTCTTTCAGTCAAGAATATTGGTTGATACTACCCTTGTGTTATGGGTTGAACTGTGTTCCATCAAAATTCATATGCTGCAGTCCTAAGCCCTTGGACCTAATAAATGTAAACTTCTTTGGAAACAGGGTCATTGCATACATAATTAGTTAAGATAAAGTCACACTGGAGTAAGGTGGGCCACCAATCCAATATGACTGGTGTCCTTATAAAAGGGAAACCTGAACACAGGCACATACCGAGACCGCTTTGTGAAGATATAAGGGTGATGCGGCAGAAGTCAAAGAACACCAAAGATGCCAGCAAACCACCAGAGATAGGAGGAAGGCTTGGAACAGATTCTTCCTCACAGTGCTCAGAAATAATCAATCCTACTGCCGGGATCCCGGGATCCAGGGGCGGCTTCCCTGGGAGAACGCATGGCGCGCCTCGGGCTGGTGCAACGTCACGCCGACCTCTGCAGCTGCAGGCTCGCCCCGCACTCCGTGCCCCACACTCCCGCCCGGCCTGAGTGAGCCAGAGTCCCCGAAGAGGCTGCTCCTTTAACCCTGTCCTGTCTGAGCGAAGAACAGACGCCCTCCGGCGACCTACACGCAGAGGCGGGGCCAAATCCAAAGCTGAGACCCAGGAGCTGTGAGAACAAAGAAGAGAAAGGGAAACCTCTCCCAGCAGCCTCAGAAGCAGCGGATTAAAGCTCCACAATCAACTCCATGTACCCTGCATCTGTGGAATACATGAATAGACAACAAATCATCCCAAATTGAGTAGCCAGGAGTCAGTGCTGTGCCTCTGAGGTGGGAGAGCGAACTTCAGGACACTGGTCCACAAGAGACCTCCCAGCTCCACATAATATCAAACGGCGAAAATCTTCCAGAGATCTCCATCTCAACACCAGCACCCAGCTTCACTCAACGACCAGCAAGCTACAGTGCTGGACAACCTATGCCAAACAACTAGCAAGACAGGAACACAACGCCACCCATTAGCAGAGAGGCTGCCTCAATTCATAAAAAGTCCGCAAACACCCCAAAACACACCACCAGGCGTGGACCTGCCCACCAGAAAGACAAGATCCAGCCTCATCCACCAGAACACAGGCAGTAGTCCCCTCCACCAAGAAGCCTACACAACCCACTAAACCAACCTTAGCCACTGGGGACAGACACCAAAAACAACGGGAACTACGAACCTGCAGCCTGCAAAAAGGAGACCCCAAACACAGTAACATAAGCAAAATGAGAAGACAGAAAAACACACAGCAGGAGAAGGAGCAAGATAAAAACCCACCAGACCTAACAAATGAAGAGGTAATAGGCAGTCTATCTGAAAAAGAATTCAGAATAATGATGGTAAAGATGATCCAAAATCTTGGAAATAGAATAGACAAAATGCAAGAAACAGTTAACAAGGACCTAGAAGAACTAAAGACGAATCAAGCATTGATTAAAAACACAATAAATGAAATAAAAAATACTCTAGATGGGATCAATAGCAGAATAACTGAGGCAGAAGAACGGATAAGTGAGGTGGAAGATAAAATAGTGGAAATAACTGCTGCACAGCAAAATAAAGAAAAAAGAATGAAAAGAACAGAGGACAGTCTCAGAGACCTCTGGGACAACATTAAACGCACCAACATTCGAATTATAGGGGTTCCAGAAGAAGAAGAGAAAAAGAAAGGGACTGAGAAAATATTTGAAGAGATTATAGTTGAAAACTTCCCTAATATGGGAAAGGAAATAGTTAATCAAGTCCAGGAGGCACAGAGAGTCCCATACAGAATAAATCCAAGGAGAAATACACCAAGACACATATTAATCAAACTGTCAAAAATTAAACACAAAGAAATCATATTAAAAGCAGCAAGGCAAAAACAACAAATAACACACAAGGGAATCCCCATCAGGATAACAGCTGATCTCTCAGCAGAAACTCTACAAGCCAGAAGGGAGTGGCAGGACATACTTAAAGTGATGAAGGAGAAAAACCTGCAACCAAGATTACTCTACCCAGCAAAGATCTCATTCAGATTTGATGGAGAAATTAAAACCTTTACAGACAAGCAAAAGCTGAGAGAGTTCAGCACCACCAAACCAGCTTTACAACAAATGCTAAAGGAACTTCTCTAGGCAAGAAACACAACAGAAGGAAAAGAACTACAATAACGAACCCAAAACAATTAAGGAAATGGGAATAGGAACATACATATCAATAATTACCTTAAATGTAAATGGACTAAATGCTCCCACCAAAAGACACAGACTGGCTGAATGGATACAAAAACAAGACCCATATATATGCTGTCTACAAGAGACCCACTTCAGACCTAGAGACACATACAGACTGAAAGTAAGGGGATGGAAAAAGATATTCCATGCAAATGGAAACCAAAAGAAAGCTGGAGTAGCAATTCTCATATCAGACAAAATAGACTTTAAAATAAAGACTACTAGAAGAGACAAAGAAGGACACTACATAATGATCAAGGGATCAATCCAGGAAGAAGATATAACAATTGTAAATATTTATGCACCAAACATAGGAGCACCTCAATACATAAGGGAAATATTAACAGCCATAAAAGGAGAAATCGACAGTAACACAATCATAGTAGGGGACTTTAACACCCCACTTTCACCAATGGACAGGTCATCCAAAATGAAAATAAATAAGGAAACACAAGCTTTAAATGATACATTAAACAAGATGGACTTAATTGATATTTATAGGACATTCCATCCAAAAACAACAGAATACACATTTTTCTCAAGTGCTCATGGAACATTCTCCAGGATAGATCATATCTTGGGTCACAAATCAAGCCTTGGTAAATTTAAGAAAATTGAAATTGTATCAAGTATCTTTTCCGACCACAATGCTATGAGACTAGATATCAATTACAGGAAAAGAGCTGTAAAACATACAAACACATGGAGGCTAAACAATACACTACTTAATAACGAAGTGATCACTGAAGAAATCAAAGAGGAAATTAAAAAATACCTAGAAACAAATGACAATGGAGACACGACGACCCAAAACCAATGGGATGCAGCAAAAGCAGTTCTAAGAGGGAAGTTTATGGCAATACAATCCCACCTTAAGAAACAAGAAATATCTCGAATAAACAACCTAACCTTGCACCTAAAGCAATTAGAGAAAGAAGAACAAAAACATCCCAAAGTTAGCAGAAGGAAAGAAATCATAAAAATCAGATCAGAAATAAATGAAAAAGAAATGAAGGAAACGATAGCAAAGATCAATAAAACTAAAAGCTGGTTCTTTGAGAAGATAAACAAAATTGATAAACCATTAGCCAGACTCATCAAGAAAAAAAGGGAGAAGACTCAAATCAATAGAATTAGAAATGAAAAAGGAGAAGTAACAACTGACACTGCAGAAATACAAAAGATCATGAGAGATTACTATAAGCAACTCTATGCCAATAAAATGGACAACCTGGAAGAAATGGACAAATTCTTAAAAATGCACAACCTGCCAAGACTGGCTCAGGAAGAAATAGAAAATATGAACAGACCAATCACAAGCACTGAAATTGAAACTGTGATTAAAAATCTTCCAACAAACAAAAGCCCAGGACCAGATGGCTTCACAGGCGAATTCTATCAAGCATTTAGAGAAGAGCTAACACCTATCCTTCTCAAACTCTTCCAAAATATAGCAGAGGGAGGAACACTCCCAAACTCATTCTACGAGGCCACCATCACCTTGATACCAAAACCAGACAAGGATGTCACAAAGAAAGAAAACTACAGGCCAATATCACTGATGAACATAGATGCAAAAATCCTCAACAAAATACTAGCACACAGAATCCAACAGCACATTAAAAGGATCATACACCATGATCAAGTGGGGTTTATTCCAGGAATGCAAGGATTCTTCAATATACGCAAATCAATCAATGTGATACACCATATTAACAAACTGAAGGAGAAAAACCATATGATCATCTCAATAGATGCAGAGAAAGCTTTTGACAAAATTCAACACCCATTTATGATAAAAACCCTGCAGAAAGTAGGCATAGAGGGAACTTTCCTCAACATAATAAAGGCCATATATGACAAACCCACAGCCAGCATCGTCCTCAATGGTGAAAAACTGAAACCATTTCCACTAAGATCAGGAACAAGACAAGGTTGCCCACTCTCACCACTCTTATTCAACATAGTTTTGGAAGTTTTAGCCACAGCAATCAGAGAAGAAAAGGAAATAAAAGGAATCCAAATGGGAAAAGAAGAAGTAAAGCTGTCACTGTTTGCAGATGACATGATACTATACATAGAGAATCCTAAAGATGCTACCAGAAAACTACTAGAGCTAATCAATGAATTTGGTAAAGTTGCAGGATACAAAATTAATGCACAGAAATCTCTGGCATTCCTATATACTAATGATGAAAAATCTGAAAGTGAAATCAAGGAAACACTCCCATTTACCATTGCAACAAAAAGAATAAAATATCTAGGAATAAACCTACCTAAGGAGACAAAAGACCTGTATGCAGAAAATTATAAGACACCGATGAAAGAAATTAAAGATGATACAAACAGATGGAGAGATGTACCATGTTCTTGGATTGGAAGAATCAACATTGTGAAAATGACTCTACTACCCAAAGCAATCTACAGATTCAATGCAATACCTATCAAACTACCAATGGCATTTTTCACAGAACTAGAACAAAAAATTTCACAATTTGTATGGAAACACAAAAGACCCCGAATAGCCAAAGCAATCTTGAGAACGAAAAACGGAGCTGGAGGAATCAGGCTCCCTAACTTCAGACTATACTACAAAGCTACAGTAATCAAGACAGTATGGTACTGGCACAAAAACAGAAAGATAGATCAATGGAACAGGATAGAAAGCCCAGAGATAAACCCACGGACATATGGTCACCTTATCTTTGATAAAGGAGGCAGGAATGTACAGTGGAGAAAGGACAGTCTCTTCAATAAGTGGTGCTGGGAAAACTGGACAGGGACATGTAAAAGTATGAGATTAGATCACTCCCTAACACCATACACAAATATTAGCTCAAAATGGATTAAAGACCTAAATGTAAGGCCAGACACTATCAAACTCCTAGAGGAAAACATAGGCAGAACACTCTATGACATAAATCACAGCAAAATCCTTTTTGACCCACCTCCTAGAGAAATGGAAATAAAGACAAAAATAAACACATGGGACCTAATGAAACTTCAAAGCTTTTGCACAGCAAAGGAAACCATAAACAAGACGAAAAGACAACCCTCAGAATGGGAGAAAATATTTGCAAATGAAGCAACTGACAAAGGATTAATCTCCAAAATTTATAAGCAGCTCATGCAGCTCAATAGCAAAAAAACAAACAACCCAATCCAAAAATGGGCAGAAGACCTAAATAGACATTTCTCCACAGAAGATATACAGACAGCCAACAAACACATGAAAGGATGCTCAACATCTTTACTCATTAGAGAAATGCAAATCAAAACTACAATGAGATATCATCTCACACCAGTCAGAATGGCCATCATCAAAAAATCTAGAAACAATAAATGCTGGAGAGGGTGTGGAAAAAAGGGAACCCTCTTGCACTGCTGGTGGGAATGTGAATTGGTACAGCCACTATGGAGAACGGTATGGAGGTTCCATAAAAAACTACAAATAGAACTACCATATGACCCAGCAATCCCACTACTGGGCATATACCCTGAGAAAACCATAATTCAAAAAGAGACATGTACCAAAATGTTCATAGCAGCCCTATTTACAATAGCCCGGAGATGGAAACAACCTAAGTGTCCATCATTGGATGAATGGATAAAGAAGATGTGGCACATATATACAATGGAATATTACTCAGCCATAAAAAGAAATGAAATTGAGCTATTTGTAATGAGGTGGATGGACCTAGAGTCTGTCATACAGAGTGAAGTAAGTCAGAAAGAGAAAGACAAATACTGTATGCTGACACATATATATGGAATTTAAGAAAAAAATGTCATCAAGAACATAGGGGTAAGACAGGAATAAAGACACAGACCTACTAGAGCATGGATTTGAGGATATGGGGAGGGGGAAGGGTAAGCTGTGACAAAGTGAAAGAGCGGCATGGACATATATACACTACCAAACGTAAGGTAGATAGCTAGTGGGAAGCAGCCGCATAGCACAGGGAGATCAGCTCGGTGCTTTGTGACCACCTGGAGGGGTGGGATAGGGAGGGTGGGAGGGAGACGCAAAAGGGAGGGGATATGGGAACATATGTATATGTATAACTGATTAAATTTGTAAAATAAAAAAAATAAAAAATAAAAAAAAAGAAAAAAAAAAAAAGAAATAATCAATCCTGCCAACACTTTGATCTCTGACTACTAACCTCCAGAACTCTGAGACAATAAATTTATGATTTTTAATACTTCCAGTTTGTGGTACTTTATTATGGCAGCATCGGAAACTAATATGCCTTGATATTTAAGTTTCACAATCCATCTTGAAATAACAACAAAGCAAACCTTTATTTCATGTACTCTATAGGAAATTTAGCCCCTATTGCAGACTGCAAACTGTTTTGCATTTTATTCAAGCCCCAAACCATAAAAGACTTTTAAAAGATGTATGAAGAGAAAACCACTACCCCATTCGTTATAGTCTATATGAGAGAATGGAAATTAAGAATCTGAAGCCTAAATTTTATCCCCAAAATAGTTTGGCTTCCCTGACACAGTGCTTTCAAACACTTAACATATCTGAATGCTTTCAGATGGGAAATATGTATTTCAGTTGTACACAGACGCCATCCCATTCTACGGCTTTATGCACTGCAATTTTTACACATTTATATAGTCTTCTTGGCACTTGAATGTATTGTCTTGGCTCTGAATGTCTTAATCCAAGGATGTTTCATATGAAATATCAATTAACTGGTTTCATTGAATTGTGTATTCATCTATGTCCTAGGATTACATCGAGGTCATTACTTAATCATCAGCTATTGCTCCTCAGCAATTGCCCACTCTGTCATCCACTGACAATGATTTAAGAGTATTGTTTCTTTATAAATGCTATAGAAAAACAACAATGATATAACTGATCAGGGGTTCCCCTTTAAAAGCTCATGTAGATATTAAAAATGATATTTTATGTATCTTTAAATCATTTTCATACAATATGAAGTATTACAAAACATGCAGATGAAAGAAAAGTGTGACAATAATTGTATAATACAATGGGGGCATATTCCAATAGCAATATTTCAGGAACATATCACTCTTTTAGACTGAGTTGTGTCCCCCCCAAAATCCACAGGTTGAAGCTTAACCCTCCACGTGACTATTTGGAGATAAGGCCTTTAAGGAGATATTAAGGTTAAATGGGGGTCATAAGTGTGTGGCCCTGCCTTATTCTGTTTGGGCTGCTGTAACAAAAGTAACATTGACTGGGTAACTTATAAACAACAGAAATTTATTTCTCACAGTTTTGGAGGCTGGGAAGTCCTAGATCAAGGTGCTGGTGAATTCAATGTTTGGTGCAGACCTGCTTCCTAGTTCATAGTTCATAGATTGCTGTCTTCTCATTGTGTCCTAAGATGGCCCAAGGGGCAAAGGAGTTCTCTGTGTCTATTTTATAAGGATGCTAATGTCATTCATGCGGACACTCACGACCTAATCACCACTTCCAAATACCATCAGGTTGGGGATTAGGTTTCAACATATGAATTTGGGGAAAAAACAAACATTCAGTCTACAGCAGGCCCTGACACAATAGGACCTGTATCCTCATAAGAAGAACAGACACCAAGAGTGTTCCTGTACAGAAGAAAGGCCATGGGAGGACAAGGTAAGAAGGTGGCTGTCTGTAAGCCAGGAAGAAAGGTCTCACCAGAAATCAACCCTGCCAGCACCTTGATCTTAGACTTCCAGCCTCTAGAACTGTGAAAAAATAAATTTATGTTGTTTAATCTGCCCAGTCTATGGTATTTTGCTACAGCAGCCTTAGCTGACTAATATAATTATTTATCAACATAGCTTGACTTTCAGTAATAATGTATAAGTAAAATATAATCATGTAAAAAAATGTTATATGTAAAAATTAACCAGACATTGATTAGATATGTAGACCTTATAACCACACAAACAAAATTCAAACATTAGTGTTATCTGAATTTTAAATTGAGAACGAATTTCGATGATGATAAAAGGACAAAGATAGAAAAAGTGAGAGCATGTAACTTGAATATATTATTAGGATAGTTTGTTATTTTCTTATTCTCCACTCCTACACTATACCTTCCTGCTGTTATCATTCCTTGCTCACTGAAATAAAAAATATTTTTCTTCATGAACCCATTTTTCTATTATCAATAAATGAATTTTATTTTCACTTAAAATGCCACCATAAAAACCACGAAGGAATCCTTGAGAAAAATTTGAAATAGGTGTTTTTAACAAGTAGACGAGTAGCGTGCACAAAAGCAACTAATCTACACTAAGAAGTTAGTTAATAATTTTATAGAACTCACAGAAATAATACCTACATAATAGTAAAAGTGCTGTAATAAATATGTTGGGAAAGCAGTCAAAGCTAAGTTCAGACATAAAAACAGATACAAAGGGGCTTCCCTGGTGGCGTAGTGGTTGAGAGTCTGCCTGCCGATGCAGAGGACACGGGTTCATGCCCTGGTCTGGGAAGATCCCACATGCCGCGGAGCGGCTGGGCCTGTGAGCCATGGCCGCTGAGCCTGCGCATCCGGAGTCTGTGCTCCGCAGAGGGAGAGGCCACAGCAGGGAGGCCCACATACCGCAAAACAAACAAATAAACAACACAGATACAAAAACCAAAGGTCAAAGTAGTTAGTAGAATGTTTTCTAGTTGAAATCTGCTGACTGCTAGCTTCTTTCTAAGTCATAATCCCATTTCTACAGCTACCTATAAGCCACTGCTAAAGGCGTGTAAGAACAATTTTAGACGTAATATTCAGAAAATCATGTCTAGATGATCTGGAAATATACTTATATGCATTAGAAAATTCCATTTAACTATTAATTAGGACCAATATTGTTTTTGTAATATGGACTTTAGTAGCAAAAAACAATGCATATATATATCTATATACCCATTTTCTTGCAATATACACAAATGACTAATGAGTCACTATCTAAATTTTTAAACACTGATAATTTCTAAAGTAGACATACACAGTTAGTCTAAGAGAACTTTTCTGTTTACAGGTAGGTCAGGAATTATTCTCAAAACCTCATCTGAGGGAGTTTCTTTTTTTTTTTTTTTTTTTTTGCGGTATGCGGGCCTCTCACTGTTGTGGTCTCTCCCATTGCGAAGCACAGGCTCTGGACACGCAGGCTCAGCGGCCATGGCTCACGGGCCCAGCCGCTCCATGGCATGTGGGATCTTCCCGGACCGGGGCACAAACCCGTGTCCCCTGCATCGGCAGGCGGACTCTTCAACCACTGCGCCACCAGGGAAGCCTGAGGGAGTTTCTTTGAAATGATCCAGTGGATCAGTGGTATGGAACTGCATTTATTACTCTGCTTAGACTCCTAAAGCCCACAGTTTTTAAAATTAAGACTATACAGGGACCAGAGAAGGACTACTGAACATATGAATCAGAGAAGGACTACTGATTGAGAGACAGGTGGTGGTGTTATAAGGCTGAAGATTGGGGACAAGGTTTCTTGTGAGGAATGAGAGGCAAAGGTACAATGAGTTATGGGTAGTAGAGAATTAGAAAATATGAGACATTTTCTTTTATTTTTATTATTTTTTTTATTGGAGTAAAGTTGATTTACAATGTTGTGTTAGTTTCAGGTGTACAGCACAGTGATTCAGTTGTACACATATATATATGTAATATGTATATTATATATATATATATATTATTCTTTAGATTTTTTTCCCTTATAGGCTATTATGAAATACTGAGTATAGTTCCCTGTGCTATACAATAGTAGGTGCTTGTTGTTCATCTATTTTATATACAGTATGCATATATGTCAATGCCAAACTCCTAATTTATTCCTCATACCTCTCCCCTTTGGTAACCAGAACTTTGTTTTCTATGTCTGTGGGTCTATTTCTGTTTCTTAAATAAGTTCGTTTGTGGGGCCTCCCTGGTGGCGCAGTGGTTGAGAGTCCGCCTGCCAATGCAGGGGATACGGGTTCGTGCCCCGGTCTGGGAGGATCCCATATGCCGCAGAGCGGCTGGGCCCGTGAGCCATGGCCGCTGGGCCTGCGCGTCCGGAGCCTGTGCTCCGCAACGGGAGAGGCCACAACAGTGAGAGGCCCGCATACCGCAAAAAAATAAAAAAATAAAAAAAATAAGTTCGTTTGTATCTTTTTTTTAAGATTCCACATATAAGCAATATCATATGATATTTGTCTTTCTCTGTCATACATCACACTTAGTATGACAGTCTCTAGGTCCAATCATGTTGCTGCAAATGGCATTAATTCATTCTTTTTTTATGGCTGAGTAATATTCTATTGTGTAAATATATACACCACATCTTCTTTATCCATTCATCTGTTGATGGACATTTAAGTTGCTACCATGTCTTGGTAATTGTAAATAGTGCTGCAGTGAACACTGCAGTACATGTATCTTTTTGAATTATGATTTTGTCTGGATATATGACCAGGAGTGGGATTGCAGGAGCATATGGTAGTTCTATTTTTAGATTTTTAAGGACGCTCTATACTGTTCTCCAGAGTAGCTGTACCAATTTACATTCCCACCAACAGTGTAGGAGGGTTCCTTTTTCTCCACACCCCCCTTCCAGCATTTACTGTTGGTAGACTTTTTGACAATTGCCATTCTGACTGGAGTGAGGTGATACCTCATTGTAGTTCTGATTTGCATTTCTCTAATAATTAGCAATGTTGAGCACTTCTTCACGTGCCTGTTGGCCATCTGTATGTATTATATGGAAAGATACCTATTTAGATCTTCTGCTCATTTTGTGATTGGGTTGTTTGTTAGTTTGATATTGAGCTGTATGAACTGTTTGTATATTTTGGAAATTAACCCCTTGTCTTTTGCATTGTTTGCAAATATTTTCTTCCATTCTGTAGGTGGTCCTTTCACTTTGTTTGTTTTCTTTTGCTGTGCAAAAACTTTTAAGTTTGATTAGGTCCCATTTGCTTATTTTTGTTTTTATTTTCATTATTCTAGGAGGTGGATCCAAAAAGATATTGCTGCGATTTTTGTCCAAGAGGGTTCTGCCTATGTTTTCCTCTAAGAGTTTTATAGTATCCAGTCTTACATTTAGGTCTTTGATCCACTTTGAGTTTATTTTTGTGTATGGTGTTAGAGAATGTTGTAATTTCATTCTTTTACATGTAGTTGTCTAGTTTTCCCAGCACCACTTATTGAAGATACTGTCTTTTCTCCATTGTATATTCTTGCCTCCTTTGTCATAGATTAATTGACCATAGGTGCATGGGGACATTTTAAAAAGTGGTTATAGTTTCACACTTGGATTACTTAAAATTTTTCTGAGAGATGACTATAAAGATTGGAGTTCCTGTTTGGACTGTCTGTCTTTGAAAAGAACAGTATTCCATAGCTAAATTATACGTGCCATTTTTATTAAGATTTTTCCTGGATGTAAGAAAAAGATTATTTCTACTGTAATATTTATTTCAAAGGATCTGACTTGTACTAAAGGAATTGAAAGCATAGAAAATGATGCTAGACTTGCAGACCTACAGTTGAAATTAAACAAGATAGATACACTAATTTTATACATTTAAATATATATATAATATATATATATATACACACTAATACATATACATAGTCAATTTTTGGCACATGGCAGGTACTCAACATATTTTATCTCCCTGTATTCTGCTGAATTATTGGAAATACAGTACTGGGGGCCCTGTTAGGAGTCAGTACACCAGGAAGCTAAGATTAGGTGGAAAACTTGTAACAACTTCTGACAAAAAGAACTGAGACCTTCAAATAAATAAATAATGAATAATAATAAATAATGAAAAACATAGAAATACAGTAAGTGATAAAGACAAATGTGTTAGACATAACAGGACCTCACTGAAGGAAAGGTGAGGTAGACATATCAAGTCACTAAATGTAAAATGTCTGATAAAATATAATGAAATAAGTATTCTTCCTTAATTGCTCAAATTGCTCCACAGACCTTATATATGTGAAACTGGGTTCCTTAATATCGTACTTTAAGTATTTTAGATGATTCAAAATTTAACACTGTCCATCCCTGTTCTTGTAGTTACTCATTCAAACAAGTACTAAATGCAGAGCAATCAATGAGAGAGATTTGACACACATATTTTGTTCACAACCTTCTTCCTGAATTGTTTCCTTAACATATTCTCACACTTGATTTGGGGCCAACTGTATCACTCCATGTATGTATAACTGGATAGGTTTTCTGTTCAACTTTACAATAATTCGAATTATATATCCCAATATGTTTACCTTCAGCAACCTCCAGTAAATATTCTCCCTGAGGCATCCTGGCACCACTGTGGGCAATCTATTTCCAGGCCACACTTCTGCACAACCTCTATCCCTTAAGCAGTGTTTCCATTGCTTTTATGCCAATCCTGCAAAGAGAAATAGGTAAATACATTATTAATGTTTTCTCTCCCATACATTTCTCATTAAAATATGAATTTCTGTTAGAAATGATATTTATAAAGAGGGGAGAGATTTTTTAACCATTGAAAACAGGGACACTTTCCACAAGTTGAAAGGATTCTTCAAAAAATGGGTTTGTTTGATTTTGTGGCAAGAAAACATGCAAAAATAAGAGAGAGTGAGAGCATGCACTAATGGCCTCCAGCCTTAGTATGACAGGTAGTAGATATGGAAGCAATCTATTTAATCATTACTTTTATTATCTGACCAGAATGGAGCAAGTAATAAAAGTCATAACTTCTACTATTTTCACCCTATTAAGCTTGTGAATATTGTTATTGATATAACTAACGGAATTTTATTATTTCATCTAGAAAAAATATAAATTTATTCAGATTTTATAATTGTTTCAATATTCTCTACAATGTGTGTATCACATAAAAGGTAAACAAACTGGCCTATGTGCCTACTGGAAATCAGGCTAGATCTGTCAAGTGTTGATAGGTCTACTATGAACTCAAACTCAGCTAATAATAGATAAGGAAGACAGGTGTATTTACTCTGTCTGCTACTGTCATGGCAGGATTCTTCGATAAGTTACTGTGAGTTATTATCTGTCTATTTGAGGAAAGACAAATGGATTATGTACCATGTCAGGGTCTTGTCATTTGCATAGTTGTAAAGTATGAAAATTACTAATTTAAAATGTCTCAGAGCTTGAGGCAGATATAATCTTTCTTTCTATAAACTCTCCACATGTAATTCTGAAGGGAGTCATGAGTCACATCCTTCATGTGTCTGATATTTTCTTAAGTGGGATACACTCCAAAGTTTACTTGATGGAGAGAGACATACCTTGAAGGTGATATTTTGAGGTTTAAGTAGTGATACATTTTCTTGAATTTTTATAGACTAGAATGTGGAAGTCCCCAGAATAGAATCTAGTAGCGTATTCCTACAAGCATCTTGTCATCTAGAGCCAGCATGTATTTCAGCTTTATTTTATTTCATTCTTGATGTCTATTGTATTGTAGTCCTGACTCTAAACCACTTTTATCTAAAGTTGTTGGACTGACATTCAAATTAAAACTGTTTCATTTAACCATTATTTATAGACCACTTACCAGGTACCTGACATTGTTGTTGGCACTGGGGATGTATCTACGGATAAACTAATAAAGATCCCTGCATTTAAAATTCTAATAAGGATTTTGTTTTATATGATTTCACATATTTATAATCAAGTTTACTTATTTACATAATTATAAAATTTTAAAGGCTATTTAAAATTGTCCACCAAATAAATAGTTCCACCAAATATCTCATGTAGGGACTTCCATGGTGGTACAGTGGTTAAGACTCCATTCTTCCAATGCAGGGGGCCCAGGTTCCATCCCTGGTCGGAGAACTAGATCCCACATGCATGCCATAACCAAGAAGTCTGCATGCTGCAACTAAGAAGCCTGCGTGCCGCAGCGAAGATCTTGTGTGCAGCAACTAAGACCAGCACAGACGAAATAAATAAAATAAATAATAAATAAATATCAAAAAACAAAAAACAAATATCTCGTGTAACTTTTATTATATTGAGATTTATCCCTACCCTTTACTCCTATTTTGAAACTCCTCTCTCTAAAATTATTAATTTTAAAAGACAAAATATAGCTTCTATGATAAATAATAAAAAAAACATTTAATAATCTAACAGTTGTTAAGGGACTCACTAATGACATATTAGATTAATAAAATGACTTTTTGGATTAAGGTAATCTACAGTACTCTATAAAACACCCTAAATACAACATTCTGACTAAAAAGTACTAAAATTCTTTAAAAATGTCTTGGAAATCTAAGATTAGCCAAAGACATACAAAATGACTAGCTAATTCCTGTGCTTATTTTCCTTGGTTTTATCAGTTATATATATTTGAAAAATGTTTTCTTCCAACTGCATGCCCATTTCATAATGAAGAGAAAGATAAAAATTAAAGATTAAATGATGCATAAAATGTATTGCAAAACTGTAAAAATATCACGAGTTAAAATATATTTTCCTCTTGGAAAATTACATAGCAAACCATGAATCACTTCAGACTCTGGGATTTAGAAAATTCAATTTTAAACAACAGGAAGTATGAGGAAAATACAATTATACAATCTGAATGTTTAAGGAAATCCAAGAATATGAACCTTTTTAGATATATGGACCACAGATCTGAAGTGAAGCAACACTTCTCAGACTCAAAGATTAAGTTTCTATGTAATTTTGAATCAAGTAATGTGGGTTAGTTCTGAAAAGCTCCTTTTTGTTCCCAAGTCTATTTTTCTATTTAATCTTTTTTAGATTTTTCTGCTGGTCAAAAGATAATTGAAATCATGGTAATTCTTATCCAAAGTTGTATATGGATTAGAAGTGGGTTTCTGGAAAAAAATAGCCTTGGTCATATGATATAAAAATATTAAAATGTCATGGTTTAATCAGTCCCCTCATCAGTTGAGGTTTGTGTGTTGCATAAAATACCTTATCAAAAGTAGTGATATACAGGTGAGATAATAGCATGTATAAATGTCGTTAACTGTTCTGTCTGTTAGACAGTATTATTTTCTCCACATGAGCATAATGTTTTCATAAGATTTTTATTAAGTACCATATGAATAATAACTTCAGTTCTAGAAAGTCTTGGGATTTATAGGTGTCTGGAATTAGGAAACTTCAGGATTTGATTCTTATTTAAAAATACTTCCATCCACTATTTAAACTGCTTTTCCCAGTTTCATAGATTAATTTCCACTATCTATATAGGTAACATCAGTCCTATTTCTGTTACTTGTCAGAAATGCACAAAACTAAGCTTTTAAATCTAAACTTCAAAATTTCATATTTTCTACTTAGGTAAAATAGCAGATATAAATATTACTAATGTTATTATTTAACTGAAAATCAACTGTTACCTAGTTGCTAAGAAATTTTCAGAAAATATTAAATAACCCTATGTTCATAACACCAAACATTATAATTTTACCATGTACAGTAATATATATAACAGTTCTCATGAGTAACATAGTTGAAAGTCAGGACTGGCCTAAAAATTTTTGCCAATGATGATCATAATTCAACTCAAAGGATCGTAGCCAGGTTGACTGTAACTGAGACTTTCACTAATAGATTTCAATGCTGGGCAGCCAAATATGCTGAAAGTATAATATAATTACACCTGGACTCTAAACGTTACAGGTTTAAAATATTAAAGTATCAAAGAAAAATATTCTACAGGTTTTAATATTCAAATCTCAAAAATACATCATAAGAACTGAAACCTCAAAAATAGCATTGCCATTTCTCATAAATGCCTACAAATACTTGACTTCACTACACATATCTCAGTTTGTTTCTTTTTATTTCCTATGGAGGATCTTTTTCTTATAAGAGATCCAAAAACTGTCAACTTCAATATTCTCCTATTCTGTTTAGTAAACACTTTTTATTAGGCAAACTATAAACTTTTTAAAATCCTTATTTATCTCTTTCTATATCACCAACAATAAGAGTTAAATTTCTAATTGAGATAATTTTTCATTAAAAATATAGTTTCATTTTCTTCTTTTTTTTTCTAACTACTTTTCCAAAATACTATTATATGATAGTATAATAGATACGCTATTATATGATAACCATAAAAAAGTTAGAAAATCATACCAATATGTCAGTGATGTGTCAATGATTACTCTAATACACCAACTTGACAGTGAATATATATTAAATGCAAGTTTTAGCAAAGTGGAAAGCAGTATCACTGACCTATTACAGTATTAGAAAGCTACTGTGCATACTGAATATCTACTGTGCAGGTTTTGTTTGCATGGCTTATCTTTCTCATGAGGCCTTAAGTATCTCGAGAACTTCTTCTTCTGATGCATCTTCATAGTATCTTTTTTTAACATCTTTATTGGAGTATAATTGCTTTACAACGTTGTGATTGTTTCTGCTGTATAACAAAGTGGACCAACTATACATATACATATATCCCCATATCCCCTCCCTCTTGCATCTTCCTCCCACCCTCCCTATCCCACCCCTCTAGGTGGTCACAAAGCACTGAGCTGATCTTCCTGTTCTATGCAGCTGCTTCCCACTAGCTATCTATTTTACATTTGGTAGTGTATATATGTCCATGCCACTCTCCCACTTTGTCCCAGCTTACCCTTCCCCTCCCCGCGTCCTCAAGTCCATTCTCTACGTCTACATCTTTATTCCTGTCCTGCCCCTAGGTTCCTCAGAACCATTTTTGTTTTTCTTAGATTCCAGATATATGCGTTAGCATACGGTACTTGTTTTCAATTTCTGACTTGCTTCACTCTGTATGACAGACTCTAGGTCCATTCACCTCACATTGACGTATAAATAAGTCAATTTCATTTCTTTTTAAGGCTGAGTAATATTCCATTGTATATATGTGCCATAACTTCTTTATCCATTCATCTGTTGATGGACACTTAGGTTGCTTCCATGTCTTGGCTATTGGAATTAGTGCTGCAATGAACATTGTGGTACATGTCTCTTTTTGAATTATGGTTTTCTCAGGGTACACGCCCAGTAGTGGGATTGCTGGGTCACATGGTAGTTCTATTTTTAGTTTTCTAAGAAACCTTCATACTGTTCTCCATAGTGGCTGTATCAATTTACATTCCCAACAACAGTGCAAAAGGGTTCCCTTTTCTCCACACCCTCTCCAGCATTTATTGTTTGTAGAATTTTTGATGATGGCCATTCTAACCAGTGTGAGGTGATACCTCATTGCAGTTTTGATTTGCATTTCTCTAATGATTAGTGATGTTGAATATCCTTTCATGTGTTTGTTGGCAATCTGTGTATCTTCTTTGGAGAAATGTCTAGTTAGGTCTTCTGCCCATTTTTGATTGGGTTCTTTATTTTTTTGATATTGAGCTGCACGAGCCGCTTGTATATTTTGGAGATTAATCCTTTGTCAGTTGCTTCGTTTGCAAATATTTTCTCCCATTTGGAGGGTTGTCTTTTCGTCTTGTTTATGGTTTCTTGGCTGCGCCAAAGCTTTTAAGTTTCATTAGGTCCCATTTGTTTTTGTTTCCATTTCTCTAGGAGGTGGGTCAAAAGGGATCTTGCTGTGATTTGTATCATACAGTGTTCTGCCTATGTTTTCCTGTAAGAGTTTTAGAGTGTCTGACCTTACATTTAGGTCTTTAAGCCATTTTGAGTTTATTTTTGTGTATGGTGTTAGGGAGTGTTCTAATTTCATTCTTTTACATGTAGCTGTCCAATTTTCTGAACACCACTTATTGAAGAGGATGTCTTTTCTCCATTGTATATTCTTGCCTCCTTTATCAAAGATAAGGTGACCATAAGTGCATGGATTTATCTCTGGGCTTTCTATCCTGTTCCACTGATCTATATTTCTGTTTTTGTGCCAGTACCATACTGTCTTGATTACTGTAGCTTTGTACTGTAGTCTGAAGTCAGATAGCCTGATTCCTAGAGCTCCATTTTTCTTTCTCAAGATTGCTTTGGTTATTCAGGGTCTTTTGTTTTTTCATACAAATTGTGAAATTTTTTCTTCTAGTTCTGTGAAAAATGCCATTGGTAGTTTGATAGGGACTGCACTAAATCTATAGACTGTTTTTGGTAGTACAGTCATTTTCACAATGTTGATTCTTCCAATTCAAGAACACGGTAATCTCTCCATCTGTCCGTATCATCTTTTATTTCTTTCATCTGTGTTTTATAGTTTTCTCCATACAGGCCTTTTGTCTCCTTAGATAGGTTTATTCCTAGGTATTTTATTCCTTTTGTTGCAATGGTAAATGGGAGTGTTTCCTTAATTTCTCTTTCTGCTCTTTCATTGTTAGTGTACATGAATGCAAGAGATTTCTGTGCATTAACTTTGTATCCTGCTACTTTCCCAGATTCATTGATTAGCTCTAGTAGTTCCCTGGTAGCATCTTAAGGATTCTCTGTGTATAGTATCATGTCAACTGCAAACAATGACAGTTTTACTTCTTCTTTTCCAATTTGGATTCCTTTAATTTCTTTTTCTTCCCTGATTGCTGTGGTTAAAACTTCCAAAACTATGTTGAATAACAGTGGTGAGAGTGGGAAATCTTGTCTTGTTCCTAATCTTAGAGGAAATGGTTTCAGTTTTTCACCATTGAGAACGATGTTGGCTGTGGGTTTGTCATATATGGCCTTTATTATGTTGAGGTAGTTTCTCTCTATGCCTACTTTCTGGAGAGTTTTTATCATAAATACATGTTGAAATTTGTCAAAAGCTTCTTCTGCATCTATTGAGATGATCATATGATTTTTATCTTTCAATTTGTTAATATGGTGTATCACACTGATTGATTTCATATATCAAAGAATCCTTGCAGTCCTTTGATAAACCCCACTTGATCATAGTGTATGATCCTTTTAATGTGCTGTTGGATTCTGTTTGCTAGTATTTTGTTGGGGATTTTTGAATCTATGTTAATCAGTGATATTGGTCTGCAGTTTTCTTCTTTTGTGACATCTTTGTCTGGTTTTGGTATCAGGGTGATGGTGGCCTCACAGAATGAGTTTGGGAGTGTTCCTCCCTCTGCTATATTTTGGAAGAGTTTGAGAAGGATAGGTGTTAGCTCTTCTCTAAATGTTTTATAGAATTCGCCTGTGAAGCCATCTGGTCCTGGGCTTTTGTTTGCTTGGAAGATTTTTAATCACAGTTTCAATTTCAGTGCTTGTGATTGGTCTGTTTATATTTTCTATTTCTTCCTGGTTCAGTCATGGAAGGTTGTGGTTTTCTAAGAAGTTGTCCACTTTTTCCACCCGCCCCAGCAGGTAAGCAAACAAGCCTCTCAGGCCGGTGAGTGCTGGTAGGCACCAATCCTCTGTGCAGGAATCTCTCCGCTTTGCCCTCTGCTCCCCTGTTGATGCGCTCTCCTCCGTGGCTCCAAAGCTTCCCCCCGCCCAACCCGTCTCTGCCAGTGAAGGGGCTTCCTCCGTGTGTGAAAACTTTTCCTCCTTCACAGCTCCCTCCCAGTGGTGCTGGTCCCGTCCCTATTCTTTTGTCTCTGTTTTTTCTTTTTTCTTTTGCCTTATCCAGGTACATGGGGATTTTCTTGCCTTTTGGGAATTCTGAGGTGTTCTGCCAGCATTCAGTAGGTGTTCTGTAGGAGTTTTTCCATATGTAGATGTATTTTTGATATGTTTGTGGGAAGGAAGGTGATCTCCACGTCTTACTCCTCCACCATCTTGAATGTCCCTCTTCATAGTTTCTTTAAACCTTCACTTTTTTCCTTCATAAGATGAAATAATAGGATTATTGTCTCCTAAAAAATTACATCAGATAACAACAGCATTAAAATATCTGGTGCTGTGGTCTGAAAGTTTGTGCCCCACCTCCCAAATTCATATGTTGATACTCAGTGTTCTATTTTATGGTATTAGGAGCTGGAACCTTTTGGAAGTAATTAGGTCTTGAGGGCAGATCCCTCAGGAATGGGATTAGTCCACTTTTAAAAGACAGCCCAGAGAGCTCCCTCAACCCTTCTGTGATGTGAGGACATAGTGAAAATACAGCTGTCAATAAGCCAGGAAGTGAGCCACAATGAGATATCAAATCTGCCTGCACCATGATCCTGGATTTTCCAGTCTCCAAAACTGTGAGAAATAAACTACTATTGTTTATAAGTCACCCAATTGATGGTATTTTGTTATAGCAGCCTGAATGGACTAAGGCATCTGGCTCTTAGCAATCACTTAGTGAATACTATTATCATTATTGTTTTTTTTATTTTTGCTAGTATTCTTTATTAATTATTTTGCCTTTGGTTGTCTTCCCAAGAGTTTCTTAGAATTCATTATTCAGAAAATCATTAATCTTCATTAAATAAATAAATCTTGATTCCTTCTCATCCTGAAGCACACTATATACAGTTGCCTGGATTCAGGTGGATTGAAAAATCAACATGTGTAATTCAAAACATCTATACTTTGACATCTGATTTACAGTTTATATTTGTAAGCACTGATCTTTTATTCTGGTCACAACATCTTAATATCTCTTGCCTGTCCCTTCTGATGTTTGGTCAAAGGGACTTCTTAGAAAACATCAATTTCAGCTCTCTGGAAGCTGAATTGCCTATGACTATAATATGAGTATCAGTATTACCTTCATAAGAATTGTGAGTACACTCAATTGCCTATTCCCTTTTCCTATATCCTCAGGTTAAAAATGAATCAACCAATCTTAACAAAATATAATTATATCTATATATCATCTCTCTCCCCTCCCTCTCAAACTTTATTTGGGAATTTCGTACAGGTGGTAGTTTCAGTACAGTCGCTAACTCCAGCACCAAGTCTCTTAAAGTTATAGAAAATATAAATGAGATTACGAGTATGAAAAACAAGAGGCACCATAAGCATAATTTGATGGAATCACACTGACAAGATTGAACTAAGTCACAACCAAGAACATACATATAAGAAAAAAATTCTCCAAGTGGTCCAGGGAAACTCTGGGTTCAGAGTAAGCAAATGACAAGTAAAGGAAAGGTGTTAGAAAACTTATCAGCAAAATCAAGGTAATTTATTAAGAAGCTATATTTGTATGAACTTGTTCTTCATCTAATTCTGATGGATCCAAGAACATCGATAATCAAAATCATGAACTGTGCTCTAAGAGAAAGTGAAATACCCATCTGGGGGAAGGCCCTAGTGAGCGTAGGTATAAGGACTTTAAAATGACTGAAAAGGACAATTTTTCTTCAACTTTCACAGGAATTATTTTATTTTCAGCTTATATTTTCATAAATTTCTGTAAAAGAGTTTAATTAAAATGACAGGCTAATAAACAGTCCTATTCTTTTACTCATTCCTTTATTCATTACACAAATGTATCGATCTTGGATTTTCCCTAAAAAGTCTGGAAAATATCACTCTAACACTAAATATTTGCAAGCAAAAACTTCTCTTCTCACATTTCAAGATCACAAAGTACTGCATAAGCCTCTGGGCCTGACTGCCCTCTAGACTGTCTAACCAGTTGTACAGAAGACCTCATTAAAAACTAATGAAACGACTGAGAATACAATAGGGGAAAGGATACACTGTCCATTTTCTCTTAATTCCCATGAATGGGGAGTACAGGGAAATAAACACTGTCAGCCAGCAAGCTTAGTTCATGTACCTAGACAATATATTGATTTAGAAAATAGAATCCAGTTGTGAATAAGTATAGGTGTCAGCTGAGCATAGTTGTCATTACCAGTTCGTGGAAAATGAATTATGATTGACTAATTTAATTTCTGTAACAAATTGGAACATGGAAGAAAGACAGAAGTAGAATACTCATTAGGGCATAACTAAGATGTTACAAATTAAATCTTCATAGGAAGAAGAAATTAATTTGAACTATTTATATTGCAGATAAAAAATTTGGGAAATCAATTTATATGAAAGGTCATATTACATACTCTATGTAATGACATAATAACCTATAATTACATATGTACAACAAAAACATATATTCTGAGATTAAAAAACAAATATAAACATGCATTTTGTGTGTATGTGTGTGTTTGCACATACACAAAACTATGGATTTAGGTTAGATGACAAATTTGTCTCACCTTGAAGCCAAAAAGAAAAAAAAAAAGAACTTCCTGAACGCAGCCACTGGTAGATTTTATTGCCTCATGTGCGTAAGACTGGTCACATTGTGAATTCTAGCTATATACTTGGTAAACTGATTTTTTTCTCCAGAGATTTAAAAATAGAATAAACACTTAGATGTTTAACAGAGATTTGATAAAGGCTGACTCAACAGCTTTTGTTTCTATGAGTGTTACAGTAGAAGAGTGCAGGCTTTGGAGTCTGGAACACACGGAAATGAATCCCACTCTGCTCTTTATATTAAACATGATCTTGTGTTTCAGTTTCCTTATTTAAATAAGGATGCTAATGATGGTACCAAGTTACACATTTGATTCCTCACAATTTTGTGAGAATTAGAGATAAGCATCCCAATAACTAATTATACACTACTTTATAGGGAGCTTTTATAAATCCAATAGATGTTTTGTGGTTATTATTATTTTCTTCTCTGAGCATGCTTGGGAAACAAACTTAGAGTAATATCAAATGTCAATTGCATAAATCCAGCAAGTATGACCTGGCAGTGATTTTCTTGACATTATATCCAAATTAATGCTTAATCACCAGTAGTAAATTGGATATGCAAATTACTGTCTGATAAGAATTTCCTACACTTTACCAGAAGAAGGAGCATAGGAGTGAGATCAAATGGGAAGTGGAGAATATAAAAAATACAGGACTAATTTCTTTTCACTCTCCTATATCGCCACGTGCTATATAAGGAAAAATGGCATGTAAAGCTTTTAAAGCCATGTAAAATTGGACAATCCTCTGTGAAGTCTTTTTGTTCCTCCATACCTTCGAGTGTGACAAACACTTGGTTATTTGATACCTGGGGTAAATGGAAAGCATTTAATAAGGAACATGAACTAATGAATATAACTTTAATTTGTAAGAGAAATGCTACATATTTAGCGCAGGCCCATGGACAGGTTCATATTTTAAGAATGGCTAACTCACCCTGCCTCCTAGGATTTGTTTTCCGATGCATGATATAAACTGGTATTAAAAATACCATTATTTTATGCCAGAACAGCACATTTTGTAAAAATTTATCGATAATGTCTGAAAGATTTAAAAGGAAGTCTTAAATATGAGGTAAGTGTTTTGCAAATTTTATTTAAAGTCTTTAGGTAATTTTCTGACTTGGAAAGCTGAAATTTATTAAAATACATATTCATATACTCTTTAATCATTTTGAGCCAAAAGCCCACTCTTAAATATCCAGAGACACCGCTCTTATGCCACAACCATTAGGAGAAGACAGCAGTTTGCGGTGCAGTGGAAGGGCTTGGTTTGTCATGTCCCTTGGCTCTCTCATCAAAATTACTCTAGAAACTCACGGGGTGATGACAGAAAAATTATTTATCTCCTCTCCTTTAGCTTCTTCATTTCTAAAGCAAAAGAACTGGATTAATGACCTTTAAAGCCTCTTTAAAACCTTTCTATTGTGGATGAATGTAGATTGTTGAGAAAAGTTTTTGCTTCTGAGGGAAATAAAAAGGCCCTTGGTTTAAGAAATGTTGCTTCTGTTCAAAATGCCTATGTCTAAGTTATGCCTTCTAGATTAATATATTTCTAGATTCAAATATTTAGATTAAAATACTTCCTTAGGATTTCTGATATACTATACAGCTAGATATCATGATAATCTATTCAGTAAAAAAAAATCTAATAATTTGTGTGATTTCTTTTCTCTTTTGTATACAAACCGTCACAAGAAGTAAAACTAAACTCCTTAAAGCTTTGAGGAATTATTCATGAAAAGTATGAAATTATGCCACAATAAAGATGACACTGTCAAAGAGGAGTTATTATTTATAATTAAAATTCAAAGTACATGTTTTTTGATTTATTAATAATTTTTAAAAGCTTTATAGATTTTTATTTATTTATTTTTTGTGGTACGCGGGCCTTTCACTGTTGTGGCCTCTCCCGTTGCGAAGCACAGGCTCTGGATGCGCAGGCTCAGCAGCCATGGCTCACCTTATATCTTCATTTTATACAATTCCTTGAATTTTCCAGTTCACTTATTTTAAAAATCACTACATTTTTATAAGACAGGCAGGAATAACTACTAAAATTTTTATTTTAAAAACAGAGAAATTAAGATTCAGGGTCACACAGCTGAAAAGAGAAATGAGACCTACACCAAAGTACTCTAAGGCTAATAATGCCTATATGTTAAATAAATACTGGAAATTGGTTTCAAGGATGAGAATGAAATTGATTCTCAAAAACTCAATTGTTTTGCCTTTATAACCATATTTTCTTCTCGCATGTGTTTACTGCTCCTCTGCTCCTTTTTTCTGTAAACAGATACTCTGGATCAACAATGTGATTAGTTTTTAATCAAGGCACTAACAGATGATGGAAACATGCAAAAAACTGGTAAGCCATTTAAATGTGTCTCCGAAACACAATATATTAACACCCTTTCTTTCTATTCTTTTTGGGTTCTCCTACTCAGTGCCACAGTCAGTAGCATGGCCTTCAAAGGACCTTTTAGATCATGATTAATACGTTTTCCCAAAATATATTAGAAAGTTTAAAATGCTTTTATAGGGCAATAAATGGAATTACTTGTCATAATCTGTTTAATAGTTATTTTGAAATATGCAAAGCTGTACTGCCCACACAGATATTTTTAAAAGTTGATTTTCCTGGTTATAAAACTAATACATAAGGATTTTAGGGAAAAAAATTAGAAATGATAAGAAATCACCCATAATCCTTACTAACTCAAGAACATTCATTTCCACCTGGTAAAGATACCCCATCATAATTAACCATTTCCATATTTTCCGATATTCAGATTTCTTCCATTTAAAAAATGTATACCTTGTGTTTAAATTAAACTTATTACTATACATGGAATTTTATAAAAAATAGCCAGAACACTATGAAATCTTAATATTAACTTATAAATTAATTTTTGATAAAGCATTATACTAAATTTCAAGAAATCATTACAGTAAATTTCATCTTTTATACAAAAAATGTGAATAAATTTTTGCAATTGGGAAATTTTTATGCATTAAGTTGAATTTGTCAGCTAACTGGTAAAAGACAAAAATCCAATCTCCCTATCTTGTACAGACCTGCAATTTTTATTCATCCATTTCTGCAAGGAACCAAAGATTAACTTATGTCTGTACCCATAGAAGGTGAAAGGCAGAAAACAGGGGGTTGCTTGGTAGAGTAGAGTAGAAATTAGGTAAAAAGAAAGATAAAGTCTCCTACTGAATGGTGAGACCCTTCCACTATCTGCTCCAAAATTCTGTAAGTCACAATAATAACACAGAAGTAGCAGATTTCACCATAATTCTTTGGAGACACTGAGTAACTCTAGAGCAATGGCTTAGATATACTGATACTTGGGGATCACTTACAAATGAATTGCAGTTTAAATGTCATCAGACTTCTCCGCAACACTGGAGAATAATAATAAATTGGAGCAAAGGACTGAAAATCCATAGGCAAATTATTTTCCTAAAATTATACTTTCCTTTCATTATATAAAAAGTTAAACTATATCATCAATTGTAAAAAGGGAGTATAGATGTTATCAGACCTTTAACAACTGGACCAATTCACCTTCCATTTACTTTAGAAAGATAAAGTAAATTTACATTTATCTCCTAATTTACTTTAGGAATTATTGTAATATATACTTTAGCAGGCAAGAAGGAGGATAACATGAAATCTAGAAACCAGGGGACTCAATAATGACATGAAGTTCCTAGTTGTAACTGTGCACTTTGCTTAAAGAACAATACATCTAGGTTGGAGCCACGTGACATATGCAAAAGTGAAAAATTTCCAAGAAATAATAAAAATATAGCAAAGCAAATTTAAAACAACTTTCATTTTGAAATATTATTTATAAGCATAAGGCAATTCTGTTTGCACTTTTCAATGATACAGAAACAGGTGTATTAAAGACTAAACAAATGAAAAATGCTGTTAAATAATTTTTAACTGTGGGAAATTAAAATTTGTACAAGAAAGGAAATGTAATCATACTATACTACTACGCTCAGCAGTGAAATTATTTCACATAAACATGAATACTGATTAGCAAATTAAAAAGAACTGTAATATAAATAACATTAAAAATGTTAAGGGCATGAGGAAATCGAGGTAGGGAATGAGAAAGAAGATAAATCATCAACTATGGTAACAGAATCACAAGATGCAGCAATGTGACAAGTGGACTGAGCAACTAAGATTTTTTTCCAAGCATTTCTAGCCCTAGATTTAAAGAGTAGTTTGTAAAAGATCTAAAATAAATGGATAAAAGGCTTTCAGTGGTATGAGTCATTTCAAGATTACAGAATCCTTTTCAGCACTATCCTGTATGCTTCTTGGATTCTACCCAGAGGCGAGTCAATGAACATACAGAGTGACATACAGAGTTGAGAACTGGCTTGAAAACTCCTTTCATTTTCTAATAAGGGGAGGGAATATTTTCTAATCCCTGACTCAACCAATCACTGCATCTGAATTTTCAGCTGCAATGGGGAAGTATTATTTTAATGTAAAAATCAATGGACCCCGGGCTTCCCTGGTGGCGCAGTGGTTGAGAGTCCGCCTGCCGATGCAGGAGACACGGGTTCGTGCCCCTGTCTGGGAGGATCCCACATGCCGCGGAGCGGCTGGGCCCGTGGGCCATGGTCGCTGGGCCTGCGCGTCCGGAGCCTGTGCTCCGCAACGGGAGAGGCCACGACAGTGAGAGGCCCGCGTACCGCAAAACAAACAAACAAAAATCAATGGACCCTAAGGGGGGGAAGGGGTGGGGGTGGGGTGAATTGGGAGATTGGGATTGACATATATACACTATTATGTGTAAAATAGGTAACTAATAAGAACCTGCTATATAGCACAGGGAACTCCACTTTGCTGTATAGTAGAAACTAACACAACATTGTAAACCAACTATACCCCAATTAGAAAAAGAAAAATCAAAAAAGAAGAAAAAAGAAAATTGCATGTAACCCTCTTTTTCATGAGCTAACAAACATTTTATATGTATTTGTATAAGTGCAGTGAAGGTAAACGAAGTTTTTTTTAGAATAAGGAACTACCTTAGAGTTTGCAACTACAGGAAAAATTTTAATAAAATACAAAGAAAACTGTAATAATAAACGGAAAAATAATGAAGACTATAAAAGAAACACTTTTGTTTATCACATAAAACACAGTGGGAAAGCCTTGTTTTTAAAAAGTTACCTTATAAAAACAAGTTAACCTTATTGTAATTAATAAAATATAATTAATAAAATGTATAAAATATATGTTGTTGATATGCATACTAAAATACTATAAACGAGTTCCTCAAAATGATAGCTCTATATTTAGTAAAATTTCATTAGTTTGTATATGTGTCAGCTAAATAATTTGCATACTTAAAATTCCCTGAGTACTCATAAACATGATCAATTGTAATGCCTGAAATGATTCTAAAAGCAAAACCATATTAAAAGAACATTATAAACCTGGTCCAAAACCCATAAGAGGGGCCCTATACCATAATATCGCAGAGCATTATCTCTGAAGGAGTTTGCAATCTCAAGTTACAAATAAAAAACATTGTTTATTTAAAACTAGGCTAATTAAGGATTTCAACTCGCAGAGACGGTGGGTTTCTCACATTTTGACACAATTCTGTGTGTTACAGAGGATGAGGGAAAGAAAGAAGGGAAGCAAAGGGATGTATCAAAAATCTCTCACAAATGTTTAAAATAAAGATTCCTTTGTCATTCCATAGGTACAGCTTAATATGTCATTTAAAATTTGGATGAATTCTCAGGACTTGAGAATAAAATAGTAAAGTTTAAGCATTTGTGCTTCTTTAGAACAGAAAACTACAGGAAATCACCTAACCAAGGCTGTTTACAAATTTATGCTTAACATTTCTCAAAATTGTTAGAAAGTCATTAGTAATGAATGCATTGCTGCATAATATAGCACTTGGAGTTGAACGGATAATTTAGAGTTAAAAATAACACACTGTAGCTCAACTGGATGCCTGCTTCCACTTTCACAACATTTACTATGTGCCCAGAGTGGTTAATGACACTTTGGTTAAGGTGGTGAGCAAAATCAGAACAATCCCTGACCTAATAAAACTCGTAGTCTATCAGGCAACAAGTCTATAATGTCTAAAAACCAGTTGCTTACATACACAGGAACAGTAATCAGTGGTAAATATTTTGAGAATAGATCAATAAAACTTGGAGCCAACACAGGTTGCCTACTCTAAGTCAAAATTTTTAAATATCTGTCCAAGTTACCTAACCTGACTGGTAGGTTGATATGAAATATTAATGTCTTGTTTTACATGAATTTTAATGTTAACTATGTGATGCTTAATCAACTTACTTAAACACTTTTAGGAAAATTGTAAATACCCTTTGCTCCCTTATTAAAATAATGAGATCTATGTAACTAATCATATTCATATTTTATGCTTTCATTTTCATCCTAGATGCTCAGAAATAAATGTATTTCATTTCAGAAAACATAACAGACAAGATTCTGAGAACAATTCTCTTCCCACTGCCGATTTTGGTAATTATTGACACAAGAGGAACAAAAGAAAATACAATTATAGGTCAATACAAAAATTACTGAATGTAATTACATTTAAATACAACACAGATAAAAATGAATTTTAGAACCACTTTATTTTAAACAATTTATTTTTCCAATCATTTTCCAATCACAAGAGAAGGTTCTTAAATGATATCTCTAAGGCACTGGTGTTAAGAAGAGCTGTCTCTCTGGAGGCATTTGGCTTTTTCTGGAGAATTTTTGGTTGTTGCAACAAGGGTAGAAGAGGAGCTACTGCTAGTTTCTAGTGGGCAGAGGATAAGGATGCTGCTATATCCTACAATACACAGGATAATTCCCTGAACAAAGAATTACCAAGCTGAAAATGTCAATAGTGTCAAGACTGAGAAAACCTGCACTAAGGTCACAAAAATTTTTAAACTGGACAAATAATTGTAACTACATATTTAAATATTAAATAGTATCTCAACTCACTGATATAGAAAATGTAGAGATTAGCATTCTCTCACTTTCTTATAGTCTTCAACTTATTTCTGCATCCTATAATTAATTTTAACATATAATTAACCTTTTAATTATAAAAATATGTCCAAAATTGTTTAATCTTGGCTCTAAATTTAAATGAGTTTTATATTCACCCTCAAACTTTATAACATGTTGCAGCCATTACTGATTTTTTAATTTGACTCCTTTTAATTAGCTAGTTTTTTTTAATGGAAATTTTTTTTTAAGAGTAGTTTTAGGTTCACAGTAAAATTGAGCAGAAAGAACAAAGATTTTCACATGCTTCTTTATCCCATACACTAGGAGCCTCCCCGACTATCATGATGCCCAGGAGAGTAGTATATTTGTTACAGTTGATGAACCTATATTGACACATCATTATCCCCCAAAGTACATAGTTTACATTACAGTTCACTCTTGGTGTTGCACAGTCTATGGCTTTAGACAAATGTATAATGACAGGTATCCATCACTGTGATCATACAGAATAGCTTCACTGCCCTAAACATCCTCTGTGCTCCTCCTGTTCATCCAGCCCCACCCCTACCCCTGGCAACCACTTATCTTTTTACTGTCTCCAGAATTGTACCTTGTCCAGAATGTCATATAAGTGAATTTGTACCCTATTTTGCCTTTTCAGATTGGCTTCTTTCATTTAATAACATGTATTTAAGGTTCCTCCATGTCTACTGATGGTTTGACAGTGCATTTCTTTTCAACACTGAATAACAGTCTACTGTCTGTATGTGCCACAGTTTATTTATCCATTCACCTACAGAAGGACATCTTGGTTGTTTCCAAGTTTTGTAAATAAAGATTCTACAAACAAATCTATGGTGCAGGTTTCTATGCAGACATAGTTTTCAACTCTTTTGGCTACACACCAAGGAGTGTGATTTCCACATGAAGTGGTAAGAGTATGTCTAGTTTTTAAAAAAATTTTGACTGGATTTCATAATCAAGTTTTTTTTTCCCAACTCCTATAAGGACCTCAAGTACATTGTATTGAAGGATATTGGTCAATTACTTTTGTTCTAAAATAATACCATATCTCTGCCTTCCACACCTTTAATTGCTCTGTAATTGCTTTGCTCTCTTTGTGATTTTCCTCCATACTCATCACAATTATACTTAGCCTTTCTTTTTTAGTAGCAATTTAACTTTTCATCTTGTCAATTTTTCTCATTTAATTTACAAATTATTTTCTTACAATGCTGTTTTCATTTCCAATTTATTTACTTAGCTCTGTAATATATACTTCATATAATTTGGTCTCTATTATTTGGTTTTTAATTTATTTTTATCAAATCAATATATGTATTTTTAATATACAGTAAAGATTCTACTAGTTATTTCCTCCCACTCCAAACCTTGCCTCCTGCTTGGTGCTTTGTATCTTTTTTAAATACATTACTCTTGCTGGAGTAGAGCTGCATACTTGCAAAGCCTCTTAAAGTATCTTTAGTTATAAATGAGCAGCTCTGCCCTGATTTGATCTAGGAGATCAATGCTTCTCAAACCAGCTATGTTTAAGACCAGTTTTCTTTTTCCCATATTTTGTTTCATTTCGAATCCATCTTGGCCTGATAGCTAGTACTTCTACGCATGTCTCAGACCCCAGTTCAATATCATTTGAACCAAAATATGCACTGTTAAATGAGATGAGTCCAGTGATTTTTTTAAATCTCAACAATGACAAATTTCTATCAAAGTTCCTAAATTATTCCTCTCAACTTACATACCTTTCTCAGTGTGAGCCACTGACAGACATTTCATGGAATGCCATCAGCCCAAAGACCACACTCTAAGTAAGAGTGTGTGATTATTTCTTGACTTCTTTCCAAATCTATGTCAGGTTGGTTTATTTTTATCTCTGGCTACAAAAGTTTTGTGTCAACATATACTACGATTTATCTACTTTTTTGTAGCTTGAGGGCAAACTATTGAGATTTCCGGAGGGATCATTTGACAATAAGTGTAGCCCTGGTTGCTTCTATATTTTGTGATTAGGTTATATAATTTACATGAGAATTTGTACAATTTAGTTACTGGGGTTGCTGTATAACGGGGCTATTATTAATGGCATGTATCTACTGGATTATTGATGTTCTCCCCAATTTAACATAAAGGCCTACAATTTTCACTTCTATCTAAGAGCAATGTCTCTACTTTCAAGTACCTCTCCCATTCAGCCATTCTACTGATGCCTAGAAATTGAGAAAAAATATAACAATCCCCATTGGATTCACTTTTCTGTAGATCTGCAGTATGATAATTATCAGGAATTTTGTCAAATAACAACATGGCTTTTGAGAGATAGAAATCACATCAGGAGCTGCCTCAATACACACCTAGCACACAGTCTTCCTTTAGAAAACACAGAAGGGTAAGCTGTGAAAAAGTGAGAGAGTGGCATGGACATATATACACTACCAAACATAAAATAGATAGCTAGTGGGAAGCAGCCACATAGCACAGGGAGATCAGCTCTGTGCTTTGTGACCACCTAGAGGGGTGGGATAGGGAGGGTGGGAGGGAGGGAGACACAAGAGGGAAGAGATATGGGAACACATGTATATGTATAACAGATTCACTTTGTTATAAAGCAGAAACTAACACACCACTGTAAAGCAATTATACTCCAATAAAGATGTTAAAATAAATAAATAAATAAATAAAATAAAAAAGGAAAATAAAAGAAAATCTAAACCACCACCATGGGAAAATGTGGCATTTATAAAACTGGATGAAGAATTTACTGTTTTTTTAAAAAAATGTTAGAGTACTGATGTTCATAAGAGTGATACTGTAAACCAAATATGAATAGGGACTTTAGGTTTTTAATATACATTTTCCCCAAAATTATCAATATTTTTTAATAAAGGAAAAGAGTGAATGTAATCTCTCACTAGACTAGATTCTCTAGTGAGGATCTCTCACTAGACAGAAATCTATTAAGTGCCTTCTTTTTAAAGAGTAATGTATTAAGCATATTACTTAGAATATTATATTGAATCATAAGGACAGAGAAGTTATTATTTATCACTGCAACTCTAAGGTATCAAAACTTAATAAGAGATAAGCAATCAAACTTTTCTGTTGAATAACTGGATGGATTGGTGGTTGAGAAGATTGATTTTGTAAAAGTACTGAATTAACAGTGAATAGATTAGGTTCAAGTCTGAGTTCTACTACTGATTATTTTACAGTCTTCTACAGGTCACTGTATTCCTTTGCTTCAATTTCCATTTTAAATGTATTGATTACACAAGTTGTATCTCAGGATTTAGAAACTTTTAGATTCCGTCAGATTGAACCCTATGACATTACTGTTTTTGTCCATCTAGTACCATCAATTTCATAGGCTTCACATAATAAAAAGTAACCTATTCTTCCCAATGAAAATCTCACCAAGTTATTTTGTACATACTGACAAATTGATTTTAAATTTTGTATAGAATGGGAAAAGGCCTAATTTAGCCAATGTAATACTGAATAACAACAAACATGGAACACACATAATGTTTATTTTTAATGTATCTCCATGTATATACACACACACCTGTTTCTGTTTATCTTGTATATGTGTGTATACACACACACACACACACATTTATGCTTATAGTTTATAAGGTGGAACTATGCCAGGTGTTAGAGATAAAACAATGAATAAAGCATGGCCCTAAATTTGAAGAATTCAAGTTTTCTCCATTGGATGTTACAATTGTGTGAAATGTTGGAAAGACAGACAAATGTCATGCTAGATTTGTTGGGACTGCTAAATATTCTTCAGGAACTAAGAGTTATCTACACACCTGCCTCCTCCCCAACACATACATTTTGCCAGTGATCGGATTAATTCTGGCCACTGAGTCAAAAGGAAAAATCTATTCTGTTTTTTTTTAGATGACATTCCCTCCAATAAAAAAGACTGACGATATAAGGGAGGAGAAAACAAACCAAACAAAACTTTTAGCTCTATCATCTTCCTTCCAATTTAGAACATAGACATGTGAAGATGTGACATTTGAAGCTATGCAGCCATGTGCCTAACACAGTATTTAATGTATGAAAGGGCTTACTATGAAAATGAGGCCCTCAAGAATAATATGGTGTGAGGAACAATCTGTAGAATCATGTAGTTATTTTTATATAACATAAACGTTTTTTACAAGCAGTGATTAGTTTGTCAATCTTTCATTTATAATCAAAATTACCTTACTCGATTCAATAAGAAAGGAATTAATTAAGTGGAGGCCTCATACCTGTCTATTTGATCTCATATCTGAACAAGCATAATTAAAGTAGGGCCTTCGATGCACATTGTTTTACATAACAGCATGATATAAAATGGAAGTAGCAAATGTTGATGCACCAGTTAATGAAAATGAAGTTAAACAAGACAATCTGTGAACTAACTACTGGGACTAAATGGCCAGAATTTACAAAATGTATTTCCTAAAATGATGGGTGGCATGGTTATACTGGATTTATTTATTCGAATGCCTTGCTGTTTCTCTCTCTCTCTTTCTCTCTCTCTCCCTCCAGCCTGCTATCCCTCACTATTAGTACAGCAGTGATCCTGAGGATCACTTCATTATACAATTTTAATGTGGCTCACTGATTTGAAAATTAATATCCTACCGAAAATTGTAACACGTCTCAGAACAACATGAATATGATTTGTCTCCTTTACTAAAAAGTATCTGTAATCAGGATTCATTCACAGCTTAATCATTTATATATCGTCTACATGTCCACATTAAACATATTTTTTAAAACCAACACAATCAGACAGAAAATACTAATGTGGCCATGTTTATAATTTTAATTCTTTTGCAATTTAGGCCCCAAATGGTGATTTGCAAGTCATTTTCATATTTCAGCCTCTTTGAATAGCCATGCTCACAAATAAAGATTTACAATATCAGGCATGCTTGACAATGGAAGGTCTGGATGCCAAGTGAGGAATCTACTTCTAAACGGATGCCAAAGCACTGTGTGTTCCACATATATTTATAACTGCCAAGCAGCCTTTCTAAGTGACTTTTTCTAATTCCTCTGCAGATTATACTTATAATTCTTAAAACAGTTAGTTAATAGCTATGGATCTCCCTCAAACTTTCCATTTTTCAAGCATGAAATTCATGTAAAGATTATTTCGCATAGTTCTGAGAGCATCCCCTTGTCATTCACCATATTCTGAGAACCAATGTGCTCATTTTCTAATCCTTGTTAATCTGTCACTAATGTTGAAGGAAAAGAGCAGTTAACACTGGCAAAAAGTATTAAGATGATCATTTTTTTAATACCCTGTGTCTCTTCTCAGCTTGCTAATCGTGGAATAAACACTATTATTTTCAAGTATTACATACAAAAGAGTTTAATAATTTGTTGCTATAGATAGGCAGATTCTCTCAAGGAGTCACATAAATACTTTAAACAACAGAAAGGCACAGATTGCAACAGGAGTAGTCAGGTATACTTCATGCCCTCTAGAACACATATCAACAATAAAGGGTACAAAGTTTTAGACACGTCTAAGTGTAAGATCTGGGGGAAAGCACTGTTGGATTACTTGTCTAAATCTAGAATGATCCTAAAGAAATGTATACATTTTTCAAATAAAAAACCTAAACAAGAAAAGCAGATAATGTTCAATATTTTGTAAAGCAAAAGCTACTGTCTTTAGTGTTAGTATGTAAAGATTCTGTTTACCTAAAATTTATACCAATTTACATTGTGTACTCTTAATTTAGGAACATCATTATCCACTCTTTAATTTTCATTGTGTCCAATTTATCTGTTTTGTTTTGTAGTCTGTGCTGTTGGGGTCATATTTAAGAAACCACTTTCAAATCCAAGGCTGTGAATATTTGCTCCTATGTTTTCTTCTAAGAGTTTCATAGCTTTAGCTCTTAAATTTAGTTATGCATTTCATTTTGAATTATTTTTTTTGTATATGGTATAAGGTAGGGTCCATACTTCATTCTTTTGCTTGTGTATATCCAACTTTACCATTACTATTTTGAACACACTTTCCTTTTCCCATTAAATAACTTAACCACTTAACTGAAGTATCAAGGTTAAAGGAAAGAGTACTAAAAATAACTATAGCTACTATAATTTAAGGAATATACAACATAAAAATAGGTAAATTGTGACATCAATAACATAAAAGGGGAGAGTAAAAGGGTAGAGTTGTGTTCTTAACTAGAGAGGGACTGTAATTATTGGTACACATTATTTCATATATTGGTATAAAATCGTTCCGTATTATCTTTTATCAGAAATGTAATAACTTCTGAATAACTTATATACAGTTTGACCTATATTATGAATTAACCTTGAATAATTCTGCCCATCTCTAAGGTGCAGTGTTGACTAGTTTTCTCCATTGACTGAACTGCTTAAGACAATGGGCCAATGGGGATCATATCAGGCAGGGAGGACAACTGCTAGCACCTAGGAATATTAAATCAAGTAGTAAGCTTTCTCTTCTGGTTTCTCCAGTTGCATTTGCTTGAGAAACCTATACCATTTTTTAAAGTCCTTAGGGGCAATATTCGTGTCTGATTCACTTTCATTTTTTTTGGTCTCTCTACCTCACATAGCACCTCTCATACAATAAGTACAAAATAAGTATTTATAAAGTACACATAAATTATTTAATTAAATGTTAAGTTTTGCAATATATCCCTCCCCTAGCACAGCAATATGATAATTACAGCAGATACTAATAAATAATTGAATGTATTTAGAATTGTACCAAATAAAGAACCCTACTTTTCTTTTTTCTTTGTCTTTTTTTCTCATAGTTTATAATCCATTTAAGGATCCTCAGTCAAGAAAGAACAAGTCTTCTCCAAGTATTTGGCCTCTCCCTCTCTTTTTTTATTTCAAAATTCTTTATTGACCCAAGGAAAAATCATCAGGATGGCAAAAAAAATTCTTCCAGCTTTACTGGGATATATTTGACATATAAATCAAAGTTTAAATTTAAAGTGTACACCTTGCTGATTTGATACGATTATATATTGCAAAATGATTACCTCCATGGTGTTAACTAACACCTCCATCACGTCACATAATTACCATTTCTTTTTTTGTAGTGAGAACATTTAAGATTTATTCTCTTAGCAACTTTCACGTACATAATACAAAATTGTAAACGATAATCACAATGCTGTGTATTACATGATTAAAACATTTTTTAACTGGAATTTTGCAACATTTGACCAACATCTTCTCATTTCTCCCCTCTCATCCACTGCTAACCACTATTCTACTCTCTGTCTCTAAGTGTTTATGTATAAGTGATATCATACATTATTTGTCATTTTTTGTCTCTTTCACTTAGCATAATGCCATCACCACCTATCCAGCTTGTTGCAGATGGCAGGATTTTCTTCTTTCTCATGGCTGAATAATATTCCATTGTATATATATATATTTTTTCCCACATCTTCTTTATCCATTCGTCCATTCACAGACAGGTTGTTTCCATATATTGGCTATTGTAACACTGCAATAAACATGAGGGTGCAGGTATCTCTTTAATATCCTATTTTCATTTCCTTTGGATACATCTCCAGAAGTGAAATTGCTGGATAATATGGTAGTTGTTTTTAATTTTTTGAGGAACCTCCATATTGTTTTCCACTATGACTGTACCAGTTTACAGTCCCACCAACAGTGCACAAGGGTATTTTTCTCTCTTCATACTCACCAGCACTTGTTATCTCTTGTCTTATTTATGATAGCCATTCTAACAGATATGAGGAGATATCTCACTGTGGTTATGACTTGTATTGCCTCGATGATGTCATGTTGAACATCTTTTCACGTACCTGTTGGCCATGTGTATGTCTTCTTTGGAAAAAACAATCAGATTGTTTGATTTTTGTTATTGAGTTTTATGAGCTCTTTATATATTTTGGATATTGACCCCTTATAAAATACATGGTTTTCAAATAACTTCTTCCATTCTGCACATTGCCATTTCATCTTATTGACTGTTTCTTTTGCTGTGCAGAACTTTTCAGTCTGATGCAGTTCCACTTAATGATTTTTGCTTTGGTGTCATATCCAAAAAACCACTGCCAAAACCAATGCCAAGAAGTTTTTCCCTATGTTTTCTTAGCAGTTTTATTGTTTCAAGTCTCATGTTCAAGTCTTTAACCCATTTCAAGTTAACACTTCACTTACAAACAGTCATCAGAGGAAAAGGAACAACCTAATTTGAGTTTAATGACTTAGAAGCGTATTGCTCCTGAGTGCACATCAAAGATTCTCCCATTGTTTTGTACTCAGATATTATAAAAGGGCCTGAGGAAAAAAAAAATCAAGTTGAATCCTAAGTCTCTTGAGAGGAAGTACCTGACTGCTCTTTATCTCTTAAACACAAAATCGCTCAACTCTCCTGGGTAGATATGGAGCCATATTATACAGGGCTGTGGGGCAAGAATTTCAAAGTGGCTTACACCTATGTATTTCACAAATGATTTCTCTTTGTACTTCATGAGTGATTTACTCCTAGGTGTTTCATCATGCATATGTTTTTGATCAAAAGTTTCTGGGCTCTATAAAAAAATCAGGATTTTTATTTCTATAATGTCTCAATTATACCCCCCCTTTTTTCTGTTTGTTTTTTCTCTTTTTTAGGGGTTTTTGGAGTTGGTGTCAGGTAGCTATAGAGTATAATGGTAAGCAAAATGAGTATTTTGGTCTTATACATAACACTTGAAGTCCTGACTCCACTTGACATTTCTCTGAGTTTTCTGGATTGAGAATATAGGCATAGAGAAATACCATTGTTCTCTATATTGGAGTAAGAAATAAAATGTAGGTTTTTTGAAAGATAACGATAAGTTTAATTTTCTATATGCTGGATATATGGTGATTCCTGTGGAAATACTGAAGAGGCAGTTGGATACACAGGTGTTTGAGAAGTGAAGTATGGGCTGGAAATATAAATGATGAAGTTGCTAAGTGGCTGAGGTCACATAAAGAAAGAACATTGAGCAAGAGACTAGAGTCCAGGCAGAGCACAGATAGAAGAGGTAACTATGTGAAGAAAGTCTTTCCAGATAGAAGATTGGAATACTGGGTAGAATGCTGTTGAATTCTCACATAAGACCAGGACTCAATGTTTCATTTGCATTTAATGACACAGCAGGGTATTTCATAAATTAATATTTGTCTACCAAAAATTATTTTCCCTTTCTCCATTATGAACACGTAGGAGATGAACATATACAATTCATTTTACTTTTCCAGCTTCACTGGGATATAACAGACAAAACTTTGTGTTAGTTTAAGGTGTACAAGATAATAATTTATGTATATATTGAAAAATGATTAACACAATAAATTTAGTTAACACATCCATCACCTCATGTAGATACATTTTGTTGTTGTTGTACTGAGACCTTTTAAAATCTATTCTCTTAGTAACTTTCAAATATACAATACAGTACTCTTTACGGTCCCCATGCTGTACATTACATCTCAAGAACTTATTTATCTCTTAACTGGGAATGCCTACCTTTCAACCACCTTCACCCATATCTGCCCAAACCCCCTATCCCCTGGCTCCTCACCTCTGGCAACCACCAATCTCTTCTCTGTTTCTATGAGTTTGATTTGTTTTTTTATTCCACATGTGAGATCATACAGTGTTGTCTTTATCTAATTTATTTCATTTAGCATAATGCCATTTAGGTTCATCCAGATTGTCACAAATGGTGGATTTCTTTCTTTTTCATGGTTGAATAGTATTCCATTGACTACATATACTACATTTCTTTATCCATTGATCCATTGTGGGACAGATAATTCATTTCCATGTCTTAGCTACTGTAAGTGATGTTTCAATGAACATGGTGGTGCAGATGTCTCTTCAAGATAGTGACTTCACTTCCTTTGGATATATACTCAGAAGTGGAATTGCTTTTTGAGGAACCTCCACAGTATTTTCCATAGTGGTTGTGCATTGCCACCAACAGTGTACAAGAGTTCCTTTTCTCCACGGCCTTGAAAACACTTGTTATCACTTGTACTTGATGACAGCCATTCTAACAGGTGTAAGGTGATATCTCATAGTGGTTTTAATTTGTATTTCCCTGATGATTAGTGATGCTAAGCACCTTTTCATGATCCTTTTGTCCAGCTGAATATCTTCTTTGGAAAAATGTCTATTCAGATCCTTTGCCCCCCCCCCCTTTTTTTTTTTGCGGTACGTGGGCCTCTCACTGTTGTGGCCTCTCCCGTTGTGGAGCACAGGCTCTGGACGTGCAGGCTCAGTGGCCATGGCTCACAGGCACAGCCGCTCTGCGGTACGTGAGATCTTCCCGGACAGGGGCACGAACCCGTGTCCCCTGCATCAGCAGGCGGACTCTCAACCACTGTGCCACCAGGGAAGCCCTCTTTTGCCCATTTTTAAATTGAATTATTTGGAGTTGTTTTGCTCATGAATTGTATTAGTCCCTTATATGTAAGATATGCAATTTGCCAGTATTTTCTCCCATCTTGTAGGTTAAGCTTCTATTTTGTTGATTCTTCCTTTTGCTGTATAGAAGCTTTCAAGTTGAGGTACTCCCACTTCTTTATTTAGCTTTTGTTTCTTATGCTTCAGGTGCCATATCCAAAAAGTCATTGCCAAGACCAATGTCAAGTAGCTTTTCTTTTTTTCTTCTAGTTTTATGGTTTCATGTCTTACACTTAAGTATTTTATCTATCAAGTTAATTTTTGTGAGTGGTGTAAGATAGGGAGGGGTCTAGCTTCATTCTTTTACATGTAAATATCTAATTTTTCAGCACCATTTATTCAGGAGACTCTCTTTTCTCCATTGAGTATTCTTGGCTCCCTCTCAAATATTAGTTGACTGTATATGCATGAGTTTATTTCTGGGCTCTCGTTTCTGTTCCATTGGTCTATGTGTGTTTTTTATTGACAGTACCATACTGTTTAATTACTATAGCTATATAATACAGTTTGAAATCATGATGTGTGATGTCTCCAGCTTTGTTCTGTCTCAGTATTGCATTGCACATTCAGGGTCTTTTGTGATTCCATATAAATATTACAATTGTTTTTCTACTTACACAGAAACTGCCATTGCAATCTTAATAGGAATTTCATTGACCCAAAAGATGGCTTTGGGTAGTGTGGTCATTTTAAAAATACTATTTCTTCCAGTCCATGAACATGAAATATCTTTCCATTTTTTTTTTGTATATTCTTCAGTCTCTTCATCAATGTCTTACAGTTTTCAGTGTATAGCTCTTTCACCTCATTGGTTAAGTTTATTCCTGAGTATCTCATTGTTTTTGATGGTATTGTAAAGGAGATGGCTTTCTTTTATATTTTCAGATAATTCACTGCTAGTATATATATGCTACTGATTTTCATATGTTGATTTTATATACTGCTGCTTTACTGAATTTGTTCATTAGTTCTAATGTTTTTTTGGTGGAGTCTTTAGGATTTCCTACATATAAAATCATGTTATCTGCAGAGGTAATTTTACTTCTTCCTTTTCAATTTGGATGCTTTTTATTTCTTCTTGCTTGATTGCTCTTGCTAAAATTTCCAGTACTATGCTGAATAGAAATGGTGAGACTGGGCACCTTTATCTTGTTCCTGATCTTAGAGAAAAAGCTTTCAACATTTCACCATTAAGTACAATGTTAGCTGTAGTCTTGTATAAATATGCAATTTTTAAAAAACTATATTCCTCATCTTATCTTGCAGATAGGGCAGGTGAATCCATGTAAGCGAAATTCCTTGGCCAGAGCTGACTCAGAAGGCAATTGCTCTTATACCCATTTTCTTTCTGCCTTCCTGCCCAGAATATGAATATAATACCTTGAGCAGGCCATCTTGCAGGGTGAGCATGGAAGCCACCCAGTAAGGAATACAGAACAGAAAATAGAAGCCTAGATTTTTAATATATATCTCACAGCTGCAATTCTGGTCTTTCTTGTGCTTTTCTCATATAGAGAAATATAAGCCCTTAGAATGATAACACTACTGTTATTTTGGGTCCCTGTTACCAGAAGTTTAACACATGTCATATCTGATACAAAGTAATTATTACAGTTAGTAAGGGCTGTTCCTATTAAGTTGGAATAAGACAGAAGAGAAGCCACTGAGTAGGTTAAGGAGATTAACTTATTTAACCATTACTCAAAACATAAAATAGGCCTGGAATTAAGTTAATCATTTGCAATACAGTGGTGAGAAGACAGATATTTATTTGTCACTGTAGAGCTTATGGCCTAGTCACTGGCCATATTTCAATATGCTTTCACCTAAAAAGGTAGTGCTCAGAGTTTTAAACCATCATTTTGTAAATGAAGAGTTGATAAGTCTACCTGTGAATCTTTGAGTTTGCTTTTCCTTTCTCCTCTGGGTTTTTGTTTTTGTTTGTACTTGTTTTAGTCTCAACTGCCTCCCTTCTCTCTGCACTGCCTCACTGGCAAATATATTACGGGAAAAGATAATACTCAATTTCCATTTATCTGTCAATCTAGAATAAGTTGTCTATGACTGAGGTCACAATTGACTTCCAAATGTGATTTTTAAGTATTTCTCCATAGTCATATTATCTAATCTTTCTCCAGTATAGGACATTGTTGACTACTCCCTCCTGGAAGCACTCTCCTTTTTTTGGCATTTGTAATGGTATTCAATTTTGGGATTCCTCCACTCACTTGAAATGCTCAGTATTTATAGATTCATTTTTCTTAATGTCAGTGTCCCTCAACCTCCAACCCAGGACATTTGCTCTCTTCAACATATTTATTCTTCATGAGAAATGACATCCATGTGTATGGCTTCAATTACCACCTTTGTCTTAATGATCTTCAACATTAGTAGCCCCTAGCCTAGACCTTGATTTTGAGATTCCTTTATTATTTAGTATAGTTTGCTATTACTGTTAGTTCAAGCTAGTTGGCCCACAAAAAACTCAAATGCAATCCAATATAATCTATTTCTACATAATAAGCCATGTCCTATTTTTGTATAGTTCTCCCTATTTTCCCATTCCTCTAACAAGTACATACATCTTTCCATTTTTCCTGTCCAATTTCCTATAGAAGTAAACAAAACCACCATCTGCAACTTTTCCAAGATGAACATATAATTATCTATGATTCAGTCCTCTCTTTTCATAAATCCTTAGCAGCCAATCGGTTACTAATAATCTACAATCGGCTTACAGACATATGTGGAATCTGTTCTCTTTCCCCAAATCATTGCCATTATCTTATCTCATCTACTTTCAAATATTCAAAATAAATTTTAATGGGTACTTTTGCTCATAAATATACATTTGTATTTATTTACATATACACATATATATCTAAATTTCTTAATATCTCCTAACTTTAGCTGCACATAACCATTTATTGCTTTAAAAGTCCACATTTTTCTGTAACTCCAAGTCTTCGTATATTCTACACTTTTTCCCTTTATCTATTTTGAAGGTATCTTCTGCATCAAAATAATTTTTTAATGTATATCTCTCTTACTGAATACTTATTGTCTCTTCTTTCTCTTAATCTTGGGTTCTATATTCATGCAGGTATAGGAGTAACAGGAGAAATGCCTCCTATTTTGGCAAACAGTTAAACTACTGAGATTCCTAAAAGAGCAGATATTCTGCTCTTCTTCATGTCCATGGTTTAAGGCTAAGAATGTGGGCTAAGGAAGGTGGGCATTTGTCACCATAAGTTCTATTTTTCATGAAGCCAATGTCAAACTTCCTAAATTCCAGATTTTTGGTATTTAGCAATGTATTGACAAATAATGCTCGACAATTACATGTTAAATGAATACAATGTAATGACACCCAGCACTTTTACACCATTCTTAGGTAAAGGTGTATAAGGAGAAATCATGGGAGCAGATAACGTTAACTGTCATGCATTCTACTGACTCTCAATAAGAATTCACTAATATTGATTAGCTGAGAGTTATTAGAATAGGAATAAACATACTATTTCTCATTAAGGGAAATTATTACTTTCCGGCATTCTGTTCAGAATAAAGCACATTGCTAAACTAAAGAGTTAAAATTTAACCCTTGTTCCTGCCTAAATATGTTAAATAACCCATTTTTCATTTTTCCTGACATCTGTGGCCAACACTGTTGCAGTCTCAAATAAGAATAGATTGTGTAACTCCACATTATTTTAGGAAATAGGTGTTACTGCAAGGGATAGAAGATAATGTAATCTGAAGAAATGGTCTTGCTCTACTGTTGTGACAAAGATCACACCTTCCATTCCATGAGGTCAAAGAATACTTCTAATAGATCTAGCATGGTATTCTCCCAAAATCTAAAATAGTAAGCACTTAATACTAAAGTATATATTAAATGTTGGGCTAACATTAAATGAAGATATCTGTGAAATACTTAGGGCTGCAGTTTAGTCTTTAATATACTTTTAACAATTGAATTTACAGAAAAAAATATATATCATTTGTTCTATTATTCTTATTCTACTGAACATCAATTTAATATGTATATTTATTCGGTCACACATACAAACATACTTTTCTGAATCACGAGCAAAAACAAACCTATGAGTATATAAAACTCAAAGAGAAGGGAAAGAAAGAATATGCTAGTATTTGCAGATTTCTAGACAGCACTGAATGCTAGCTTCTCTGATAAACCTATAAAGCAACAAGAACTAAGGTAAAGAAGAGGATATATGCAGCTGTTACATTAGTGCCTCAATAACATTTACTCCTCATTTTACAGATACCCACATATGGATAATATTGAAATTTACATGCTAACCTGTCAGTTTTTCCATAGTTTTTTAAAATTAATTATATATTTTATACATATTAGTGTATATATGTCAATCCCCATTTCCCAGTTCATCCCACCACCGACCCCCGACTTTCCACCCCTTGGTGTCTATACGTTTGTTCTCTACATCTCTGTCTCTATTTCTGCCTTGCAAACCAGTTCATCTGTACGATTTTTCTAGATTCCACATATATGCATTAATATACAGTATTTGGTTTTCTCTTTCTGACTTACTTCACTCTGTATGACAGTCTCTAGGTCTATCCACCTCACTACAAATAACTATGTTTTGTTCCTTTTATTGGCTGAGTAATATTCCATTGTATATATGTACCACATCTTCTTTACCTATTCATCTGTCAATGGGCATTTAGGTTGCTTCCATGACCTGGCTATTGTAAATAGTGCTGCAATGAACATTGAGGTTTGTGTGTCTTTTTGAATTATGGTTTTCTCTGGGTATATGCCCAGTAGTGGGATTGCTGGGTGCATAGTTTTTCATGTTATTAATATATAAAATGAAGTCCTTTCCAAAAATGTAATTATTTTTTCTACCAAATGATAAATGAAGCAGGCATTATTTCACAAACTTTACATAAAAGTTCAAATAGTAATTTAAAACCACTTTAATTCTCTTGTTTTGCTTCTTAATTTAGCAGTTTTTGCACATTATCTTAAAAATAAGTATAATGAAGAAAGATTTTTATTTACTAGAGCAGACATTGGCATTACATGTTATATATCAAGTTTAATATGCATTATAGAATATTTCTGAATTTAAATACACTATTTTGAATACAGGTATGAATATCAGATAAACATAATTACATTTTGAAAATCATATTTCACATTGCTAAAATGAATATTAGTAAATCAAATTTTTATTAGAATTACATTTGATAAGAAAGTTTAAATCATAGCTTAATTATCATTGATCAATGCTCAGCTAGTAATTGTCTACAATTTTGAAATGCTTTTTAATAACTATCTGCATCACCCCCTTGAGAGGCTACAGCAGGCTCAGCATAATATTGTATATTCAGTGCTGTTAGATTGATCATTTGTATACTTGTTTTGAAACTTGTGTTTAAATGCCCCCCAAACTCCATTTAACCACAGATCTTGTAGTGTTAATATTCACCCCTTTCCCTTGACACCTAATCTAGCCTTTATTGGCTCTGATGCTAGGCAAGCACTTTTAGTTTGCACAGATGGTAATTACCTGTATTTACGATATGGGTTTTGTGAACTGAAAAATCTAAAAAGGAAAGGAAAATAGTTGCAACTGCCTGAGGGTCAAACTTGTGGGAAAGGAGGAATACAAAATCCACAGCAGCTTTAGTGACACCTCTTATGTATTTGCTGGTCCAGCAGTACATACATGTTGTCCCCTACTCTAATGTACAATTTGGTGATTCAGCTACTCTGAGATCTTCTATGATGCCTGCTATGGATTCCAGATTTCTGCTTACACCAAAATTCTGGGTATAGTCCTCTCTATGGATGACGTTTATCCACTGTTCCCACTACCAATTACTAACTCATTCTCATTCTGCATTCAATTTACTCCTAAAGAGTATTTCATTTATTTAGTTTTTCATTATCCAGTTTCAAGAGTCTCATACAGGTAGTATTCTCATTCCAGGTTACTTCATAGTTCCCTGGGCACTCTAAAGAGAGCTGTCTATGGCCAAAGAACTCAACCCAATTCCAGACATCTATGACCAAATGAGATCAAGTACTCCATTTTTTCAGAAGGGGTGTGGGGTGGTAGCTTCCTATATGAGTGTATGTTCATCCAGCTTCCTTAGCAGTACACAGTTTTTGGAGATCCCTTTCTGCAACATGACTTTCAGAATGCTCCAAAGCCAAAGACCACCATTACAACACACTGCTCCTGTGGGCAGTCCCCACCCTGTCTGACCTGGCCTCTGAAGTGACACACAACTTTTTCTCACCATCCACAGTTTGCAGCACTTGTATCACAAATACGAAAACATATTTAACTGGTAATGGCTTGGCATGTAAAAACAATTAAAGACTTACATGATTCATATTTAAAATTTAGATCATCTGTTATAAAAAAGCTGGATCATACTGCATAGCAGCTAGGGAAATAAGATTTTATTCTTTGAAATGAAGAATTTCAAGGCAACATTTCTTTTAAAGGATACCTAAATGCTAGAGCAAAGGAAAGATACTAAGCTTCTAAGAAGGAAGTTTGATATTTTCAATGAAGTATGGGGTTTGCATTGCCAAAATAAAAGGTGGGAAGCAAATTCTAGGTATAATCTAAATGATCAATATAGATTTATATTTATTTTTGTCTAGGGGAGAATACTGACCAGCATTATTAGAGCAAAGATATATACTGGGGATCTGTAAACAAAACTGAATAAATAAAAATGTGATAGTGGGATCATAAATTCTAGGACAGATATTTTTAAGTCAGTCTTACCTGGAGCAGGGTGCAGAGAGGAGAAAATATTAGTTTCATGATGACTGAAACTTAAACTAATTTTTCTTTCTCTTTTTCTCTCTTTCAAAGAATCAGGCACAGTGCCCTATCAAGCAGTGTTGTAAACTGGTTACGGTCTTGAACTTTGGCAACAGAAATACGTGGATTGTCATTCTGAAGAGTCCTTACAATAGCTTTGCTAAATAACTTTACTGAATCTAGCTTTCCTTACCTATAAATTCAGGATAATGCTACTCAACCATATGGCTGCTATAATAAATAAAATGATAAACAAACGAAAAAAAAACAAGCAGAAGATGTTGCAAATAATATATGCCCATGAGTTAATAACTATTCCCATAGTATATTGAAAATAATACTAAACTGGAAATTAGAATTTAGGGTTCTAGAACCTACTTTGTAAAAACTGACCCTTTTGGCCTTGCTATTTTCTCCTGAATAATAAGAGCTGGATGAAATGATCTCTGAATATTTTTCTTGAGTATAATGTTTCATATGCCTTCAGGAAAAATTACAATAGTATATGATGCTTCTAAATGATAACTATATTTAAATTTACATGAACAAATGCAAAATTGATACTTCTTCATTACCAGTAAGCCTGTAAGACAACCCCATCATTTGACTGTATCACTAAGAAAGGTGACAAATTTTATAGGGTCATTATCACAGAATTTGACCCTAGTACTCAAGTCTACTACTGAGGACCCTGTTACCATCTTACCTATCTCTTCCACAGTTTTAGGCTAAAAGCAAGAACAGTTTTTGGCACACTTTCGTTGCTTAGTTAGAATCTACTGAATAAGATAGTGAATAAATCCATTAATTCTTAAACTAGATTTAAGCAACATTGTGAATAACATGCCCTTTTGTGAATTTGTCAAAAATCCAGATTTTACATTATGGCTTCTTTGTTGAAATGCATTTCCATTTTCAAACAATGAATGTTAGGAACATAACTTATTCCTAAACATAGTGTAGGGTATGTCTAGATAAGGGAATCAAACTCATTGTTTTGGTAAGTGGTGATATTTTAACATCCAACAATGTTAAATGTTTATTATTCATTTAGCACTCGAATTAAAGAGATAAAAATGCCATTTTCATTTTTAATGTTATTTAATAGTCTTATAATGATTATGCCATTATAGACAAATTTAATAAAATATAAAAATTCATATTTAAAATTATTTGATGAAGAACGTAGTTTGTTAGAATTGTATTAAATTCTAGTCATGGTCTGAAATGCAAATCTTAACACTGACATTGCGAGAAGACAAACATTATTTCTAAAGTATTATGCCATGACTATGTAATACTTGAGCCCAGTAAAAATTAAGTCCAGTAAGATATTTATAATAGAATCATCTAAGTATTTTACATAATGGTGATTCTGAAAATAAATGATTCATACGTGACTGTGAAATATCTAAAAAGCTTTATGAAAATCAGGAAAGCACAAGAAGTAATTCTTCTCTTATTTCAAGTCAAAAGTCTCAGACTGCAAAGATACTAAATTTCTGGACGCTGAACAGTTGGTGTCATACCTTAGGTACACCTGGGCACTGACCATTCTTTCTCCTTTCAGTTTCTTCATGCAGATTCTAACAGAATGTTGATGTGGGTTGCAAAAAAAAGGTGGAGACACAGTATAAATGCATGATATTACCTATTTTGACAGTGACAACAAAAGAAGCATAATCCTTAAGCAGTCACCTAGAAAGAAAAGCTATGCATGGTTATCACCTCACTCTGTATAGCCACCTTGGTTCTATAAACTTCCATGTCATTGCCTGAACAAATAGAAAATTTACAGCAGATATGGTAGACTGTTTGCAAATGTAGCTGTTATAATATTTCCCATCCTTGTACAGATGCATCTCTGCAGTGTGACTATACTGCTATGACAATTAACAGGTGGGGCCTATTTCTCCATCCCCTTGAATCTGGACTGGTAGTATGTCTGGTTTGATTTGACCAATAGGTTATGGCAGATGTGACACTGTGCAATGTCCAAAAGCTACTGCAGCTCCTGCTCTACTCATCTTGATATTCGGAAATTGAAGTATAAAGAAACTCAGTCTAGCTTCTCTGAAGATGAGAGATTTTATAGAGAGACAGTCAAAGCCTACCACCAGAACAATCCATAGGCATGTAAGTAAGATCATCTTGGATCACCTAGTTAAATGACTACAAACTTGTGAGTCACCAGAGTTGAGATCAGCAGAAGAATGGATCAGCTGAACCTAATTCAAATGATTAACCAAGAAAATCATGAGCAAATAAATGGTCCTTGCTTTTAAGTCTCTGTATTTCAAGGTGTTTTGTTATGCAGCAAGAAATGACTGAAAGCTGGTGTGTGTATATGAGGTTTTGGGTATGTGTGTGTGTATGCACACATGTATGTGCATGCATATCCTTATGCATGCACCTAAGTGTTTTACTCCCACTGATCCACACATCAATTGTGTGTATTAGGAAAACCAAGCAAAAGATTATAAATTTATCAAACTCTAATAAAATTTTTCCATTATGATGTAGACTCCAACATAGTTTTTCCAATAGTGGAAGTCTTAACAATAGTATTTATTTTTACAATCGCACACATTTATAGCATAATATAATGAGGTGTGTCTTAATACTACACCATGTTATTAAGACATATTTGAAATAAACCCCTTTGAATTTCATATATAAAGAACATACTGAATGTTCCCATAATAAAATGCCAAAAGCCTACCTCTTTTTCTACTTCACTATATGAAAGTCAAAACTGTTCAGCAGTAATAACCTATAATGGAAAAGAATCTGATCGAATCACTTTGCTATATACTTGAAACTAACACAACATTGTAAATTAACTATACTTCAATAAAAATTTTTTAAAGAAAACTGTTCAGCAAAGTGATGTGTTATTTCTAGAAACATTTATCAGTTGAATGAGTAAATAAATTATTCAAAAGATAAGCATGAAAAGTATATTTAATATGCTCACCAATGTCAATAAATATTTTCATTTTTTTCCAATGATAATTTTAAGATGCTCTATATAGGAAACAAATGTGTATTTTTTAAAAAAAAAAAACTTTACCAAATGTATTTTAGTTGGAGATCACCACTATAACAAAACTCAAGTCAATGCCAGTGGCAGAATGAGGTTGAATGCATAAAGCAAAAAGAAAACATAAAAGATTAAAATAGCAGATTTATATATATATTTTCTTGTTGTTGTTGTTCTAGAGCCTGATTATTTTTTCTCTGTTTGTAGTTCTGATCTTAATAAGATCTGTGTTGCCTTCAGATCAGGGTAAAAATGGAGACACTGCAGTGTAAGTTATTACCACTCACCTTGGAAAAGTCTGAAACTATTAGGGTGCTGTTAATTTAGCAAATATATGGTGATCTCAGTCACTAGTGGAAAAGTGAGAAATATACCTGGGATTTGTTGAAGAGTTTTTTGGGAAAACTCACTATTCAGTTAATGAGGTATGCTGTCCAATATAATCTGTTAGTCTTGTCATCATCAGTTAGTTTTTGAGTCAACTGGGTAAGAAAGAGAGCCTGGTACCAAGAACAAATTACTTAAAAGAATGAGTCATTTACCAGTTACTATTAGACCTAATTATAAGAAGTATCCTTGTTAGACTACAAATTCTTACATACATTTTCCTACAATGAGGAGGTGATATAACTATTTTATGGAATTTTATAATATTAAATATTAAATTATATTAATATAATTAAACATCTTGGTAATGATGACAATTATACTAATACAACTTTTGACATTATTCTTACTACTAACTCCTAGTAAGGGTTTGCATTGTTGCTTATAATCCTGAAAAATTAAGAAGCAGTTACAGTTATTAATGTTCCCATTAGATGAAAGAAGAAACTGAGTCTTAGGTTCAGTAGCTTCCAACTTCACCTTGCTTAGTGACAGATCTGAATTCGAAACCAGATATACTGATTTCAAATCACTTATGTTTGTTTCATTAAACTAAATATTTAATATTCACTGAAGTCAATGGTTCTTTTAGATAATTACTGAAATAAGCCTACAAAGAAATATAAATCTATTCTACTAATTCAGTAACTGGAACAAAGTAATCTCACTACATAAATAGGATGTGAGATTCAACAGAACACAAAATTCAAAATATTTAAATAAAACTGTAATAGCAAAACATTCCCAAAGTAAAATGTCAAAGGTAATCACTTTAAAAATATTTTAGAAACTGAAAAAAAATTAAAGTTGTTTTTAAGACACTAGGCCTTGTGAAAGAAAATACAGTGTTCCTGAGAGATGAGACACAAATGAGAAGAATCCTATGATTGCCACAGTTTACAGCCTTGAAAATGTTTTCAAGCACAATGCAATGAGAGGGAACCTGGACTGATCAAGCTGATACCTTGAATAGGGAGAGACATCTGAGAACCTATAAAAGTGAATGTGGCTAGATTTCATGGAGAGACTAATGGAAAGGACAGCTGCACAGCAAGAGAGAATTTTGGAGAGCTGTAGAAGGTTCTCTTAGATTATTGGTAATGAGATTGATTAGCACATGCTCATGAAGAAACTACCTGAGGCCAGAGAGAAAATGAAAAAAAAGGATCAGAAGGAACAGTACCTGATATTTACACAGAACTTTAAAAAAATCTTCATTTTATGTTTGTTTTATTTCTATTTCTTTTTCTTTATTTCTACCAACCATGCTGGAAAACCTCATAATTCATAAGATACTGGGAAGAGTACTCAGAAGGGAATAAATTAGCTCTAGACTAAATGTAGCTCTTGTCCTGCCTGAAGAATCTTTCATGCAAGAACCCAAAGGGTCAAAGGGATTCATAGTAAGGGATTCACACATAGAACTGTGTCCTAGGATACAAAACAAAGTTCAGAATAAGTATAGGAATACAAAATTAACCCACACCCAACAAGGCAAAATGTACATTTGGCACCCAATAAAAGTGTCAGGTGTGCAAAGAAGCAAGATTATGTGATCCATTATTGCAAGAAAAATCAATCAATAAATACCTGCTCACCATTGAAAAGATGTTAGAATTAGCCAACAAGAATATTAAAAGAGTTATTATAACTTATGAATATATATTCAAACATCTAGGAATGAAAAGTACAATGTCTGAGAAGAAAAATAAGCTAGGACTTCCCCAGTGGTCCAGTGGTTAAGGCTCCATGCTTCTACTGCAGGGGCCACAGGTTCGATACCTGGTCAAGGAAGTTGCATGTGTGCGAGGTGGCCAAAAAAAGAAAAATAAGCTAGACAGGATTAATAGCAGACTAAATCTTACAAAATAAAAGATTACTAAGCTTGAAATCATAAAAATATAAGCTATCCCAAAGAGAAAATAAAAACATATTACATTTATATATAATATAGATATGATTTATTATATATAGTAAATATATATATAATAAAGTACACACACACACACACACACACATAAAGCATCAGTGAACCATGAGACAATTTCTAATAACCTATCACTCATCATAATGGTACCTTTTACCAAAGATGAACCTACTTTGACATATTTTAATCACTCATAGTCCATAGATTACCTTAGGGTTCACTTGTTGTTGTATGTTCTATGGATTTGGAAAAATGTATAATGATATACATCCATCACTATAATGACATACAGAGTATTTTCACTGCCCTCAAATTCCTCTGTGCTCTGCCTATTCATTTATCCCCTCCCACCTCTGGCAACCACTGATTTTTTTCCCCCAACTTTTTTGAGATATAAATTGACATACAATATTGTGTAAGGTTAAGGTGTACAACATGATATAAACAACTTTTTAAAAGATAGTTGACTATTTAAATATAGAGCAGGGCCTAAAACATATGCAAAAGTAAAATGTACAACCTCAGAAACCCAAAGAATAGGAAGGGAAAAATGAAAGCACATTATTTTAAAGCTCTTATATTATCACTTAAATTTAGACTGCGATAATTTAAAGATGCCTGTGATGAACAATGAAGCAGCCACTAAAATGACAAAATCAGGTGTTGTAGTCAATAAATCAACAGAGGAGGAAAAATGTAATCATAAAAAATAAATAATCCAATAGAAGTCAGAAAAAAAAGAAAAATGCTCAAAAATAGGACAAATAAAAACAAACAGAAAATTGTTGAATTTAAGCATAACTATATTATCTTAAGTGAAAAAGTAGCAATAAATATTCAAATTAAAAGGCAGAGATTGTCAGATTGCATAAAAAAAGCGAGACTCAACTATAAGAAATTCAATTAAGAAATAAACAACATAGACACGCACACACACACTCTAAAGGAACAAAATATTTGCATAAATCATCTCAGCCAAAATACTTAATAACTACTGTGGTGATTTTAACGTATGTCCACAAACTCCTTGATACTTCTCTGTCCAGTAGGTAGAAATTCATTCCCCTCTCCTTGACTGTAGCTAGATTTAGAGACTCATTTCTAACTAATAGAACATGAAAACAGAAAAAGAATAAGTTTACTGTAGGGAAACCTGGCAGATGCTACCTCACCCAAATGATCAAAGTTAATATCACCACTGAGGATTCATTTTGATATGCATTCCCTGATATGAGAGAAAGACACATAATCTCTGTGGTATTCTTCCTTAAAACTCATAATCTCATTGTAATCATGAGAAAAAAACCCTATATTCATCAAAATAACAGCGCTAATCTTCCAAAATGTCAAATTCATAAAGCTTAAAGACTGAGAAACTGATAGATGAGAGGAGGCTAAGGTGACATGACAACTAAAGGCAACATGATATCCTAAACTGTGCCCTGGAAGAGAAAGAGGGAAAACTGGGGAAATATATGCGTGTATTTTAAAATTCATATATTCGAAGTCTGTCGTTTAGTTAATAGCATTGCATCGATGTTAATATTTCAGGTCTGATAAAGGCACCATAATTATGTAAATGTTAACATCAGGAGAATCTGGGTAAAGGGGATATGGATAGCCTCTGTCCTATCTTTACAACTTTTCTTTAAATTCAAATTCAATTCAAAATATAAAGTTAAAAAAAGATACTATTTGCAACAGAGTTATTAAAGTATATTTAATAAAAAATTAAATATGATTTTAGAATGTCCTGTAAGCTATCACAGGTAAGCTTCATTTGAAAAAACAATCAACTTACAAGTTGAAAATAATTCAGTTTGAAGTTACTTTATTAGAAATAGTACAGCAGTTAAAAAAATAGGTTACCTTAAGATCTCTGAATAAGGAATATATTTTTTCAGACAATATGACACCATTATCCTAAGTGTTGCAGAAGCATCTACCATGTGTGCAGGCTAGCGGGTGCACCTCTTGATTAAATGCCTCCACAGAGGGCATTTTAGATTCGGACATTTTTAAAGGGATTATTCAATACTCTCTTTTATTCAAATGCGAATGTAAATGTGAATAATCCCATATCTTTACGCTTCCTAGTCCTACTTCAATATAGCAGAGAAGAGAAAGAGACCATATTTTTAAGAAAATCCAAGATGCTGGTTGTGGGGAGCAGAAATGACCATTTTTCCACATCTTTTTCTCAGGTAGGCCTGTTAAGTTTGAAACTGTGTATAGCATAGAATTCAAAGCAATGAGGCTACTGTCTACTAGGATCGCCTCTCACTCAGCAAATTCAATGAGACACTCCTTTATGTCAAGGCACCATGTTTAATTGTTTCTGTAGCAGACAGAATGCATTTCCTCATAACCAATTTTGAATTCCTATGAGGCTCTCTGACCATTTAGCACTGCCAGGCTTTCTGCAGTTTTGTAGTTTATCACTCTGTTGTATTTTCGAAAGGACTGCCTGAGGCAGTTAGCAGTCAAGTGAAGAGAGAGAAATAATGTGCATCTCATCTCAAGTCATGGTTGGCCCAATAAACATTTCTGGTGCTATATAATCATTTTATGCTGTTTTTAAAAAAACCTGTAACAAAATCTTCACAATAGCTCAATGGGCCCACTTTCAAATCTTGCTGCACTCCTCAGGCAGATCCTTAGAAAGGGACAAGGAGAAATTTAACTATATTTACATACACAAAGATAATCCTTATAGACAAGAAAGAATTTAATAGCCCTTCAATTATCTGTGGTTAGAATGAGCTTAAATGCGTCTTGCCCTTATTAGAGAACCACAGTGTCATGTTACTTTGGCCACCACACACACCTTAGAAACTAGCAACTATCAGCAAGAAGCTGTTCTTTCTGTTCTTAATTTTTTGTCCAAAATAACTCTGGATTGGTATTTTGGAAAAATTATATGTATCAACTGCAGAAGGTAATTAAAGACATTACAGTGATTACTGCCCAGTGAAATTCTTATTTAGAGGTCCATCACTGAAGTTGTACACAGCATACACTTCCGTCTTGAAAAGATTGGCAGCTCCCTCTGCTGTTTCTCCGGGTGAGGTGCGAGGAATCAAGGCTCAACTCTGTGTAATCTCCTTCCCTGTGATGCTGGACTTTCACAGCTTGTCAATTAATGGCCTTCAAGCTCGCAAACTTTCAAATACTGGTTGACTTTCAGCAGTATGATGGTACCTTTAGGACACCTGCTTCGAAGACCAATCTACTTCAAAAGAAAGCTTGATACTGCTATTAAAGCAAGGCGTGTGAATCTCACCCTTTCTTTGAAGCTTTCTATTTTTGTGTATATCCGTCTGGTCTGTTTATAACAGATGCAGGCTTCTGAAAAGCAGTCCTGCTTGGCAATAAAAATTTGTGGCTTCAGAATCTAATTTCTTTTACATTTTTTGCAGAAACATTTTTTTTTTTTTTTTACGAAGCACAGACTGGCTGGTATCTATTCTTCTAGACCTCATTCACATTTGCACAAACCAACTTCTTTCATTTTTTCCATCCTACTGGATACATTTCTTATAATAAAGTCTACATCTCTTTTAACCATGCTTTTGTTATTGTGACTACAGAGAAATGGGAAAGAAACAGGTGCTAACATCTCTCTAAATAGAATTTTCCAGAAACTTGTCTGCATTTGTAATTCCCTTTTAGTATATTGAGAAAATCTTTTAAATAGCCTTGAATAAAAGTATTCATTATATTATGGTTGTTCAACAATTTTAGCTTAAAAGACAAGGATAAAATAACCTGCTTCATCTGCTAAAACATGTAGAAGCATAATTACTTTCTTTTCTTCCTAAAATGAAATTCAGCTCAAGAGTACAGAATTCTCCATTATAAATCAATCTAAATATATAAGAAAATGAGAAAAGAACTAAATGACCTCACTCCAGTATCTGTCCTTAGAAATATTACTATTTATGAAAAAGAAGGTACTTATTTTTTTAGCTTTTCTATATCAACTAAACATGGGTACTATTACTTTTCAAATGGACTATACTATGACTTTATTTTTTCCAACAAATATCTCTGAAACATGGCAAGTGTAGATTAAATATAAAGGGCAAAATAAAATCTACCTCTACTTGAAAATAATGACCGTTCTTTGTGTCTAGAAGGAATTATTCTGTGTATAATGGTGATAATATTCTGCATCTCCTCTGAAGTCAGATATCTGTTTTCACTGCAATGAGATGGAACGGAGAAAGATTTCTATGTACTCCAAAATGTGTAAGAAAATGTCCCTCCTTTTTCCCTCTACCTTTTTCAAGGTGCTGTAAGGCAGTCATGAATGTTACATTTGAAAGGCTTACAATTTTGAAAGGAAGATGTGTACATAAATAGAGTTCAATGGTTAAGAGCCCTACACAAATAAAGATGCAGTGCTTACAGAATTTGAAGCAAATAGCATTTAAGTAAATTGGAAAAATTCAAACTCTGAAACAGTATCATGAAAAAACAGTCTCTGTTTCTATATAACAATGAAGCAATCAAGTCAATTAAGAAAAAAAACAGTCAATTTCATCTCATAAGCAGATTGCAGAATTTCTCACACTGCTGTTCCTTAAAAGCTAGGCAGATCACTATCTATTGAGAATATTTCATAGATTTTAGAGCCTAGAACATGAAAAGATGGAATGAATAACACAAGGATACTTACACTTCTATTGTTTAATCATTCAACTGTTCCCTATTCATTCAATAAAATTATGAATAGAAATGCTTTATTGGCATATTATGACAAGAATATGTTGAAATGTATAAAGCTACACTGAATAAAATGGACATAAAGGATAATAACTTGAATTTTAAGAGAAATCTAACTTAGTCCTTGGCCAAGGAGCATGAAAAAAATCAAACTGATGTGTACCAATTGTATGATGCACTTATCAAGACAACTGATAAAAATCAGTGGCTGAAAACAACAATAAATATTTATTATCCATATCAAAAAAAAGAATCAGTTATGGGGTTCTATATAAAAATTATCTCCAGTGCCTGTAATATACTCTCTGCCACTCTCTGAAAGTTTACTGAACTAACTCAGCCGCCTCTGATATGCGGCTGCATTACATCTGTCATCTTATGTTATTATAGTATTCACTGGAGCATTGTCGAAAGCCACTTCGTACAGCAGCTGAACTTCGATGGGACACTGAACTATTTCCTTGTCAGGTATCTAGCTCCTAGCTTACTATGCTGAGACCCAATAACTCTGTATTTCCATTTCAACCATGAACTCACACAATTGAAAAACAGGGCATAACAGACATATACTTGCAGCTACCAAGACTGTGAATAGAAAACCAAATGACTCTATGATCAGATACCTTATTATGATCTACTGAAATAGTTTGGTGAAACAAACAAACACAAAGTATGATTCAAAAATGACTCTCAATCCTGGAAATCACTGATTCAGGGGATAAGAAATATCTCACATCTGTTGTTTTTAAACGAACAGTGCTTTTGTATATATTTCTTGCCTACCTCTCTGCAAAGTATCTTTCTCTAAATTTTTTAATTTTTTGATGTGGACCGTTTTTAAAGTCTTTATTGAATTTGTTACAATATGGCTCCTGTTTCATGTTTGGTTTTTTTTTTTTTTTTTTTTTTTTGGCCGCAAGGCATGTGTAATATTAGCTCCCCGACCAGGGACTGAACTCGCACCCCCTGCATTGGAAGGCAAAGTCTTAACCACTGGGCAGCCAGGGAAGTCCCTGCAAAGTATCTTTACAACAGGAAAAAAATGTCTCTTATTCGAAGTACAATACCTAATAAGTAACTGAAAAATTTGGCATGTGACATTGTTAAATATGAAAAATAAAGTACACATTACTTACTAAACACTGAAAAAGATCTGTGGTAGAAATAGTTTTTAGAGCATCAGGTATATCTTGTTATTAATAAAGGGACAACAGATGCATTATCAACAGTTTAAAGTGTTTTTTTCCTTTTGCAGATGTTAAAAATAATTAACAGTATTCTTATCTGTATTACCCAAAGAACAATGAGCAGTATGCTATTACACAAGATTTGATAGTTTCATAAAATATCCCTGTTGGCAAAAAGCTTTGTCATCAAATGTCAATACACCTATATGCTTGGACAGTCACTGGTATACGTCCTTTTCTACTGGTGGTGTTGCATAAATTGTCTTTTACAGTTTCATGTTTTGCAGATGAAAGATGTAGAGTATGTTAGTAATATAAATTTGTGTGCTGGCTCATTGGACCTTTCTTGATCCAATGAAAATGGCACATTATGTTACTAAGGAAACTGACCAGAAACTGTCTAGTACATCTTCTGTTCTCTGAATTGCTGTCTTCCAACTGTAAATCTTAATGCAATAAATGTTCACTATACACATCAACATGTGTTCTACATTGATTTTTCATGTTTGAAAATTCTGGTATCAAGATTTTGAACTTCCTGTCTTTTCTGTGGGAAAGTGTGATCACATGAACTAAAAAGTTTATACCACCTGACTAAAAAGTCTTCTAAGGTTTTATGTCACATTTTCCAAGTCAAAATAACATATTTATATGATACTGAAAAGACAAACATATTGCCAGCTACTCATCAATATGCTTAGTAAAGATACAATGATAAAAATGATCATAGAACATGAATCTAGTATGTGTGACACTATTTGTAATATTTACAACTAAAAAAAGTTTTATAGAGCTGTCAAGGGTAACTTTTAAGACTCTTCCTTTACTGTAGGTTAGCTGCATTTAAACTTCTTTCTTAGGAGGTATATTTCTACTTAATGTGTTTTATCTGTCACATGCTTTTTAACTTAGCTTCACTCAAACAGCAAAGAATATTTTAGATGCCTCGACCAAACTCTCTACTAGTTACAGCTTTAAACTAAAGCATGAAGTGGATGGAATCAAATGATTAACTTCATTAAAATGGTGACTCATATAATGTGATTTTAAACCAAATAGGTGAGTCTCATCCCTAGATAAGGGTAAGAAGGACTAAAGCCTGGTTTGGTTCATGGACATTTATCATACTGGATTTAGAGTACAGCTCTGTATAATCTCTATGGCAACTGGGTATGCTAAAATAAAGTATAATATGACAGCAATACTCCAGGGACTTCAAAATATGATCAAATTGATGTTTTTCTTTCTGAAATGATTGTACCAATAAGTAAAATTGCTAATAAATCAATAAATCCAAATATAACCATGGATGTTAAAACTATCAGTTCAAAGTTAATTAGCCAATGAAGAGTGATAGCTGAAGAAGATAGTGTTTCATGCATTCTATTAAGCATATTTGTGAAGGAGCAAACCCACATTTGTGTGATTCATCAGCTCCTAGCATAACATCATTGTTTATATCCCTTTTGGAAGAGAGTCCTTATTTCTGTTCTATATTGAATTACTATCAAGGCTGGGGTGGGGAAAGCAAACATGTATTAACTATACACTTAGAGAATCAAACAGATTAATTTAAATATAATTGTGTTCTACAAATATTAAGTAAATATGCTTTAAGTGTGACTATTATTGTTTCACATTTTCTAGACTGTTTCTTAAAAAGCATCAATCACACTTTTAACTTTCTCCAGACAGTATCATGTGCTGGTGGCTCTGTTTTCAAAACAAACACATAATGTTACTAATTTTTTTCAAATAAAATATATTGTAGGAAGCCTTCAGAGAGAAGCACTCATTCTACCTCGTAACTCCCTGAACAATCCCTTTATCGTACTCTAGCTTAAATGTGCTGGTAATGTGTGTGCTCATACTAATGCATTTCTGCCACTGTATTTCATGCAATTGTGTGGCATGTTGTAGTCATGGAAATGATGAATCCTTGAGTTGCACACCAGGGTCATACTTGGCACTCATTTCCTGGGGTAGATTAAATATATATAGGGACAAATGCAAAAGAGACCAAGGGATATTATTTTGATCTAGCTCAAAAAAATAATATGGTGAACTCTATGGACATTGGTAGATTGGGTTTGAATATATGACCTAGGGATCTGAGACTTAAAGAACCTCTTTAGACTGTCTTTGGCCTGGGAAGGAAAGACTCAGGAAAAAAAATGATAAGAATTTTTAAGTGCAAAATGTCCAGGGCCTACTCCAATATGTCAATAAATAGTAATGATAATATTAAGAAACAAAACGTAAAACAAACAAGAATCTCTGTGCCAATACTGTATTAAGAGTTTATGTAAATTGTCTTCTTTCATCTTCAATATTACCATGTAAAGTAAGTTGGCAGTTGTATTAACTCCAATTAAATGATGAGGACACAGATTTGTTTTTATTAGTGTTTTTATGTGATACTCATATTTTCTACCTCTTTTCAAATCTATTTTGGTAATTTTCATTTGTCTAGAAAAACATTCATTTTGCTTAGTTTTAGAAATTCACTGGAATAAAGTAACTCATTTTAATCTCATACATAAAGTACATATCTATTTTCACTATAGTTTTTGCTTCTTTTACTTTTTAACATTTTGTACTTTTCTCTTTATACCTTATAAGTTCTACTAGCAGTATGTCTCTTTTGTTGGATTTTAAGAAAGTCAGCTTTTAATTTCTTAAAGCTCTTTCACTGTGTATTTAAAATTTTCTGTTTATTATTCTATAATTCAATTGATTTGTAATATGTGAATGTGGCCTGTAAGGTTCTGATCATTTAACACTTGTAAGGAAGTTCTATATGTCTTAATTAATGGTCCAAACATAACTTGCCTAATTACTTAGTAAAAGCTTCCCAATTCTTCACCTTACTATTTAGAGTTTTAATTTTCAATTAAAAGTTTTAATTTTGCTAGTTTACTGAACAGAGAAAAAATTAGTTATAATTTATATAATCAATAGCTGGCAACACTTTCTGAAATAATAGGTCAATTTCTGAAGCACTATGATTATATTTTATTCCTCCCCTTTTTTGATTCATTTACATACTTGCTAGTGATTATTTTTCAAAGTATGGAAAAATTTCTCTCATCTTTTTCTATCAGATATTTCATGATTTTGCATTCACTCTTTCATGATACTTTGTGTATAAAATTCAGAGCTGATCGTTACTTTCTAGTATTATTCTGAAAATATCATTTGGTTATATCACTTGGGAGTTCATAAGAAATCTGCTGTAAATCAAATAAACTTTCATTTATAAGCAATTTGCTTTTCTCTCTGAGAATTATATCTTGTTCCCTTGGGTCTTATAGCTATGAGAATTGTATCTTATTTCCTTGCTTTTTTTCATCTTGCAGTGTAAAATTTCCTGGGGTGTGTTTATTAAGGTTTATTCTTCTAAGTTACTGGAATGAACTTTTGATCCAAAAACACAAGGTCTAAACACTGGGGATTTCTCTGAAATCACTTTTTTGTATATTCTTTTAACATATTCATTCTGATATGGTTTTAAGAACTCTTGTAATATATATATTATAGTCTATTAATTTATCCTTCTTGCCAGATGCTTTTATTTTCTTTAAATTTTGACATTGCAGATACCATTAGACCAGAAGGCAACATCAGAGTTTCCTGAATTTCCCTCCTCACCACAAACACGTTAAGTGCACAGCTACACATGGAGCAATTCCCTCAGAGAGAAATCTAGAAACTAGGTGAGCGACTCCTATATATCAGGGGACTGAGAAAATATCATCAAAATGCATAAAAAAGTCTGAGACACACTCTCACCTTAAACCCCAACCCTGACCCAGCACCATACAATCAAGAAAGAACCCCTAACTCCCAGCTTTCCCCTGAAGAGTTAAGGTTTGAACTGCACAACTACCACCCCAACTTTTAAGGACACCACTGGAGGGATGGGTTCCTAAAATACCTAGCTCAGAAAGGCAGCAGAGCTTGCATTCATGAGTCTCTCAGGAATACAGCAAACCAAGAAGCAGTTCTTAATGGGAATATGTCTTTACCATGGCTATCCCTGCAGGAATCAGGGCAGAGGGAGCAGGCAAAAATGACCCTCTCCCAGCCTTTCCATGGAAGGGATTTGACTGCATACCTTATAAGCTGCTGCCTGAGGATCTGCTTCTAATCAGCACACTTCTAGGTGCTGACTGTGATCCTCCCTGGAGCCTGAAATAGCCTGTGGGCACTTCCCCTGCCTTCTCCCTCATGCTTGCTCCAACAATAAAACCAAGCCAGTATCTCCCTGGAAGAATGTCTACATCTCTAGTGCCCCAATTTTTAAGACTCCCACCTGAGGGACAGGACCCTGAATAGTCTAGATATGATAAGTACAAACCTATCAATAACTACTTCAAATGTAAATGAACTAAATTATTCAATCAAGAGACACAACGTGGCTGAATACATAAAAAAATCAATCCCCAACTATACTCTGATCACAGGAAGCTCACTTTGGCATTAAGGAAACACATGACTGAAAGTGAAGGAATTGAAAAAGACAGCCCTTGCAAACAGAAACAAAATAAAAAAGGGGTAACTACACTTATATCAGAAAAAACAAACTTTAAGCCAAAAACAGTGAAAAGAGGGCATTACGTAATGATAAAGGGGTCATCTCATCAAGAGAATACAACAATTTTAATATTTATGCAACCAATATCAGAGCACCTAAATACATTAAGCAAATATTAACAGATCTAAAGGGAGAAATAGACAACAATACAATAATAGTAGAGGACTTCAATACTATATTGTCAACAATAAATAGTTCATCCAGACAAAAGGAAAAAAATCAATAAGGAAATACTGGACTTAAACTCAGGTCAGGCCAGATAGACCTAACAGACATATACAGAACAATTCATTCAAGAGCAGCAAAATACACATTCTTCTAAGGCACACATGGATCATTCTCCAGTATAGATCGTATATTAAGTCACAAAACAAGTCTTAATTGTTTAAGCAGAGAGAAATTGTATCAAGCATATTTTCTGATCATAATTGTATGAAAGCAGAAATCAACTAAAGAAGGAAACTGGAAAAATCACAAATATAAACAGATCAAACATGCTCCTAAACAACCAATGGGTCAAAGAAGAAATTTAAAAATCTCGGGGACTTCCCTGGAGGTGCAGTGGTTAAGAATCCACCTGCCAATGAAGGGGGACATAGGTTTGAGCCCTGGTCCAGGAAGATCCCACATGCTGCAAAGCAACTAAGCCCATGTGCCAAAACTATTGAGCCTGCACTCTAGAGCCCGTGAACAACAACTATTGAGCCCATGCACCTACAGCCCATGTTCTGCAACAAGAGAAGCCATGGCAATGAGAAGACTGTGCACCGCAAAGAAAAGTAGCCCCCACTTGCTAAAACTAGAGAAAGCCTGAGTGCAGCAACAAAGACCCAACACAGCCAAAAATAAATAAGTAAATAAATTAATTAAAAATCTTAGAACAGGGGGAACCTTCAAGATGGTGGAGGAGTAAGACATGAAGATCTCCTTCCTCCACACAAATACATCAAAAATAGATCTACATGTGGAACAACGCCTACAGAACACCTACTGAATGCTGGCAGAAGACCTCAGACTTCCCAAAGGCAACAATTCCCCATGTACCTGGGTAGGGCAAAAGAAAAAAGGAAAAACAGAGACAAAATAATATAGACGGGACATGCACCTCTGGGAAGGAGTTGTGAAGGAGGAAAAGTTTGCACATACTAGGAAGCCCCATCACTGGTGGAAACAGGGGGTGGGGGTGGAGGATCTTCAGAGCCATGGAGGAGAGCACAGCAACAGGGTGCAGAGGGAAAAGCGGAGAGCTTCCAGCACAGAGGATAAGTGCCGACCAGCACTCAACAGCCTGAGAGGCTTGTCTGCTAGCCCGCCGGGGCAGGTGGGAGCTGGGAGCTGAGGCTTGGGCTTCGGGGGTCAGATCCCAGGGACAGAACTGAGGTCGGCTGCGTGAACACAGCCTGAAGGGGGCTAGTGCACCACAGCTAGCAGGGAGGGAGGGAGTCCAGGAAAAAATAAGTGAATAAACAAATGAATAGATAAATAAATACAATCCATAAAGAAGAGATGAAAACCTATAAAATATAACATAGATTCAAATGAAACAAACCATATTTCAAATGAACAACATAATCATACTAAAGGGAATAAAAAATAATTAACTCAAGTAACTTTTATATACAGAATTAGAATTATATATCTTCATACTAAAGACAAAAAAGAAGTCCAAACAGATATTAAACTCTATGTAGTAGGTTTACTTTTGCAGAGGTAATAGCACTTCTGAAACCACTTTTTGTACATTAAAAATTTTAAGACAAGTGAACATATTTTGAATAATGGGAACCAGATTCCTCAGTGTCAAGCGTAGGGAGTTAAAAATATGGAAAGAACCAAGGATAGCAATATTGTGGCATTTCATTGGGATTGGAGTTATCAGCATAATTTGATGGTTTTGTCTAGGAATTTTTGCATAGCATGATGTAGAAATTGATATAGATATGGGTGGGTGAATATATGTTGTAAAAATTACACAGCTTAGATAACTCTACAGAGCATAAATATGCAGAACTTTAATACAGATAAAGGACATGGTACAGCAAGAGAAATAAATCACAGGCAAGCTTTGGGGTATTCAGAGACTTTCAGGCATAGGTACCCAGGATCCTTTATTAGATTCACAGGAGGAGTTTTATTTCTAGATTATGAACCACCAAATTTTGCACGCAGAATCTTTATTTCAGTAGAACTCAGGAAAATAGCTTTATTGGGGGGGGGGTTTAATGCTCCATTTGCTATTTAGTCAAATCAGGTTGTCCAACAGCCTTGAACAGATTTAAGCTGTCAATTTACACATCCTTAAACTAAGTAAACTAGCTGGTCCTGGGTGTGCTTATATGTCTGTGCATGCACACATTTGATATGTTTATGTGAATATACAGTTATATTTTATATCCTAACTCTGTCAGTTGAGAGGGTCTGGATGTAGTGACACCTTAGTAGCAAAGAAAACAACTAGCACCCGCATTTTGGTTATTGAATATTTTTCTCCACTAATGGGAACTAGGGATCCTTGGAGCTATAGGCAATTAATGAGCTTGGAACATAAGAAAGCATAAGTTTAGCCTGGGATATTCTTCTTGTTACCCTAAAAAGGAACTTCCCAAAGAATTAGGGGGTAGGCAGGGAGGCAATGTCAAAAGAAAAAAAAAACTGGCTTGCAAGAGTCAAATCTGGTTAAATTTCATCTACTCGACAAACCAAGAAAATCTGCGCATCAAAACAAGTATTAAAGTAAAGGACTGCAACGAACTGAAAGAATCAAAACGAATCACACTAACACAAAAAAGCAAACAAACAAATAAACAAAATAGAAAAGGAAAATTACTCCTTACTCTATGATGCCAACTGATCAATGAGAAGGAATGAAGGAATTAGGAAACTACTGTTTGGTAACAACAGTAATAATTGATTTAGTCAGGAATTAGTAATGGATTCTAAAACTAGTGGGTGAATGTTTCAAGAACACAAAATATTCACTTAAGTCTTAAAATGATTTGCCCATAAGATACTTATTACTTAAAAAGGGTAAACTGGTGATATAAGCACAGTGAAGAAACCTGCCACTCACTACCTAAATCAAATGATCACAGTTAAACATTGCCAATAATGGAATTAATCAACAGTGCGTGTCTCCTGATACAATGTACAGAGACAAACTCAGCATCACTTCTTTTGTTCCTGCCAAAAATGTGCAACTGGTTATTTAATAATGAGAAAATATCAAACACACAAAATTGAGGGATGTTTTACAAAATGTGTAGCTTGTGCTGTTCAAAAATTGCTATTTTATGAAATATAATGAAAAATTTAGGAACTCTTCTAAACTAAAGAAGTCTAAAGAGACAGGACAAAAAAGTGAATGCAATTTATAATTATGAATTTTCTTGGTATAAAAGACATTATTTGACCAATTGCCAAAATCTGAGTAAGGTTTTCAAATCAGACGATAACATTACATCAATATTAATTTTCTAGTTTTGACAGTTGTAACGAAATCCCTTCATTATGAAACACACACTAAAGTTCTTAAGGGTAAAAAATGAGTGTACTACTGCCATAAAATTATTGATAAAAAGCATTAAATTTGAAAATGAAACAAATATTTTAGATTATAATTGTCTAAGTAAAACACATAAAGCTATAGAATACTATAAAAAAGAAAAATTAAGAATTATGACTATATAAAACACAAAAGTTAACCATATTTGCTAACAAAAACAGAAAAAAATTTAAAAGATTAAATTATTAATAAACTATATTTGCTAACTATTTAACAAAATACTAGATCTTTGTTGAAAAATAATATAAAATGTTTGGGAAACAACTATAACAACAATAAACAAAATTAAAAATGCAAATTTATTCCACGTGTATGGATACTAAAACTTAACTTATTATACCTGGGAATTTTCCCCAAATTAAATAAATACCATGAATTTCCACACAAAATGCCAGTAGCATTTGTCATACACATGGGAAGCCACACCATAGCAATAGCCTCTTCCCCGGGACACCCTCATTAGTACAAAGTTTAAACTCACAAGTTGGTGTATCTAAACGGTCAGATGTAAGTCATGAAATCACACCCTATCTACTGCACTTTAACTGTTGTACTAAGTGCCTAAATTTTCCCCTCAAAAATATCCATACATACAATTGAGGATTCTTCCAAAATACAAAAAGTCTAAAAAGAATAAATGTGTTTTAAACTACACCCACCAATGTAGTCTAATTTTATAATAAAAAAAATGTTTGGGTAGTAGGGTAATTATTCATAAAATATTAATTGTGCATCTACTATTTAGTTTGGGGTACTTCTGGATACAAATGAAAATGAAAAGGCACCCCTGGCCTTGAGAAGATTCCACAAAAAGTGAGGCAATCAAAATATGTAAGTTGTGATTCAATCAAACTGGACTACTATCTCACACCACACACAAAAATAAATTCAAAATGGATGAAAGATTTAAACGTAAGAATTGAACCCATAAAGCTTCTAGAGGAAAACATACACAGTAAGCTCTTTGACATTGGTCTTAGTAATATTTTTTTGGTTATGTCTCCTCAGGAAAGGGAGACAAAAGCAAAACTAAACAAATGGAAGTACATTGAACTAAAAAAAGATTTTGTGCAGTGAAGGAAACTATCAACAAAACAAAAAGGCTGCCCACTGAATGGGAGAAAGTATTTGCAAACAGTATATGAGAAAGGAGATTAATATCCAAAATATACAAAAAACTCATACAACTCAACATCACAATGCAGTTTAAAAATGGGCAGAGGATCTGAACAGAATTTTTCCAAAGAAGATATATAGATGTCTAACAGGCACAATAAAAGATGACCAACATCACTAATCATCAGGGAAATGCAAATCAAAACCACAGTAAGATATAACCCCATACCCGTCAGAATGGCTATTATCAAAAAGACAACAAATAACAAGTGTTCACGAGGTGTGGAGGAAAGGGAATCCTTGCGCACGGTTGGTGGGAATGTAAATTGGTGCAGAAGCTATGGAAAACAGTATAAAGATTCCTCAAAAAATTAAAAATAAACTACCATATGATTCAGCAATTCCACTCCTGGGTATTTATCCAAAGAAACAAAAACACTAAATAGAAAAGATAGCTGGCAAAAAAGGATTATGCAGATGTTTTTAAAGTTACTAATCAGTTGACTTTAAGTTAATCAAAAGGAAGACATTTGGGTGGACCTAATTTATTCACATAAGCCCTTTAACAGCAGAGTTGGCAGGGCTGAAGAGGAGGTCAGAAAGATTAGAATCACAGGACTCAACGTGTCCTTGCTGGTTTAAATATGTAAAAGCCACCTGAGAAGGAAAGTGGGTAGCTTCTTTGAGCAGAAAGCAGCCCCAGTGCTGACATCCAGAAAGGAAATGGGAACTTGTCCTCATTTGTCCTCCAAATGTAAAGAACTAAATTCTACAAAAATCTTAATGAACTTGGAAACAGATTCATCTTCTGAGACTCCATTCAAGAGTGCAGCCCAAATGACACTCGATTAAGGCATTGTGAGATCCTAAACAGAGAACTCAATACAGTCCTCCTAGGTTTCTGACCTATAGAACTTGCAGATAATAAGTGGGTGCTATTTTATGTCACTAAGTTTGTCAAAACTTGTTACTCAGAAATAGAAAACTAATACAATAACCCACTCATAGAAAGGTGTTTATCAAAAATCTACTTACAGTGTAATATTTGCTTACTACCTCTTGTCCTAATTAATAACATGCAGGATAGATGCTAAAGTGCTAATGACTAAGAATTATTATGTAAATCTCTTAAATTTGCTTTATTAGGTCAGTAAAGGCAAACACTACATCTAATTTTAGTAGTATTTACTTCTCATATGCCTAGCACAGTGTTTTTACATCTCATAATTTTTTAACAGTTTACTTGATTAAACTTACACAAGTATTTTAAATCTATTCTTATGATCCAGTTTTTCAGTAATCCAAGAAACATTATCAAGTGTCCATATCTACTTCCTGCTAGGAATTCAACAATATAGAAGAATGTGATCTTATTCTCAAGAAGTTTACAGCCTGTAAATATAATTCATTATTTACCTTAAAAAAACTATCCTGGTAAACATTTAGGATGTTTTTAATTTTTACACTATCAAAAAGTACTAAATTTATTCTTGTATACTGGTGTAAATACATCTGTTGTCATTTCCCAGGCTTTGAATTATTGGGTCTGTCCGTGCATTTTGATTTTGATAAATTTTGCCAGATTACATCTCCCAATATTTCCCAGATGTATTTAAAAAGTATCTGATATTTTCATTATTCAATTCATAGGAAGATTGAACATCTTTTCTTATTGATTCCCCTGTATATTTTTTTCCAGACCATTGCCTGAACATATGAACATATTTTGTCCATTTTTTTACTTTTTTTTTGTTTAAAAATAATTTGTGAAAACACTTGGGAAGTCAAGGAAACCCTTTGCCTATATATGTGTTGCATATATTCCTTAACTTTATTGGATGTTTGCTATGTAGACATTTTATAATTTTATGTAAATAAATTTGCACTTGTTTTTTTAAGGGCTCTAGCTTTGTGTTTTATATATTCCCAATGTTTCTGTTTTAAATTGGAAGACTCAAACTGCACCTGAAAAAGGCTGAGAGTGGAGAGAGAAACTCACTATATGTTGGAAAAACACGACTTAGACCTATATATATTAACTTTGAATATATACAAAATGTAAAGAGCCTTAGGACATTTATATAATGAGAACTACATCTTCAAAGTTTTATGAATTCTTTCCTTACATCTTGGTTTTAAAGTTAGAAATTTTCAGAATCAAATTTCAATCTAAATTACCACTAGTTGTGATTCTATGAAAGATTATTTTTTATACAGAGAAAACAAAGTTGTCATTCATCAATAATAAGCAATCTGTACAATTTTAATGTAAGTCGTGAAAAAGAGTCACCTGCCTCCCAATGAGATGAGAATGCCAGTATATAATCTTGCTATAAATATGGCATTAAGGGATTGTCACAATATAGTCATGTTTTAGCTGCATTACTAGAGTGAGCACACACAGAGAGGAGGGACATAAGAGATAGCACAGTTTTCATTTTCCAATACAATCCCGGCAGTTATGCAGGAGAAATTTAGGGATTCATAGTATTGTGAAGCTTTATTTTTTTCTAATGTAGATAATCATTGATATGTTTAAGATGGAAATTTAATACCAATGAACTCTAATGGAAAGTTTAAAAGAAGAAAAAATAAAATTCATGGAGTAAGGGGTCTGTTGTCTTCATTGAGAATATAATTTTCCTAGAAGAAATCTGCTCCTAAGATATTCTTCCTTTACCAAACCTAGGAACCGCCCAAATAGGTCCTTCTATCCTACAAGGCGTCAAATTCAAACTCTCAGTAACGCCAACGTATCAGGATTAGAGGGTGTCACTGAAACCAAAGATCTTGAGACTGTGAGGTCACTACATATCAGGAGCAATCCTAGCCAGTGGAACAAGTAATTTTAGTGGTGTTTGTGAGACCAGAAAGACAATAGTGGCCTGTCCACATGCCGCTACAAGGGAAGTCTAAGCCAAGTCTTAGAAGAAGAGCTGGCCAAAGGGAATCAATGCCATATTGAGGGGAAGCAGAATACAGGACCCCCAAACACCACTTTCACAGGTGGATTATTTTAAGCTGAACACAGCAAGGCCCAACAGACCTTGGAAGAGTTGTTTACCTTCCCCTTAAACTGCCTAAGATAATTTAGATAGAGGGCCTGTATCAGGAGAAAAATAATACCAAAGATAAATTTTTATGAGAAAGACTTATCTGCATGATATGGCAAACATTTGTTTACCAAATCTTCATCTTCCTGTAAATTGTCTGCCTCCTCTCTGAAGCTTCAGATGCCTAACCCCTTCTCCTGAGCTCTGGATGGTATATAAGTATCAACTGTCTGACTGTCTATAAGTCTCATGTCTTTGGGAATCCTGTACATATGAAATTTTTCTCCTGTTAATTTGTCTTATGTCAATTTAATTATTAGACCAGTCAAAGAACCAAGAAGGGAAGAAGGGAAAAGTTTCCCTGCCCTACAATATGAAACAGATACAGAGTAAATTATAAGGAATGGTGAATGTAAAAAACTGAACCCAGCATAAGATCATATGCTATAATCATCAAGATAAAGAAAAGGTAGTGAAGTAACAATAACTGTCCTGGTGCAAAGCATGTATATATTGTGTTAAGGTTAACAGACATTTACAATGCAATTATATCTGATGGGGTGATATTTGGAAACATTAAGCAATTTTCTCCCGATATTTTTCTCTTCCTGTTGTTATCGGTTATTCTCCAAGATATTCATTGCCTCTAGAAATTGGTATGATAGTTGAGCAGAAAAAAAAACCAAAACAAAAAACACAATGACTTGGGTTTCCAAGGTTTAGTCTACAAGATTACTCAGCATTAAAAAAATAATAGTAAGATTTTCTATGTATAGTATCATGTCATCTTCAAACAGTGACAGATTGACTTCTTTTCCAATTTGGATTCTTTTTATTTATTTTTCTTCTCTGATTGCTGTGGTTATGGCTTCTAAAACTATGTTGAATAAAAGTGGAGACAGTGGACATCCTTGTCTTGTTCCTGATCTTAGAGGAAATGCTTTCAGGTTTTCACTGTTGAACATAATGTTTCCTGTGGGTTTGCTGTATATAGCCTTTATTGTGTTGAGGTATGTTCCCTCTATGCCCACTATCTGGAGAGTTTTTATCATAAATGAGTAGTGAATTTTGTCAAAAGCTTTTTCTGCAACTACTGAGATGATCATATGGTTGTTGTTTTTTTTTTTTTTTTGCAGTATGCGGGCCTCTCACCATTGTGGCCACTCCTGTTGCGGAGCACAGGCTGCGGACGCGCAGGCCCAGCGGCCACGGCTCATGGGCCCAGCCGATCCGCGGCATGTGGGATCCTCCCAGACCAGGGCTCGAACCCGTGTCCCCTGCATTGGCAGGCAGACTCTCAACCACTGCGCCACCAGGGAAGCCCAATCATATGGTTTTTATTCTTCAGTTTGTTAATGTGGTGTATCACATTGATTGATTTACCTGTGTTGAAGAATCCTTGCATCCCTAGGATAAATCCCACTTGAAAATGGTGTATGATCCTTTTAATGTGTTGTTGGATTTGGTTTGCTAGTATTTTGTTGAGGATTTTTGCATCTATGTTCATCAGTGATATTGGCCTGTAATTTTCATTTTTTGTGATATCTTTGTCTGATTTTGGTATCATGGTGATGGTGGCCATGTAGAATGAACTTGGGAGTGTTCCCCAACTGCAATTTTTTGGAAGAGTTTGAGAAGGATAGGTGTGTTATAAATTTTATCTAAATGTTTGATAGAATTCACCTGAGAAGCCTTCTGGTCCTGGACTTTAGTGTGTTGGAAGTTTTTTAATCACAGTTTAAATTTCAGTACTTGTGATTGGTCTGTTCATATTTTCTATTTCTTCCTGGTTCAGTCTTGGAAAGTAGTACCTTTCTGAGAATTTGTCCATTTCTTCTAGATTGTCTATTTTACTGGTGTATAGTTGTTTGCAGTGATCTTAGGATCCTTTGTATTTCCTTGGTGTCAGTTGTAACTTCTCCTTTTTCATTTCTAATTTTACTGATTTGAGTTGTCTCCCTTTTATTCTTGATGAGTCTGGCTAAAGGTTTATCAATTTTGTAATGTGTATGGAAACACAAAAGACCCCGAATAGCCAAAGCATTCTTGAGAAATAAAAATGGAGCTGGAGGAATCAGGCTCCATGAATTCAAACTACACCACAAAGCTACAGTAATCAAAGCAGTATGGTGCTGAACAAAAACAAATATAGATCAATGCAACAAGATAGAAAGTCCAGAGATAAATCCATGCACCAATGGTCACCTAACCCATGATAAAAGAGGCAAGAATATACAATGGAGAAAAAACAGTCTCTTCAATAAGTGGTGCTGGGAAAACTGGATAGCTATATGTAAAAGAATGAAATTAGAACATTCTCTAACACCATACACAAAAATAAACTTAAAATTGATTAAAGACCTAATTGTAAGATCAGATACTATAAAACTCTTAGGAAAACACAGGCAAAGCACTCACTGACATAAATCACAGTAAGATCTCTTTTGATCCACCTCCTAGTGTAATGAAAATAAAAACAAAAATAAACAAATGGGACCTAATTAAACTTAAAAGCTATTGCATAGTAAACCACAAACAAAACGAAAAGAGAACCTATAGAATGGGAGAAAATATTTGCAAAAGAAGCAACCAACAAGGGATCAATCTCCAAAATATACATATAGCTCATGCAGCTCAATATCAAAAAAAACAAAAACAAAAATCCAAACAACCCAATTAAAAATGGGCAGAAGACCTAAATAGAAATTTTTCCAAAGAAGACATACAGATGACCAAAAAAACACATGAAAAGATGCTCAACATCACTAATTATTAGAGAAATGCAGGTCAAAACTACAATGGAGTGTCACCTCACACCAGTCAGAATGGCCATCATCAAAAAATCTACAAACAATAAATGCTGGAGAGGGTGTGGAGAAATGAGAACCCTCCTACACTCTTGGTGGGAAAGTAAATTCGTACAATCACTATATAGAACACTATGGAGGTTCCTTAAAAAGCTAAAAATACAGTTACCACATGATCCAGCAATCCCATTCCTGGGCAACTATCCAGAGAAAACTTTAATTCGAAAAGCTAAATGTACCCCAATGTTCATTGCAGCACTATTTACAATAGCCAGGACATGGAAGCAACCTAAATGTCTATCTACGGAGGAATGGATAAAGAAGATGTGGTACATATATACAAGGAAATGTTACACAGCCATAAAAAAGAATGAAATAATGCCATTTGCAGCCACATGGATGGACCTAGAGATTGTCATACTGAGTGAAGTAAGTCAGAGAAGGACAAATACCATATGATATCACTTATATGTGAAATCTATAAAAAATGGTACAAATGTATCTATTTAGAAAACAGAAACAGAGTCACAGATGTAGAAAACAAACTTATGGTTACCAAGGGGGAAGGGGGGAGGGATAAATTGGGAGATTGGGATTGACCCTACTATATATATAAAATAGATAATAAGAACCTACTGTTTAGCACAGGGAACTCTACTCAATACTCTGTAATGACCTATATGGGAACAGAATCTAAATAGAGTGGATATGTGTATATGTATAACTGATGTACTTTGCTATAAGGCAGAAACTAACAAAACATTGTAAATCAACTATATTCCAATAAAGATTAATTTTAAAAATAATAATAGGAAATAAATAAATGATACCTCTAAGATAGACCAACCATATTTGCAATAAAAGAATACTAGAGTGAGCATGACTAGTCAGGAAGGAAGCAAGAAAATATTAGGTATTGGTATATCAGAGAAAGGAAAGACCTAAACCCTGCCTCCGGGAGCTCTTCAGAAGTCATCATGGAAAAGTAGCAGTAGAATAATGCTTGTGCTATATAGACATATTCCCATCTTCCCAGAAGATGTAGTATAAAGGTGAGATTCACAGGCCTTTGACAAAGCAAAGAGATGCTACTATAGCACACACATGGTCCCAAACTAGAATGCCAGAGATGATATCAGTCAAAGTCAGAACGCAAAATGATGATCATAATATAGATGTGCCTATATGTACATTTGTAAGCACCCCACCCCACAATCTGTATCCAGTTCAGAGAAAAAGGGATTCATCAGATTGCTATGTGGTTATACATCTGCCACCAACAGGGTTTCAAAACAGAAATTTAGATAAATTACGGAAAAAAAAGGCAAACATTTCAAAATGTTACATTTTCTGCATCTTTGAGTTTACATTTAGAGGAAATTAAAAACTGTAAATGCAAAGTGAGTCACAGAATCTCTTTAATCAACTGGAAAGAATCATTGTGAGATGAAAAAAATACATAATGCAGGTAATGGAACAGGAAGTAAACTAGAAACAGAACTGAGAATTGTATTTACCTATTAGTGGCTAGAAGATTGTATTGGCCACATTGTGAGAACAGATTAAGGACCAAATAAGGACACATATTATTATCTCCACAGTAATCAGTTATACATGAAACTAGTTATATCTGCAGCCGTAATTTGTCTGGAAATGCCTCAAATAGTTCATAAATGGTATCGTTTAGGTCTTCTCAAATGATTTTTTTTCAGTTGATTCAATATTTATTCAAAAAAACTTACTTAGAAATCAAATACCATGAAGTTCTGAATAAGACAAAAAAAAAGAACGGGTCCCCTCTCTCATGGGACTTATAGCTTACATAGGGGACATATAGTAAACAAATAGTTGCATGAGTAAGTTTTAAATTTCAGCCATGCTTAAGTGCTAATAAAGAATTTGAAGTAAACAAGCCAACAAATAAGACAATGATCTACCAAGGCTGCAGGTGCAGGGGAAGTGGAGGTGACAGTGAGTGAAGTGTCTCTCCTGACAGTGACATTTAAAATGTGACCTTGAAGGTCAGACTTCTAGACAGATGGGTGAAGTAGAAAAGGAGAGAAAATATTCAAGGCAGAGAGATCTAAATATATTTTATGGTTGGATTTAGATATCCTTCATTAATAATTAAGTCACCTTATTTGAATTAGGTGATCATGAATGGCTAACAGGCCAGAGGCTTGGTGTTAATAGAGGTAACTGAGGCCACCAGGCTTCTACTGGAATAGATAGCCATCTGTACCTCTTAGTAAGTACCATCCTCATGTGTACCTTTTAGTAATAAGTACCATCCTCTTAGTATCCTTAAGAATACTTAATATTTTAAAGACAACATTAAGTATTTTACCCCTAGAGGTCTACACTAATACTCGTTTACCTTAGGACTTCATAATGTGGATTGAAAATTTTAGATTAAAAACAAAGTTTGTATAAAAATAAAGTGCTATTTCAAAGTAAGAGAAATCATGTGAAACAAATAATTTACCTTTGACATCCAATATTCATTTAAAAGAAAAGTGGAGGAAGTGAAAAATAAGTTATTTAATTTTTAATTAATAATCATGCTATTAAACACTCCAAGTGGTAATAAAGCCACATTGGCTGTAATATCATATATAGTTTTATCTTTTATGATTTTAGTTGATAATGCATGTCTTTTAAAAGAGGAAATAAATACTGTAAATTTTCAGTATACTGAGACGTTTCTTAGTTATTTAGATCAAAAATAAACTGAAAGGTCTTGAAAATTTTACACATTTCTCAATAATGACAATTTTCATGATATGCGAAATCTAGTCTCATTGCTTCTGCAAGGTAAATCTAATGTTATCTTCCAAGTGTTTGAACAATACTTTCAACATTTTTTTTTAAATCAAGGGTGAGGGAAAGACACACGACAATCCACTTTTCAAAAAGTAAAGCAGGAATACTAATATATATTTTTTCTTACATAAGTCACTGGGATGATTACTGGGAAGGGTGAAAACCAAATACACACTGGATAAATGGTTTTCTAATAAACTGGATTTTACATTTGATTTTTGAAATCCACAGATACTGGTAAAAGTTTTGTGAATAAAAAGCATTTGTTATATAGGTATACTATATCTTAATTGAGACCAGGATACTATAAACATATACAAAAAAGTTTCATAGGGTTTTACATTTATCAGTTATTCATACACTTCATAATATATATTAAACAACTGCTGGCAGGGTTTGCATTAATAGGTGTGAGAGAATCAGATAATACTTTCCAACCTCCCTTATCTTCTTTTTGGTTGCAGAATTTTGCTTCTAAAGGATTACTTCTTTGAATTTTGGGGTACACAAGATTTGAGTAAACTAAAATTTCTCAGCCCTAACATTACTTACAAGTTACTGTTATGCTTTGAATATTAGTTGCCTGAATATGATACTTGGGAAGTCAAGGTACATGTCTTAAGATTTGGAGTCATACAGCTTGAATTCACTTTTGACATTATGACTTTCTGAACTTGGCAAGAAGTAATTTGTCTTTCAAAGACTCACTTTCTTCACATGTAACATGGGGCTCATAGAATTCATCTCATAGGATTGTTGACAGACATAAAATATGCTTTGCACAGAGAAGATGCTTATCAAATGTCAGCATTATTACTTTTAAATTTACTTTTCAGCCTAATAAGTGGTGAGACTCAGTAAAAGAACACAGCAAGTTGCAGCAGTTTCTAAAATGATATTAATATTTCATGAAATAATAAAAATGAATGCCATTTCTTAGAAATAAAAACTATTGCTATTTTCTAACCATATGAATGGTGATATTCAGAAGTATTAATAATTTATTAAACACAAATTTTGCTTCTGCGGCGCCACTGTTTTAAGTACTTCAGAAATATTAACTGATTTAATGTTCATAGTAACCCTTTGATGTAGACAGGGAAACTGAGTTATAAGTTATTAAGAAATTATCTCTGGTTACAATTCTAAGTGAAAAAGCAGGGTTCAATCCCAGGCTCTCTCTCTCAGGAGTCCAACATCTTGATTGAACGTTGTTTATTTCTTAATTTTGAGTAGTACAGCATGATAAAAATTCTAACATCATTAAAAAATCCTAGATGAACACGAATCATAGATGAACTAGAGAAATATTTCATTGTCTGCAGGTTGCAATTTCCAGGTATTGTGGCACTTCTAAATACTTGCAAGTATTAAGTAAAAAATCTTGAATCTAACTGAGAAATTTCCTAATTTCAATGTCAATAAACACACTTTTCCCATAAAAAGTAAAAAAATTTAAACTTATGTACAACTATAATATGGATAAACATAACTCTTCAGGATGTAATATTAAATATGTTTTATAATTGATACCAAATATTTACTTGAAAACAACTTAAACAAGGAGTATTAAAAAATTATTTTGATAACCTCCAGACTTACAAATCCAATTTTAAACTTATATACCCCTAGGTTGTCCTAAATGTGCATAAACAATTATGTCAAAAAGTGGATTTCTGACCTTTATCTCCCCAAAACTGAACCTTTTAAAAAGTAGCATCCTCTATCAATCTGCATGCTCATCATCCTTTTTAAAGGCACTACACACTAATAACAAGAATGGGCCTACTAAAATTTTTATAAATTTAAACATTTTTTATAATTCAGAACCAAATCATGTGTAACAATGCACAAAAACTCAGTATTCATTGTAGTAGAAATCAAAATTTCTGCCACACATTGAAAAGAAAGAAACTTTCCCCAAAACAGTGGCTCCAATAGGGAGATCAAATCTCAGTTGCAAAATATTTGAAAACAATAATACATAAAAGACATAGATAGCTGTGTATCTGGACAAACAGATTCAAAGTAACTGTCTGATTTAATGAAAAAGTCGGGGTAATAAGAAATGTATTAGAAGACACGAAAATTAGAAACAAAAATTCTATCTCTAGAATCAGATAGCCTAATAATTCACATAGATTATTCTAACTAACCTACAAAAATGTTAAAGCTAATAACTACATTCAGCAAATTTGGAGAATATAAAGTCAAAATTTAAAAAATCAAGGAAGAACTATAAAAGGAAATTTAAAAGTACCAGAAAGTAAAGCAAAAGTGTTTAAAGATAAGCTCAACAAAACTTATAACTCTGCACTAAAACTTACAGAACGTTGGTAAGATAAATGCAAGAGGACCTAAATAAATGTTCATCAAATAAAAAAACCTAATATTTAGATAACCATTCTTCCATTACTTCACTCTGTATCACAGTCTTTAGGTCCATCCCCCTCACTAAAAATAACTAAATTTCATTTCTTTTTATGGCTGAGTAACATTCCATTGCATATATGTGCCACATCTTCTTTATCCATTCATCTGTTAATGAACACTTAGGTTGCTTCCATATCCCGGCAATTGTAAATAGAGCTACAATGAACACTGTGGTACATGACTCTTTTTGAATTATGGTTTTCTCAGGGTATATGCCCAGTGGTGGGATTGCTGAGTTGTATGGTAGTTGTATTTTTAGTTTTTTAAGGAACCTCCGTACTGTTCTCCATAGTGGCTGTATCAATTTACATTCCCACAAACAGTGCAAGAGGGTTCCCTTTTCTCCACACCCTCTCCAGCATTTATTCTTTGTAGATTTTTTGATGATGGCCATTCTGACCAGTGTGAGGTGATACCTCATTGTAGTGTTGATTTGCATTTCTCTAATAATTAGTGATGCTGAGTATCCTTTCATGTGTTTATTGGGAATCTGTATATCTTCTTTGGAGAAATGTCTATTTAGGTCTTCTGCCCATTTTTGGATTGGGTTTTTTGTTTTTTTGATACTGAGCTGCATGAGCTGCTTGTATATTTTGAAGATTAAACCTTTGTCAGTGGCTTCGTTTGGAAATAATTTCTTCCATTCTGAGGGTTGTCTTTTCATCATGTTTATGGTTTCCTTTGATGTGCAAAAGCTTTTAAGTTTCATTAGGTCCATTTGTTTATTTTTGTTTTCATTTTCATTACTCAAGGACGTGGGTCAAAAAGGATTTTGCTGTTATTTATGTCATAGAGTGTTCTGCCTATGTTTTCCTCTAACAGTTTTATAGTGTCTGGCCTTACTTACATCTAGGTCTTTAATCCATTTTGAGTTTATTTTTGTGTATGGTGTAACGGAGTGTTCTAATTTCATTCTTTTACATGCAGCTGTCCAGTTTTCACATCACCACGGACTGAACAGCCTGTCTTTTCTCCATTGTATGTTCTTGTCTCGTTATCAAAGAAAGGTGACCAAAAGTGCGTGGGTTTATCTCTGGGCTTTCTATCCTGTTCCATAGATCTATATTTCTCTTTTTGTGCCAGTACTATATTGTCTAGATTACTGTAGCTTTGTAGTATAGACTGACGTCAGGGAGCCTGATTTTTCCAGCTCCGTTTTTCTTTCTCAAGATTGCTTTGGCTATTCGCGGTCTTTTGTGTTTCCACACAAATTGTGAAATTTTTTGTTCTAGTTCTGTGAAAAATGTCATTGGTAGTTTCATAGGGATTGCATTGAATCTGTAGATTGCTTTGGGTAGTAGAGTCATTTTCACAATATTGATTCTTCTCATACAAGAACATGGTATATCTCTTTGTTTGCATCACCTTTAAATTCTTTCATCAGTGTCTTATAGTTTTCTGCATACAGGTCTGTTGTCTACTTAGGTAGGTTTATTCCTAGATATTTTATGCTTTGTGTTGCAATAGTAAATGGGAGTGTTTCCTTAATGTCTCTTTCAGATTTTTCAACATTAATGTATAGGAATGCAAGAGATTTCTGTGCATTAATTTTCTATCCTGCTACTTTACAAAATTCATTGATTAGCTCTAGTAATTCTCTGGTAGCATCTTTAGTATTCTCTATGTATAGTATCATGTCATCTGCAAACAGTGACAGTATTACTTCTTCTTTTCTGATTTGGATTCCTTTTATTTCTTTTTCTTCTCTGACTGCTGTGGCTAAAACTTCCAAAACTATGTTGAATAACACTGGTAAGAGTGGGCAACCTTGTCTTCTTCCTAATCTTAGTGGAAATCGTTTCAGTTTTTCACCACTGAGAACGATGTTGGCTGTGGGTTTCTCATATATGGCCTTTATTATGTTGAGGTAGGTTCCCTGTATGCCCACTTTCAGGAGGGTTTATATCATAAATGGGTGTTGAATTTTGAAGAAAGGTTTTTCTGCATCTATTGACATGGTCATATGTTTTTTCTCCTTCAATTTGTTAATTTGGTTTATCACACTGATTGATTTGCATATGTTGAAGAATCCTTGCATTACTGGGATAAACCCCACTTGATCATGGTGTACGATCCTTTTAATGTGCTGTTGGATTCTGTTTGCTAGTATTTTGTTGAGGATTTTTCCATGTATGTTCCTCCCTCTGCTATATTTTGGAAGAGTTTCAGAAGGACAGGTGTTAGCTCTTCTCTAAATGTTAGATAGAATTCGCCGGTGAAACCATCTGGTCCTGGGCTTTTCTTTGTCAGACGATTTTTTTTTTTTTTTTTTTTTTTGCGGTACACGGGCCTCTCACTGTTGTGGCCTCTCCTGTTGCAGAGCACAGGCTCCGGACACGCAGGTTCAGTGGTCATGGCTCACGGGCCTATCCGCTCTGCGGCATGTGGGATATTCCTAGACTGGGGCACGAACCTGTGTCCCCTGCATTGGCAGGCGGACTCTCAACCACTGCGCAACCAGGGAAGCACTGTTGGATGATTTTTTTTTTTTTTTTTTGCGGTACATGGGCCTCTCACTGTTGCGGCCTCTCCCGTTGCGGAGCACAGGCTCCGGATGCGCAGGCTCAGCGGCCATGGCTCACGGGCCCAGCCGCTCCGCGGCATGTGGGATCCTCCTGGACCGGGGCACAAACCCGTGTCCCCTGCGTCGGCAGGCGGACTCTCAACCACTGCACCACCAGGGAAGCCCTGTTGGATGATTTTTAATCACACTTTCAATTTCAGTACTTGTGATTGGTCTGTTTACATTTCCTTTTCTTCCTGGTTCAGTCTTGGAAGGTTGTGCTTTCTAAGAATTTGCCCATTTCTTCCAGGTTGTCCATTTTATTGGCAAAGAGTTGCTTGTCGTAATCTCTCATGATCCTTTGTATTTCTGCAGTATCAGTTGCTTCTTCTCCTTTTTCATTTCTAATTCTATTGATTTGAGTCTTCTCCCTTTTTTTCTTGATGACTCTGTTTAAAGGTTTATCAATTTTGTTCATCTTCTCAAAGAATGAGCTTTTAGTTTTACTGATCTTTGCTATTGTTTCCTTCATTTCTTTTTCATTTATTTCTGATCTGACCTTTATGATTTCTTACCTTCTGCTAACTCTGGGAGTCTTTTGTTCTTCTTTCACTAATTGCTTTAGCTGCAAGGTTAGGTTGTTTGAGATATTTCTTGTTACCTGAGTTAGGATTGTATTGCTAGAGACTTCCCTCTTAGAACTGCTTTTGCACCATCCCGTAAGTTTTGGTTTGTCGTGTTTTCATTGTCATTTGTTTTTAGGTATTTTTTAATTTCCTCTTTGATTTCTTCAGTGATCTCTTGGTTATTTAGTAGTGTACTGTTAGGCCTCCATGTGTTTGTATTTTTTATAGATCTTTTCCTGTAATTGATATCTAGTCTCAGAGCATTGTGGTTGGAAAAGATACTTGATACGATATCAATTTTCTTAAATTTACCAAGGCTTCATTTGGGACCCAAGTTATGATTTATCCTGGAGAATGCTCCATGAGCACTTGAGAAGAAAGTGTTTTCTGTTGTTTTTGGATAGAATGTCATATAAATATCACTTAAGTCCATCTTGTTTAATGTCTCATTTAAAGCTTCTGTTTCCTTATTTATTTTCATTTTGAATGATCTGTCCATTGGTAAAAGTGGGGTGTTAAAGTTCCCTACTATTATTGTCTTACTGTTGATTTCCCCTTTTATGGCTGTTAGCATTTGCCTTGTATATTGGGGTGCTCCTATGTTGGGTGCATAAGTATTTATAATTGTTATATCTTCTTCTTGGATTGAGCCCTTAATCATTATGTACTGTCCTTCTTTGTCTCTTGTAATATTCTTTAAAGTCTATTTTGTCTGATATAAGAATTGCTACTCCAGCTTTCCTTTGATTTCCATTTGCATGGAATATCTTTTTCCATCCCCTCACTTTCAGTCTGTATGCGTCCCTAGGTCTGAAGTGGGTCTCTTGTAGACAGCATATATATGCATCTTGTTTTTGTATCCATTCACCCAGTCTGTGTCTCTTGGTTGGAGCATTTAATCCATTTACATTTTAGGTTACCGATATGTATGTTCCTATTACCATTTTCTCAATTGTTTTGGGATTGTTATTGTAAGTCTTTTCCTTCTGTTGTGTTTCTTGCCTAGAGAAGTTCCTTTACCATTTGTTTTAAAGCTGGTTTGGTGGTGCTGAACTCTCTTAATTTTGCATGTCTGTAATGGTTTTAATTTCTCTGTTGAATCTTAATGAGATCCTTGCTGGGGTAGAGTAATATTGGTTGTAGGTCTTTCCCTTTCATCACTTTAAATATGTCCTGCCACTCCCTTCTGGCTTTCAGCGTTTCTGCTGAGAAATCAGGTGTTAACCTTATGGGGATTCCCTTGTATGTCATTTGTTGCTTTTCTGTTGCTGCTTTTAATATTTTTTCTTTGCACTGAATTTTTGATGGTTTGATTAATGTGTCTTGGCGTGCTTCTCCTTGGATTTATCCTTTATGGGGCTCTCTGTGCTTTCTGGACTTCATTGACCCTTTCCTTTCCCATATTAGGGTAGTTTTCAACTATAATGTCTTCAAATATTTTCTCAGTCACTTTCTTTTTCTCTTCTTCTTCTGGGACACCTATAATTCGAATGTAGGTGCATTTAATATTGTCCCAGAGGTCTCTGAGACTGTCCTCAATTCTTTTCATTCTTTTTTCTTTATTCTCCTCTGTGGTAGTTATTTCCACTATTTTATCTTTCAGGTCACTTATCCGTTCTTCTACCTCAGTTATTCTGCTATTGATTCCTTCTAGAGAATTTTTAATTTCATTTATTGTGTTGTTCATCATTGTTTGTTTGCTCTTTAGTTCTTCTAGGTCCTTGTTAAACGTTTGTGTTTTCCCAATTTTATTTCCAAGATTTTGAATCATCCTTACTATCATTATTCTGAATTCTTTTTCTGGTAGACTGCCTATTTCCTCTTCATCTGTTTGGTCTGGTGGGTTTTTACTTTGCTCCTTCATCTGCTGTGTATTTCTCTGTCTTCTCATTTTGCTTAACTTACTGCATTTCCGGTCTCCTTTTCGCAGGCTGCAGATTCGTAGTTCCCGTTGTTTTCTGGTGTCTGCCCCCAGTGGGTAAGGTTGGGTCAGTGGGTTGTGTAGGCTTCTTGGTGGAGAGGACTGGTGCTTGAGTTCTGTGGATAAGGCTGGATGTTGTCTTTCTGGTGGGTAGTACCGTGTCCAGTGGTGTGTTTTGGGATGTCTGTGAACTTAATATGATTTTAGGCAGCCTCTGTGCTAATGGGTGAGGTTGTGTTCCTGTCTTGACAGTCGTTTGCATGGGGTGTCCAGTGCTGTAGCTTGCTGGTCACTGAATGGTGCTGGGTCTTAGCATTGACAGGGAGATCTCTAGGAGAGTTTTTGTTGTTTGATATTATATGGGGCCGGGTTTTCTCTGGTAGACCAATGTCCTGAACTTGGCTCTCCCACCTCAGAGGCTCATGCCTGACAACCAGCTGGAGCACCAAACCCTGTCAGCCACACAGCTCAGAAGAAAAGGGAGAAAAAAAAGAAAGAAAGAAAAAAGAAAATAAAGTCGTTTAAAAATTTTTACATTAAAGAATAAAAAAAGAAAGAGAGCAACCAAAACAATAAACAATTCCACCAATGATAACAAGCACTAAAAACTATACTTAAAAATAAAAAAATACAGGGCTTCCCTGGTGGCGCAGTGGTTGAGAGTCCGCCTGCTGATGCAGGGGACATGGGTTCATGCCCCAGACCGGGAAGATCCCACATGCCACGGAGCGGCTGGGCCTGTGAGCCATGGTTGCTGAGCCTGCGCATCCAGAGCTTGTGCTCTGCAACTATGGGGAAAGACCATAACAATGAGAAGCCTGCGTACCAATAAAATAAAATAAAATAAAATAAAAAATAAAAATAAAATAAATTAAATTAAAAAATACAAAAAAAACCCCTGACAACATACAGACAGAACCCTTGGACAGTGGTAAAAGCAAAGCTATACAGACAAAATCACACAAAGAAGCAAACACATACACACTCACAAAAAGAGAAAAAGGAAAAAAATATATATATATATAAAAAGAAGAGAGCAGCCAAATCAATAAACAAATCGACCAATGATAAGCTGTAAATACTAAACTAGGATAAACCTAAAACCAGAAACAAATTAGATGCAGAAAGCAAACCCCAAGTCTACAGTTGCTCCCAAAGTCCACCGCCTTAACTTTGGGATGATTCAGTGTCTATTCAGGTATTCCACAGATGCAGGGTACATCAAATTGATTGTGGAGATTTAATCTGCTGCTCCTGAGGCTGCTGGGAGAAACTTCCCTTTCTCTTCTTTGTTCACACAGCTCCTGGGGTTCAGCTTGGATTTGGCCCCACCTCTGCATGTAGGTCGCCTGAGAGCATCTGTTCCCTGCCCAGATGGGACGGGGTTAAAGTAGCAGCTGATTAGGGGGCTCTGGTTCACTCAGGCCAGGGGGATGGAGGGGTATGGAATGTGGGGAGAGACTGTGGTGGCAGAGGTCAGCGTGACATTGCAACATGTGTTCTCCCGAGGGGAGGTTGTACCTGGGTCATGGGACCCTGGCAGTGGCGGGATGCACAGCTCCCAGGAGGGGAGTTGTGGATAGTGACCTGTGCTTGCACACAGGCTTCTTGGTGCTAAGAAGAAGCAGCCTTAGTGTTTCATCCCCGTCTCTGGTGTCCATGCTGATAGCCATGGCTTAAGCCTGTCTATGGAGCTCATTTAGGCGTTGCTCTGAATCCCCTCTCTTTGCGCAGCTGGAAGTGACAGTGTCTTGCCTCTTACGCAGTTCCAGCCTTTTTCTCGGACTCCCTCCTGGCTAGCTGTGGCGCATTAGCCCCCTTCAGGCTGTGTTCACACAGCTAACCCCAGTCCTCTCCCTGGGATCTGACCTGCGAATCCCCAGCCTCAGCTCCCAGCCCCCACCCACCCTGGCGGGTGAGGAGACAAGCCTCTCGGGCTGGTGAGTGCTGGTACGCACTGATCCTCTGTGCTGGAATCTCTGCACTTTGCCCTCTGTACGCCTTTTGCTGCGCTCTCCTCCATGGCTCCAACGCTCCCCCCCCACCCTGTTCTCCACCAGTGAAGGTGCTTCCTAGTGTGTGGAATCTTTTCCTCTTTCACAGCTCCTTCCCAGAGGTGCAGGTCCCATCCCTATTCTTTTGTCTCTGTTTTTCCTTTTTTATTTTACCCTACCCAGGTACATGGGGAGTTTCTTGCCTTTTGGGAAGTCTGAGGTCTTCTGCCAGAGTTCAGTAGGTGTTCTGTAGGAGTTGTTCCATATGGAGACGTATTTGTGGGGAGGAAAGTGATCTCCACGTCTTACTCCTCTGCCATCTTGAAGGTCCCCCGTCCATAATAGATTTTTATATCCAATGAAATTTGAGATAAAAGTAATAGGAGGCTTTTTTCAAGATAAATAAAACTAGTTCTAAAATTTATATGAAAATGCAAGGCATTTAAAACAGCCAACATAATCTTGAAAAAGAACAATGCTGGATAAACTAAAGTACCTTATTTCAAGACGTACTATAATGTTACAGTAAATGAGAGAGTGTAATGTTGGTACAGAAACAAATTATTCCATGAGATAACAGACTACCCAGAAGTAGTCCTACTTGTATACAATCAATTGATTTATCACCAAAGGCACCAGAGCCTTTTAATGTGGAGAGGAGAGACATTCCAACAAATAGTGCTCTCTACAGATAAAAAAAGAACCTTTATCCGTCCCTTACACCATATATGAAAACTAATTAAAGATGGAGTAAACAAAAATGTAAATACTAAAATTATAAACATTATAGAAAAAAGGTATGACAAAATCTTTCTTATCTTTGTAGAGAAGATTTTATATTCTATGGGAAAGTGCAGGCATTAACCCAGAAAATACTACCCACAAAATAAAAATTGACACAATAAACTTCAGAAAAATAAAATATACTGCTCATCAAAAGATACCTTTAATAAAACTAACAGGTAAGACACTGGGAGAAAATGTTTAAATAAATATGCCAGCTGAAGGACTTGTATCCAGGATATATAAAGCATTTCTCTAACTTGCTAATTAAAAAAAACAATTAAAAGTTGGCAAATGACTTGAAAATTTTCTTTGCAAAAGTAAATATACTTATGGCCAATAAACCCATGGAGAAGAGTTCAGTATTACTAGTCACAAGAAAAATACAAAGTAAAACCAAAATGAGATACCACTTCATACTCAATGGAGTACCACATTTAAAAAGACTGATTTGGAGCAAGTGAAACTCATGTTGTTGGTGTATGTGTAAAATGATATAAACACTTCAGAAACCAGTATAAAAGTTTTTTCATAATACAAACTCCTACCCTATGACTCAGCAATATGTGTGTGTGTGTGTGTGTGTGTGTGTTTACATTTATAGTCAAGAGAAACGAAAAAAAAAACTTATATGTGAATGTCCTGAGAAGCTTTATCGATAACAGTCAAAAATGAAATAATTCAAATGCCCATGAGCAGGGCATGGTTAAACAAATTGTGTTTTATCCATAAAAATGAGATACCACTCAGCAACAAAAACAAAAACTAGCAAATAAAAAACTCACTATATATGGAACACAACTGATCTACCTCAAACTCTTTTTTTTAACTCCCTAAATGAAAGAAGCCAGACATAAAAGTGTACTTATATTAACAGTATGATTCCATTTATATGATGTTGTAAAACCTGCAAGACTGATAAACATTGAAAGAAATCAGAACAATGATGACCTCTTGGGTTAGGGTTAGGGTTACTTTCTATGAGTAATTTCCATGAGTGCATGCATTTGCAAAACACAGATCAGTACATTTAACTTTAAATTGTACCTCAGTGTAAACATTAGACAGAAAAAATAAATATGAGAAAAGAAAACAAGTCAAATAAAAGCTTACATATATAATATTGAAGTTATATCCCACATCTGAATAATGGGTTGCATTTATTTACCAAAAATTAAGTTATTTTATTCTTAGGTATATTGAAAAGCATATTTCAGATGACAGAGCCAAGTATTTAAAAAAAGTTTTCCCCCACAACTGAATCCATTTAGAGCTCCATGTGGACGGATAACAAGCTGTCCTTTCTTTTTAACTTTTTTGTCCCTTTGTTCTATCATAATTTTAATCAGAGTCTCTTTTGTTCTTCTGTTTCTGATTCCCCCTCCTCCTTGCTCTATCCTGGTGGTTGGCTATGATAGCCCCATATTCATTGTGGTATTATTTTCTTGACTTCAAACTAAAGAATATTCATGGATTTTTTTATGGCAATATAAATACCATTCATAAGTATTTAAAATTCTTCACAATGGAGCATCATCCTCTTGTTAATAGCACCTTTCTCTCATAGCAAACATTTGTGAATAATTATGTATCACTGTCTTACCAAAGACAACCTCTCTCTGAAGAATGAGAAGTAGAGGTGATGAAAATGTATTGGGGAAGAACACAAAATCCTTTCCTGCTGTACTTAACTTCAGATAGCTGTACTTAACTTTAGACATCTCAGGAATAATTTTTGTTCTTGAGAGTAAGGTATTTTAGATGGCAAGCTGGCCGTCAGCAAAAAATGCAGTAGGTTCCGTAATCTTTGGCACCTCTTCTCTTCAGATTCAGCTTCATTTGCCTCCCATAACATCTCACCTTTCCTTCCTGGACTCCCAAGGGCAGGCTGCACATGGCTGCTATTCTCTGCTAAAGTGTTAGCTGATAATTAAGATGATAGCTGAAACCCAAGGAGTTAGCTGACAAAGTTTAAGGTATCAGCCCTCTTAGTGAATTTATACTTTAACAAGGGACTTTGAAAAACAAAGTCTTTGTTTTGTCTTTTTCATTTTCAATGCTGTCTTTAATGCATTTTCCTTTATTCTGAACATTTACAAAAAATATTTCAGTTCATGAAATTAGAGTGAAACATTATATTTATATCTAAATCTATCAGTTCCCATTATCTGCCCCTTCCTACATCTGTACTATTTATCAACATTCAAGAAAAAACAGCCAATAGGTATATGGACCACACCATACTTACAGTTATAATAATCATATATTACATATTATAAGTATAACTTATAACTGCATCTATTTCTTTTAGTCAATGCTTTCAACCATCAAAATGACTATTAGTAATTTAAACTGATATATTAAATCAAAGTATGACTAACCACAGGATTCTTAGCCTCTACCTATATGAATAAAATTTTAGTGATTCCTTAACCAAATAAAAATTTCATTAATTCTCAAAACAAGTATTTCTTTTGATCCCCTTAATAGTGTTCATATATGTTCTAATTAACTACTTGGGTTGTTAATTGGGAAGGGAATACCATAACTTTGGAAACTGACAATACTTTTGATCATTTAACAAGTATCTGCTTGTTTCAAGAACCATTTTTCTATGATTTCTGTAGAAATACTATTTTTAATGTAGAGTTATGTCTGGACAGTACCACTTTACTAGAAGTATACTTTCTCATGTACTCTGTGTAAAAAATTATTATACCACCTATGACTTTCCTATCCAGGTAAAACATTCCCAAGAACTTCACGTAAAACAATTTTTAGATAATTCGTCATCTTGCTCCCTTTTATCTGAAATAATTTGATTTTTTTTTTTGCTTTTAACTTATTTCCAGTCATTAACATTGAGGATCAGTTACTGATAATAAGATAGGTAAAAAGATAGGTAAGACTGAATCAGTTTGTTAATTAATGACTGGGAAATCAACTGAATCTTTGTAGACTGTAGATACAGAGGTTTAAACTGGCATCAATGCAAAAGGATGTAGAAGATGCTGAAAGTCAGAAGACAATACTAAGGACATGAGTTACAGTGTGACAAAGTGAATATACAAGAGTGACTACAGTTATACTGAAGGTAGAATTCATGTTATAAGGCAAATGATTAACTGTGGAAGATTACAACACAATCAAAAGTTAGAGTGACTATGAGTACAGAAGTAGCACTAACTGAAATTTGAGGATAATTAGATCAGATTTAGGAAACAGATGAAGTCAGACTGAAGCATGTGGAAACTGAGATATCAGAAAGATACTTAGAAATATTCTGAAGGAAATATGAAATTTAAAAGATTATCTTCAGAGTAGGTATGCCTAGAAGTTTATAGTCTAGAATTCAAATGATTAGAATCGAGAAGAGATTTTTGATTCCAAGAGTATTTTTGTCAGCTACTAAAACAAAACACCATAAACTGAGTGGCTTAAACAACAAGAACTTATTTCTAACAGTTCTGGAGACTGGGAAGTCTAAGATCAAAGTGAGGATAAATTCAGTGTCTGGTGAGAGGCTGCTACCTGGTTTGCAGATGACAATCTTTCCATTGTATCCTCACATGACAAAAAGCAGAAAGGGAAGCACTAATTTTTATAAGGCTTTTTATAAAGGCACTAATCCCATCATGAGGGGTATAACCTCATGATCTAATTACCTCCCAAAGGCTCTATCTCCAAACACTGTCACTTGAAGCGGGGTGGATAGCAAATATGCAGTCCATAGCAAGGAGAAAGGATAAGATCACCAAGGACAACCTATGGACAGCTAAAAATGTTGAGGAATGTGTAAATATAAGAAATGGGAGGAAGAAATAACAACTGAAGAGATTAAGAAATAATCAGAGAAGTAGGATGAGTGTGATATAAAATTCACAGAAAATGACAGATCAAGAATACTGAGAATAGGGGACACTTATCAAGATGTCAGGGTAGGAGGACATGGAACTCAACCCCTCCACCCCAACAAAACATCAACAATACATCTACATGTGGGACAATTCTCACTGAAAACTAACTGGAAACTGGCAGGAAGGCTTCTGTACAGCCAAGACTGTAAGAAAGATCTGCACATACTTGGGTAAGAAGTGAATAAAAGCAATCAGTTCTGGACCAATGCCCCTGGAGAGGGACTCAGGGGAAAAGGGAGAATATATGGGCAGAGATCTGCTCTGAGAAGTGAGCTATGAGATCCACAGATTGGGCACTCCAGTCCTGGGACCTTACACAAGGGAGACAGGCCCCCTTGGCTGGCTGGAGGACCACTGGGCAGTGAGAAGCCTGGACACCACTCTTGAGGAGCAAGCCTACACTGGCTTGACCTGAGGCAGGGCAGACAGGGCAGAGAAAGGACTGCTCTAGTGGCTGCCGAGATTTCTGCTACCACCTTGATTTGTGCCCCAGGCCCAAACAAGCGAATGCCCCAGCTCTGCTTACTCAAAGTAATAGAGTGGCACTGGACCTAGGGTTGACACACTGGAGAGAAAACTGTACCCCGGGAGGCAGAGGCAATCTGGTTCTGGTTTGGGGGATGGAGCTTGGGTGGGGCGGCTGTGGCAACAGAAATCTGTTGCTTTTCTATACACTAATAATGAACTGTCAGAAAGAAAAAGCAAAAAAGCAATCCTGTTTAAAACTGCAGCAAGAAGAATAAAATACCTTGCAATAAACTTAACCAAGAAGGAACCTTAACCTTAACCTTCTCAGTTAAGTTTATTCCTATTCTGAAAACGATAAAACATTGATGAAGGAAATAGAAGATGATTCAAAGAAATGGAAAAATACTCTGTGCTCTTTTTTTTTTTTTTTTGCGGTATGCGGGCCTCTCACTGTTGTGGCCTCCCCCGTTGCGGAGCACAGGCTCCGGACGCGCAGGCTCCGGACGCGCAGGCTCCGGACGCGCAGGCTCAGCGGCCATGGCCCACGGGCCCAGCCGCTCCGCGGCATATGGGATCCTCCCAGACCGGGGCACGAACCCGTATCCCCTGCATCGGCAGGTGGACTCTCAACCACTTGCGCCACCAGGGAGGCCCACTCTGTGCTCTTTGATTTGAAAAATTAATATTGTTAAAATGGCCATACTACCCAAGGCAATCTATAGATTTCATTCAATTCATATCAAAATAGCCAGGACATTTTTCACAGAACTAGAAAACAAAATCCAAAAATTCATATGGAAACACAGGAGACCCCAAATTACCAAAGAAATCTTGAGAAAAAAGAACAAAGCTGGAGGTATCACCTTCCCAGACTTCAGACTATACTATGAAGCTACAGTAATCAAAACAGCACGGTACTGGCACAAAAACAGACACATAGATCAATGGAACAAAATGGAGAGCCCAGAAATAAACTCATGCACCAATGCTCAATTAATCCACAATAAAGAGGCAAGACTATCAAGCACATGAAAAGATGCTCAGCAATTCTAAGCATTAGAGAAATGCAAATCAAAACGCAATAAGATATTACCTCCCACCTGTCAGAATGGTTTCATCAAAAAGTCTACAGGGCTTCCCTGGTGGCGCAGTGGTTGAGAGTCCGCCTGCCGATGCAGGGGACATGGGTTCGTGCCCCGGTCCGGGAAGATCTGACATGCCACGGAGTGGCTAGGCCTGTGAGCCATGGCCACTGGGCCTGCGCGTCCGGAGCCTGTGCTCCACAACGGGAGAGGCCACAACAGTGAGAGGCCCGCGTACGGCAAAAAAAAAAAAAAAAAAGTCTACAAATAACAACACATTGGCAAGGATGCAGAGATAAGGGAACCACTGTACACTGTCAGTAGAAATGTAAATTGCTGCAGCCACTATAGGAAACCTGTATAGAGGTTCCTCAAAAAACTAAAAACAGAACTATCATATGATTCAGCAATTCCACTGCTGGGTATATATTCGGAAAAAGAACAAAAATACCAATTCAAAAAGACATATGCATCTCAGTGATCACAGCAGCACTATTTGCAAGACCCAAGATATGGAAGCAAAACAAATGTCCATAACAAATGGATAAAGAAGATGCGGTATATATATACAATGCAATATTACTAAGCCATAAAAAAGAATGAAATTCTGCCATTTGCAGCAACGTGGATGGATCTAGAGTATATTATGCTTAGTGAAATAAGTAAGACAGAGAAAGATAAATTCTGTATGATATCACTTATATGTGGAATACAAAAAATAAAACAAATGAATGTATATAGCAAAAGAGAAACATACAGATATAGAAAACAAGCTAGTGATTCCCAGTGGGGAGAGAGAAGAGGGGAAAGGAAAAACAGGGGTATGGGATTAAGAGATACAAACTACTATGTAAAAAATAAACAACAAGAATATATTATACAGTACAGGGAATTGTAGCCATTATTTTTTCATTGTAATAACTTTTAATGGAATATAATCTGTAAAAATACTGAATCACTATGCTATACACCTTAAACTAATATAATATTGTAAATCAACTAGACTTCAATTTAAAAACAAAGAATACTGAGAATGGAAATCATGTCTAGTATTAAAAGTTATCGTTAATATATACCAGATCCTGTACAAGCACTTTATATACCTTATCTCACTTAAAATCACACAATCTCTTTAAAAGGTTAGTATCAACCACATGAAGTAACAAGCCTCAGGCAGTTTAAGTAAATTATCTAAAGTTTTATATCCAGAAACTGGCGAAGCTGAATTTTAATTTCAGGCTTATGTGATTGTGGCTTAATCACTAAACTACATTACCTTCAATACTGACTGTAAGCTAAGACTGAGAATGAAAAAGGGCCAAAGGTACTTGTTAACTAAACAATCATCTTTTAAAGAGCAGTTTGAGAATATTTACCAGGACAGAAGCTCAGTCACAAACAACTGAGATGTGACTGAGCAGTAGACAGTGCAGAAAGCGACAAGAAATTTAGCACTGAAATAAAGAGAGAGTTTAGTTTGATAGGTTACTGGAGTAGAATGAGGAGCATCTTACATTAAATGCCCATTTTTAATGATTAGGGAAACAAGAAAACTGCTGTGTGTTAACGGAATCGTTTCACATTTGTGGTATAAGTGGTTCTATGGGTCACTGACTCAGAGATGAGCTGACACAATTGAACAGCAATTTATGTTCACTGATGCATCACTAGGAAATGACCTAAATTAGGTAGCCCTTGTTAAAAGTAATTACATACATGAAATTAAAGAAAGTGAAATGTTAAGATACTATATAGAAATCAAAAAGAATTGTACTAATCTGGTAGAAAATAATATTTGTATTTGTATAAGAAATATTAGTATCCATAAAACTCAGACTGTACCACTTCCTGGTATGGATGTATAATTTATAAGAATCTGAAAAAATACACATATTCTTATAAAGAGACTCAGGATGATGACTTCTAAAATTTAAAAGGAAAATGGTAGATCCTTGATTTTATTTTTCTAATTCCAGGACATCAGTAATTTTACAACAAACTGTGGTATACTATAGTAACATCATTCATAGCATGTCTGGCTAAGAGCCACTGATGGGGCACTTGTGAGTAGATTTGTATAACTGATATTTCGATTGAAGATTCTAATTAATCTGACATCATTATTTGAACTTTGAAAGAACTAAACCTATTAGAATATAAGATAGGACACGTGTATTTTGCAACATTTCAACTGATATGGCCCTTAAAGATGTAAGGGAAATTTATTATTTATTAACATTTGTAATTTCATTTTCCTAATGCACAGAAGTACTTTTTCATGCTGTGGTAGTTAGCATCTAATTAAAGCACATAGTCATCTACTCTAATACACTGAAAGAAATTTTTGACACAAATAATATATTTTTAAGACAACATTCAAGTATAAACATATACACAAAACACATTAAATGGTGGTCTAGTGGCAGGGTAAGGGAAAGGGTATACACATACACACACACACGCACACCCTTTGTCTAAGTGTGGTTGTATGACCAAGTTATCATCAATGGAATGAGAGTAGAAATGAAATGTGCACTCACTTGAGAGCCTCCCCTGCCGACAGGAAATTGTTTCTTTGGGTCTTCTATCCTTCCAAATATAAGGTCACCCAATTCTGATTATGTTGAAGAACACAATCATCCTGGGAAGACCAGAACAATACGAAAGAAGAAATGTGGGTCCCTAAATAATCTCATCAAACAGTATTGCTCTGGTAGCCTAGATTTGTCAGATTGTGATGGAAGAGGGCAAATAATAATTATCTTATTTAAGCTACTGCTTAAATAAGATATGTACCCCACAGGCACCCACAGTTATCAGTTTGGTGTCTTCTCTCACCCAGGTCACAGAAGTCCATCTCCATGTAAAAACATATATACCTGTACATGATATATTTACAAAATAGAATAATATGACACATAATATCCATCAACTTAATTTTTCATTTACAAAAATATCATGAATAGATTCCTAATCCAGTACATAGAGATCTACATTAATATTTTTTGGAAATGCTCTTTAGTATTCTATTCTATTCCTCTACTATATTTAGTCATTTACCATGGTCATTTAAATTGTTGCCAACACTTTGCTATTATTATGTTTAAATAAATTATACATAAGTAGACAGATAATGTCTCTATGTATTAATGCTACTATTTTTGTAGCTAGAATCCTATAAGTATTATTATCCTGCCACAAACAAGCAAAATTTATCCCAAAATCTTGCCTCTAAGATGTTGGAACCAAGTTATAGACACATAACTAATATATATGAATGTCTATCATCCACTCTCCTACCACCAAGTGTTAGGTCTTCGCCTTCAGAATGTAATTAAGTAATTAAATAGTACTTACAACTGGCAAGATCAGACACACACACGGTATCCATAAGTAAAAGTATAAGGAAAATAAATATACAAGTTCACTGAGATAAAGTTGTTAACAGTTGGGGTATGCTGTTATATATATATATATATATATACACGTGTATATATATATGTTTGATATATACTTAACTTACCATCAAAAAGCAAACAATATAATTACTTTTCTCTTTTTAACTTTTCAAAAGACATTTGGTGTATTCTCCTTTTGTTCATATTGTTCATATTGATGCCTCTAGAAGCATCAGATGGTGTAATTGGAGTTTACCCAATCACAGTAATTGAAATATGATTATATCCAAATTACTTTCACAATTACTAGGGCTTGAATTCAATTATTTTGGTTAACATGAGTAGTAGCGGGGCACAACCACAAAAATAAATAATCTATTCCCTGCTGTTTATGGCAAGGAACAAAATACTTCATAGGCACGAAGCTAATACAAAGGACATTAACTCTCAAAGATTCCCATTTGGAATTCTGTAATAAAAAATTAACATAAAATGAAGAAGTTGATCTTGACTGAAAATAAGTTTATATTTCTCTGGTATATTTCTATTTTCCTCTACTACTTTCTGTCTCTTTATTTGTGGGGTAGGGGAGCTAAGTGGTTCTTTTTAGAAAGAGTAAAAGAGAAGTGGCTAGAAAACACAATCTAGTATAGTAACTGAGAAACCTGAAGTGATGTTAAGGAAATGGGACTTTAAAAGAGAACACTTAGCAAACCTGACTTTCCCAAGATTTGAATTACAAAAATGGGAAAACCCAATGGAAAAGAGACTAGTGAAAATGTGTGCAATAAAAATGAAATACAGTGTATCACCAGAGAAATCAGAACAATAATAAATACTCTGTGAAATGCAGGCTTTGTCATTCAGACATCAAAAGCCTTTATACCAAGTGGCAAATTCTTTAAATGAAATGGAAGCAAATCACACATAGAGGGTATTGTTCAATTTAAAAATTAATAAGATCCTTGATTCCTCACACAAAAGTAATACAGCGCAGTACAACACAAAATTACCATTCTGCCCTCATGCTATGCCTAAGGAGTACACTACTGGTAGGAAGACAGGTTTCAAATGATATCAGAGAAACGTATAGAGCAAATGTGCATACAAAATTTCCAGTTGTGTTTGTTTAATTAGATTCTGGTAACAGCAGCAAACAACAGTAAAGAAAGCATGGAAACAGAGTGTTAATGAGATTCAAATAAATCAGATATCACTGGTGGGCTTCAGATAAAAGATAAGCCCCAGTATATCTGCATTTTAATCAGCCTGATCACAGTTTTGATGAATGTGTCAAAGGGACTGTTCTTTGCTCTGTTTTCACAGTGAGTGAAAGGCAACAAAAGGAAAAGTTCTGATTCTCACACTTCCTGACAGATGAGTCACATGGGATTAATGCTGGAATTCATTAAAGCTAGAATTCTAGCTAAGGATCATATTTCACCTGATATATGCATTACCATTTTATAAATTGATACTTAGGAGCCTGGTTAGCTAATTAACTGATTTTTGACAATTGGGCAGAACCTGAGTATGTGAGTGTGGTGTGTGTGTGTTTGTGTATGATATACATAAATATATACCTAAACATACATAAACACACACATAACACAATGAATGCCACTTTTCCAAGGAAAATATTCTGAACCATATACAACAAAATATCAATTTTGTTGTCACTGAATAAAAGCTAGAGCTTCCAAATACAGTCGTTCTCATTATCTAACCATGCATTAGTCAAGTCTCTAGAATTATAAGGTTCATAAGAAGAAAAATTGTTTTACTAGGCAAATATTTACCAATGAATTAACTACTTAAAAATGAGTCTCCAGTAAATACCACTTAACATTAAAATTTATTCAAGATGGATGTTGCCTGTCAATCTTTTACTGAATCTCGGATGCACAGAACATCTGACAGTATAGTGCAAATGCAAAAGAAAATGAGACCAACTTTACATTTTAGATCTTGAGAAAGATGCAAGATTTCTTGAGGTTGATGAAATTGTTGTTGGAGAACTGCCCAAATCATCTACAAGGCATTGACATAGGAGTCTTTTTGAGAATTAAAATGGGTAAATAGTTGAAGAAGTTAATTTGACAACAGTGTTTGACACTTCAAAAGAAAATGGTTTGAGGATCAAAAGATCTAAGACCTTTGAAAAAGTGTTAAAGATCCTGAAATGTTCTTCTAAATAACAATTTTCTGAACATGCTTTAGAAGTGAAGATGAAACAAGAGATGCTTTATCACACCATCATATAATACCTTCAGAAACAAAATTTAATCACTAAATCCTTTATTCATGTTTTAAATATCTGTCCTAATTATTAGGTCATGCATGTAATTATAAATCAAAATTTTTGCTGAACACATGCAAAAGTAGTTTTTATAAATTAAGCTATATTTTAAAGATAATATTCCAGGCAAACTCTTTTTCACATTTTACTATGAATTTACCCTTTAAGTGGACCCTCTTTCAGTCATTTTTTAAAGAATAATATTTATCATTAGATAATAAATTCTACCTGTGCATATAAGTTTAAATCACTGTCTGAACTTATCTGATTGACTTCTTTAGGTTAAGATGTCAACCATTTTGTTAGGCTAGGCATGAATAAGACACAGCCGCCCTACAGAAGTTCACAGTTTACTGGAAAAGATATTCATGACAACAATAACAATATTCTATTGTGATAAGCAGAACAAGATTTGTAAATTCGAAAGTGATATGACAGTGGATAATATGGTATTTTGGTGCACAGAAGACCACATAGATACTATTCGATACAGAAGCATGTTAAGTTGTGTTCTTTTATCTGTATCTGCTTTTCTTCATTGTGAAGATTCATTTCATAGGGATATGAGTACATGTGCTTATATATTTATATAATAGTTTACATTATCTATGCTTTCTCATATTTTAAGCCCATTTTTCTCTCTTTGCATGTATAATTTACAGCTAACAATATCCCACCTCATTAAATCAGCTTGAAGAATTTAATAGGACATCATAACTGCAATTCTGAAAGATTCCAGGATCAGAAAGAGCTGTGTAAAAACATGCACTTGGTTAGAGAATGATAAAAAGAAAAAAACATAAAAATGTTAAAATGTTTAGATATAGACAGCTGCTTTGAAAATCTAATGTGAAGTTTTGTAAAATCTTGTTTTTTAAGATAAAAATGTAGCTGCTCATTTTAGGGGTGAACACATCATGAAATAAAACAAAAAAAAAAACAATTAAATGAAAGGAATAGCTAGTAGCAAGAGTAAACATGTGGTTGAAGACTTCCATGGAACAGTGGGCCTAGGTCCACAGTTGGCTTCATGGTGTTTGCCCTGTTTAAACAGGTCCTCATGCTTAGAGGGGCCTTTATGCTTGGCTTAGGGCTCTGCTGCCTATGTTTTGAAATTCTTTCTCATTTTAGACAGTGCAGTAACATTTTGCATCGGACCCTGTAATCATGTGTAAGGCAAAGCTGTCACATTTTTTTCAAATAAATCAGTGGCCAAAGTAAAACAGTGGTAATTCTTAAAAATTAGGTTAACAACTTTAAAGTTTATGCTTAAAAGTACTTCAATATTCATACCCTTCTTCACATGAGTTATTCTCTCTGAAAATGGGCATGTTTTCAAAGTTCTCACTCTCTCTCAAGCAAAGACACAATAGGGTATATAAGACTCAAAAACACAAAGGCAATCTGTTCATTTACTTGAGGTATTCTTTTGTTCCCATCTAAGTCTAAAAATGAGATTCTAAAACATTTTGATTTTAGGACTCCTTTATACTCTTAACTTAACAAGTATTAAGTATTATATACTTAACAAGTATTGTACACTCTTAATCTCTTAAAAGAGCCTTTTGTTTTGTGGGTTATATTTTAATATATTACTCTTTAATAATTCAAACAGAAAACTTAAAATACAAATTAGTTCATGTAAAATAACAAAATTATGTGTTAGTAAAAATAACATTTTGTGAAAAACAAATATATTTTTTTCAAAACGGGATTTCTGGTTACTGCTATAGAATTTAGAGTTGGAAAGAGCATCACTCACACCCTTACAATAACAGCAACAATAAAACCCAGACTAAACTGAAATAATTACGTATTTTATCAACCAATTACAGAGCAGAGCAAACAACTGGCCCCGAATCTAAGAAGAGACTAGTGCATGTAAAAGAGAAAGGTGATATGAGTACTCACTGGGGGAAAACATAACTAGACACCAGTAAAATGTCTGTAAAATATAAGTTCTAGAAAATAGTGTTAAGTTCTTTGGGGCTGCAGAAATTGGAGAGATGGCCACCTACTTATAGGCTCTCTCTCTGCAGACACCACTAGGCACACATAAAAATTTAGGGAGAATCCTACAAAAATTTTTGTTTTGGCAACCAGGGGGAGGGAAAGAGAAGCTATGAAGGCTGGACACAAATCTTTGTCTGAATCCTTTCACTATGTTCATTATGGCACAGAAGAATTAATAAGTTGGGAGAAGGGCACTGGTGAAAATACAAAGCAGTTGGGGGAAGGAAACAGAATCAAACAATCCTGAGGGAGGCACAAAAGAATGAACAGGGCCCAAAACTACAGCATGGCAAGGGGCAGAACTGTAAAAGTCACATTCACAAGACCCAGGGTCACTGTGACTGCAGAAGACTGAAGCTTCAGAAAAAAACAGAGACTATCCTCTCTTTCCCCCTGCCCCACTAGTCTATATCACCAAGTTAACAAGTTTCCATTCATAAATGGCTGCTGAGTAAGGAATCAGAAATAAATAAGCACAAAGAGATTTAACTCAGCTGTCATGCCTAAAGTCCAACAGACAACAGACATTATTCTGGCAAACCAACCCCTACTGTGAACAACAGGTATGGCTGCTGGAATTTTTTTTTTAATTGGAGTATAATTGCTTTACAATATTGTGTTACTTTCTGCTGTACAATGAAGTGAATCAGCTATATGTATATATATATTCCTTCCCTCTTGGACCTCCCTCCCACCCACTCCCCATCCCAGCCATCTAGGTCATCACAGAGCACCGAGCTGAGCTCCCTGTGCTATACAGCAGGTTCCCACTAGCTGACTATTTTATACATGGTAGTGTATTTATGTCAACCTTAGTCTCCCAATTCATCCCATCCTCCTCTTCCTCCCGTGTCCACATGTCTGTTCTCTACATCTGAGTCTCTATTCCTGCCCTGCAAATAGATTGATCTGTACCACTTTTCTTGATTCTACATATATATGTGTTAAAATACAATATTTGTTTTTCTCTTTCTGACTTACTTAACTCTGTATGACAGACTCTAGGTCCATCCACATCTCTACAAATGACCCAATTTCCTTCTTTTATATGGCTGAGTGATATTCCATTGTATATATGTACCACATCTCCTTTATCCATGCATCTGTCAATGGACATTTAGGTTGCTTCCATGTCCTGGCTATTGTATACAGTGCTGCAATTAACATTGGGGTACATGTGTCTTTTTGAATTATGGTTTTCTCTGGGTATATGCCCAATAGTGGGATTTGAAGTGTATGGTGCACAGATCTTAAACACATTGTAACAAATCTCAAACCCAGCCCAACGCCTAGCTAGATTAACTCAAACCCCAGCATTAAGGCCTAGCAGAAAAGAAGTCATGTCCATTCCAGGTAGAATATCTATTTACCTAATTTTCTACTGTCCTATCAAAGTTTTACCTTTCAATAAAACTGTAAAAAATATTAAAAAGCAAGCAAAAATAACACAGTTCTAAGATACAAAGCAATCATCAGTACCACATTCATATATAAGAGATGCTGGAAGTCTCTGAAAAAAAACTGAAATAACTAACTTGTTAAAAAAATCTAATGAAGGGCACAGTGGTTGAGAGTCTGCCTGCCAATGCAGGGGACACGGGTTCGAGCCCTGGTCTGGGAAGATCCCACATGCCGCGGAGCAACTGGGCCCATGAGCCACAACTACTGAGCCTGCGCGTCTGGAGCCTGTGCTCCGCAACTAGAGAGGCTGCGACAGTGAGAGGCCTGCGCACCGCGAATGAAGAGTGGCCCCCGCTTGCCACAACTAGAGAAAGCCCGCGCACAGCAACAAAGACCCAACACAGCCAAAAATAAATAAAATGTTTTTAAAAATGTAATGAAAAAGGTAGAAAACATGCAAAATCAAACAAAAGATGAAACCTGTAAGAAAAGTTCAAATATAAATGCTAGAAATAAAAGCCACAGCAACAAACAAATAATGCCTTTGGTAGACTTTTCAGAAGACTCAAAACAGCTGAATGAAGAATTAGTAAACTTGGAAATTAGTCATTAGAAATAAAAGCAGGGCTTCCCTGGTGGCGCAGTGGTTGGGGGGTCCGCCTGCCGATGCAGGGGGCACGGGTTTGTGCCCCGGTCCGGGAGGACCACATGCCGCAAAGCGGCTGGGCCCATGAGCCATGGCCACTGGGCCTGCGTGTCCGGAGCCTGTGCTCCGCAGTGGGAGAGGCCACAGCAGTGAGAGGCCCGCGTACCGCAAAAAAAAAAAAAAGAAAAAAAGAAATAAAAGCAAACAATGAAAGAAAAAAGGAAAAAAAAGAATGAAAGAACAAAGAACAGAGCATCCAACAGCTATGGCACACCATCAATCCATCTAATGCAGACAAAATTGGAATTTCAGAAGGCAAAGGTGGAGAGACCATGGCAGAAAAGTATATTTGAAGAAATGGTCATGCTTTTCCCAAAGTTTATGTCAGACACCAAACTAAGAATCCAAAAAGCTCAGAGAACTCCAAACAATGTAAATATAAAATCCCCACCCCCCACAAAAAACATACAAACCTAGGTATATCTTATCCAAATACTGAACAGAAAAACCTTGAAAAATGTTTTAAAAGACATATTACAGTGCAGGAACAAAGACAAGAATTACAGCAAATCTAATAAAAACACCATGAAAGGCAGAAATCAATGGAGTAGCAGCTTTAAAGTGTTGAGAGAATAACAGACAAGGAAAAAAAAAACCCACAAAGTAACTAAAAACCCAAAATTCTATAGAAGCATACGTCATTTTATTACTCTTTGCTTTACTGCATTTCTCAGATATTGCGTTTTTTAACAAATTGAAGGCTTGTGGCAACTCTGCATAGAACAAGTTTATAAGTGCCATTTTCCCACAGCATTTGCTCACTTCATGTCTCTCTGTCACATTTTGGTAATTTTCGCAATATTTCAAACTTTTTCATTTGTTACAGTGATCTGTGATAAGTTGATCTTTGATGTTACTGCTATGTCTTCCTGAAGGTTCCGATGATTGTTATTAGCATTTTTTAGCAATAAAGTATTTTTTATTAAGATATGTACATTATTTTTATACATAATGCTATTGCACCCTTAGTAGATGACAGTATAGTGTAAACATAACTTTTATATGCACCGGGAAAACAAAACAATTATGCAACTTCCTTTACTGTGATATTCACTTTATTTCGGTGGTCTGGAACTAAACCTGCAATATATCTGAGGTATGCCCATATACAGTGAAAATTGTGAAAAGTGGAGGAAAAAAATTCTCAGACTAAAAACAAACAAAAGCAACTAAGAGAACTCAGTACTAGCTGTTATTAGTTTTCTACTACTATGTAACAAATTATCACAAGTGCAGTGGCTTAAAATAACACAAATGAATTTTCTAACAGTTTCCATGGCTCTGTAGCCTGGTTCAGCATGGCTGAGTTCTCTGCTCAGGGTCTCACACAGCTGAAATCAGTATCTTGATCAGGGCTGCTATCTCATTGGAGGATTCTTGTCCTCTTCTATTCTCATTCACGTTATTGGAAAATATCACTTCCTTGCTGTTCCAGGACTGAGGTCCTCATTTTCTTACTGGCTGTTGATCAGCGACTATTCTCAGCTCCTAGAAAATGCCCATCATTCCCTGCTACAAGGCCCGCTCCACAGCAATGAAATTTGTTTCTTCAAGGCCAGAAAAAGAATATCTCTGCGACTCTGAATCTCTGACTACCTCTGTTTCTAACTTCTGGAACAGATTTAAAGGGCTCATAACATAAGGTCAGGTCAATCCAGATAATCTCCTTCTTGGTAAATCAAAGACATGATTAGTAACCTCAATCACATTGGTAAAATTCTTTTCCATGTCGTAGAACATAACTCCTAGAAGATATTACTTATATTCACAGGTTCCACCCACACTCAAGGGGAGAGAACTATGCACTATGCGTACTCCAGGTGGTGGGAATCAAAAAGTCACATTTGTTCATATCTCCACTGATCTCATCATAGTCTTTCAGTATTGGGAAGCTACCAAGCTTAGATGGTAGGAAAAAGTTTTCCAAAATTCTAGTTTTACCTTGAAAACTCAAATTTTCTCTCTAAATAAATATTGTCAGTTTACTTGAAGTGGCAGACCCAATTTGTTATTTTGCAAGAAAATATCTGCCAAATAGCAAGTTTTTATAGTTTATTTATCAGTTATTCTTTCAAGTAAAATGGTGTTACAAACAATAGAGGCTATTTCGGCTTGCAACTCAGTCAACTGGTACTTTTTCCTCTGAGAACCGTCATACTTCAGTATGCAGCAGAAGTGCTCAATTTGTACATCCTATTTTGTCACACAGACACACATAGACACACATATAGAAACACTCAGGTGTTGAGATTTAATAATAATACAGTTGACTATTTCATCATGCGCACTTCAGCTGAAACTTACTTTTTTAATTTGTAGTTCATGACAGTAGAGAGTATAGTGACTACTAGTAAAGTTTAGCACATTATTTAATTTATGCTAAGGTGGCAGGAATTTTTTTCTTCCACTGCTTTTGCACCACTGGTGCAAATTTCAACACACTTAAAATGCAAATAATGCTTTAATATTCCTATGAGAATAATTTTGAACTTGCAGAGCTCCTGAAATGATTTCAGAGACCCTGTAAGTCTGCAGACCATATTTAAAGAACCATGGCTTGATTTTATGAATAAATTACATATGCGCAGGCTACATCCTCTGAGAAATAATTTCCTGTTTCTAAATTAACCTTCTATAGAGGGACTACACATCTTAGTTTGCCTGTTATATCACTTGCTCATTTATCTGTTAACTCATCATAATGTTTATAAGGTGACTTTTTTTTAACATCTTTATTGGAGTATAATTGCTTTACATGGTTGTGTTAGTTGCTGCTGTATGGGGATATATGTATATGTATAGCTGATTCACTTTGTTATAAGGTGACTTTTACTCTTAAAAGCGCCCCAATACAGAAAATAAATTATATATTCCTCTCATGATCTACAGTAGACATCATTTATGTGGATAAAAACATGGTATAAAATATATATTCTGCAGCAGAGACACAGGAAGAGTGTCCTCCATAAGTCATTTCACCTTACAGAGAAAAATGCATGGGTTTGTTCCCAAGTAAAAATCTGTATTGGATTACACCAGATTATGAGCATGCATTCCAAACCTGCAGACCAAGCACGTAGACCTGAGATCCCTGGATAGCTGTTGCATTATTTGCAGGGTTTGAAAATTTATGTGTCCATCATACATTCTTTGGAAATTGAATAAATTTTACAGATAAGTACCATTATTTTAAAAATACTATAATTTATCATTTTTAAGATACGCTTTTATTGCTTAGATAGTTAAGGAAAATTACTGCCAATTAAACCAGGAACTGCTATTGATTGTAAGACAAAGCCCATTTTCATTCAGACATTAAAACGTGGGGAAATGTTTGTCTTAAAATTGATAAAATGCAGTATAATATTGCTACTTTGCATATGGCAACACATGAATAAAATGACATTACTGAATCTCAAGATTACACTTTATAAATATCCTTACATTCAAGCTAAATATGTACCAGTATATCAATTGTCCTGTTTAAGTCCTCACAATCTCTTCTGAGATTATAATTTAATAAGTTTGGATGTTGTGCAATATCTTTCAATTTTTTATCATTTTTAGGTCATATATGTTTGTAATTTTAAAATATTTTTGTGTGTGTGGTAATTTCTGAATTTGAATTTTTGTAGAAGTGCTTTAATCATAATTGTTTCATTTACTTACTCTCATCTTACCGATTTAGAGTGAAAGTGCTATGGTTCCAGAACTCTTCCCAAAGATAATATTCACTCACTTACTTATTTAATAATCCATTCAAGTGTGTTTAGTTAGGCACAAAATTGAAATAATTCTACAATTAATGCTTATAGGGAAAGTTCACTTTAACAACTCAGTATCTTTCCTTAATTGAAATTAGAAGGCACACACTTGGCTCTCAAGCCTAGTGTACATAAATAAAAGTCTTTAATGCATATATAGTTAAATTTAGCTGAAGATTTGAAAGAGAATCCTTATCTTTTCTTGGGCTATGGTTTCATCAGTATCATTCAAAACAAAAGAGTCCTCATTCTTCCATGAAATACAAAAGTATACACATTTGTCTTTTATTGCTTTTGTTGGGCTGGTAGCATCATAGCACTTTTTGCAAGTTACCCACAGGGTCCTTCTTGAATACCCAGATCCTGGAACCAAGAACATTACATCACAAATGTTAGCACTCCTTAGAGGTCTCCTGTCCACCACGAGTTGGGCAGTAAACCATAATGGAAGGAGATCTATATACTACCCCATTCCCAGTAGGGACCTCACATTTTTATTTTGCAATGGGCCCTACAAAATACGTAGCCTGCCTTGGGAACAAAATGTTAAGTTTTCATATGTTCATTATCTTGATTGTGACAATGTTTTCATGGGTGTATTCCTGTCAAAACTTACCAAATCACAGGCTCTTTTAATATGTGCAAATTATTGTATGGCAAATATGTTTCAATAAAACTGTTAAACAAAATCCAAGAGCAATGAAAAAAATTGGTCAGTTTAATTCCAACTGATAAACCTGTATGGAAACATCTGGTTCTACATGTAATTTAGATAAAAGAAGAATAATATTGTCTCCACACCCTTGGAAGGAAAACAACTGGCAGCACCTTATCAACAAAGATGGGCTTTGCATGTATCAAACACATAACACAGGAAAAATTACTTTTCATTTTATATTCACATGTTAAAATAAAATGGTAAATTTATAACACTAGTTTGTGCTTGGATCAGGCAACTCTATAAAGCCACACTGGCATTGTTTCAAATCACTGCAAAAGATTTTCTGGCTGGAAACTTGGTTAGATTAAAAGGAGGGAACCAAGTATGAGGGATATACAGTTTCTTTGAAATAAGTAATTCCAAATGTATATGTTTCCAAAAATCTAAAACACTGAAGTCTTCTTGTTCTCCCACTTATCTATATGCCACTCAGAATAAATAAATAATTATCAGAATTTCATTTTGTTATCTTCTCTATCTCCTATTATGAGGCTGTCTTATCTTTAGGCTGGGAGATAAGGAATTTCACTTCCTAGCATCACACTGGAATTAATCTGGTATTGTTATGGTTGACCAGGGCAGCATCTTGCTACCTCCTAACAGTTTCTTACTATGGCCGCCAAAGAAGGGTGAGATTATCCAATTTAAAATTGAAGAGGGGGAGCTGTCAATATGTACTACAGAATATTAAACATCAGTTTAAAATAATAAGATGGATTTCCTTGACACAGTATTACCAGACAGAATATAAATGATATATAAGTATATTATATATCATGTACATAGAACATGTATTTAATAATAATAAAGAATCAGAAAGTAGCTGCTGGATGATGCCATTTAGATTGTTATCTTTCTATGTGTTCATTATGTATATAAATGCATAAAAATATTCACAAAAAATTGATAAATCAATTATCCTTTAAGAGGTGTCTTAGACTGGAGGAGTAGCCAAGGAGAACCATTACACTGTCTGAATTATTTTACAATGAGAATGTTAATATTTATTATGTGTATTTTAAAATGATTTTCAAAATTATACATGAATGTGCTTTAAAAAAAGGGAAGCATTATACAAAAAAAAAAAAAAAAAGGCAAACATCAGAATCTTCCACAATTTAGAGTTCTTACTGTCAGTACAGGGATGAGCAGCAAAGAATATACCAGAGCTATAACACAAGAAAACTAATGAAAGAGTTATCAGGGATGCTAGATAAGTATTCTAACCAAAAGGGAAAAAATGTGCCATGAATTCAGAGCCACTTATTAAAGAAAAGCAGTATGTGTTATAAAGGGGACATTTATGCCTACAGACTTCTTCTCAGTCCACAGTGAGAGTACAACTAAAAGAAATTTCCTCTTTAATGTTCCTCCATGGCAGAGAAGAATTTAGTGACTCATTGGAAATAACATTTGTTGAATGCACACCAAATTCTAGGTGTTGTGCTAGGTAGAGGGATTCAAAATATATGGGATATCTAACTGCTGTGACAGAATAATGGGATGCCTTGATTGAATTATTCCAATTTTCCCATTATTATAAAACACACTGATTTGACTGCCTAAAAGTTACTGCCCTATATACATTTTCAAGATTGCTTCATTCATATTTGGATACAAACTAAACACAAGAAAAAATGGAATTGCTATTGATACATTTCTAGATTTTTGTGTTTAATATTTATTTAACACATTTTCCAACTAAATCATGAACATAGATATATTGTTTCATTCCTAACTTTCTCACTCACACAGGTGGTGGTGTAGAGCTATTCTAGAACTCTAACAGGATTGAGGCAAAGTCTCTAAGCAAAATTATTTTAGCTTCTGTGCTTAGGGCTCATGTCTTTAATACTCCACTGGATCTAAAATAGAAGATCAAAGAGAAAATCAGTGAAGCTCACCCAAATGTCAGAGTTGGTTGTACTTATAGTTAACATGCAAAAATGGACAGACTTGCATGATATTATCATCAGGATACTAAATTAAATGCTGCTTATGACTGCATACATAATCAAATGAAAACAAATATTAACAATCATATTTAATCTAACACCTTTAACATTTCTAAGTCCACACATAAAGAAGTCACATCTTTACAGTGTTTCAGAAATGTCAATAATTTTGTGTACATTTATGCTAACTGTGCAGTTTACAGCACATAAACTAGATACTCACTGATATCCTACTCAAGTTGAAATTTAACACGTTAAATTTATATGTCCCCTCCTACAGGCCTAAAGTATATGACAAATTTTTGTATGTCAAGTTAACCACACAGTCCATTTTAAAGGGAAAAAACTGCAGAGAAAATGCTATTTTGATTAACAAAATTAAAAAAGATGATTTTTCCCCAAAACAAGCTGGTTAAAGATTTATTTTGGATAGCAAAAGTGCTCTCAATTTTAGTTTTCTTCATCATTTGTCATAATCCAAAATTGGAGCAGGATTTGAAGAATGGTACAATTAAGAAAACAAATGAAAGTATGGCATCTAAATCGAAAAGAAAGAGGTAAAAATGTCCCTATTTGCAAGTGACATGATAGTATACAGAGAAAGCCCTAAAAACTTCACCATAAAACTGTCAAAACAAATTCAGTAAGGTTGCAGGATACAAACGCAATATACAAAAATTAGCTGTGTTTCCATGCACCCCAATGTTCATTGCAGCACTATTTACAATAGCCAGGTCATGGAAGCAACCTAAGTGCCCACAGACAGACAAATGGATAAAGAAGATGTGGTACATATATACAATGAAATATTACTCAGCCATAAAGAGGAACAAAATTGGGTCATTTGTAGAGATGTGGATGGGCCTAGAGACTGTCATACAGAGTGAAGAGTGACCAGCCCATGTACATTGGACCAGAGTCCTTCATTCCTGAGTATCCAGGAGAGAGCACATGCCGTTCTTAATTGTACTTATCAAAAGTAAACAGTTTTCAACTTCCACTGGTTCAGCCAGGAGCCTGGGAAAGGACTTGTATCTTTGACTTTAATTCAATCAAGCCAGAAAGAGCAGGCAGACAACAATTTTAAAGAACTGCTTGGAAAAGAGAAGTTTTAGTATTTTACATATCTCAGCCTCCCACCCTGGAGATTTAGCCACCTACTTTTGTGCTTTGCAGCACAGTGCTCTCCTAGCACCCGCAGCCTGTCCCACAACTGGCAGCTGGACCTCTTGACAGGGTCTAGCCTTGAGGGTGGGAATGAAGGTATTTTCTTTATCTACAGAGGGAATTATCTTAAAATCTCTGTCTCCAAACAGAAATTAAGAATAATACACCACTCCCTTATGTGATGAATCCGAATTTATATTGAATTAAATTTCCTTTTGTTACCATTGGATGTTCATTCCTCAGTGCAGATTGTGCTCATCTTGCGTCTATTTGCCCAGATTCCTTCCACTGTCTACCCTTCAGGTCAAAGGGCAGACCCCTTTGTGCTCAGGTTCCCAGTCCAGGAAGCAAGTTTTCACCATGTTGTACCCTCACCAGTAGTGTTTTCCTTATTGGTTCACAGTCTTCATGGTATTTTCTATATCTGTGTACCACTTACACCATTATTTACTAATTTAATAGTAAGTTGGCTTTTATATTAAATAGACTTTAAAAATGACTATGCAAAAAAAATTAGCTGTGAATGCTAATTTTTGAACTATGAGAAAGAGAAATTAAAAAATTTTACAACTTACAATTGCATCGAAAAGAAAAAACAAACAAACTAGGATTAAATTTACCCAAGGAGTTGAAAGATCTCTACATTGAAAAATATAAGACACTGATGAAAGAAATTAAAGACAACACAAATAAATGGAAAGATATTCTAGGCTCATGGGTTGGAAGAATTAATACTGTTAAAATGGCCATACTGCACAAAGAATACATTGAAAAATATAAGACACTGATGAAAGAAATTAAAGACAACACAAATAAATGGAAAGATATTCTAGGCTCATGGGTTGGAAGAATTAATACTGTTAAAATGGCCATACTGCACAAAGAATGTAGTACTATGTACTACAGATCTAATGTAATCCTTACCAAAATTACAATGGCAGTTTTCACAGAAATAGAAAAAACAATCCTAAAATTCATATGGAAACACAAAGATCTCAAATAGCCAAACCTATCTTGAGAAGGAAGATCAAAGCTGGAAGCATCATGTTTCCTTTCCTGGTTTCAAACTACATTACAAAATTAAAGCAATCAAAACAGTATGACATTGGCATAAAAACAGACACATTCAATGGAAAAGAATAGAGAGTCCAGAAATAGAGCATGTACATATATGGTCAATCAATTTACAACAGAGAAGCCAATAATATAAATGGGGAAAACACTGTATCTTCAATAAATTGGGGAAACTGGACAAATACAAAAGTATGAAATTGGACCCCTCTCTTACACTGCACACAAAAATTAACTCAAAATTACTTAAAGACTTGAATGTTAAGATTTGAAACTCTAAAACTCTTAGAAGAAAATACAGGGGGTTACCATTGGTCTTGGCAATGATTTTTAGGTTTTGACACCAAAAGAAAAGGCGAGAAAAACAAAAATAAAGAAGTGGGACTACACCACACTAAAAAGCTTCAAAGGAAACCATCAACAAAATAAAAAGGCAACCTACAGAATGATAGAAGATATTTGCAAACCATATATCTGATAAGGGGTTGGCATCCAAAACATATAAAGAACTCATAACTCTATGGCAAAAACAAACAACCTTATTTAAAAAATGGTCAGAGAAACTAAATAGACATTTTCCCAAAGAAGACATACAAATGACCAACAAGTACATGAAAAAGGTTCTCAATATCACTAATTATCAGGAAACTTAGAATCAAAATCACAAAGGGATACCATCTAACACATGTTAGAATGACTATTATCAAAAAGACAATAGCAAATGTTGACAAAGAAGTAGAGAAAAGGGAACACTTGTACACTGTTGGTAGGAATATAAATTGGTATGGTCACAATGGAAAATAATATAGAGGTTCCTCAAAAAATTAAAAATAGAACCACCATCCACCAATCCCACTTCTGGTTATATATCCAAAGAAAATGAAATCAACCTCTTTAAGAGATACCTGCACTCCTGTGTTCACTGCAGCATAATTCATAATAGCCAAGAGGTGGAATCAACTGAAGTTCCACCAGTGGATGAATGGATAAACAAAATGATATATGTGTGTGTGTGTGTGTGTGTGTATAATATATACACACAATGAGATATTATTCACCCATAAAAAATAAGGAAATCCTGCCATTTGCAACACGGATGACCCTTGAGGACAGTATGCCAAATGAAATAAGTCACACAGAGAAAGACAAATACTGTGTGACCTCACTTACATTTAGAATAGAAAATAACCAAAGTCATAGAAACCAAACAGCTTGGTGGTTGTCAAAGTTTGGGTGGGGTGGGTGATATGGAGGAGTAGGTCAAATGATATCAACTTCCAGTTATAAAATAGATAAGTTTGGGGTATATAATATACAGCATGTTGATGATAGTTAACAATACCATATCGTATATTTGAAAGTTGCTAAGAAATTAGATCTTAAAAGTTGTCATCACAGGGACAAAATGTGTAATCATGTGAGGTGATGAACGTTAACTCTACTTATTGTGGTAATCATTTCACAATATATACATACTTAAAAGATTATGTTGTACACTTTAAACTGATATAATGTTATATGTCATTTATATCTCAAAAAAGTGGAAAAATGAAAGATGACAATAAAAGTGGTCTTCAGGTAATTTCTAAACAAACAAGTTCCACTAAAAGCAAATGAATATATAATACATAAACTATGTGTTCCAAGTAAGATGACAAAATTTTATTTAAGATAAATGAAAAAAAAAGTATGTCTCTCAGTCTTATCCTTAAAAGAGTAAATTTATTACTCCACAGCTATACATATTTCCGTCTTTTTTATTGTATTTCATCTTTATCATCTATATATACACATAATTATATTAATAACATGAAATCAGAGGTAAAAAATGTAACTAAATTTAAAAAGTCACTGAATGAGTTAAAGGCCTTAAAGATGAAAAAAATATATTAAAACGTTGCTTAATAATGTCAAAAGTTCATTGTTGCTTCAGAAGAAATGAAAGTGTAACCAGATGAAGAAATTCGTAAGTTTCTGAACAAATCACTACTGAAATAAATTCTTAAACGGAAAATAAAGAAATATGCTTTAAATTAGGAAGCTTTCATCAAAATGTATTATACCAAAAACAGTAAAATAGAGCATGAGATCCAAAATCTTACTTTAAAAAAAAGTGAAAATAAAAGTTGATGCATAAATTGCAACCCACTCTACAGGGATAAAAGAAAAGAAAATGGCTATAGCAATTATCAACCCCATTTTAAAGAAGTTCAGTAAAGGTGTGAGTTCAACAGAATGAATGCACTGGAAATGCAGAAATGTAAAGTTACTGAGAAACCTACTGGAGTTTCAAAGGCTAAGAAGGAAATCAATGCACATATTTTTAAGTGCATTATTGTTTTCATCCTTTAGAGCATCTTTCAACAATTAAACTTTTTCCCATCAAAGTAAATGATACCCTGAGGGCTTACCATGGTTAATATACCTTGAGAAACTTAGCAATTCGGTTTTTCTCAGCAATAACGTTTTGAAAATTACTGTTTTTTGTGTGTGTGGAAAGCACTTTACACATATTAGGTCATTAATAAAACTACTCCTATGGGAAATAAGTGAAACTTTTTTTTAAGTTAGATTTGAACACTTCTTGTAAACATCCACGCCTACAATACAGTGAAACAGACACACATTACAATTTTTAAAAATCATTATTATTGCTACCACATTTGTTAGATTATTTGGAACAGTGTGTCTATAGAGATTACTCTAATAAAGGCAAATAAATATTTTCATTCAAAGCTCAACTTGGAAACATGAGAAGCTCAGCTGGGATTTACATAGCTAGAGTTCTAATTAAGAGCGTGTCCTGAACATGCTGCTGTTTTGTTTTAATAGAAAAAGTTCAATTGCATAGATTTTTATAAGTTTTAAAACATTTATTGAAAACGTTGTCTTCATATTTTCTACTGGTTCTTTAATATATGTATTGATACTTGATAAAAACATAGTAAGATATTACTTACTCTTTATAGCAGGCATTCTTTGACCCTGTTACAGGCAATAAGGGCAGTGAGATCTCAGGATTTCACTGAACAGTTTTAAAGCAATAGACAAAGCAGTTTCATTATCACAGGCTCAGTTTTCTCTTGTGAGTCTTAGGCAGTTCTTTCACTGTCCTTATTGCAGTCAATTTGTTATTTTAACTGTTTTCCTCTGAAGTCATGTTGTTACATTGAGATCCTTGGTCTGTCTTGACTCTCAGGGTATCCTTTAAACTAAGTCATCCTGATGGGTCTATGAGACAGGAATTACTCACAAAAATCAATTTGAAGACCACAAAAATATTTAGTGTGGTATCTGAAATATTATTTTATGTTAGACACCCATCCCTAAAGGGCAAGAAGTAATATAGTCTAAGTAACATGTTATTGGCAAATCTTAAATAAGTTCTGTCTTCTCATGGGTTGAGAGGCAAGATTGCTTATGCTTCATGAGAGCCAAGCACTTGTCTCAGGGAACATTAAGGATGTGCTTTCATCCAGAAGGACCTTTTCACAAATACTGGTATTTTTGTAGTGTATCTTATTTGTTTTAATAAAACATATCTATTTTTCCAGTGTTTCTTAAGATTGATATTGTGATCAGATTATCTCTTGCTCAAGCATACTGCCCAAGGCAAACAGCGTCACTTCTAGTAACACCTTTTTGGATTATGAATCGAATCCAATCCCAGAGAAAGGTTCATGGGGAGCAGTCTGATAGCAGAGCAGAGCAGGCTCTCTGTAAAATGAATTACCCTTAAAGTGTTTTGTCTTCTTTTAGTCATTTACTCATTATAACCTGGGACTGTTTTCAAATTTCAATTGTTTTACTATAAACATCAACAAAATGTTATTCAGTCCACAACAGAACCCAAATCCACTTCTTTGGTAAAAATGTTTAACAAATGTGTGGAAGGAACAACTGTATACATTCTAAACCCACTGGGTCTTGATCTTATTTAAAAAATAATGGGGGGCTTCCCTGGTGGCACAGTGGTTGAGAGTCCGCCTGCCGATGCAGGGGACACGGGTTCGTGCCCCGGTCCGGGAAGATCCCATATGCCGCGGAGCGGCTGGGCCCGTGAACCATGGCCGCTGAGCCTGCGTGTCCAGAGCCTGTGCTCCGCAACGGGAGAGGCCACAGCAGTGAGAGGCCCGCATACCGAAAAAAAAAAAAAAAAAAAGGGGTTGATTTAAATAATCATCAATGTGCCTGATGTTGTTTATCAACATGATCAAGCAATTTTATCTATTTTCTATATGATAATATTCAGGACAGTTTCTTAAAACAATTTAGAAAGCAGAAGCTTTTGTTTCCTGCAGAGAATGAATAGTTCTCTTTTCCTATGTGAGAAATTTTTAAAATGGGAATGACTATGAAGGACAAATAACAAAGAACCATGTTCCCACTACTGCAGGTTTACCTTAAACATTTGGTTATACTGCTCCCTGCTATTTTGAAAATTGAAAATAGAAACATAAATTATAACAGATTTAGTTGACGTTCTCTTCACTCAGTCTCCTTAGCTCTCCTTCTCTCCAAAAGAAAAGTACTATGAAAAATGTCATGCATATCTCTCCATCCCAATAGTTTTATATTTATAAACAGCTATGATTTTCATAAACAATGTATTAGTTGTTTTATATGTTTTTTAAATAAACTGTATTCTTTTTCAATCAATCAGCATCTTCTCTTCACCTACATTCTGTTTTAGAGGTCTATCCACATTGATATATGAAGACATAATTCATTCATTCTTTTAAATCCTTGCACAATGTTATTTTGTTTAAAAATTATTATTGATAAATATTTAAATTGCTTCCTGGCTTTTAGAGTCAAAATATGCTGCAAGAAACACCCTCGTAATTGTCCTTTTACAATACATGCAAGAGGCAATTTTGTAGAAGAAAATAAATGAAGGTGATGTAAATATAAATATAGTATTATTCCACATGAAAAGAAGAGAATTATCTGAGATTCAAACTTAAAATTTAATAGTTCTATTAGCTAGTCTGTTTTTAAAAAAATCTTTATCTGATACATACAAAGAAGTATCTGCTGTATTACCTTATATGTTCTTGAGTGAACACTGCCACACACATTACCCTATGGTGGGCATTTCTCATCTGTAGCAACAAAATACTAATAAATCACAATACCTGAGTGATTTTCAAATTTGAAAACATTCTAGATAGGTACACAATGGGTTAGAAATGACACACACACAAAAACAATAAAAACAAAGACAAGAAAGAGAGAAATCCCTTTCGACCAGTTTGAGCACACTAGATTGAAAGAAACTATGTGCGCAGACACACACACACATGTACATACACAGAGTAACACAGTAATAATCCATTAAATAATAGTATGAATCTTTTAATAAGAAGAATAAGAAATTGGCCAGGACTACAAGAATTGATTCGTGACAGATAAAAAGGCCTTTTCCAAGCTTAGACATCTGTGGAAAAATATTTGAGCTGCCTACTAATTATTAATTAATTAAAATTATATTTGTTACATTTTGCTTAACATTTCTTGTTCCAAGGACCATTGATGCAATTTTTGAATTATTTGTAATTATAAATCAGTATTCCTCAATTGAGAGAAAAAAAAGCAAATGATCGAAAACTATAAACATAATTGGAATGTCATAAATGTGCCCAAACTCTATCGCTGCCCAGAAAAAGATCACAAAATAGAAGGAAGCAATACATATACACACAGAGAAGAGATCTCTGCATTTTCCATGTGAAAGGGTTAGTGAGGGATGATGAACAGAGACCTCCGGTAAAGAAAAGCTAGGTCCAGGTGTGAGTGTGTGAGGGAATGAATGTGTATATGTGTGTGTGGGAGAAATTACTGGTGAGGAGGCAAGGCAAGAGAAACAAATGAATAGCAAATACCAAGCAAAATCACAGCACTTACTGTGCTGAGGAATTTCATGTAAAATAGTGCTGGTGAAAAGAAGTGGAAATGCAGTAATACGATAGAAAAATCTGTAGTCGGATTAAAACATAGGAACTCTATATTATGATTAAATGAGAATGTGAGTCAGAAGTGTTGCATAAACTAGACTAGAATTTTTTTAATGTTCCTTCTTATACTACATTTTTATATGAAAAGTGAAAATATTTTAACATTTGTACACTGCTGCCTAAAAACGTTCTGCCATTCTCTAAATATTTTAGTTTCTTCATTCATAAAATGAGAACAAAATTAGTATTTATTTCAAAAGTTTCTTGAAAGAATTGAGTTTATACATGTAACGCTCATAGAATTGTTCATGGCATATATTAAGCCTCAATTAAGTAAACAGAATATTAACAGAAATACACACACTGGAAGAATATAAAACAAAATACTAACAGATTTTGTCCCTCTATGGTCATATTCTGTTTTTTTGCTCTAACATCATATCTTCTGGTATTTTATATTTTCTAATTTTGTCTTAAATAGTTTTGACTATTCTGATATCCCATCAAAAACATGTTCCTGTATTTATAATATTTTTATCATTTAACATTTTTCCATTAATAAGATTTTTAACAACTACAGAGAGTGGGAGAGCTGTTGAGTTGAAAAAGTAATTATTTCCCTCTTTTATTATTGCTCTAGAGTTGGGATCCTACCCCCATACTTGTCAATACCTTCTATTCTTCAGACTTTTCCTGAATCCAAGCCAATGATCATGGGAAAATATTGTGTGAGGTCTGTTTTGTTTATTCTTTTCATCATTCCTTCCCCTACCTCCAACTTTTTGATTTATATTATTGTCATTGTCTTGATTTTGTTTTTGTTTTTTCTCTAGATTACAAATCAGACCAAACTTTGCCTGGTCATATTTATTAGAAAGAAAGAGTTAATTGATCTATTTAGAATTCTGGTGTATTTTCTAAATAAAAAAGTTCCAAAGATGATAGGTGAGAAATGGTAGAATCATGGAGGATTTACCAAATAATTCAGTTCATGGACAAAGGTCAGAATATTGATGGGAAAACTGGGTTGACGGGTTGACTGGTTGCCAAAGAGAATGCGGGAGGAAGACTCTGAAGTCAACATAGCTCCTCACACAGTAGTCATTTCTCCTTATCTCTTGGTTGGCATAAAAGTGAGTAAAAAAGGTAAAATTTTAAAATTCCAACCTACTCATTTTTGAACTCTTTTTTTTTACACTTATTTTTATCTTTAATTTGTTATACATATAGTTTCCACTTATAACATGTGAAGACAACTCTTTCTTTCATCCTCAAAACCATGAAAACACAGACTTTTGACTTTTACCTGTGTAGGAAGCTAGTGGGACACACACACACAGTGTCTGTCCCCAGGAACTGTCTTTAGGTCTCTGGGAAGAAATCCCATCTACATTCCTAAACAAAGGTATTTCTGTGGAATCATCCAGGGCAAAGAGTTGAATTTCCCAGAATCTGAAGTTGTTATATGTGGCATCTGACAGATTTTGATTATTTATTTATTGCAGATTTAAAAAAGAGAGAGTGAAATAGTAATCCTTTCGGGAGAGAGTTGGCTGTACACTGTCACTTTGAAGTTAAACGTTCTACTAAATTTAGGTTGTAATTCTTAGAGTTCTAAATCAAAAGCAACTTCCTTTCAACAAAACTGCTTTCCTCTCTAAACTGTGTATGGTTTAGGCATATGGTGAATGATAGTTTTTTAGTTACTAACAATGAAATACGAAATCAACACAAGATCTTATTAAAATTTTATGGGGATTTTTTATAAATCAATCAGAATAAAATATCAGGAGTAAAAGAATTATCCCTCTACATACAGGAGAAAATAAAACTAGCGATGTCTACGGTCATCTTATTTAAGAAAGTTCTATATCTTTATTACATAAAAGTTCATAAAACTGTTTTTTAAAGACATTTTTTATTTTTACAGAATCAATGAATTTTTAAAATTTTCATCATTCTACATACTTTCACCTACATGCTATTTTTGGCATTTGCAGTCTTGACCAATAAAAGGCAATGAGAATCAATTATTTTTGAGAATGAATACTGATAAAAAGTAAGGAAACCTATAAACATATTCTGGATATCATGAAAAAGGATCCGATGTTCAGAGAATATGCAGGAATTTCCAAAGTAGATTTAAATCAAGAAGAAATACAAATATTATAAAATGTGTGTTCTCTGTTCTCCATAAGTAAATATTTCCTCAATGGCGACAACCAAAAATGGGTAAAAAAATAAGCAACCCACACATTAGATACTTAGGAATGATACGGATTCAACTGGATTCTGCAAGACTACTAAAGAAAAGAAAGAATTGTTGCATATAAATATCTCCATTCAGGATGTGTTTTGACTCTAAAACATAACACTCACCTGAGGTTAACTTGCTTATTTAGACTAAAGAAAAAATTCCCAAATATTCAATGATAAAAAATATGCATAGGTATTCTTCCTAAATAATAAAACAATTTAAAGATTCGTTTTAGAGCACAGGGTTCTCCAAAGCTGAAGTTGTTGCTCTAAAGAAAAACTGGTCAAAAAAAGAAAAAAAGAAAAGAGAAAAATATTTTAAAATATGCTTTTAAAATTAAAATTATAATGTTTTCTAGATTCCACATATATGCATTAATTTGTTTTTCTCTTTCTGACTTACTTCACTCTGTATGACACTTTCTAGGTCCATCCATGTCTCTACAAATGACCCAATTCCGTTCCATTTTATGACTGAGTAATATTCCAGTATACATATGTACCACATCTTCTTTATCCATTCCTCTCTTAATGGAAATTTAGGTTGCTTTCATGTCCTGGCTATTGTTAATAGTGCTGCTATAAACATTGGGGTGCATGTGTCCTTCTGAATTACGGTGTTCTGTGGGTATATACCCAGTAGTGGGATTACTAGGTCATATAGTAGTTCTATTTTTAGTTTTTTAAGCAACCTCCATTCTGTTTTCCATAGTGACTGTACCAATTTACATTCCCACCAACAGTGCATGAGGGTTCCCTTTTCTCCACACCCTCTCCAGCATTTATTGTTTGGAGATCTTTGGATGATGGCCATTCTGACTGGTGTGAGGTGATACGCAATTGTAGTTTTAATCTGCATTTCTCTAATGATTAGTGATGTTGAGCATCTTTTCATGTGTTTATTGGTCATCTGTATGTTTTCTTTGGAGAGATGTCTATTTAGGTCTTCTGCCCATTTTTTTGATTGGGTTGTTTGGTTTTTTTGACACTGAGCTGCATGAGCTGCTTGTATATCATATATGATTTCAAAACAAATTGATTTACATTTGTAACAATTTGATAAAGCTGCCAAAACAAAATAACACAGACTGAGTGATTTAAACTACTGAAATTTATTTTCACACACTTGATATACTATGATCAAGTGGGATTTAACCCTAGGATGCAAGGATGGTTCAACATATGCAAATCAGTACATGTGCTACATGACATTAATAGAATGAAAGATAGAAATCATATGATCATTTCAATAGATGCAGAAAAAGCACCTGACAAAACTCAGCATCATTTCATCTTAAAACTCTCAACAAATTAGTATCAGAGAAACATATTCCAACATAATAAAGACCATATATGCCAAACTCACAGCTAACATCATACTCAAGAGTGAAAGGTTGAAAACTTTTCCTTGAAGATCAGAAACAAGAAAAGAGTGCTCCTTCTCACCACTCCTACTCAACATAGTACTGGAAGTCCTAACTAGAGTAATTAGGCAAGAAAAAGAAATAAAAGGAATCCAAATTGGAAAGGAAGAAGTAAAATGATTTCTGTTTACAGATATGATCTTATATATAGAAAATCTTCAAGACTCCACTGAAAAATTCAGTAAAACTGCAAGACACAAAATCAACACACAGAAATCAATTGTTTCTATACACTAACTATCTGAAAAAGAAGTGAAGAATCTCATTCACAATAGCATCAAAAAATAATGAAATACTTAGGAATAAATTTAATCAAGGAGGTAAAAGAGCTGTCTGCTGAAAGCTATAAGACTTTCATGAAAGAAATTGAAGACACAAATAAATGGAACAATATTCCATGTGCATAGATGGGAAGAATTATTATTGTTAAAATGTCCGTATTACCCCAAGCCATCCATAGATTCAATTCAGTTGTTATCAAAATTCCTACGGCATTTTTCACAAAAATAGAAAAACAATCCTAAAATTCTTAATGAGATTCCAAAAGACCCTATTATAATCAAAACAGTCCTGAGAAAGAACAGAAAAGTCAGAGGCATCATGTTGCAAACTATATTACAAAGCTACAGTAATGAAATCAGTGTGATACTTTCATAAGAACAGACACAAAAACCAATGGAAGAGAATGGAGACCCCAGAAATAAATCCATATATATACCTAACATATACATACACATACATATATATATAAATATAATCAACTGATGTTTGACAGGGGAGCCAAGAATACTCAATTGGGAAAGGACAGTCTCTTCAATAAACGATGTTGGGAAAATAGAATAATCCCATGCAAATGAGTGAAACTGGAACCCTATCTTACACCGTTCACAAATATTAACCCAAAATAGGTTACAGATTTAAATGTAAAAATTGAAACCATAAAATTTTGAATATGAAACCAAAAGCAAAACAACAAAAGGAAAAATCAACATGTGGGACCACATCAACTGAAAAGCTTCTTCACAGGAAAAGAAACAACTGACAAAATGAAAAGGCAAGCTACAAAAGGGGAAAAAATATTTGCAAACCATATATCTCATAAGGCATTAATATCCAATATATAAAAGGAACTCATACAACTCAATAGCAAAAAAACAAATAGTTCAATTAAAATATGGGAAAAGGACCTGAATAGGCATTTTCTCAAAGAAGACATACAAATGACCAACAGGTACATGAAAAAGGTTCTCAATATCACTAATTATCAGGAAATTGCAAATCAAGACCACAAACGGGTATCATCTCACACGTTAGAATGGCTATTATCAAAAAGACAATAGATAGCAAGTGTTGGCGAGGATTTGGAGAAAAGGGAACCCTGTACACTGTTGGTAGGAGTGTAAATTGGTACAGCCACTATGGAAAACAGAATGGAGGTTCCTCAAAAAATTAAAAATAGAACCACCCACCCACCAATCCCACTTCTGGTTACATATTCAAAGGAAATGAAATCACTCTCTTGTAGAGATACCTGAACTCCTATGTTCACTGCAGCATAATTCGTAATAGCCAAGACATGGAATCAACTGAAGTTCCATCAGTAGATGAATGGATTAAGAAAAATTATATATGAATACATATATTAATATCTTATATTAATTAAATGACTGAACAAATATTTTATAGTCAGTATGTTGGTGTCAGTGTTTTGAGAGACATGTTTAAAGCTGATGGCTATGAAAATATTCCCCATTCTAAACTGACAATATGGATTAATTTAAATTATCACTGGTGAAATATACAAAGGAAGTTTGGGTAATGAAGTTATTTTGAAATATACTTACTCATTAATCAATACATTCAATATCCAACCCCTTACTGAACGCCCATTTCAGCTTCATATTAGGCTAAGTTTTGAGGATGCAGGATGAAAATGCATGTTTTTGCACTGGGCATGCACCTAATCTCTTAGTATAGTCAAAATATAGCAGAAAAGAAACTCCTTAAGTAGGGAGAAGTCACTTTGTAGGTATGCAAAGTTATAAACAATAAAGGATCAACAGTGTTACTATTTTGAGAGTCATAAAAATTTTAAATGGAAATTATCTTTGTAAGAAAAAAATAAAACCAACCTCTATATGCAAGCACAATGGATAAAATAGTAAAAGCAGAATACTCTTGTTGGAGAGGTGTTTGGTGGGCACGCAGGACGGGGGGGTTGGAGGGAGGAGATAGGGAGATTGAAGGCCTCCAAAATCCTATGTGATCAATTTCTGCCCCAAGCCTTCCCGCACCCCAGCAAGAGAGTTCCTGAAGATAATGTTCAACAAGAGCTCTAGGAGCACAATCTGAAAACCACGCTTTGAGATCAACACCCTTACTTTAGAAAAGAGGAAAATAAATAGCAAAGAGGTAAGATGGCTTGCCAATAATGAATGCTTGTTAACTTATGAGAGAAGTGGGAAAAGATCTGCATCAAGACTTTCTTTTCCAAGGTGTAAAGCAAAACATTTATAATGCCATATGTGAAAGAGGAGCAACACTTAACAGAAAATGCCATGTTAATCTGTGATTCCTACACAAATGGATCCAATTTATTGATGTAATCATAGAATCCTAATTATTTAGGAATTGTAAAACAAATACAATCACAAATATCATTTTACCAAAAAAAATTGTAAATACCATTTTACAATAAAATGGTGAGCACATGACATGAAACGTAAAAAAACACATGTCACTTGCTCTTGGAAAACACTGAAGAGAGAAAAAAATTTTTTCATCTATTTACAGTAAATAATATTACAACATGGAGGTGGAAGCTGACTTTACACCCCAGTGAAATAAACTGAAGTACATTTAATTTTATCCACTTTAAATTAAATCAATATTCTCTATCAAGTAAAATGAAAATGTGAATAAATGACCATCAGTGCCTGAACAAACCAAAAACTGTTTGGACATCTTCTTAGTAGCCTAGCTAGTTTCATTCTCAGATCAGATTTAATACACTGCTATAACACTTTGCAAAACAATAATTTCACCGTCACATTCTAGCAGGTTGGCCAAAGTTCTTTTATTCACATTTCACCTTTTTCTTGTATTAGCAAGTTGCTATCTACATATTAGACATACCATAGCTCTGACAGCACTTCCTTTGGGAATTACATAAGATTGTTTCAAAGTGATTCATGAAAGTCTGCAGATTGAACATGTCTCTCTTTCCTCTTCTTCTCAAGATATTTTTCAAAAAATTAATAGGAAGGTTTATTCATACAAGGACAAAGAGTAGTAGAGTGGATTAGTGTGATTTTTTTAAAATGATTGAAATAAAAGATAGTTATTCATTCAATAAATACTATTCTATGTATCCAATAATTTTCTTATTGGGATATTGTGAAAAAATTGACAAAATGTCTATTAACACAGAGCTTACACTCTTGTGAATAGAGAGAAATAAGCAAACACTCCATAATGTAGTTAATGATTTATATATCTGTCTATATGACATATAACGTGCATATATATAATGCAATTAAAACACGGTGTTATATTACATTAAATATCACATGGAGATGAATGGTATGAAGATTGATTAAACCGGATAAGGGGTTAGAGAGTAAGCAAGTAAGGGGAGGGTACCTGTGTAATGGAAGATGGTTAGGAAAGCCCTCTAAGATTAGGTAATAATGGAATAGAACCTAGATGAGTAGAAGAGGCAGGCCATGCAGATATATAGGAAACGATAATTTCCTGAAGAGTGATCAGAAAGTGCAAGTGTCTTGAGGCAGAGAATGCTAATGAATTTATTATAAGATGGAGCAAGAAGACCAGTGAATCTGGATTTCTGTGAGGGAAGAATGCTAAATCTAGTTTCTTAGAACCAATGGTTCTAGTATGTTTCTCCTGACAGGGAGCCCAACTTCCACTCCTTTCGGGAGAAAGGGTATGAAGGAACATAATTTTTGAGTCCTTTAATGTCTGAATGCCTTCATTCTGCTCTCATGCTGCTTAAAAATTTAAATGGACATAGAATTCTAGCTTGAAAATAATTTCCTTCAAAATTATAATGAAACCATGTTATTGTTTTCTAACATTCAGGAAGACTCGAAAATATGGTATCAGTCCGATTCTTTTTCCTTTATTTGTGTCCCTTTTTCCTATTTTTTCCATAAAAAATGTATTTTTTAATAATTTTGGAGATATATTTTAAAATCTTCTTAAACGTCTTTCTTTTCTATACTTTAATTTATATACAATAAACAAATTATATGTGTATGTATAATAAACATACCTCTGTAAAACTGATGTATAATAAACAATAAACAGAAAGATGAATAAACAACTGTCTACTGAATGAGCTTTGGCAGCTGCATGCAATTGTGTATCCACTGCCCAAAACAAGATGTAAATTGTTTCAACCATCTCAAAATGTTCTTTTGCCCTCTTTGGTCAATTCCACCATGGTAATATCTACCATTGCCCTGTCCAGGGGCAATGACTGATCTGATTTCCATGACTATACATTCTTTTTATCTATTCTTAGATTTCATATAATTGAAAACATACAATGTTAAGCTTTGTTTTTGTCTTCTTTAACATAGTATTTTGAGAACCATGTTGTTACATGTATCAGTAACTCACTCCTTTTCATATTGTATAGTATTGTACTGTAAATATGTCATAATTTTTCCTCATTATGTTTCATGCTATGGTTTTCAGTGTTTGGCCATTATGAATAAAGCTGCTATGAACAGCCCTGTCAAGTGTTTTGTGAATATATATTTTTATCTTTCTTTTAAATTTCATTTAAATTCCTAAGAGTGCAAAGACATCATATAGGCTAGATGTATAATTAACTTTTTAAATAAGTATCAAATTGTTTCCCAACAATGTGTAACATTTTACACTCCCACCAGCAATGTCTGAGCGTTCCAGTTGCTCCAAATCCTTTAAAATACATATCATCAACAGTCTTTTTAAAATTTTACCCATTTCACTGACTTCGAGATGGGAGAAAGGATTTTCAAAAGCTGTCCTGTAATCCACATGTTTACTTTACTAGATGGATGCCCCCAAGGGAAAGAAAAGAATACAGAATATTTGGTCTAATATCTTTGTGTAACTGGGTTTCTGGATAAATAGACTAATGATTATTTTCTTGGTGAAGAGACCTTATGTCTTGAGTGTCCTTATCATGATGTTCCCGGTAAGAGGATTACTCACAGCAAAGCTTGTTAGCATGCACACACGCGAACACACACACACACAATCAGTTTGAGTCATTGCTTCCTAGAGAACATATAAGGTAAGCAATTCTCTGGACTATAACATGGAAACCATTCATAACTTAGAGAATCTCTGCTCTGTGAGGTATACCACAAAACCTCATTTGGAGACATAATCTATAATTCTTAGCCTATGGGTGTGGTGTTTATTCCTTGTGTGTTCCTGTTTATTTTGATTACCTATCTCATCCATGCTGAAGATTTTCTTCATGTGTCTAGTAGCCTCTGGCTTTCTTTTTATAATCAAGAGAAAAGAAAGGGACTATGTTGTTGGTGAAGAATGTCTGTGACTACGGTGGAACCTCTGAGCTCTGTCGCCTTCATTTTTACTCGACTATAAAGGCAGACATATATCTTATTTGTGGACTTTACTTATTATCAAAATGTAGATCTTTTCCCTGGGGACTCTTCAATTTCTCTAATAAAAAGTCTGAATTCCTCTCTGGGATGTTGAAGTGGTTGTTGGATTTCTGCAAGGAGTAGAAACTGGGACTATGTATTTGACTTTTTGATATTCAGACTTGGAAATAATTCTTGACTTCTGAGATCCTCACATAAACCCTGCTTTTTTATGTGCCTTATGTTTATAAGACTTAAGCCTGTTAGATTATCTACAGAAAATTTTTATATTTTTTCCTGAGAGGGAAACCTCTTCAGGAATAGCACTAGAGAATGTGACAATAATCCAGGAGATCAAACCTTCAAGTAAAGGTTAGCAGACTGTCCAAATAAGTAAAAATACTGGGTGTAATGGCTTGAACATGAATTCAAACCTGGGGTGTTCTAAGTAAGAGGAAAAGAGAATGTCTAGAAGTATCGGTAAAGAGAAAAAAAGAATTTTAGCACACTATAGAGGATGTAGTACCTTCACTGGAGAAGTATTTTTCATGAGAAGGGGAAATTTTTTTTAATTAAATGCAAATGTTATATAGTAGGTACTTGTTTCAGTAAGGGATGTGTTTAGCTGCAAGGATCAGGAAAAGGACCTATAGAGGCTGAAATGTATAAGGGTTTATTTTTCTCTCTTAACAGTCTTGAAGTAAGCATTTGCTGATTTAATTTGACTTACCCAGTGGTGTCACCAGGAACTAAAACTCATTCTGTTTCTGCTTCTCTATCCTAGCAGCTAGGTTTTTACGGTTGTACTTTGTCTGTGTGGATGCAAGACTGTTGCTACAGTACCAGACACCTCATTTTCATTTAGGTAGGAAAAAGAATGAAAGTATCTCATGAACATATTTTCTTCTGGCACTTGTCTATTTTTTAAGCAAAGCTTTCTTAAGAAACCTCCCTAATGACCCCGAAAACATCATACTGGACACCCCTAGTTTCACTTGATAAGTGAATATTTTGCTTTTCTACCCTCTATATTAAAAATAGGTAAGAAAGAAGCAGATTAATCATGATTTTTGGATTTATCAAGCAAAAGTATGAGCCAACTCCCTAAAAACTTCTTAATATTTTCTAAGACTTACAGGAGTACTGAGAAAAAAGCTAATGTTTCCTTAAATAAGGCAGCGTGAGTAAGCTTATGAAATGTAAAAGTAAGCTAGGATTCAAGAAGAAAGAAAACCTGCAGTCTGAGGGAAATTCTCTATTTCAAAGGTACTGTCTTAGAAATAATATTCAATGAGGTGTCAAAATATTTTCACCGAAATTTAGACATTAAATTGCCTACTTTGTAGTCATTACATTATTGCATTACAAAGTAAATCAGAAAAATATTTAAACCACAAAGCCTCTATCATTTGAATTTTAGATATGAATGTCCTTTTGGAAAATAAATATTTACATATTTAGGGACTATGTCTCTGGCTTATATATCCCCTCCTCACTCAAACTCAAATAATTTATTTATTTGACAAGGCTGCAGCTTTCCACACTAGTCCAAAGCACTAGAATCTGAATAATCAGTTTAAGTTCATTTTTGTTCTCACAATCACAAGTTTCCTTCTATACAAAATCTAACAGCATCAGAGATTATTTTCACATTCGTGATAAGGTTTCAAAAAAGTCAAATGTTATTGATTCTCTTCCAAGTTCACAAATCAATAATACCAAATAAGATGAAGGAATATGGTTTTAGAAACATAACTTTAAGCATGTAAAAATTAAAATATTTTCCTAAACATTCAATTAATTATAAAAATATAAGAAGAGCAAGTGAGTTTCAATCAAAATAAGTGAAATAAACACTTGTCATTTGTCTGAGTAAAATGAGTGATACAGTTAAGAAATGTCTATCTTACCAACTGCATCTTCTCTTTTTACTATTAGTTTTTCCTCTTTCTTTTATGAATTTTGTTATCCTATGTCCAATAAAAAATAGCACAGTAATTTTCCGATTTTATGAAACAGTAAGTAAAATTACACTATATACTGTGATTATATGTGTTGTTTGCAGGCAGTACAGTAACTAGACAACATTATGATTTGCTTTACTTCAATTGAAAAATTAGTAACCTGCCAAGTCACTGAATTTTTTCCCTTCCATCCAATTTTTTTGCTCTTAAGTCACTTTTATTTCTGTTTCTCTCCTGTGAAATTAAGATAATGGAAAAACTGATGACTCTCCCTGGAAAATTATAACCAGTAAGCTTGACCTGGAGTAGACATCTAATCTTTCTTTCTGATGAAAGAAACTTTCTTAAGTTTCTGATAAAAAACATAATATGAAGAACATTACAACTATACCAACTTCTGATTGTTTATTAGTATTCTTCCCAAAGAATACATATCTTTGCTTAAAGATTTGTTTTTCCTCTTAAAGAATGAGGAAAGAAAATAAATTCCTGTTTAATTTTGAAACTTTTCTTAGTTTCAGATGAGACTGTAAAAGATGAATGACCAACAAGTACTGGGGAGGTTTGCCACATGTTGAGTTTTATTCTTAACTCTTTGCAGGTGTTGTCATTTTAATCCTTGCAAAACTACATGGCATAGATAATATTATCATCACTTGAAGAAGCATAACTTTGAAGAAAGGTAAAGTAACTCTTTTTAGGCCAAAATGCTAATATATGTTATGGTCTTACTCCAGAAATCATAATTTTATAAACATTATCTTACTCTTCCAGGATTTTTCTATAGGCAATGGTCTCACAATGAAATGGAGAAATAAAAGAAGATAAGCTGAATAAGATAAGACTGGGTGGCTGCATGTTTAAGCAACATCCTCCAACCTAACATCTGCAAGTAGTAAAACTGATGATTTCTTCCCTATATCTACATATTAATTGGTCCCAAAAACAAATGAAGAAAGGGTATTTTTATTGTGCCCTTTTAAACCTATCAAATTATAAATTTTAACTATGATTTTAAACATAAGACCACTTTACTATATTATGAGTGAATACTGTATGAATTAATGATTACTAGCGTATTCTTTTGTTAAATTATAAATTTTATGTGAGAGATGAGCAATTCTATCTTGCTTATGATTGTATTTCTAGACTAGGGTCTTAACTTCCATACAATTAACATTTTGAATAGGATAATTCTTTGTTGCAGGGCACTGTCTTGTGCATTGTGCATTGTACCAATAGGATGTTTAGAAGCATCCCTGTCCTCAGTCCACTAGATGCCAGTAGCAAATCCCAATTGTGACAATCAAAAATTTCTCCAGACATTGACAAATGTCCCCTGAGGGACAAAACTGTCTCCACTGAGATCTCCAGTATAGCATAATTGACATGCGTTGAATACTTACACAATTTAATTTTTAACTTTCAATGTTTATGCATACATAAGAGAAGACATAAATAGCATTCATTGACCTAGTGATAAAATATATGGGGCCATCATTCAGAATTTGTCTATTGTACAATGAATAATGCTTTAAGAGTCACAATAGGAAAACTTCATTTGAGATTTCTGCTAACACTATTAGTAAACCAAGTGACACTGTCAGATGATACTATTTAGAACAAACAAAATACAACTTTTGGGCTTCCCTGGTGGCACAGTGGTTGAGAGTCCGCCTGCCAATGCAGGGGACACGGGTTCGTGCCCCGGTCCGGGAAGATCCCACATGCCGCGGAGCGGCTGGGCCCGTGAGCCATGGTCGCTGGGCCTGCACGTCCGGAGCCTGTGCTCCGCAACAGGAGAGGCCACAACAGTGAGAGGCCCACGTACTGCCAAAAAAAAAAAAAAAGTACAACGTTTATATGAATGTTTTGAAAGTTTTAGGCAAGGGAAAGTGTAAAGAAAATTCACCTATAAATTACTGTAGACAAATGAAGGTGACTAAAGCACCTGGGTTGATTGCATGCATTAATTAACCTCCACTACTTTTATAAAACCTAATTTAATTATACAAAGGTTACAATTCTTTTTAATTTATTAGCTTTGTCAGCAAAGCTAACAGATGTACAATTTGATGCTGTTAAAAAATAATATGGGGCCTCCCTGGTGGCGCAAGTGGTTGAGAGTCCGCCTGCCGATGCAGGGGATGCGGGTTCGTGCCCCGGTCTGGGAGGATCCCATGTGCCGCGGAGCGGCTGGGCCCGTGGGCCGTGGCCGCTGAGCCTGCGCGTCCGGAGCCTGCGCGTCCGGAGCCTGTGCTCCGCAACGGGGGAGGCCACAACAGTGAGAGGCCCGCATACCGCAAAAAAAAAAAAAAAATAATAATAATAATAATAATATGAAAAGTAGAGACACATTTCTCTTCAAATTACAGTGAGACCACAAAATCAAACAGTTAACGAGTTTATCCAACTCGTTAACTGTTTGGTTTTGTGATGTGATACATATATACAATGGAATATAACTCAGCCATAAAAAAGAATGAAATACTGTAATGTCATTTGCAGCAACGTGGATGGACTTAGAGATTATCATACTTAGTGAAGTCAGAGAGAGAAAGACAAATATCATATGGTATCACTCATATGTGGAATCTAATTTAAAAAAATGATACAAATGAAGTTATTCACAAAAAAGAAACAGACTTACAGATGTCAAAAACTTATGGTTACCAAAGGGGAAACGTGTTGGGGGAAGGATAAATCAGGAGCTTGGGATGAACATACATACACTACTAAATATAAGACAACCAACAAGGACCTATTGTATAGCATCAGAAACTCTACTCAATATTCTGTGATAACCTATATAAGAAACTAAAAAAGAATGAATATATGTATATGTATAACTGAATCACTTTGCTGTACACCTGAAACTAACTCAACATTGTAAATCAACTATACTCCAATAAAATAAAATTTTAAAAAGTTAATGAGTTTTCACTACAGCAATTTTCATACTTTTGCAATGGACTGTTGAACACAAAGACTGTTAATTAAATTATTTCTACAAAAAAATATAAATTACTGAATTCTGACAGCCTGAAGTAGTGAAAAAACTTACTAGGTAATGGGATATACTGCTAGGAGAAAAAAGTAACATACTAAATGGAAAAGTACTTACATTTATTTAAAAAAAACTCTCTAGAAAAACAAATTAGCTTTGAAAGTACTCGAGCTACAACACAGCTTTTGGAGAAAAGAAATAAAATATGCTCAATTATTTCAATTGGCTGGCGAGTTTGTACTTCCGATTTCACTGGGTATGTTACACCTAAACTCAGTTACTCAAATGAGAAGACGTTACTCAAACTTTGACTCACAGCTCTGAAAATATTGAATGTTATAGCAAGAATATCAGTGAATCTGAAAATTACTGACATGTATGTGTGCATACTGACAAATATGTACATTACAATGAATATTTAAATTTATTTCATACAAAATATAGCTTTTGTTGATATGAATTATTTGCAAAAATGCTTAACTCCTTACTCTACTTTTATAAACCCTGTAAAGTATCTTAAATTCAATATAGGTCTAAAACATTTACTTAGTCTCATTTCCAGGGTCTTGCCTAGGTTCCAAAGAAAACAAAGATAAAGTAACATCTTTGCCTCTAGCAGATGAAAAATTAGAGAAACTCAGTAGCTATAAATTTTAAAAAGCTCAATTACAGAGCTTAACAGATTTTAAATGTAAAAGCCAATTCACATTGCAAACATGCATATACTGGAGATTCAAAAAAAGAGATGGCATGTTTGGTATCAGTGAAAGTCCCTAAAAAAAACATTTCAAATGGGATAAAAAATAGTAAGTTCTAGAATGTTAAGAACAACACTACATTAAAGGGGAGATGTAATACATTGATCTAAAATGTCAGAATTAGAATTATCATTTTCCTACAGACTAATTTTAGCTAGTTTTGACAAATTCTTTATAGATCACTCCTGTATTTCTCTCTCATTATACAACCCATCCTTCATAAGATATTGTTTGCTCTAGCTTCCATTTAGACTCCTTCCTTATCACCTCTACTGGTACTTTGCTACTTGTCCAATCCACCATCATTGCTAACTTGGTGTAGTGGCCAGGAAGATATGCCACTCCAAATTCCCACTGCAGGAAGCTGACTGAAATGGCTCCATTTGCTGCACTCTGAAATCCAAACCTGCATTTGTGCTGAAGCTATGCTGTTCAGGGGCTGCTTCAATCAATGAATGAACATGGCTGGGATCTAATGCAGAAACATTCCTGAGAGATGTGGGGGTCATATGAGAGGTGACACTGATTCTAGAGTTCCCTGTCAGTCTTGCCAAGACTTTTTTTTTTTTTTTTTTTTTTTTTTTTTTTTGCGGTATGCGGGCCTCTCACTGTTGTGGCCTCCCCCGTTGCGGAGCACAGGCTCCGGACGCGCAGGCTCTGGACGCGCAGGCTCAGCGGCCATGGCTCACGGGCCCAGCCGCTCCGCGGCTTATGGGATCCTCCCAGACCGGGGCACGAACCCGTATCCCCTGCATCGGCAGGCGGACTCTCAACCACTTGCGCCACCAGGGAGGCCCCTTGCCAAGACTTTTACGAGCACAATGCAATCCAAGAACAACATTTCTTTCTGCCTTGTTTCCCTTCCTTTTTTCTTTTCTTCCTTCCTTTCTTCCTCCCCTCATCTTTCTCAGGGGTCAGATCTTCACCCAGCCTCCTCTAGCTCGTCCCATTTTCCCTCACAGGTGTTCCCCTCAATAAATCTGTTCTACATGGAATCCTATCTTGGCATCTACCTCTCCAAAGACCTTGAATAAGACACCAGGATTATTTAAATAACATCCTAAGTGACCTCACTCTTTATACTCTTATTCCCCCAACAGAGTATTCTTAACAGTCAAAATGATCTTTAAAAGTTTACTCAGAATATTACTTCTATATTGTATCCTTCCATTGCTCTCTGCTTACTCTGAATAAATGCCAAAGTCCATAAAACTACTTACAAGATCAGGTCCCTTGTCCTTGATATTCCATCATCTGGGATTCTCCTCATCAAATAAGCACATGACTCACTACTTCACCTACTTCAAACTTTAACTTAAATTTGGGCATATAAATGAAGCTTTCCCTGAGCACCCTTTTCAAAGTAGCCAACTTCCCCAGTCTTCAGATATTTTTTAGCTCCCTTTCCAGCTGTCCACTGAATGACTGCAGCTTTCTCTCGTTGCCTGGCAACATACAGCCTCCCCTGCCACTAATTCTTTACTCCTAGTCTCAACCTCCATGAAAGTTTTCACCACAGGTATCCAACTCCTTTGGGCATCTGATTTCAGGTGAAGAGTGTCTGAACTCCCTGGCAAAGCCACTGATGATTATAAAATGCCTAAATATATATTTGGCTTCTACCTGTCTCCTAGACTTCCTATTAAATGCAGAACAACAAAGTACCACAGCTACCCTCCTGGAACACAATGCAATGTGCATAACGCCAAATTTGACTGATGAAAACCTTTCTGTGGCACAACAAAAGTCTTCAGGAAACTATTTGTCATTTCACAGCTAACCTTTTGCTTGTAAGTGTGAAATGTGTGATTATCCAAGCCCTTTGTTAGACAACCTTCAACATACTGTATATTTTAGTCATATTGTATAATATCTGTCTCCCTAATTGAGGATGTAAGCTCCAAGCAGGCTGAGATCATTTTGCTCTTTTTTTTTTCATTTTATATTCCCATTTTTTATAATACAGTAGTTACTGAAAAAAAATTTTTGAATGAATGAATGTAAACATGCAACAACTGCATAAGTGTGAAAGTTGTGGGCAAAATCACTGACCAAATATTTATGAATTTTAATAAATAAATATATATACACATATATATAGCCTACATATGTGTATATTTATACAACTATATATATAGCCATGTATACACACATATAAACACATATACATTTATGCATATGTGTATATATACATGGTCATTATAAATAAATAAAAAGAAAAGTTATGCAAAAAACTCCACAAACACACAAAAAAATAATATACTACCTGCATGGAGTTCAAATAATTTGATAAAAATATTAATTTTCCAAAAAATAAATGGGGTAGAAAATAGATTGGCAATATTTTTTTAAAAGCAAATATAACAGGAAACGGAAGTGTTTATATCTATTCAAGTTACTGGTTTCATTTTCTTCAGATAAATACCAAGAAGTGAGATTGCTGGATCATATATAGTTCTATTTTTAATTATATTTAGGAACCTCCATACTGGTTTCCACAGTAGTTGCACCAATTTACATTCCCACCAACAGTGCACAAGGGTTTCTTTTTCTCAGCATTCTCACCAACACTTGTTATTTCGTATCTGTTCTGATAATAGCCATTCTAATTGGTGTGAGGTGATATCTCATTGTGGTCCTGATTTGCATTTCTCTGAGGATTAGTGATGTTAAGCACCTTTTCATGTTCCTGTTGGCCCTCTGTATTTCTTCTTTGGAAAATGTCTATTCAGATCCTCTGCCCACTTTTTAATTGGTTTGTTTGCTTTTTTGCTATTAAGTTATTTGAGTTCTTTATATATTTTGAATATTAACTGCTTACCAGATACATGTTTTGCAATTATACTCTCCCATTCAGTACATTGCCTTTTCATTTTAATGGTTTCCTACACTGTGCAGAAGCATTTTTGTTTGATGTAGTCATACTTGTTAATTTTTGCTTTTGCTGGCTTTTCTTTTGGTGTCAAACCCAAAAAATCATCACCAAGACTAACATCAAGTACCTTACCACCTATGTTTTCTCCTGGGAGTTTTATAGTTTCAGGTCTTATATTCAAGTCTTTAATCCATTTTGAGTTAATATTTGTATATTGTGTAAGACTGATCTAGATTCATTCTTTTGCATGTGGATATCCAGTTTTCCCAACACCATTTATTGAAGAGACTATAACTTGGCAATTATATCTCAATAAAGCTGGAAAAATATTTTAAAATAGAAAAAAAAAGTGGAACTAGAGACTAGCAAAATAAAATAAAATAATGGTATGAAAGTAATGATTCTCAACAATAATGCTATGTAAAATAACAAAATTACTGTTGTACCTGTTTTAATATTGACATTAATATCTTAAAGAAAAAAGTACATACTATTAAAATAATAATACAATACCAAAAATCTTGTATTAAATCTAGACTATATATATAAATATCAGCAAGTTTACTTAAGCAAGGACTAGACCAAATAAAAAGAATACAATCATTCTTTTTAATAACAGGCCCCAAAATACTGTGTTCCCTTTAATGCTGACAGATAAACAGAGATTAAAATATTTTTTCAATATTAAAAGTGTGAAAACATTAGTAAGCCTTTCCGGATGCTAAGAAAACAACAAAACACAGGTCATAAAGTACATATAAGAAGATAAATCTATTATAAAAATGAAAATACTTAGACTTGATAAAACTATTATAAATTTGATTTCTATTTTATAATTTTTATAAAAGGTAAACCTAGTCACACAAAATAATTCTATTTTTTTTATTGTGAACTCCAGTAAATAAGAAACTGATATGAGCATTTATGTGTATATAAACACAATATAGATAGATATGTAGATAGACAGAAATACAGAAAAGCAAAACAATTAAAAGAAGATTAACATTGATAAAGCAAGCTATTAACAGCAAAGCTCTGTCTGTTATAAATATCAAGGCACTAAAATATTATGTGAACATTTATAAAATATGATTATTATTTAGATTTATTAAATATTATAATCTTTTTGACTAAATTGAAAGCTAGACAAGAACAGCAGGTTGCCTACACAATGTTTTCAGTCATTAATCAAAGAAAGAAAAATTAATATGTGTGTGTGTGTATATATACATATATATATACTTACATATAAATAATAAATTATTGCATTTGTTCCAAATGAACTCATGAAAAGTCATGAATAAATCATTCACATGAGTCTAAGAAAAAAATCCATGATAAAGCAAAAGTTTTCAATAAAGTTAAAGTAGAAATAAACAAATCTGAAAACAAAAAAAAATAGAATAGATTAATAATCCCAAGATAATTTCTTGAACTGACCAACAGAAGAGAGAATTTTCAAAGTATTTCTCAAAAAAAAAAAGGAAAAAAGAAAAAGGACAACACTATACACACTACACGTGTAGGATTTAATCACAGATATTCATAATTAGTATCAAACTATACTTACTGGATTTCAAATTTTCCTAATATTGGGTAATTTTCTAGAAATATAGATATTGTTAAAATTCATAAAGAATAGTTATAAAATATAAAGATAGCTATAAATTAATGAAAACACTGGCCAAATTTATTCCTCAAAAGATGCTGTGTGGGCTTGACAGATTTAAAAGCAAGACTTAGCATATTTCAAGAAGTAGTAACTTCATCTGATGGGTTCAGTTCCAGAGAACTGAATCTATATCAGCTATCTGCAGTGGAATAAAAAAATCATAATGTATTACAGAATTGTTGAGTTGATTTATAGAATTATAGAATTGTTGCCAAAACTAAAGAATTAGAAGCTTGCTTAGCTTTTAGAAACAACTCCAAGATCCACACTGCAAACCCTAGAATTTGCCATCCTGGCATAATCAGGGAAGTATTCAATCAAAAATCTACCTCTGCAGTATTGGTTCTAGGATTATGCCTCTTCTTCCTAGATCTGCACCATGAAATGGGTCCTCTGCATTTTTTTCACAGCCCTTATGAAGCTAGAGGTTTGATAAAAGCAAGTCTGATACAGGTCAATAGTAAAACCTAATGGCTCTTTGACTGTGCTTGCTAGCACAAAGGTCAGCATCAACAGATGAATGTTCTCATAATGCTCTATTCCTACCTTCCAAATAACCTGCATATTCATTTTGTTGCAACGTACAACAGATCTGAAAATCTAAACCCGAAACTACTTGGGATATGTATTCTTCCACACAAGAAAAAGCTTCTACGACACCAAAAAGAGAAAGCTGATGTGTAATGAGCTAGTGGAATGATTCTAAACATTTTGATCCACAGAACGTAAAATCTTTTTTGAGGATTTCCAATGACTTGTTTAGGTGGGTTATATCTATAGATAGTTGTAATATAAGAAATTAAAACTGATTTTTGAAAATATTTATTTTAAAATACAATAAATAATTCATCAAATGTTAATGATGTTTTTTTTTTTTTTTCTTTTTGCGGTATGCGGGCCTCTCACTGTTGTGGCCTCTCCCGTTGCGGAGCACAGGCTCCGGATGCGCAGGCCCAGCGGCCATGGCTCACGGGCCCAGCCGCTCCGCGGCATATGGGATCCTCCCAGACCGGGGCACGAACCCGTATCCCCTGCATCGGCAGGTGGACTCTTAACCACTGCGCCACCAGGGAGGCCCAATGATGTATTTTTTAATGAAAAATGGCTATATATTCTAAAAGAAAAAGAAATATAGAGAGAATTGGGGCATGATTTTATACTTTTTCCAAATTTCTTTAATATCTGGATGAATAGAAGCTGGACTTTCATATTTGCTTCTGCATTCAATCTATTATTTTATTTTGCTATGACTTAATATGCAAAGAAAATCTGACCTCACTCAAATATGTCAATGTGAAGGGAGGGCTTTGTGTACCTCTGAAAGTTTCTCAGAAATACTAGGAATCCTCAGGCCGTACTTTGAAAATTCTGAAAGAGGCCTATTCTCAGAACATCCCAAAAAACTATTTAAATTTTAGCACATTTAAATTAAAGACAAAAATCATCTCAGCCCATTTTTATAGAAGGAAAAAACAACAACAACAAAAAGCTCTCCGATGTAAATGCCTAAGAAAAAATACCACATTAATTAAAGATCGATCTCAGCAAGGAACTTAGATGCCAAAGTCCCAAATAAATTTTAATAATTTGACATGGCAGATACTCAAATAATTATATATAATTAAACATTTAGGTTTTAATCCAAAGCCATAAAATAAATTCAGCAATAGGTAATCTATTAACAAAATCCAATGCAGGTACAGTTAAAAAATGTAAACAAAAAGAAATCACTAAAATTGATATTAAAATTCATTTAATAAAATTTAAAATACTATAACAATAAGTACAAATTCTGATAATTTACCATCAATGTTTTTTATTTACTAGTGAAACATTATAGGCATTTTTATTAAGGTCAGAACAGCATCAAAACTATTTCAGTTTTGATATAATAAGCAATAAGTATACATAAAACATCTAAAAAGATATGCCAACACGTAAACAGTGTTACTCTCTGGTATGAGGTAATTACAAATAATCCTTTTTTGTTTATCCATTTATCTAAAATTAATGTGTCTTATTTGCGTAGTAAAACATTTTTAAAGAAATCTGAGTAAAGGCTGCTTACACAAAAGACTTAACAAAACCAAGACAACACAGAAAGCTTAGAAATAATTGATGGGCATAAAACAGGGAGATGCTAAAAAAGAGAAAGAAGATGGCAAAATTATTTCCGAAGTATATTTAAGAAAATAATTACATAGAGCAGAAAGATCCATTTCATATTATTAAATCTCATGAACAACCATATTGAGATACATCAGGCATAAATTTTTGTGTGACACTAGCACAGAATCAAAATACATATATAGCGAAAATAATTTTAAAATATGAATAAAATTAACAAAAACACAAAGGCTGGAGAATTATAAGACTGAAATAAGGAAACCCTGAGACTAATGGCCATTGCCATTGTACCTCCTCTATTAGGCCTCTTTGACCATCCTAGAATTGGCTTAACATAATGGACAAAAACACAGAAGTAATAAGAAACTTTACCACACTGCTATCCATTCATTAAAGAAAAGCAGTTCATGTAAAACATAGAAATTTTAAATCGTATTCAAAATACTGATTTTATATATACATATGTAGATACATATTTTATATATACTAGCATATACATAAAATAATATATAATGGTATAAGTATATATGATATAAATAAAAATAAAAACACTGATGCATGCCTATTTTTTCTAAAATAATGAAAATAAAATACCATATTCTATGTCTTTAAGATGAAGCCAAGTATTAGCATATTCTTAGAAACCTGCATAATTTAAGAAGAAAAATGTATACAGAGTACAAAACTCAGTTCGTAACTCAACTTAATTTTGACTTTGAGCCTTCTCTCTAACAATATAGTCAAAACTTTATCTTCCCAATACAATCACCTAGCACACACATCACAATATGGTGTGTTTCTCAGTTAAAATATAAACACATTTAATCTCCAGAGCCACAGATCATACAAATAATAAATCATATGCTACAGTTTTACACAATTATGAATTTCAAAATGTCCTGGAATATATCTCTGGTGAATGACGAAGTTCTACTATGCAACCAAACCCTAACTGTGATCACCTTGCTAGTTATATTTAAAATTATACTATATCTCCCTTATATTCCTCTATGAATTATTTTTGCTATAATATTTGTACTTGTTTTATATTTTTCTTTAAATTTAGATGACTGAATAGAACTATACTATTTAATTCTCCATGATTAAATGAGTCACTTCATTAATATTAGACAGTTTGATGATCATGCCCTTTTTATTCCAAGTTTAGATTTTACACATAGATTAAAAACTGATATATTTAAAGAGATGGCAATGTTCACACAATGTTTATTAGGGATCAGAAATTTAAATGTTTATTTAATATAGAATGCTATTTATTTATTGGAAAGAATGAGATGGTTCCTTATGTATAGATATGGGAGAAAAGAAATAATAGAGTTTAATTAAAAAGTCAAGTTTTAAAGTAATGCATATAAGATGAACTTACCTCTATGTAATATATAGAAGGAAAACTTATGTGCTTATATTTATACTAAAGGAAGTGATATAAGGATACACACCACATTATTAATATTGGTGTGCTATTTGCACATCGGTTACCTTGAACACTGATTGCTAACACGACTCATAGGACTCAAGTGGTTTATCCTCACAGAAGAGCTTTATTAAACAAAGTATAATACAGTAACAGGCAACAGCAAAAACATTTTTACCAAAAGGGGTTTGGAGATGTCAAAGGGATATCTATCTTTGTCCTTTCTCTCATGGATCACATAGGATGCATTTTGCCTCCAGATCTTACTTACCATTGATGCATGTTTGAAGCATCAAGTTACCGTGAGACCCAAAGTCACCTCAAGGTGGGGGATTTCTTATATTAAGCTTGTCAATTAAGCACTTTCCAGTTATCTGACATGCCTTAAATGTCAAACCTCACTAGGATTCTCTAAAACCCAGTGTAAATATAAAATCTAGAATTGTATACCCTATTTCCCAAACAACTTACTGACCAAAGTTAAAAATAGAGAATCATTCCTCTTTGAGTATATATTCCACAGAGTTAATCAACAGTCACCATCATACTCCAGGAAGGCCAGGAGCTAAGTACCTGGTCAATCTATACCAGGTGGGATTAGTCCATGCTATAAAGCCTGTACTCATAATCCTTGATCAAGGTCTTTTTATAATGAAGAGTTTTTCATCTGGATAAGTACAGTTTTACATCTTTTACAATAGCAATACGGTATAAAAATCAATAACACACAGGAACTGCCCTAGTGGCGCAGTGGTTAAGAATCCGCCTGCCAATGCAGGGGACACAGATTCGATCCCTGGTCCAGGAAGATCCCACATGCCGCGGAACAATTAAACCCGTGTACCACAACTACTGAGCCTGTGCTGTAGAGCCTGTGAGCCACAATTACTGAGCATGCACACCACAACTACTGAAGCCCGCGCACCTAGAGCCCATGGTCCGCAACAAGAGAAGCCACCGCAATGAGAAGCTCGTGCACAGCAACAAAGATTAGCCCCCGCTTGCCACAGCTAGAGAGAAGCCCGCGCACAGCAACAAAGACCCAATGCAGCCATAAATAAATAAATAAATAAATTTATAAAAGAAAATCAGTAACATACAAATGATCAAACTGAGCATTTGTAATAGCCAGTGAGTTATGTGTATTGATCCAAAAAGACAACTAATCCATGCTCTAATTCCTGACTAAATTTTCTCAAGTTTTTGCACCATATTAACAATTAAACTTTTTCTCTATTCTAATCTGGACTTTATAATAAGCTTGAGCTCACAGATTTAAAACCATATTAAATTTTTATTTCTTTTAAAAAAGAATGACCGTGAAAATTAAGGAAATGTCTTTATGATTTCAAACTGAGTGGTAAGAGCAGAACATTACTTTTACATACATCACGAATATGATTTTAATAAGAGACTATAGTATACTTTCGCTTCCACTTATGATGTAGAAGGCTTCAAAGAAGGTCACTTTAATCTTAAAATGACTAAAAGCTACATAAGCTACATAATCATAACTTTTCTTTAGCCATTACTAAGCAGTGGTCAGAAGACAACCATGTGACTAGGTATCTAAAGAGAGACAAGCCCCTTTAATGAGAAAATGGACACACTCACATCTCAGTTGTAACACAGATTAGGAGGAAGAGACACCAGCATCCATACAAGCAGATAAGAAGAAATCAGCTAAAACCATAATGAAATGAATTTAAAGATTAAGGATGGACTCGTAGGTCAGTCTGGAATATTTGGGGACTCCACACACAAGCAGATTTTGTGCCCTCTCATAAAGATCTTTTCTTTGGGACTCAACCAGATATTCTCGAGAAATATGGAGTGCAGAGCAAGATGTCAGAAAGAGCATGCTGGCTGGTTCAGGTGACAGAAGGTGATTAACTACTTGTGGGGAGCAGAGACAAGAACTACATACTTCCTGAAACCCTTCTTTCAAAAGAAAAGGCCTTAAAATGCTGGGGGAGTGACACATATTCTCTCAAAGGAGTTAATCATCTATGTGAGGACAAGTACATCCCCACCACTTTCTCTGGATCCTTGTCTCCCAGAAGGCAAAAGTCTTCAGCTAGTGGAAAAGGGGAAGCAAAACCTACAAATTCCTCTCCTCTCCTCTCAGGGTAGTTTGGAGAAGGGTATAATATGTAACTCTCTACTCCTTGGTGAGGAAAAGGAAATCATCTTAATCATAAAGTACAGTGATGGTTAGTTTATGTATGAACTTGGTTAGGCTATCTATCCAGTTATTCAGACAAACACTAATCCAGTTGTTTAGATGTTGCTGTGAAGGTATTTTGTGGATTTGATTGGCATCTACAATCACATGTGACTTTAAGTACAGGAGATTATCTTCAATAATCTGAGTTTATTCAGATTCAGCCTATCAGATGAAAAGCTTCAAGAGCAAAACTGAGGTTTCCTGCAAAAGAAAAAATTCTGCCTGTAGACCACAGAGTCAGCTCCTGCCCAAGTTTCAGTCTACAGGCCTGCCTTCCAGCTTTTGACTTCCTCCTCAGTCCACACAATCACTTAACTCAAGAGCTCTCAATAACTGTCTTTACATATACAGATACTTCCTACTGCTTCTGTTTTTTTCCTGGTAAAACTCTAACATAGATTTTGGTACTGAGAGTGGTTGTAGAGGAACAGGAACTTGAGGATGAATTTTCTGAATTGGTTCTGTTTTTTCTGGAATTGGTTCTCTAATCTGATTAGATTTAAAGACATTAAAGGCTCTTATTTCCAGTGGTAAGAGGACACTGGTAGTTCATGGCATGATGTGACAATAGAGATACATACAATGTCATTAATTCCAATCAAATACTTATTAAAGGTAAGATTCTGTATGATGATGTTTTTGATATCTTAGAATATTTTAGTCAAACTAGGAAGTATAATAGCTGCTCCTAACTGCACTGGAAAATATGGAGAAAGAAAAGGATGAGTTTGGGGCTAGAAATCCATATCTCAAGCTCTACATAAATGACATCGAAGTATCTATACGTGCCCTGAAAAAAACCTGTAGCCACAGGGCTAAGATTTCTGAAAACCAAATCCAGGGTCTCATGCTGAAGGTGACTAAATTATAACACAAATTGAATTCCCAACCTCCCAAGGAATTCACTGATACTACTATGTTTTCCATCATCCTGAAACAGCTGGCTTGATAGAATTGTGGAATGATCTTTTGAAAACTCAAATATAGTGCTAGCTAGCTGAAAATATCTTGCATGGATGGGACAAGGTCCTCAAGAAGGCTATATATGCTCTATGGTCTATCTATGCTCTATCTATGTCCAATATATGGTGCTATTTCTCTCATTTCCAGGATTCTCTTGAGTCCAGGATTCATGGAGTAATCACTATTACCCTTACTGATCCACTAGAAAAATTTGTACTTCTCATCCTTGTGATCATATACTCTTCTGGTCTATGTGTCTTAGTCCCAAAGGGATGAATGTTTCCACTAAGAGATGTAACAATGAATTTCATTAAACTAAAATTTGACTGTCACCTGTACACCTGGAGCCTCTCATGTCTCTGAATCAACTGGCAAAGAAAAGAGTTATTGTGCTGAATGGGGTGACTGACCCTTATTACCAAGGAGAATTTAGAATGCTACTACACAACTGAGGTAAGGAAGAATATGTCTGGAACACAAGACGTCCCTTAGGGTATATTAGTACTGCCATGTCCTGTGATTGAAGTCAATGGAAAACTACAACTCAATTCCATCAGGATAGCTAATGGCCCAGGGCCTTCAGGAATGAAGTGTAGATGATCCCACCAGGCAAGGAACCATTACCAGTTGAGGAGCTTACTGAGGACAAAGGAAATATATAATGGGTAGTAAAAGAAGGTAGTTTAAAACCAGTTACCATCATATGACCAGCCGCAGAAATAAGGAATATAATTGTTATTAGTATTTCTTCCTTACTCTGTCATATATATTTTAATATGTATATTAAGCAAATACTTTTGTTTTCCTACCTCTCTTATTCCCTTATTACATGGCAAAATATATATTACTAATAGTTAAACTCACTGCATTTAAGTTTCACGGAGAAGAGTGAATATCATACAAAATCTCTGCATTCTCTTCCAGGGAAAGTGTCAGTACGTTTACAGTTGCACACACAGGATAGTTGTATTATAAGAAGTCAAAATATGACTTTGGGGCTTCCCTGGTGGCGCAGTGGTTGAGAGTCCGCCTGCCGATGCAGGGGACACGTGTTCGTGCCCCGGTCCGGGAAGATTCCCACATGCCGCGGAGCAGCTAGGCCCGTGAGCGATGGCCGCTGAGCCTGCGCGTCCGGAGCCTGCACGTCCGGAGCCTGTGCTCCGCAACGGGAGAGGCCACAACAGTGAGAGGCCCGTGTACCGCAAAAAAAAAAAAAAAAAAAGAAATATGACTTTGTTATCATTTTGAGATTAAGTTTGGTTTAAGGAGATGTGTATGGGTGCCAAGGTGAAAAAATAAATCTACTGGTTCATTTTCTGTAATAGAACCCTGAATGATATAGATACTATACAGAAACTAACAAGAACTGTCCTATCAATGGAGAAGAGACATAAAACTCCTACCCAAGACCACCAACACATACAAGAAAGAATTTGACTGCCATAAGGAAAAAGAACAAGAATACTGAGAAAGCCTCACCCCTGAGGTTCAGATGCACAGGACATCCCTGAGACTGAGGTTGGACCAAAACTAAAAAGAAGCCTTTTTCTCACAATACAAGCTTAGTATGGTATAACAAGTAACAGCGGTCTGCTGCTGGAGATGGGCAGAGTGTGGAGAGAGCTCCTCTGATGTGCAGATGTTGGGGGATGGCTGAAAGCTGAAAGTAAAGTGTTACCACTGAATAAAACTGTCAGGCTCACCTGGACCCAATCTGATCACAAGGCAATATCATTCCACTGCTAGAGGAATACAAAGCCTTGGACACTAAAACCAAAACCAACCAAACAAAAAACAAATCTAGGTCAACCTCTGATTAGATTGACTCAACTCTATCACATTAACTGCTTCAAAGATAAAGGGGTCTCTATTCTACTATACATGAAAAAATACATGTAATATTAAATTCTGTTAGCAAAACAAGACTCAGAGATGATACGGATGTTGGCAGTATTAGATAGGGACTTTAAAATAACACTGCTATTAGGGGATCTAATGGAAAAAGTGTATAACATCCACAAATCAAAGAGGAATCTCACCAGGTAGATAAAAATATGAAAATGAAATAGAATTGCTAGGAAATAAGATAATGCATTGTGTCAGAGATGAATACTTACTCCAGTGCAGTTACAAACTTTCCACAGCTAAGGAAATAATAAAATCTGAGAAAACATGAATAGAAATTACCCAAACTGAAATATAACAGAAACACAATGAGAAAAACAGAACAGAATTAATAAGACTTGCTGAGCAATATCAAATGGTGCTGCCTGTAGATACCTGAAGTCACAGAAGTGAGTGACAGTATAATCAGAAAACATATTTAAAGAGAAAATAGACAATAATTTTGCAAATATAATTAAAGATTTTTTTTAAAGTCCAAGAAACTCAGAGAACTGCCAAGACGGGTTAAAAATGCACCCATACATACATCTTAATTTATTATAGTCAAACTACTACAAACCATATATAGTAACAAATTCTTGAAAGTATTCAGAGAAAAAATGAAACAATATTCAGTGGAACAAAGATAGGATTTATGTCAAACTTCTTGTTATACACTATGCCAAAGATAATGAAGTTACATCTATGACAAAGTGCAAAGAAAAAAAAGAAAAACAAAAAACTTTCATCCTAAAATTCTATATCCAATGAAAATATCTTTCAAAAATAATGGCTAAATAAACGTTTTCACAGGAACCAGTGGTGTAGGAAACATAAAGACATTTCTTCAGGCAGAAATAACATGACAAAAGACAGAAACTTGAATGAACACAAAGAGCTGAATATTTCCATAAATGATAAATACAAACATTAATATAAAATATTTTGGCATTTTTCTTTTCTTTTAATTTCTCTAAAAGATGATGGGCTCTTAAATGAAAAAATATGGCAACAATGATATGTATGTTTGTGTGTATTGGGGGTAAGTTATAGCACATGTAAAAGTAAAGTAAAATTTGTGCCAATAATAGTACAGAAAGTGAGAGTGAAGAATTAAAATTATATTGTTTTAAGGTTTTAACTGTTTATTTTAAGTGGCATAATATTATATGAAGATAGACTGTGTGATACACTAAAATATATTATAAACATTATGGCAAATGGTAAAACTAAATAAAGAGGAATGACCAAAGATCTAATACTTAAGACAAAATGGAGTTAGTTTAAAAATAATGCAACTCAGGGCCTCCCTGGTGGCGCAGTGGTTGAGAGTCCGCCTGCCGATGCAGGGGATACGGGTTCGTGCCCCGGTCTGGGAGGATCCCATATGCCGCGGAGCGGCTGGGCCCGTGAGCCATGGCCGCTGGGCCTGCGCGTCCGGAGCCTGTGCTCCGCAACGGGAGAGGCCACAACAGTGAGAGGCCCACATACCGCAAAAAGAAAAAAAAAAAAAAAAAAAAAAAAAAAATAATGCAACTCAACGAAGGCAGCTATGAGGGAAAATGTAACCAAAAACAAATGAAGAATGACCACAATAATAAAAAGTAACTAGAAAAATGTTAGATTTCAATTTATCCACCGCAATAACTGTATTAAATTTGAATTAAATGGCAGAGGTTGCCAGATTGGATTAAAAATATCAGAACCCAAACAGACACTGTCTACCTGTCTATGAAAAATTCATTTTTAATATAAAGACAGAGATAGATGCAAACCTATAAAAGGGTAGAAAATACAGAGAATGCAAACACTAATAAAAGAATCCTGAAATGCTTATATTAATATCATATAAAGTAGACATCAGAACAAAATATTATCAAGGATAGAGAAGTACTGCATAATTATAAAGAGGAAAATTCACCAAGAAGATTTTAACAATCCTAAATGTTTAGGTAATAACAACAGAGCTTCTAAATACATGAAGCAAAAAATGACTACTGAATTGATAAAAACAGAAAAATTTACAATTATAGTTTAATTCTCAATGCTCCTTTCTCAGGAATCAATATAAAAGATACATAGAAAATCAGACAGGATATAAATAATCTGGAAAACACTATCAGTCAGTTTGACCTAATTGAAACTTATACAACACTTCTATCAACAACAGCAGAATACACATTTTATTCCAAGTGAACTTGGAATATTCACCAAAATATATTTTGAATCATAAAATAAATCTAATAAACTATACAATAGAAATCATAAGAAATATTTAAGTCAATAAAAGAGAAATATAAGCAAAATGTATATTTGTAAATGAAGTCACACACTTCTAAGTAACCCAATGGTCAAAGACAAAGTCACAAAGAAAATTACAAAACATTTAAAATTCAATTCAATTAAAATAAAACGCAATGTGTCAAAATTTGTTGAATGCAAATAAAGCATAGTTTAGAGAGCTTTATAAGTTTAGAGAGCGTCTGTATTTTCTGTATAAGCAAAAACTGTTTACATTAGAATATAAGAAGGTTGTCATATCAATGACCTAAATTTCCACCTCAAATTTCATAAGATTAAAACAATAATATTTTATTTCTCCCTTATTTAAGGTACAATGATGATCTTTCTGACTAAGTGACTCTCCTGGGCTTCTCTCTTACGAGAAATGATCCATAGATCCATGTTCCATCTACCTTGAGACCCTACCTACTACCTTCAACACAAGGTTTTCAAAGCTTGCAAAAACAGAAGACATTGCATACAACCACCTCAGTTTAGAAAGAGACACTTTCACTCATAGTCTAGTCATTAAACTCAATCATGTGAGCTCCACTAAGGAACAGGGTGCTGGAAGATGTAATCTTACCATGGGTATCTAGTTTCAGTAACAATTCTACATCACAGAAATGGAGTATATATCTTTGTCAGCTAACTTCGAAGGTTAAGCAGGTTATTGTTCTAAATTTTTCTACTTGCACTTAACCTGCAGTAAAATACCCTAGGGAGTTCAGGAAAGACTGGCCTTAGCATCAGCCAGTAGCACATGACCAAAGATAAACCCCGGCTTTAGCTTATGAATTCATGTAAGTTCATGAGTCTCCACACCTAGATTGGAGTTTGGAAAAGAATGTCAGTGAGACATACTTCTTGAATTTTAGAATCAATCTCTCCATATTTCTCAGGCCTATTCCAGTAGCCTATTCATGGAGTATATTTTTTGTGTGTTCATAGTTGAGAACTCTTATGACATCCTTTCAGGAAACTTTAACCTATAGGCATTAAAACTAAGCATAAAACTTAGGTACCCAGATGTGATAGAAAGCCTGCCATATTTCACACACCCATTCACCACTAGCTTCTTCTATGAGTGACAGGGCCAGAGGAACCCTAAAATACATAACTTGAAGTCTGTCCAAAAATTCAAAAAAATAACAAATACAAATGACAGTTTTTATTTATCCTTTCAATCAAAGGCATGCCTTTAGAACACAAATTAAGATGTAAATTGTTTTTCTTCACCATAATTTATGTTGCCAGATTAACAGATGCTTCATAAATGACAAAGTGCATTCCACAAAAACCCAAAGGAAGTGTTTAATAAAAAACATCTAGGGGCTTCTCTGGTGGCTCAGTGGTTGAGAGTCCGCCTGCCAATGCAGGGGACATGGGTTCGTGCCCCGGTCTGGGAAGATCGCACATGCCGCGGAGCAGCTAGGCCCGTGAGCCATGGCCGCTGAGCCTGCGCATCTGGAGCCTGTGCTCTGCAACGGGAGAGGCCACAACAGTGAGAGGCCCGCGTACCACAAAACAAAACAAAACAAAACAAAAACATCTAGCCCCAATCCTAAACTTTTAAACTAGAATTAATAGTAAAGCAGTAAATATTCCAGATAAAATTAAACTTGAGCAATTTAGACGTCATAAATCACCAAAAGTGACATTATACAGATAACAAGTAATTCTAAGAACACAAGAAAAGAATCCTAAGAATTTTCATGGCTTCAGATGTCTAGGTACCAGGTTAAGTATTATAATCAACAAGTAGAGTGAACTAAACATTAGTATTAATAGGTCTATGTGGTCCTAGGAACTTGTAGGGATAAGAATTGTGAGCATAACATAGTAATAGAAGGGTATATCTTGGCTTCAAAAAATAGAAAGTATTATAATGAGGATAGCTTGGAACAACATGTCATCACTTACATTTATCCATAAACATGAAATAAAAATACAATGAAGAGCAAGTGGAATACAAATTCATTGAAATACTTTTCAGAATACAAAAAGAGAATATGGAAAATACTTTCTCAATGTATATTGTAAAAGTGACTAAGGACCAAGTTTTAGAAAAGGTAACTACAATTAGCTCAGCATTTTTTTGAAGGCTCATTCTGCCAATGTATTTATTAAATGAATAACATTCCATGTGAATAAATAACTTCAAGGGCAGAAAAGTAAAAAATTAAATGACTGAAGAATCCAATTGTTACCTTGATTTTAATTTTACAAAACAAAATTGGAATTTGGTGACAAAATAACCATATCATTTGAGAATTATCAAAAATGAAGGGATAAAAAATCGAGAAAAATCCAAAATACATCTAGACTTTATAAAAGTAAGTTACTTTTGATGAAAATTCTAGTATGTTCATCAAAACCCATATAATAGCTATTTATGGGCCTGTTGTATAAAACATGGGGTACTGCTACAAAGTTGTTCTGTGAAATACATCTGTACCATTTTCTCTTAGTTTAAAAAATACTTTTCTGTATTTCAGTTTAAATTTTTTTTTTTTTTTTTTTTGCGGTACGCAGGTCTCTCACTGTTGTGGCCTCTCCCGTTGCGGAGCACAGGCTCTGGACGCGCAGGCTCAGCAACCATGGCTCACGGGCCCAGCCGCTCCGTGGCATGTGGGATCTTCCCGGACCGGGGCACGAACCCGTGTCCCCTGCATCGGCAGGCGGACTCTCAACCACTGTGCCACCAGGGAAGCCCTAAATTTATTAAACTTTACTTTTTTAGAGCCGTTTAAGGTTCACAGCAAAAGAGGAAGGTACAGAGATTTCCCATACAACCCCTGCCCCTACACATGCATATGGTCCCAGATTATCAACATCCCCCACCAGAGTGGAACATTTGTTACAACTGATGAATCTACATTGACACATCATAATTACGCAAAGTCCATAGTTTACATTATGATTCACTGATGGTACTGTACATTCTATAGGTTTTAACAAATATATGACATATAGCTATCATTATGGTATCACACAGTGTTTTCACTGCCCTTAAAATCCTCTATGCTCTACGTATTCATTCCTCTCCCCACTCCAATCCCTGGCAACCACTGATGTTTTTACTCTTGACATCGTTTTGCCTTTTCCAGAATGTCATATGCTTGCAGTCATATAGTAAACTGTGTTTTTAGATTGCCTTCTTTAGCAATATGCATATAAGGTTCCTCCATGTCTTTTCATGGCTTAATAAGTCATTTCTTTTTAGTATTGAATAATATTCTACTTTCTGGATGTACCACAGTTCATTTATTTGTACCATTTCTAAGGCAAATAATGTGCCAAAGCATCTCATTATCCTGGAAAGAATAAATATACTTCTGCTTTCACTGTGATTAAAAAAAAAATTGCCAGATATTCTACCCAGTAGGATTCGTTCCTCAACTACAGTTCCATAAAAATCTGTTTCAGAATAGACCCCTAATATTAAAATAGAGAATTCTTATACCTGGCAATGATTTTTTTAAACAGTTGTTTAGTAACACAATTTCACACACATTCCTTGTGGAAAGCATGACAAAAGAAGGAATTTAAGCCCTTGCAGTAAATTGATTACACTTGCAATTATAGTTCAGTTAGTTAAGTGACTTCAGGGAAATCAATTTACTCCACATCACCAGTGAATGTTAGAGTTATACACAGTGAATTCTCCACTTAAAATGCATGTTCAAGAAATACACTCAAAGAACAATTTTATTTCATATCATGTTGCTGTGTTTCCAGTGATTTTCTTACAATTCCTACTATCAAGCAGCAAAAAACAATGGTTTCTCTAGGTTCTATGAAAAGCAGTGATAGGATTAATTAACAGTTTCAAATGGATATATAATTGCCTGTCTGGAATCCTGCCAATTTCACGAGAAGGCAGAAGTAAATTAAGAAACAACTAATAAATTGAAACTACTATGTTTTCTATTTTAAGTGTTTATGGACATACTTAAAACGGAAAATTCTCTACATTAAAAAAAAGACACTACATTTTCATACATATTGTATAAATTATTTTGGCATCCTAGCCAGCTTTTTTTTTTTCCTCTGAGAAAGGAGAAGGGTTGATTTGAACATGTTGATTATTAATTTTTGTCTGAAATGGTAAGGGAGAACAGCATCTATTTGCCTTTAGCCATCTAATTTTATTCAATTTGTTACCAATTTGATCACTTGACATTCCTGTTTGCTCCCATGGTAATTGTAGAAAGATTTGCAATACTCTTTCCTGAGGGACTGAAATGCTCTCAAAGGCCTTGCTTAAGAGACAAGCACTTAATGTGATAAGAGTTTTGCTCTGTGCCACTTGAACCTTGTCCTTTCCACTGGAGCATTTGACAAGAGTGCTAAACCTAGTAGTAGCCTCTAGTTTATCCTATTATGCATACTTGTGTCCCTTAAGCATTGAGATGAAACCTCCAATTCATTTCTAAGAGACCTTGGACACTTACCAGATGGTAGTTCTTTTAGTTAAAATAAAACTGAGTTTAAATTTATACTTAAATGTGAACTATTCCATAGCACACTTCCTTATGACACAGGGTTCTCCTTTACTAATTTGCTTAATATTGTGCCCAAAGAAAACCTATGGCTATGAAAGTTCTAAGTTAGAAATTATAATATTATTGATCACAGGATATCTCTGATAAACATTCTTCAGATGTTACTTTGATATTCTCAATTACTGAGACTCAGTCATACTTTGTCTAATATGTACCAGGCACTTTGCATTCATCATCTCATTTAATACTCAGAATAACCTGCTTAAGTAATTATTATCACCATTTTATGGGTGAAAAAACTAAAGTTCAAAGAGACTAATTTTTTGAGGACTCACAGCTAGTAAGAAATAGACCCTTGATTTGTAATGAAGACCTGGATACCTTCAAAGTCCATGCTCATTCCATTCAACTTCAGAACTCTTTATACTCTGCCACCAAAGTACCTTTGTACATTTTCAAAGCTTAGGTCCAACAGCTCTCTGCAAGTTTAAAGTTTTCTGGAAGTCTCATATTTCTCCTTGGAAATGATTTACATTTTGTATTATACTATACATCAGCAGTTGTTTTAAAAACATTCAAAATTATTTAAATGTTGAATTACTTATTTCTCTTTAAATATTAGAGATAAACTGATGTTCCCAGATGTTAGACTGTTTATTCTGTTACTTTATCCAATAATTACACAAAGCTTTCTACTTCCAAAATTATAGGATATGCACACCAGTTTGAGAAGCACAAAACAGGAAGTAAATGGTAAGAACAAGGCCATGGAAGCAAATAGGCGCTTGGCAAGGTAAAGGGATTTCAGTGTAGGTGAGAAATATGGTACACATGGACACATGCCATGTTCACTGGGGTAGAACCATAGAAAACATGAGTTATAGTAATTCTCTTTATTTAATTACCTGATAATATATTTAGAAGAGAATAGAAAACAACTAATCTATAAAAACAATTCAATGCAATCCAACACATCCTTTATTAAGTAGTTTTAAAAAAAGGACAATCATCATGCAAGATGCTGGAATATTACAAATATTTGTAAAACACACTTCCTGCCCTCAAGATACTAACAAGGCAGTCACATACAACCATAATTACGTGTAATGTGATAAGTATCATAATAGAAGTATGCAGAGGACACACAAGAACCACAGAAGAAAGTGCTGTTTCTGGGGTGCTTTTCTCCCTGGGTTTTTAATGATCTTGTACAGCAGAAGGGTGGAGAGTAACAACCAGTTACTAAAACAGTGTGATGTATTTTAGTGAATGTTAAAGAGTTTAGCAGGCTTGATTGCAAAGGAATGTCCACGCTAGAGAAAAGTGAGGTGGAAAGAATAGCACATAAAGTAGAATAAAAATAGTAAGAGCCCCTGTAAATATTCACATGTCCTGTTGCATTTTTCCTTTATAAAACTCAATGTCCTTGTAATTACTTGTTCAGTGACTGTCTTCTCTACTAGACTATAAACTCAAAAATTGCAGGGGCTGTGTCTTGTCCTCTCCTGCTTAGCACAGTTCCCGACACAAAACACGCATGAAGTGTTGTGAAAACTCCAAAGAAAGGACGAGAGGGCTTCCCTGGTGGCGCAGTGGTTGAGAGTCCGCCTGCCAATGCAGGGGACACGGGTTCGTGCCCCAGTCCGGGAAGACCCCACATGCCGCGGAGCGGCTGGGTCCGTGAGCCATGGCTGCTGAGCCTGCGCGTCTGGAGCCTGTGCTCCGCAACGGGAGAGGCCACAACAGTGAGAGGCCCGCATACCACAAAAAAACAAACAAAAAAAAAAACAAAGAAAGGACTAGAAATATGTATTTGATACGGTGCACCAGACAGAAAGTGATTAAAAAGTCATGGAGTAGCACGTGGTAAAGTGTCTTTAAAAGATTGGGAGTAATATGAGGGATGACTTAGGTAAAGGGTAATAATTAATGAGGTATTAATTCACACTCAGAACTCACTCCTTGTATGGTGAATAGCCTGGAAAGAGTAGTGGCAGACCATGCAGGGAAGAAAAGGATGAATGAGAGGCCTATGTTTAAGATAAAACTGTCCAGAATTCTGAAAGGAAGTATAAAAAGACTGAAGGAAAAAACAAGATAGAAAGAAGACTGTTAACTTCCAGTCTGAAGGACAGGAGGAAAAACGGTGACTCTGAAGGAAAAGGAGTTAGTTTGGGGGTGGAAATTAACAAGACTTGATAAGAAGTGTAATTTGAGGGACTTCCCTGGTGGCGCAGTGGTTAAGAATCTGCCTGCCAGTGCAGGGGACACGTGCTCGTTCGATCCCTGGTCCAGGAAGGTCCCACATGCCGCAGAGCAACTAAGCCCGTGCTCCGCAACTACTGAACCTGCGTGCCACAACTACTGAAGCTCATGCACCCTAGAGCCCATGCTCCACAACCAGAGAAGCCACCGCAATAAGAAGGCTGTGCACTGCAACAAAGAGCAGCCCCCTCTCTCTGCAACTAGAGAAAGCCCCCACGCAGCAATAAAGACCCAATACAGCCAAAACTAAGTAAGTCAATAAATAAATAAATAAATAAATAAATAAATGTAATTTGAAACTGCTAAGGTTTGTTATTGAAGTAATTTATCTGCCTAGGATCTTTTGTTAATTTTATTGCTGAAGAGTTAAAATCTCCTAGTTTAAGAGTAAGGATAACATCATAATTGTTTAAGCTTGCTTTACTGATTTATATGTTTGTTTTTTCTTTAAGCTACACTTTGAAGAGTTCATTTACAAATGTGCCTTTTTTTAAAATGTGTAATTTTGCCTAGAAAAATGAAATCATAGATTCCAACCTCCACGGTTCACAATGAGTCCAATAAGCAAGGATTTATACCCTTTGGAAATAGTCTTAATTAGAGTACTATGGGGTATGCCCTTGAAAATCTCCCCTTTCTAAACTTACCCATGAAAAGCAACTTTGGATTCCCCCATAACAATATCTACTATTTTTTCTTTCTTCAAGAGAACATATCAAACCCTTTCTTCAGTTTTTGGGGTTTTTTTTTTTTAGGAGGAAAAACCCTTCTGGTACACTACATTTGAAGAACTTTTTTTCAGATAATGAGGTCATGGGGAATACAGATCTGGATCAATAGCACAAGCACATAAAGTTTTCTTAAGCCCTGGATGAAATGCAGAGGGAGACTAATTCAAAGACTCAATCTTTCTTCAAATGTTTTGCTTCTCAATGACCAAATGAAGATTACAATTGTGTTTGCTTTGCTTTCTCCTCTGATCAGAATTTTTCAGGTTGATTTTTAGAGTGTAGTAGACCAGGTTTCATCTTCATTTACAAACAATCCTTAGCAAGAGAAGAAGATGGTTTAAAGGTGCTGTAAGAATCATAAGTGAAGTCTGGTAAAATAAGGAAAAATATTATAAACTTTTGGCAATAAGGCAAAAGTGACAGGTAAACATAGAAGATATGGTTTAAAAACATCCTTTATTTTAAGAAGACAAAAATTCAGAGTAAATGAGTAATGTTTGAAACTGTGATAGGACTGATAGGGGAAACAAAAGCAATAATAAAGATATTTGATTCTAAAAGCTCAAGTAGGATACTGTGCATGAAATGAATTTAGGAAATGGTGCCCAGAAAAGTAGCACAGGGAAACACTGATAGTTTCCTCTTATTTCACAAAAATAGTAAAAAGTGAAACTGGGATGATGATGGAGAGAGAACTAATTACACTGAAATCATTTATCTGGACTAAAGTTTGTGGTATGCAACCCAAGTCCCTGTATTATAAATTTTAAGAATCCAAACGCTAGTATATTCAAGCTTAGACATAGTACAGATCATAAATGCATAGTTCTAATTTCTAATATAGAATATACTATTGCTTGCAATTCTAAATCTAGATGGATATATAATCCAACCCAGCTTTTTCCTACTCAAAGAGCATATGTCAATGTATGTTTTATAATTATCTGTAGACATGGTAAGATTTTCAAATTTCACTGCAGCACATTAATAAATGATGCTGAGGAATGCTTCTAAGACTTTATACACCTGTTTTAATCAAACACTTCTTTGCCCTAATTTAAATTAAATTACACAGGATGAAGTGAATATATACAAACAAGATGCTGTGTAATATTCAGACATGATGAACAAGGAAGTATGATGTAGCCCTTATCTTTCAATGCACTTAGAATCTAAGCAAATGTTCCAGAACCATATCTGTGCTTCTGGAGCCAGAAAATCTGAGTTCAAGATCCAATAATGACACCTAGAGTTTATAACTGTGAAAGGAGTTTATTATTTGTGCCTGAGGACATTTTTTTCAATTTCAACAAGAGGGCACTGTCTAAATATATTATGAGAAGATTAAAAAGACAGAGAAAATGAAAGTAAAATAGACCACAATGATTATACATAGTAACATGTATCCTCTGCCTCTGCACTGATCGTAAGGTCTTTCTAAAAAGGAGGAAAATAATAATGGTAGAAAAGTTTCCTTTTCTTTTATCCCTGCACACCTTGTCTTTCCCCTAAAATGACAATGAAAGTTGTTTCTCATACTTTTCAATGATTACAGTGATCTGCTATTTTATTTCTTTATATTAGTGCCTGGATATCGGCTTTGAATCCCAGTATGGTAATCATCGCCCTGCTAGGATACAGCGAGGCCTCCTGTTAATGCCTGCCCATCTAAGCCCAACCTGCAGTGTCAGTTAAACCTGTTTAATCTCCTTCTCTTGTCAAAGAGCTTCTTAGACATATTTTCAATTCATGGAATTGGAGAGGAAGTATAATTTTTTATTCACTAATTTCTTGTTTGAGACTTAATGGTATATTTAACATGTACTTAGAATTAAAAAGAGATAAAATGATGGGCCAGATAAGAAGAGAAAAAGGGGGTGTGGTATGGAATAGGTGGTGGCCTATTTAACCTCTAAAGACAAAGTAATCATTTAGCATATCTAGCTTTTTAAATACATGCTCCATTTTAAGAGGCAGAGCAGAAGAGATTCTGCCCCAAACCAGCATTACTGTAGTGAGATTTTGTAGTGGGATTTGGGTTTATATATTCTTCTTATAAGGCCCAAGTGTGCTCTACAACTTTCTTGACATGCTATGTATAATGCAGTGGCTGCTCTTCTGGTTCATCTCTCTCTCAGGTACTATAGAAAGATATCATCACCTGAGAAATATGGAAGCTCTATTACAGCACACTTAAGACACTTATTCTTAGTCACTGGGTAGGCCATGGGCAGTAGGAAGCAACTACACAGACTAGTCACAACAAAAACATTAAGAAATAGGAAAAATGCACATGGAGAAGAGCAGGCTTGGGGTTACTAGAAGTGATGACATAGGGAGAATCTCTGGGGAGAAGGAAAATTCTTACCAGGCTCACTATGCCATTACTGTGAAGGAGCCCAAGTCCTAATTCTCTAAGTTCCCGGGTATGGGAATGATATCTTGGAACTTGAGTAAAACTACATTTCTTATTTGATTATATCTTCCTGTAGTTCTGACCATTAGCTGTCACTTTTCTTACACTGATGATTTATATATGAAACAGTATCCTGGATGTTCCCTCAGGGGTCTGTAACCCTGGATTACTGCTGGCTGCCAGAATATTGGCGTAATCAAGAATAATATGAAACTTTGGTTTATACATCATAGTTGCTCTGAAAGGGAGAGAGGTGTTCCGTGTGGATAAGGACAGAGAATAGTTTAAAAGGATTTATCATAGGAGGTTTTGCAGCAAATATATTTCCTTACTGCCAAGCTGATACATTTTTTTAGGTACTCTCAGGAGGCAGAAAGAAAATGGGGACTTCAAGGTCTTTTCCATACTAATTGAGAGTGCGGTCAGAAGCTTCAGAAAGTGAAAAATCTGTTTAACATATCGCAGAGCTACAGACGGTGTTAGCTGGAGGTCAATTCTGTGAAAGAAGAGTACCATTTTCATAACTGCATCCTCCAATATCACTATCAGGTATTGGCCCTGGAAAAATTACTGGTCATTGCAATGACGTTTAAGAGGTATTCTAGGAGTGAAGTTTAAGCAGATGGAGATCTGTCCAAACTTCCAAACCTATACTTGATGTTAGCAGGTGTTCAATTATCAGAAAAGTTATGTGTTTAAAGAAGGATCACTACACGTCCTCTGGACTACATTTGCAAAAGTGAACAAACTTCAATGGCTGCCATGTAGAGTGGCTAGCTATAGCACTTGGCGCAGGTGTTTTGGCAGAATAGAGTTCCCAATCTTGTAGAAAAAAATAATAATCTTAATATTCTAGGACAACCTCCACATCAACTTATATCTCAATGGTAATAAAAATAAATATTATAATTCCTGACCAAACATCTTGTTGTACAGAATATCCATTTTATTTTTTTTATTTTTTTTGCGGTACACAGGCCTCTCACTGTTGTGGCCTCTCCCATTGCAGAGCACAGGCTCCGGACGCGCAGGCTCAGCGGCCATGGCTCACGGGCCTAGCCTCTCCGCGGCATGTGGGATCTTCCTGGACCGGGGCACGAACCCGTGTCCCCTGCATTGGCAGGCGGACTCTCAACCACTGCGCCACCAGGGAAGCCCTATCCTTTTTATTTTGATACCAGAATTTCCATCTATTAATTTCTTTTGAGTAATCAGAGATTTTATCATTTATTTTTGTGCTGATAAAATCATTTTGCCTTATTTATGCTGTGAAAATAAATGTTATTAAATAAATAGCTGACTCTGGTTATATCTGCCTTCTAGATAGCAATAAATAGCTGACTCTGGCTATATCTGCCTTCTAGATAGCAATAAGTAGTTGACTCTGGCTATATCTGCCTTCTAGATAGCAATAATCTCTCTGGTAGAATAAATGGTTCTTTCAAAAAAACAAAATAAAAGTACTTTAATGGACTTTGATGGGGTTTTCAATTAAGAAAGACAAGGACTCTTCTTCACAAATGGCATGTGGGTATTCCTCAACTGCCCTGTGTAACAAAATGGGAAGTGTTCAAAGTGACAGGCATAGCCAGAGAGAAATAACACAGTTGGTGATTAAAAAAAAAAAAAAAAAAGCGGAAGGGTAGAGGGCTAGAAAGTGGGGAAGGGCAGTGGGGAGAGAGAGAGAATATTTAGTCCTATGGTGGGATGACAGGGAGCGTGGAAAAAACTGTTGACAAGTGGGTCAGTACCTTCTGTGGGATTTCCTGAGAACTTTTATTGTGGCAGTATATGATGCTCAATTTTAAATCATTTGCTCTGCCATTATGTAATCCTCCCCATTTCCCTACTCGTTTAACAAAAACACCAAAATAGAACAATCTTGTGCTGGTGATGCTCTGAAGAATAGGACTACTTTCTCCAGATTTAGAGATACATGTGAAAGGGAAAATATCAGCCACCGAAGGCAAGATATCAGCAATATTGAGAGACTAGAGGGGAAAAGAGGAGACAACACACCAATTTAAGTCCCCAAGAATAAACCAAAATCTTGAGAAGGGCATTGTAATTCTCACAGTATTTGAGACAGGAACTTAGGGTATCTTTATTTTTTTGTTTGTTCATCTGTTTCCAATATTAATGTGGATTGTGTAGTCATCTTTATTTCCCTTATGCTATTAACAATTTGAAAAACAACCTAAATATGAAAATATTTGAAAACTGTAAAAGTGATTACAAGTCTTTCATATAGTGTGGTAATAGGCATCCATGCATTTGTATCTAGCTAATAACATAAGCTGGAAAAATCACCAGTGGGGAAAAAAGTTGCATATAGCATCTTATCCAATAATAAGTTGTGCAAATAGCACCTGTTTTTCTAAAAGACTATTAAAAATGTACAAAATTGTTAATATGAGATATCACTAGAGCAATTTTTAATGCCTTCCTGAATTTGCCTAATTTTTTTCTACAAAATAGATGTATCCCTGCTATAATCAGAAAATGTTATTTTAAAATTTGTGTTCATCAAGATATTCTCATCCCATGCCAAAGAAAGAACAAATTTGTTGGTAATGCTTGCTGTACATTTTTTTTTTTTTTTTACTTTCAGTGTTACTTAAGCTGTCCAAGACCTTAAAAAAAACTGGAAAAAAAGAGTTGATTTCAGGTCAACCAAAAAAAATGAGACCAGATATGGTAAAAGCAAGAATGGGGCCTGGGGACTATCAACAGCAAAGAATGAGATACTGGAATGTTGCAAAGTAATGGAAATCTGCTAAATCACTAGAAGTATTACAGCATTCGACTTCTGCAAAATCACTACTAGTATTATACCGTCCAACAATCTGAAAAAGCTGACTCATTTTCAAATTGTTTATAATTTACTCTTTTCGGAATTTCTTTTAAATAGGAAGTAAACTTGGATTTAGGACTAACATATATACACTACCATGTGTAAAATATATAGCTAGTGGGAACCTGCTAAAAGCACAGGAAGCTCAACTCAGTGCTCTGCAATGACCTAGATGAGTGGGATGGGGGAGGGAGGTGGGAGGAAGGTCCAAGAGGGAAGGGATATATGTGTACATATATAGCTGATTCACTTCATTGTACAGCAGAAACATAACATTGTAAAGCAATTATACTCCAATAAAAAAATAAAAATTGAAGTCAATGAAAAACTAGATTCATTTTATGGAATATCATTCTTAGAAACATCTTTTCTAAATCACATTGACTCCATAAATATGTATTTTTAATACTATATTCTTAATGCAACAGAACTAGTTATATTAAAATTATTGAGGCTCAAATTTGCAAAACTGTCTCTATTATCTACCCAAAAACCTACAGTGAGAAATAACATCACTTTTTATTCATTTTACACTAAAAGTGGAAAAGTATGTCATCTATCCAATTTTCAAGGTTCCTTGCTGTAGGGATAATGCTTTTGTTTTCCAATCACTGCTTCTCCAACTGGTGGGTACTAGAAACAGAAAACATGCAAACTCAAAATTGACATGCTTTGCAGAATCTGAGACAGAACGTTTCTCTGCCTATCAGTTCAGGCAGAACATATAATTATTTTCACATCTCACAGGAGTAGTCCTTTCAATGTTAGATTTCCTTAATGCTCTGAGTTGGCAATGACAGGGAGAAAAAGAAGAAGAAAAAAACACATTTGGGGACTGTCATTTACAGTCAGTTCTTTGAAACTAATTTTGGAATGACTTTTAAATTCTGCAAAACATTTATCGGGCAATTCTCTTGATGGAGAAAACAGTTATTCCTCAGTTAAATTTGCCATGAAGTTTTCCCAGCTCTGTCTCATTTTTGACAGGCTATTTTCAGGAATGTCATCACGGTAAGGATGGTAGAAGTGTGGTCCCTATCCTAGGGAAACCTTCGTTAATACATTATCTTTCTCTAGCTCTACAACTGCATTAGGTATTTAGGTATTGACTATGGCACAGGTACTTGCATGGGTAAAAATCTCAATGTCATCATCTTTAGTACTCAATTTGCAAACTGGAAAATGACTGCAATTTAAATCCCATGAAAATTTTCTTCCTTAGCAACACAGTTCATGGTTAGATCCAGTAGGTAGTTCAATATAAAATGTCTTGTTAAGAGGAGTGAAAGCAGTTAATACCATGGTACGGAAACTATGCTACGGTGTTAGGAAGTGTAATGAAACATTAAAAGGAGCTGTAGTGAAACTATAGCTTGATCACACATCAGTCTCTAATGCATTTCTAACACTTGCTGCAAATTTAAAACTTACAAAAAATTTTACTGAAGGTCGCACAGAAGGGACATAGCAAGGTTATTTCCCTTGTGTCCTAAAAAGATATACATACTGAATAAGGACTTGAAGTGTAAAAGACAATCTTACTGACAATGATTTAAGTTTTCAATATTCTATATCCTTAAGACTTTCCATAGATTTACAAAGATGTTAAACAAAGAATAAATCCGAATGATACAACTCTTGGCATAACTTCCTGAAGGTGCACCCTGAAGGCTTACTCTGAAGTAAACTCTGTCGGTTGTGAGATCTGCTGAATGGTCATCTAAATAGAAATTATTCTGGAAACACTGCCAGAGGTTAAATGAGAAGCAATCACAGAGGATCTCAAATTTATCATTTGAAAAAATCTTTCTATATTGTTTTCACTGAAATTAGAGAGAACAAGCTTAACAGTTATTGATTTATTAACACTATGGCTAGAATCAAGTCCTAAAACTTTAGCGCTAGACAGAATCCTTCCAAATCTCCAGCCAGTCTGCTATTCAGACTGATTTCCTACCAGCTTTCTTCTCTTTCTGCATGGCCTTTCACCATGTCATCCATTCAGAACCAACTATCACTTCACGCACTTCCATAATTCCATATATTTGTGTGTGTGTACGTTGTTGTCTCTATGCGTACAATTCTTTCGAAGCTTAAAAATGGTGAACTGCTGTTTATTCTTTCAAACCCAGCTCTGAGAAATCTCCCCTGACAGCACAAGATAGCCATCCCTTCCTTGTTTGTACTATAGCAATTTGCAGTATTCTATTAGCATGGGAGCCATTCTAAATGTCTTTTATATGAGAACTGACATTTTCCTATCAGAGGTACATCTAAGATGATAAATTCTTTCTATTAAGGTAGTCACCCACTTCACCTGCACTTCTAAGTCACTGACACGTCTCTGGCCCATTATCTGCTATATCCTGTGTTCCATTATCCTCTATGACACGATAAAGGAAAAGGGAAGTTAAGATAAATTCCATTACATATTTCTGCCAATTTTTTGTGCACACCCTCCCACCCCTTGCTACCACCACCACCACTCTCAACCAGCAGCAAAGAGGAAGTTCAGGGGCAAGGTAGATCACGTGACACAGTTGGAGATGAACTTAACACACACTGGTTACATTATAAAACCTAAATATTGGGAATGAGGCAGCAAATTTGGCAGCTTTGGTGCAGCTGCGAGACTTCTGGCAAGAAAATGAAATACAACAGGATCATCTTTAAGAAGCCATGCATAAAGTTAAAACGCAGACTAGAAGGTGACATGACCAATAACCATCATAGCTACCCAGAATTCAGGGACAGGAGTAAGCACTAAATAGCAGGCCACAGAAAATAGCTGTAACTCAGTGATAGCATTTTGGAGTGAAATCAACCCTGAGACTGTAAGACTTCTCACAAACTCTGTTGTCACATATTGTGTTACAATGTAATTATTTCTCAATTAACTTTCCATAAACAATACCAAATTTTTGAGATTATAAATATAATGCTAATTATTTTAATTTTGAATCACCAACACATTAAACAATAACTGATAAAAAGATTTTAAGGAAAACTTGGAATAATTAAAACAGGAACACAGCAGGTTTTTAAAAACAGATATTTGGCAATTATTTAATGAGGAACTCATTATAATCCAGATTGCTCTTCTTCATAGGTGAAGAGGAAATTCAAATAAAAATTAAGTTTCTAACCCCAATTTTAGGTCAATTATTGTGGAGTGGTGTTGAAAAAGGAAATGTTAAAACATAACTTTTGCAGTAGCAGAGCTTGTGAAATTAATATAGAAACCCAATCAAAAGTCCATCATGGGGCTTCCCTGGTGGCGCAGTGGTTTAGAGTCCGCCTGCCGATGCAGGGGATACGGGTTCGTGCCCCGGTCCAGGAGGATCCCACGTGCCGCGGAGCGGCTGGGCCCGTGAGCCACGGCCGCTGGGCCTGCACGTCAGAGTCTGCTCCACAACAGTGAGAGGCCGGCCCACTTACCACAAAAAAAAAAAAAAAAAAAGTCCATCATGTAGGCATTAATTGGTTTAACAAATATTTATTGAGAAACTATATTTTATTTAGAAAAATTAGCATTTAAAAATATTTTATATTCTTCAAGTGAACATTATTTCTATAACGTTATGTTACTTTTATATTTCTTACAGAAAATGATAAAATATTGTTAAATTAAAAACTTCCAATAGTAAGTTATATTTTATAGTCTTATTTTATAAATGTTTATAAATATGACATTATATTTTACCTTATTTTTAAAATCTGCTTAAAAAATATATAGCACATAATCCACAATTTTATTCTGCATATATTCTAAATATACATTGATACTTCCTATTTTCCTTCTTAGCCATTTTCCCTTTTTTAAATTACCTCCCCTTTTTTTTTTTCTCAAATACTTTTGGTGGGATTCAAATTAGTACAGTCTTCCAGAGGGCAGTTTCTGAAGCCTTGTATGTATGCCTTGACCCAATTATCCTGCCTTTGGGAATTTATTCCAAGCATGTTACTAAGGATAAAGTCAAGGGTGTGCGGGAATATTCAGTTCCACCAGTGAACACACACTCTGTTCCTCTAAGAACTGTCGGTGGGGATCACAGAATCGCATTGGGGCTGGTGCTTGCTTGGGATGCAGCAGCACAACAGCTGAATTGTTGTTGAAGATAGTTGCAGCTGCAGGGCCTGTTCTCTGTGTGGTCCCAGTCATCCATTAACAAGGCTTTCCTCTTGTATCTGACCCAGCCGAAGGAAGGAAATTTGGTTTCCAGCTCTGCAGAGTGCTAGAAAAGCGGTGGTGTATCCACATTCACATTGAATCTGGTTTTTGTTTTTTTTTTTTGAAACAAGAATTCATGTTTAGCCCAGCAGGTTAGTCAAATTCTTTAAGGATCCAGCTTAAAGCACAGACTTAGTAGAATGCACAATTTCTGTATGGAAGCGAGGGGTTCTGCCTGCACTTTCTTGGATTCCCATGCTAAACATGCCAAAGCCTCGTTGTTTGGCTTATATCTGGAGGTAATGAGTGAGCAACTTCAATCTTTGCGTTATTACAGAAGGTATTTTATTCAGAGAGGACATTCTCACAATAAATCACCTCTCTTTTCAGCACCTCAAAGGAGTGATATGACAGTGTGCAAAGAAACAAAGTAATTTTCCTGATTTCAGACTCCAAAGTAAAATGTCATAGGGCTCTTTTATTTAGTCAAAAGATATGGGGTTTTAAGAGGGAACGATTTTGCTTTTCTTCCCATCTCTCAAAGCTAATAAAGGTTTTCTCAGGTTTAGAAAGTGAAGGAGAACTATCAGGGAATTGCGGAGAATGTAGATGTCAGTGAAATGGCCCAAAGTTCCTGTGCTTTGCATTCTTTCCCCAGCGCCATGGAGAGACAGTGTCTAGGCAGAGCGATTTCATGACTCAGAGCAGTAAAGAAAGAAAATTAATTCTTTCACTTCCATCCAACATCACACAGAATTGTCAGTGGAGATGCCAAACCCAAAGTGGTTTTGGTTGATCAGTGCTTAAGAACAGGACAGGTAATGGAAGGTTCATCATAAGCGGACACGGATATGAGCCAACCAGAGACTGGTGCAACCCACACAAGCCTCTGTGCCATGTGAGCCCTCCAGCATTTAGATTTGACTCCAAGGTGAAGGGGGTTGGGCTAAACTAAGTCTCAGCTACTCCAGCAGAAAAGGGTTTTAAGTTTATGATAAGTCCTCTTCTACCTTCTCCAACAGGTACTATGACTATGTAATTAAAACTGTCCCTTTTCTGTCTGACTTCCTTCGCTCACAGTGCATGAGCAATCACTTTTCTTCCATCCTTTTCTTCAATATCTTTAGTAGCTGAAAAAAGATGAGTTACTTTTGGTGGTTCAATGAATAACAATGAACTTGGTCCTGCCTACACAGATTCTAAACGGGCTTGATGTCCGCTCTTCAAGATTGCACAATCTTGTTTGAGTGTATTATTGATGTCATTTAGATTCATTACTTTTGCTGTCATCTTTTCTCCAACCTTCCAGAGGATATTCAAAATGCCTGATTTCTCTTTTGATTTCTTCTTTGACCCACTAGCTGTTCTTGCTAAGAGACTAGAACTTAAATGTTCTCACCAAGGGGAAAAAAAAAAAAGATAAATACGTGACATGATGGACTTGTTAACAACAACAACAAAACCTGGCTAATGAGGTGGTACTATTCTTAACATTCTCAACACTCTCTTCTAAACTACTTAAGAGTCAATCAGAGCCAACAGTTTTTTACTAGAGAAAAACAAGAGTCCCACAGTGACTAGGCCTCTAAGAAGTCTTTATCACTTCTTTCTCTGAAATTACTTTTGCATGCTCTTGTGGTTCTACTCTAGTCCAGGGGCTTTGAAAAATTCTGTCTATAATTTCCACAGTATATTCAGTAGGTACTCAAAAAAAAGAAAAAAGAAAAAGAAGAAAGAAAATAATGAAACAATGTCTGTATTATGTAATAACTTTTAATAATGTATATTCTATTCTATTATTTTTTCTATCTCATTTTAAAAGAACAGTCATTACTGGAACGACCATAAATATTAATTTTCTCAGAAAAATGCTGGTATACATCTGTTGACAAACTGTTATTATTCATAGCATCTCATTTCTCTCTCAAAATTGTCTCTTGTTGTGTAATGAATTTAGTGGACCTAGTCAAGGTCCACTAAATTCATTTCTCAACCCACTAACAGTTGTAACCCAAATATGTGAGTGTCTTTCTCCTGCACCTGAGCTCTGCTTCTCAGAAAATAACTCCAAATTCTCATAATTTACCATCCACCACTCTGTTATAAACTGAACAAAGTTTCATTATTTTCTGAAAAATTTAACTAATTTATTGGCAACATGCACAGGGCTGGGCGATCAGCAGGTTCTTGATACCATGTGATTCTTACAAACTTGGACTGCAGTGTCATTAAATTATCAGGATGTACATAAACTCTGTTTATTAATTTTTAAAGAAATTCAATGCTTAAGTGATAATGTATTAAAAATCACCTTATACATCCTATAATTTATTTGCATTATCTTTGAAATTGCTTTGAAACTAATCTCTTGAATAAAACCATAAAATTTGCAATTTCACTTTTTTTTTTTTTTTTTTTTTTTTGCGGTACGCGGGTCTCTCACTGTTGTGGCCTCTCTCGCCGCGGAGCACAGGCTCCGGACGCGCAGGCCCAGGGGCCATGGCCCACGGGCCCAGCTGCTCCGCAGCATGCGGGATCCTCCCGGACCGGGGCACGAACCCGTGTCCCTTGCACCGGCAGGCAGACTCTCAACCACTGCGCCACCAGGGAAGCCCCAATTTCACTCTTGAGGCAAATGCTCTAGGCTGCCTAAAGAAATCCCCATTCACAACAGTCGCAGGTCCTTCTCTTCATTTTTCTCTCATTATTGGGCCAAACTTGGGCTGCAGTTTTGGTCTATAATATATAAGTAGAAGTCCTTACCAAAAAAAAAAATGTTTTTTCTTGTTGTTTTTACCAATTCGCCCTCTGCATTTTACAGAATGTTCTTCTTTCTGTCAGGAATAAGATAAAAGTGGCAAAGGCATGGCTTCCACTGTGTAATCATAATACAGCAAATGTCAAGAGGAAGATCTACATACTAGGAATGAGTGACCAGAAGAAGAACCTTTGTTCCTTTGTAATACTGGATTGCTTACCGTGCAAAACAAAGACACTCCTCTATCTCTTTAAACCACTACAGTAGGATTTTATGCTACCCGCAGAATATAAAATGCCCATAGATATTTTTATACCAGAAGTGCATGCTGCAAGTGACAGATCCTAAAATGTGACTTATCTGACAGAGGAGGGAAGGAACTGGATAGTGTGTACCCCATAATCCCAGCCTGAGAAACAAGTAAACCTGGTTTAGAGGTGACCAAATATTGGACAAAATGTTTGCTTGCTGTACCTTGTGAAACAGAACACTCATCTTCTGTGATGTTAGGGGAATCTGTGCTGTGACTTATTATTCCCGGAAAATCCTTACAAGAGAACAATGTATTCAAACTAGAGCTAGCCATCTCATTTATACACACACATACCTTCCCTTGTTTAAAAAAAAAAAATTTGTAAATATTTTAAGGTAAGAATAATTGCAGTCCACTGATATTCTTCAAATCAACAGACTTTGATTATCAGAATTAATTGACACCAATTACTGAGGTAGTTCTTAATAAGGATACACAGTGCAAATGATAAGAACTTTGAAGAATCACCCGAACATGATTGCCAAATGTACAAATCTTTCTGGTCATATCCTCTGTACTTCTGTTTGAGATTTTACTCCAGGAATCACAGAACAAAAGGTTCCAAAGGGAGTCGTGGGGTTGCGGGGGGGGGAGGAATGCTGTTTCAGTAAATATCTCCTAGAGATACTCCTTACAAAGAGCTTTGGGGACACATTCAACTTAAGGAAACACCACCTAATCTCCCTGTATCTGTAAAGAAACTTTAACAGGAGGAAACCCAGTTCCTAAAAAAGAGAAGGAAGTTTAACTGACTTCCAAAGGAACTCTGAGATTCATGCCCTGACCTTAGGAGGTGGTTTTCTCAGTTACCTTTGACACAGAGCACTGTTCTGGAGGCAGTATCCACAGTTTCTAACACTGGATCATGCAATATCCGCCCCCGAGGTAAAGTGATACATATCTATATCTATATGTATGTATATACACACACATATATACACATATTTTTCATATATTTTTTTTCATATATATATTCTGTTGCTGTTGTTTGGTTGTTCATTTAAGCAATACTCTGGAAATGTAAGAAGGACTTGAGAAAGGAGCTGCCCTGGTCACACAGGTAGAGAGGTTCCATTAACAATGCAGACTCTTCCAATTACCTATAGCAAAAATCTAGAAAAACAGGGACCAAGAGGCAGAGGCAGGAGACGCAGGAAATTTATAGGAGATGGGGAGAGGCGCAAAGTAATGTTCACTTCCACTTTTAGTCTTCTAAAAAGAAGCAATGTACACCACAGCTTGTGCTCTGTATCCCAAAATAAAACTCAGAAGAGTTTAAATTGACTTTCCTAAAATAGGGAACCACAGGCATGGTGTAAGGCATTCCAAGGATACAGAGGGCATGATCTAGTTTGCTATTTAATAAGCTAACTGAAGTACTAATTATGAGAAAATGTATTAAATCAGAAATAAACTCTACTGATCAATGCATTTATATGTGTGTGTGTGTATTATCTTTAGAGGAAGTGTCGTGTAAAAATTGGGGAGATATTTATAATTTAACTGAACGATTAGAATTAGATGAACAGGACTTTGTCTACAACATGGCTCATCAACTGGTTCTTTAAGTACATTAGAATGCTAACAAGGGGAAGGTTGTACAGTTTTGACAATCTGGCTATATAAGAATTAAGGAAGAATAGAGATGGCACTTAAGAGGTGCTTGTGCAGAGCACAATGAAAAATGTTTGATTTGAGGATAAAATGAAATTCACTGTATATAAAATTTGCAAACAAAGCAAGTAAATCTCCCACTCATTGAATTGTGTATTTCTGCCTGCACCAAGTGAAGCAAACTTTGGAATCAAAGGTGCCATTCTACTGAATTCTTTGAATTGACTTCGGTTACCAGTGATTTTTGAAGCAACTGATTTCTCTCCAAGTTCTCTGGCACAATTAGCCTGGTTAGAGTTTACTCTAAGTGTAGAATTGCAAGACAACATCCAATCCTGCTACTGGGCAGGAAATATGGGCTTTGTTAAGCCAGAAAAGTTTTAGAAAGGAAAAACAAAACAAACAAATTCACTCTTGAAAGATTCCAACATACTAGACATGGCAAAAGTCAAATGGCTAGAAAAGGTGATTAGGTCCCTAACAATACTAACTCAAGGGAAAAGGGAGTTTAATTATTGAACAACATGTATATTACTAACAATGGGGAATGCGTCTGATTCTGGCTTGGCTGTCCCATGTCGATCTCAAAACATAGATACCTAAACACTGTGGCACAGTAAACTGCTTTGAGGAACAATGGCAAATGTGCGGGGTCATAAAAGTGATATATTCTTTGAACCTAAGCATGGGTTTCCTTTGAGCCTCTACATAGATTTGAGTCTGACACAATCCAGAGTGTAGAACTGTCCACTGACTTCCTAGGGCTAAACTTAGGTAGTGAATCCATGTGGCTTCCAGAAACAGCTACAGCACAAACTGAATATACTCCAGTTTACTCCACAACTGTCTTCAAAAGTAAACCAAACCGTGAATCCTTTGATTCAAGGGAGCTATGATTTCTTAGCCATTTTGAAGGGAGCTAATAGTCTTAAGTATGAGCTACCAGACTACATGCTTATATGACAGGAGATACAATGCATCACTAAAATTTTAATCATATTTTGTGAAACAGTGCGTACCACTTTCCTGGAAAAAAACAAAATCAAAAGCTGGGATTTGGGTGTTTAGGGGCAAGAATCTACACAGAAAAAGAGGGAAAGTCAGAAAGGAAGGTCATGGCCGAAGAGTACATTGGAGGGCTGAAACCTTTATAGGAAGTGACCAATTTAATTCTATGGGAAGGAATGATTAGACTATTAAAACTATTAAAAACAGGGCTTCCCTGGTGGCGCAGTGGTTGAGAGTCCGCCTGCCGATGCAGGGGACATGGGTTCGTGCCCCGATCCCGGAAGATCCCACATGCCGCGAAGCGGCTGGGCCCACGAGCCATGGCCGCGGAGCCTGTGCGTCCGGAGCCTGTGCTCCGCAACGGGAGAGGCCACAGCAGTGAGAGGCCTGCATACAGCAAAAAAAAAAAAAAAAAAAAAAAAAAAAAACTATTAAAAACAGTATATCTAATTTTCAGATTTAAGTCTTATGTAGCAATATCATATCCTTCTAATTGAAATCTTTAAAGCTAGCCTTGGTTTGAGTCATATTTTAAGGAGGGAAGGGATCAAAGTGGTATCCAACAGGCTGTCATGATGCAGAAAAGAGAAAGAATATATCTGAGGTAAAAAGGAAAATGGACATTTAGAATCTTATCATCAGCCTTGAGACAAAAATCCTTAAGGGGAACACTGCTTTGCATCCACTGCCCAGAGTATCCCTTAGAGACACTGACAGGACTGCTATGCTTTCCACCATATGGGAGTGAGGCCAATTTTCTAAATCTTAAATTACTGGATGGCCTTAAGTAGCTGGAGAGTTTGGGATTATTAGGAAGAAAGACTTATAAGTTACATTTGTATTACCCACCTTAGAATTATTTTCTTTTAAGAATTTTTGAAATGGTAAGAAAAAAACATATTTCACAAGTTGAGTAGGTGAAAATTACAGAAAATAAGTTAATCTGCTAATCCCTAAAACTCTAAGTAGATGTCCTAAAAAGGGCACAGAGAGGTGAACCGTAAATAAAAGTAGTTTCAGGTCAATCAAATTAAACATTCACGTTAAAGAGAATTTAAATGACTAATTTGTAGGTTATCTGTTCTTTTAAACAGACACTGCTAATTTGTCTTTTCAACATACACTGAATATAAAGATGAATATGGAAAGTTTCCCATTCTTGAACAATCTGTTGTACAGAATAAGAAACAGATACATACGCAAATGATTACAATAAAAAGCTCTAAGTGTTTCAGTAATGATGGACATCTAGGATTTGGAAATACCTAGGGAAGAGCAACTAATGCTTAACTGAGATATCAATAAACCACTAATATAAGAGCAGGGTCTTGAAAGTGAAGTGGAAATTTCCTAAGAAAGTAGACCGGAAGGAATTCAGAGGGAACAATGTGTGCCAAGAGCTAAGAAACTTGTAGGACCATGACATTTCCAGGGAGTAGAAAATAATTTAGTATCAGGAGGGCACAGTGGTGAAAGATGATGTTGGAAATACAGGTTGAAACCAGTTTACTTAAGTCTTTGAGGATCAGGCTAGGAAGTGGGCTATACTCTTGGACCACTGAAGTTTTAAGTGGTAAGTTGGGTGTGATGCATTACAAAAGTATATTCCAGCCAAAAGTGTGCCTAAACACTGTACTGATCAGGTAAGACAAAGAAATAAACAGCCCTCAAGAATTCAGTGGATTAAAGCCCCATGATTTTATTTCTTGCTCATCTAACATGCCCTAGTGGGAGTTTAGGATAGCAGGGCAGCTCTCCTCCAAACTATCATGTAGAGGCTTAGGCTCTTTCTAGCTTGGGACTCTGCCCTCTTCTGAGGTCCTGTTCTCTTCTGCATCCAGCTGGTACAAGCAGAAAAGAGAGTATGAAGGAGACACAATTACCCTCCCAAAATGTCCAACCAGGAATTGGCACAGATCACTTCCATTGATTTGAATACAGTCATGATGTCACACCATTACAAAACAGACTAGAGAACCTATTCTTTATGCATGCCCAAAGGTACAGCTCAAATCCAAATGTCTTACAAATACTTTTAAAAGATCTACAGCTTCCTACTAAAGATACTGCATGATTAATGTGCTAACTATTGAGAACACTACAACATGGAATATTAAAGATACATATGTGAATTTGGTAGCAATAAACAGGAAAAAGCTTGACAACTCTACCCTTGCTGTACTTGGAAAAAGGAGCATTTTCAGTCAAGTATTTGCTTAAAATGCAGTATATAGATAATTTAAAACATTTCCCCAAAGGGCACTTTCATCTACTTACCTCTGAAGAGGCTCTTGTAGCCCAGCACTAACTTAAAACAAGCAGGGCACACTTACAGACTAGGGATGACTCAAGACAAAGATAAGACAGCATATGATTCCACAAGCAGTGAACAAAATGGGCATATTGTTTGTGAAAATCAGTGTTTTTTAGTTGAACCTGAACACTTGGGCTAAAAAAGGAACCATTTGATATTCTAGAGAGAGTATGTGAAACGATGAGAATAGTTAAAAAAGGATAAGAAGGAGTAATCTTTTGAAAGAATTTCAAAATAATGTGTATGCGGAGGATACAAAATTCTCCTGACCTGAATGGACACAGGGAAGAAAGGAATTTTCCTATGGACTCTTTGAGCCATGGAAAATATTTATGAGACAACTTAGATACACTGGATATGGGGGACAGACTTCAAGCTAGTGACCTAAACAAAACCAGCTTCCTTCCCCTTCTCATCTTAATTCACCACAGTCATGATGTTACTAGCTACCCAAGGTTAGCATCTGGAGCAACCTTCCCTGAGGCACTATAAGTTTGGGGGAATATACATAGATCCCACATTTAATTAATATTAAATTAATAGTATATTCATTAATGTTGTTTAATATTAAAATAGAAATTTTAAAAAACACAACTCTACTGTGGAGCAAAAAATGCCACTGTTTTAAGTCTCCCATTTTTTTTCTCACTTATTTACCACAGTAACTTGTACCTTGGCTCACTTTACTAGAATTCATTCTATACATTGTTTCCAGAGTAAATATCCTAAAGTGTAAGGCTGATCATTTCACTACCTGGAATAAAACTTTTCAATGGTTCTGTATTTCCTACAGGCTATACTCCCTTGCATGTCACGCATTCTCCTTTATCATCCAAGTCCTGCATACCTTTTCATTTTTACTCTTACGACTTTCCCATTGTCATATTATGCCCAAATTATGCTGAAATACTTCCTCAAATAGGCCATATTTTTCCCACTTCCATATGATTATACAGTCCTTTGAATGCTCTATCTAATTTTTATCTACATTAATACTTACTCAATATTTACTTCAAATACTCCATTTCCTTTCACTGTTCATTGTCTGCGTAAGCTGCCCATTCTTGATACTCCCAGACTGTCAAGGCATATCTCTTTCGCTGATCTCTTTAGATGCTGTTATAAGCACTCGTTTATCTATCAATCTCCCACATTAACTTTTATGATCTTTGGAAGTGCGGCCTGCATCTATTTTCTTCCTGCTTTTTTGTAATCTCTGTGTCTGGTACTGTAATTGACACCCAGTACACACTTAATAAGTGTTTGTTGAATGATTTATGTGCAGAGTTGTGGACACAGAGACCATGAAAGTAACTGCTGCTCAACTGTAAACAAAGAGCCTCCGACTAACCTCCTTCAGAGGTTCCCTTCAGCACAATGAGCCATCACACCCAGGAGAGTATGCTTCTGAGTGTGGCCTTTATCCAATGACTCATGAAGCTGCTGATATAAAGGCCTAGCCATTAGGCCTAATGTGGGATACCTGGTGGACCATGTATGTTCCTCCATGATGATGGCTGAAGCCTGTTGGGCCTACAGTGCTTTAGGACTTTTCAGTCAGCTCAATACTTCCGTGGCTGATGCTTTAGAAAAGGATTAAAAGGCCCAATGGAAGACACCCCACAGAATTATGTCCATGAGATGGCCTATGATGCACCATTTACTGCAACCTTAAGGAGTATGCTCGTGAGGGGGCACTGGCATAATACAAAAGTCAATGGTGGCCGTCCTCTTTCAGTGGGAAAAGTCATTACAGAATTTGACTACCTGATCAAAATGGGCACAACAGGATCCCAAAACAATAAAGGCAAGGTACAATGCTTAACTGCCAGAAGTAGACTAAAATTTCGTAATGAGTAACAGGTTCAAATTGCAGACAAGGAGTAATGACCCACAGAAAATTATGGAAATGGTTAAAAGAACTTAGTGTCCCTAGGGAAAATATAAATGGGCAGCCAATAAGGACACCACTCAGCTTGTACCTTAAGAAAAAAAAAATTAAGGCTCGATTACCAAGCAGCTGAGGGGAGTTAAACCTCCCACTCCTCCCCCCCAGAAAAAGGTCACAAACTCCTGCCGGTTTTCAGACGCAGAACCCATTGCCTGAAGATTCAGCTGGGCCCACTGAGGTTAAGACCCTGCAACACTACAGAAAGTACTTTGATAAAAATTCTGTAAGTGCTTCCCCAAAGATTCCTACAATTATCTACTTAGAAAAGTGTACATCAGTGAATGGGAAATATCCAGTCACACTGAAGAATGTTACATAAAAGGTTGACATTGATACCCGTTAATGTGATGCATCATTATGCCCCTCTCCTTACTCCTCCCTGCCCTGATATGAGAGTGGGAGCATGTGATAGGTAAAAAATGAAGTCCTGGTTAAGATTCAGATTATTTTGGTTCCAGTGTGTCCAAAGACCTACCTAATTTTAATTTTCCTGTTCCCCAACTATATAATTGAGATTGGCATACATAACAGTTTGTGCAAGCCAAACACTGGGCCTAGGCCTATAGGTTAACAGCTATTATGCAGAAGGCCAGATAGTGACCATTAAAACTACCCCCTAACCTAAGCAAGATAATAATTCAAAAACAACATCACATCCCAAGGGGATGGAAAAAAATAACCCCATTCTTAAAGATCTGTCATACCCAAGAGTAGTGGTTTCCATTTAGTTCAACAGCCAACCTAAACTGGGCCACAGAAGCAAAAAGTGGCTAGTTCACTGGAAATCTTGGTAAAACACATGCACTTCGACAGATGGAGACAGAACCTACAAATATTCAGTGGTCTTCCACTTCAGTAAAATTTTTAGGAATTTAGTGATCACCAGCATGCCAGACTATATGTTCCAAATTAAAAGACAAATAATTGCAGCATGTATCTCCAACCACGATGAAAGAAATATATTACCTGGTAGGCTTCTTTAGGTTCTAGAGGAGTACACTCCACATCCAGGAATACTGTCCAGGGCCGTATACTGTGTGACACAATGCTACTAGCTTTGAGTGTGGCCCAAAATAGGAAAGGGCTCTACAGCAGATCCAGGCTGTAGTGTGAGCTGTCATACATTCTGACAGACCTTATGGCATTAGAGGTGGTAGTGAGGGTGGAGAAAAATATATCATGGAACTTACGGGAAACGCTAGTGGAAGAATCATAATAAAGGTCTCTGGGGCTCTGGAGCAAGGCCACTCCATCTACAATGTACAGGCCTTTTGAGAAAAAAAATTCTGGCGTGCTTCTGGTGGAGGAGTGCCTGATAAAGGGATAGCAAGGGACCATGAGACTGAACTATCCCCATGAGTTGGATCCTGTCAGATGGACAAAGTCTAAAGATTTTCAGGTACATGAACAAGCAATCCATCATATTAAAGTTGCACCTCTGTGATCAATTATGATTAGAGCTAGAGGTCATAAATAGGCTGCATGAACAAACAGCTCAGATCTGCATATCACCCACCACTGTTGCACCAGTCTCTCAGGTCACACCTCTGGTATATAAGGAATACTGTTTGAAGAGCGATGAAGTAAAAAGTGACACTTTCTTTACGGATGGGCCAAGTATAAGCAACATCTTCACTGACGCTTTCTTCAGGAGTGGACTGGAAAATTAATGATGAATGAAATTTTTCCCAACGGACAGCTTCATGCTGTCCATACGACCACCCATTTTGTTGTAAAGAAAGAAAAAGTGGCCTAAGATTAGAATTTATATGGTCTCATTGGCTGTGGCAAATGGCCTGACTGGTCAGGACCCTGGGAAAAGAAAGTATGGAACGGGTCCATGGTATGAACCTATGGCAGACATAAGGGAGTGGGAACAAAGTGTGAAGACCTTTGTATGGATGCACATCTTAAAGCATGTACCACAGAAGAGACACTAATTAAGAAGCAGATAGAACACTCAGCTAGTTGATGTCAGGCAGCCTAAGTCAACAGTCACACTACTGTTGGCGTGCTGTATGCAAAAGAGAGTGGTCACATTGGGAGAGATGGAGACTACTCATGGGACCAACAATATGAGTTCCTATTCACTGAGGTTCATTTATATATATCTGATACTGAATGTTCAATCTGCCAGCAATAGAGACGTGCTCAGTCCCCAATATGACACTATTCCTCAAGGAGAACAACTGGCCAGCTGGTGGAAAATCATATATTATAGTCCTTTTAACTTGGAAAGGCCAAATATTTGTTCTACCAAAAAGAGATAAATACTGAGGATATGCATTTTCCCAACTGCTGTGTTGACCCAGCTACCGCCATGATCTGCGGGCTTACAGTTTGGTTGATTCACTGGCATGAAATACCATGCAATATTGTACCAAACCAGAGGAATCAACTTATAGCAAAGGGGATATGGGAGTAAGCCAAGTTACATGGGGTCTACTGGTTGTATCAAATACCATACCACCCATTTTTTTTTTTTTGTCAGCCTGGTAGAGGAATGGTATGGTCTCCTGAATATGCAGTTGAAGTATCAGCTTGAAGATGCTATTATACAAGAATTAGGCACCATCCTTAGGATGCAGTATATACAGTGAATCAAAACCTTTATATGCTGCTGTGCTGCCAATGGGAAAAAGACCTGGATCCCTACAGTTCTGTCTATGCAGTGCTAGAGGCCCAGGTCTCTACCTCTGGCATCACAGAACTCAGCAGAAGTCATATTGGGCACTTTGATGAGCCGTTATATTCCAGAGCTCCTTGCGGGGTTATCCTGCAATATAACTGCAGGCTAGACATGTTGATCTCTAATAAATGTCTTGCATGCCAAACTCCATCTCAATCTCTGGTGCTGGAAAACTCAACTGGCAACAAGCAGTGTTAAAATGTAATTGCTGGGCTTCCCTGGTGGTGCAGTGCTTGAGAATCTGCCTGCCAATGCAGGGGACACGGGTTCGAGCCCTGGTCTGGGAAGATCCCACATGCCGCAGAGCAACTGGGCCCATGAGCCACAACTACTGAGCCTGTGCGTCTGGAGCCTGTGCTCCGCAGCAAGAGAGGCCGCGATAGTGAGAGGCCCTCGCACGGCGATGAAGAGTGGCCCCCGCTTGCCGCAACTACAGAAAGCCCTCGCATAGAAACGAAGACCCAACACAGCCAAAAGTAAATATAAATAAATAAATAAATAAATATTTTTTAAAAAATGTAATTGCTATACCACATATGCAATGTATATCAAAGCTTTCTTTAGAGATACATTTTATGGACATATCACAGTTGGAATCTCCTTTAACTTTTACAATAACTCCCTGTTTGGAGCTTTCCTAGACTGATAAGAAGCAGGGCAAATGGCGCTTTAGTGCATTTAAAAAGAAAAGTGACACAAATATGTCAAATTTCTAAAGATGATACATAATTAGCTTCTACTCAGTTGTCACGTGACTAGCCCAGAAAAGTCGGAATCTCATTTATGCTAGCCATGTATTATTTACTATTTAATACATTAACAACACATGAGGAGGATGGAAAATGATGGAATATAATTTCATCAAAATTGCTCTATGAGAGGGTGGAGTAGGAGGAGGAGGAGGAAGAAGAAATGGACGAGGATGAGGAAACCTTATATGGAAATGCAAATATATCTGGATGAAAAATCAAACACCCATACTCTATTTGTGTCACCTATCATTAATGTTTACTACCCTGTGCACTTCTGTGAACGAAGACTCGTGCAGAGCCTTGAAGTTAATGTAGAAAATTAACATTTCTTACGTTCCAAATTTAGCCTAACATTAATCAAATACTAACCTTGGGATCTGTCGTTTGCTGTTTTTTCAAAAATCCTAACAATGCAAATCTAGTACCTATTCTAACAATACCATGTTGTTTTACGACTAATATTTTAACAACAAAATTTATAATGTAGATTATAAAATCTAAACTTTAGAAGTTGAGGGTTATAACCATCAGACCTGGATTTAAAAGTATTAGATTTTTCATAAGGTATCCTTCTGCGAAGATACAGACTAGTCTGTAAAACATGTGCACTAAACAGTAAAATAGAAAAATACCAATGAGGCAGCAGTCTATTTAAACCCAGCTGTTGCACTGGAGGCATTTATTAATTTTTTAAAAAAATTTTGTTGGGGGGGAGGCACTACCTTAAGAGCAAGGAATACACCAAAAACAAATGCTACAATTACCATGTGAAGGGTGGTCCAGTGTGCTGCTTAAATATAATTTACTCTCAACTAATTACTTATAATCATGTTCTCGAATGTTCAGAGAAATGAGGCTCAGGGAATTAAAGTCACTTACCCAAATTCACAAAGCTGGACAGGAGAAGTGCTGGAAGTAACTTCTATGCCTGTGGCTCTGCTTAACCAGGTTAATACGCCCTGCCTGGAGGCCATTCTCCAAAAGCGGCGGAAAACTGAGGAGAAAAGTCACTCGCTCCACAAACAAGCCCAGAATATGTACGCTTACACCTACGTCTACGTCTACGTCTACGTCTGCGTCTGCGTCTACGTCACGCACGTCACGTCACGTCACGTCACGTCTCGCCTCATCTATGACGGGTACCTCACGTCACGTCTCCTAGCGCCTCCTCTACGTCCGTAGCTCCACCTACGTAGATATACTGACGTAGGTGTTGTTTTACTGCTTGTCTGGGGAACGCTTTATTTAAGACAATTTGTGGAAAGTATTTTCAGAGAGAAATTGTTGTTAAGGAGAATAGTGTCTTCTAACTACATAGCATATACTTAGGTTTTCTAGTAGTAAGTAGAAGGAGAAGGAGCTAGGAAAAATAAGTTTGAAATTCGCTGAAGGAGACTGAACTTGGATAAACTGGCAAGTTTTCGAGCCTTTGTCGGTAAGTATAATATCAGAAGAGAGAGTGAGGTTTGGCACTGTGGGAAATAGAAATGCACATTGCACTGAAGAGCTCAAACAGAACAGTTAGAGAACGAAATCTGGATGGAATCTTGACGATCCATTTCCTGACCATTTCGCCAATGCACTTATGTCGGAAAACTGCTTGTAAAGCACCAGGGGCACACATAGAATTCTGAAGACTTTCATAGTTTGCTCTGTGTGTAGTTTTACCGTAGTAAACTGAGATTTATATAGGAGGATTCTGATTTCCCTTTTTCCTTTCTAATCTTCGTTTTTACTTAAGAAAATTTTGATTACAGGAACCTGTTTTGTGTTAAGAAACAACTGAAAAACCTAGCCGAAACCAAAATTTACAATAGTCACCTCCTTAGGAATTATACTGAACATACAAGATAAGCATAAACAAATCTTCCAGCGAAAGAGTGTCTCAGTATGCATTTGTTGTTGCTCTGGGTGGTTTGAAAGTGACTAAACTAATGATGATAATGTTAATAATAGATACCATTTTAGTAGTTACCAAATATATTACTTGTTTTTGAGATATAAAAGTAATTTTATGAAGTTAAATGGTATTAACTTATGTTTAAAGATGAGGAAATAGGTTCAGAAAGGTTAAGTGATTCTTTTTAAGAAAACGCACATGACTAATGGCAGGCCCCTCAGTTCTAGTTCTTATGCAGTCTATTGCAGCATACTGCCTTTCTCTCTTTGAAGAAAAAAATAATTAGCAGGAAATATACTCTTTTCATCGTGGCCCAATAATCCAGAAAGAACAAATGCTTATCATAGTGTAAGACTCATGTTTGAGTGAAGAGGGGCTACTTTAAATAACAACAACAAAAAAAACCCTTCAGTTCATAGTAATAGTACTACTTTGGAGACAGCTGGTATAAGTGAAGAGCAGTATGGTAAATGTATTCAGCCCTGAAATAGCCTCTGATACTGCTCAGCTAACTTGTAATGGGTCTTGCAGCTTAGGCTTCCCTTTGCAAACCACTGAGGGTGCAGTCCTGCTGCCCTTGCATTTCTTTTATGCTCACATAACTCCCATTAACATTGCTCAAAGTTCAGGGTACCAGGAACTAAGGGCAATTTTTCTCTGCTTCCTCAATTCTCCAGAGCATTGCAGGCATAGACATTTAGCAGCACTTTCTCAGTAAGAAGGGGATATTTTGCACAGAAATAGGAAAGCTGCAGGGAAGCCCTTGCTTACTGTAGGGAATCTCTGTGTGCAGAGCCATGTGACACAAGGTTCGGGTAGGGCACCAGCTGCTTGGAACCACCTCAGGGCTGTATGCTGCGGGAAGAGAACTCCCACTGGCTGTGTGTACACCTGATTGGCTGTATGTCAGCAATCCTTCCAGCCCAGCAGTTCCTCTTCTAGTATTCACCAGATGCAATTAGCAGAATCAGAAGGAAGCAACTTAAAATCTGCCAAAATAGGTCAGTAACCTCATTGCCCGTTAGTAATCACAGGATATATGTTTAGAGCAGCAAAAGTCCTATGAAAATTATACAAAAGCATCCCTTACCTCCTGAGTTTTGCCATAGTTCCTCATTTTGTAAACATCGTATATAAAATCTCATAAAAAAGGGGAGCCATTTCCAACTGAGATCTGTTTCTATATACAACTTACAAAAGTCATAAGTTCCCTTTGAAAATTAATAATTGGAGAAGCCCAGGATATTAATATTAATATAAACTACAGCTTATAGGTTAAGATGTACACATGCCTTTCCTATTTCCTCAACTTGCACTTTATCCTAATATTTTTCCTATGAATAATGATCCATAGATAGATTTTCTTAGGTAAACTAAATCACGTACGGGGGTTCCCTACATACGAACCTTCAAGTTGTGAACTTTCAAAGATGTGAATGTACCTTCAGGCGTGAGTGAAATTGCAGCTTGCCCTCTGTCTCCTATTGGTGATCCTTCAGCTCTACCATCTCCCATCTCCTCTCCCTCCTCCAGTCAGTAACTCTTCTTGCCTGTTCACTCGATGTCAACGAGTGTATGCCAGCTGTTGTACTGTACTACTGTACTTTTCAAGATACTGTACTGTAAGATTAAAAAAGTTTCTTTATTTTTTGTGTTTGTTTTTTATGTACTATTTGTGTGAAAAGTATTATAAACCAATTACAGTACAGTACTATTTAGTCAGTTGCGTTAGTTAGGTACCTAGGCTAATTTCGTTGGACTTATGAACGCCCTCTCGGAATGGAACTCATTCATATGTAGGGGACTTAGTGTATTAAATACGCTCAGTATTGTTATCTAAAATGATGCAACACCCCTTAAAGAATGTAAACAAAACTTTACCCTTAAAGCAAAATGTTGCACCTTAATTGATACTTCCGATGAATACGCTGCCTTTGAGATTTAGACTGACACGTGCATTCAACATATTTATTTTTTTCTTCATTTTTGGCATGCAGATGTCAAAGTCTTACTAGCTAAAATGTAAGTTCTGTTTCAAAGCAGAAGCAGTTGAAGATCTTTTTAAACCTTCCTGATACACAAAGTAAGACATAAGGAAGAGGCTAGAGTAAAAGAGACAAATGGAGAGAGTACATGCGTGTTTTTCATCACATCACCAGAAAAAATGCAGTTTTTCTTCACTGATTCTTCCTTTGCTTTACTTTTTTTTTTAAACAGTGCAACATATGTTATGGTTAATCATATATAAGCCACTGGGAGAATAAATGCTGTCACAATAATTAATGGTTTAACTCACTCTGAGTATTTGCAATATTAATAACCAAAATGAGACTTTTGTGTTAGTGTGAGCATGAACATATGTTGCTTATTGCATTTTGTCTCTTAGAAATAAAAACGGTGAGCCTGCTCATTCTTCCTTGGTTTTGGTCAGTGGTTTAAGATTAGAAGCAAGCCAGAGGAATACCATCAACACCCTGTGTTCCAGTATGGATTGGTGCAGTATGCTGCCATTCTAAAAGGCTTCAAACCTTACCTTTTTTGCCTCTATTCTTTAGATGGTTCAGGATAGTATAAGGGATTTCAGATATAATAAATAGTGCTTTTCATCAAACAAACATTAAGCAAACAAACAAAACTTGAATAGTCATCAAAGCAACTTTCGCCTATGTTTCTAGGTTTGTATCAAGAGCCCTCTTCAAAAGAATTCAACATCAAATTGTAATGTTCTTTCCTGATAGTAAAGGGGGATTTCTTATTATTTAAATCTGCTTTCTGTTCACCAGTCTTATAGAATGATCATCTAACAGTATAAAAATATTTTTATTCCCTACATAAATGTAAACTATTGTTTGCCCATTATGGTCTTTTTTTGTTCATGTTGATTATTTATTTAGGTTTTTTGTTGTTATTGTTCTGTTTTAAAATAGGGCCCTCATATTTTAGTGTAGCCTTATGGTTATACGGAGATTTTGATTGAAAGAAAACAATAGATAAAAGAGTTTGGCTGCCACTCATCATTCAACCAAAAAGGTAAAATGATTCCCACCTAAAAAGAAAAATATAGTTTCTAAAAATGCCTCCCAGAGGAGGAATAGGCCCAGAAAAAAGCAATGTGCTGATTTTAGCTAATTTTATTTTTATTTAAATTAGGAAGGAAATATCAAAAGAAAATTCTTTTGATAATGAAATGATGAAAGCAGCAACGAGTTTAAAAGATAACGAAAGAACGAACACCCCAGGAAGAAAATATTGGTAAATTGATGAGAGTGATTGAGCTATCACTGCAATTATTGTAACAACCTTGAAGCAATGATGTGATTCATTTAGAATAATCCCATGTGAACTAGAGCTGTGTTACTGGCTGCTGTTACACACTGAGTGGCCTGAATCTAGTTGAGTCTCAGAAAAATAAGATTAAAACCAAAAATATCCATTTTGTAACAATACATGCAACATGGGTGGATAGATTCTATGTAAACACAGCCATAACAATATAATTATGCTCATGTTAAATGTTACATGCAAAATGTTTGTTCTATTTAGTGAGTCTAGTTATTCCACTTTAATATTTCATTATCTTTATAGATAAAGCTTTTTTTTGATTTAAAAACCCTCGTTCAATCGTTGTTGCCAAGTAAGGTACTTAAGCTATCACAAGTGCCTTAAGTGGGACAGTGTTACTTGAAGTCAGTCATTTAAGAATCTCTTACAAAATAGTACCCAAAGTTGAAATATTCAAAAACTTTAAACTCTTTTATATTTGTATTTTAGAAAAAACATCATCTAGGTTATTAACTTCTGCATACTTTTTCTACTTATGAAGATATAATTTTCACTTGAATGTTTGAATACTAGCTAATCCAGCAACATGATGCCTAAGAATTTTTGCTTAATTATATACAAGATCATATTGGATGAATAATTAGAATTTCTGGAGATTGACATTAAGACTTCAGTGTACACTGTAGAGTAGTCATTAGTTCTTTAAAGTTACTGAAGCCAGCAGTATTTTTTCCATATAATATTCTGGTATAGTTTATGGCATTCACCATGATTAATATCTCAAATTCTTTTTATTTAACTGAGGTCAGGGGCCTTCTTTCAGTGTTTATCTGCAAATCTAGAAGGACAGAAATAAATGCTGTCCCTGGCCCCAAAGTTGTGTAAAGCACAATGAACCCAATTCTTTTGAAAAATTGAGTCCAGAGGTCTTACTTAAGTGTGGTATTCTCTATGTATAATTTCACTTTTACTTAAATGTAAACCACCACGTCTTTGGAACTACATCTCAATTTTATATGTGATTGCTGGAATCTCAGAGAAGGCTTCAGCTCACAAAACAATACATTCAGCCACAAGCAACAGAACACTTGATTATCAGTGTCCTAAACCACAAGATGACACATTACTTAATGAGGAATCTGGAGCTAGGAAGTTGAAAGATTGTTTCAGTAGTTCATTGATATTATTAAGTTCATGTTCTCTTTCTATCTTTTTGCTCATCCATTGTTTTGTGTGTTGGCTTTGGTTTATTGTGTTTATTGCCTGTGGATACAATGTGACTTCAACAGCTCTATACATCATATTACCATTCAGTGAGGAAAGAATAGGAAAAAGACCTGCCAGTGAGATATTCCATTATGTTTTTTAAAATCAGAAAAAAATTTCATGTAAGTTCCCTAGAAAATTTGCTTATTTGTCCTTATACTTCATTGATGAAAACTTAGTCACAGGGCCGTCTCACTCTCAAGGAAGGTTAAGAAATTAATTGTTTTTTCCACTTCTAAAGTGTAGGTCCCAAGGGAGAAAGGGTGTGGAGTATTCTTTGAATACCTCTGATTTTATAAGACCAAACTTGGCTCAAAGATTATGAAATATAAAATTCACAACATGTGAAGTTCTCTAACATACGAGTTAGAATATTCCTACTTATAATTTGAGGATCACAGGATAATTGCTTTATTTTCTTATTGTAATGATTCAATGAGAATTTCAGTAGTGTGGTTTTTTTTCCTTCTACCAAAAAGAAAAAAAAAAAGGTTTTGAAGGAGACTTATTTTAGACTTAGTCATATAATGATACATTTATACTATCAAGGTTTATTGATGTAATTTGTCACAGTTTAGCACAGTTTTTTTTTTAACTGAAAAATAGACTGGTAGATGGAATCCTGCTTAAAACCTTTTTGGGAAGAGGGAGTATTGGAAGTAAGTGGAGCTAAAACTGGGCAAGAGATTTCAAGAGCTAATGCTGTAACTAATAATGAGAGAGAAAAGTTACTGTTGCTTTTCTCATAGCTAGTGTCCTCACAGTTACCTTTCACACCCACAAAACTGGTAACTAATAAAAAAAAGACAACAAACACTATTTTTTACCACTGTGCTGCTGTCTCTTGAACACTGAACTGCAGAATCTGAGCTACATACCCATTTCTGTAACCTTACTCGTTATCACCAACAGCAGCTATAGGATGCCGTGTGGACAACTCCCAGACACAATGATTATGAACACTTGTGATAAGTTTAGTTTTATTACCAGCACGTTTTTAAAATGTATAAATGCTCTAGTTCTTTAAAATATCTATTTTACATTTGAATAGAAAAATGAAACTGTGAGTAAGGGAAGGGTCTTGAGTTTTCATTCTGCTTCTGCTACTATGAAAAGGTCATTAACATTTTTTGAGCACAAACAGCTTACCTGTAAAATGAACTAATTCATGTGGCTAATTTTAACAACTTTTATCCCCAGATATAGGAAAAAAAGACTTTGATTTAGAAATTCCTACGTCAAAAATTACCCTAATAATGCCGTTTCTGTGTGTCATATCTGATGTCATATCTCTGTGGGTAGTTAAATTATTTAAAGTCTGCAGCAATGTAGATGGTTCTTCAAATTCAAAGTTACATTTAGAATTTGTATTCTGATAATATAGAAAATGCAAATAATACACAGAAATTTGGCTTTACTCCCCTTACTACTAAATGTAATGATGTTATTTGGGAAGTCTCCTAAATGTTTCTGTTTTCTGTATTAGCTTCTCACTGAACATAGGGGTTATTTATCATCACTCCTTGGAAATAATTTTAAACACTTTTAAGTGAATAAATTTTTCATTTTAAGACTGTACATCACTCATCTATTCATGCCACATAGAATGTCTAAGAACATTTTAACAGTAAATCATCTTTTGTTGATTTACTTATGGACCCTTTAAGCATTGCAGACTTTTACATGCAACTTCATGAAGTTTATCTGTATTGTGTCCATAATCCAATGTAAACAGTAGTGTTTTTAGAATAAAAGAGACAAACATGTTTCTATTACATCTCATGTTATATCATCCCACAGAATGAAATATTTTTCATTTTAGGTATTATATTAAGGATATGCTACTTTTTCCTTGTTGGTGTTTCCTTCAACCATTCATAAAAGCCTACACCGATTTAAATTTTCTTAGTTCAGGGAGTTAAACATTATCTTAAGTCTCTTTTTTAACTTGATTTTGGATGTTAGAATATAGTTTCTGCAAAGCAGAGGCAGCTGTTTTTCCTCCTCTTTTCAAGTGTGTTATTTTGTATATTATTTATATATTATTTGTATAATATTTATTATATTTTATAAATATTATATTTATAATATATATATAATATATAATATATATAATTTATATATATTATACAAATATATATTATTTGTATAATATTTATTTGAAGAATTTATGCTTAAATTTTGATTATTACATGTAAAGGCATTAATTATTGAACTTAGACCCTTGATGCCAAGTGCTATATTAATTAATTTCTAGACTAAATCATTTGCACAGAGAGTTCTCTGTCTCATTTACATCCACAGTTACTTTTTTTTAAAACAATCTAGTCAATTGTTTAAAATTTAACCCTTAATAACTTTGCAATACAGAGTCACCAAAAATTTTGGCTTCTCCTCTCATGAGTCTCAAAACAATATGAACAACAAAATAAATCAAGTAGTATAGGATTTTAAACCAATGTATAAAATAACTATGAGTCCATATTGATATAAATAAATGATTGAATTAATTTAAAAATGGAGGAGAATAAACAAATCTCCCATGGAGAATTTTAAATAATTCATGTAGATACTCTATCCTTGAGAAAAGGAATCATAACTCACCACTTCTTAAGTGTAGGTTTTGCATAGTGGGGGGTGGGGATGAGTGAGGAGGAGGAGGAGGTGGAAGAGGAAGAAGAAGAAAAAACAGCAGCAAAAGCTGCTGCTGCTCTTGGCTCATATCATGGCTTATACAAAAATCAATTTGAGATGGACCATTAGACCAAAACTTAAAATCAGTAGGACAGTAGAAGAAATCAGAAGTATATCTTCACAATTTTGAGTTAGACCAGATATCTTGGAGAGGACAAAGACTGTATGAACTATGAGATAAAACATTGTTAATTTAGAATTTACAAAAATTCCAAACATCTATGCTCATCAAAAAGTGTAATCAATAGATATCTATTAGAAAATATTTGTAAGTCACATATCTGAGTGAGAAGGAATTCTATCCACAGTATATTTTTTAAAATAAAAACCTGGAGCTTAGTAATAAGGTGAATAAACCAATGAAAATTGGAAAAATACTTAAACAGATACTTCTTAAAAGAAAAATCCAATAAATATATTAAAAATTCTCAGCATCATTAGCCAGTAAATAAATATAAATAAATATAAAAATGATACAACTACATAGCCACTAAAATAGCTAAAATGAAAACACCAAATATTCTGCAGCATGTGGAGCAAATGGACGTATAAAACTTCGTTTCAGTGTAAAATTGTACACTCATTTTGAAATATTTTTGTTCTCTCTGTCAGTTTTCCATTTGGGATTATTTTCCTTGTGGCTGAAAAATACCCTATTCTATCCTATAGTACTTATAGTAAATATGAATTATTTTTTAATTTTTCTGAGGATGTCAGTGTTTCTTTAAGGGTACTTTCAAATTAGGATGAATTATCCTATTGAATTCTTTTTTTTTTATTAATTTATTTTTGCTGTGTTGGGTCTTCGTTTCTGTGCAAGGGCCCTCCCCAGTTGTGGCAAGCGGGGGCCACTCTTCATCGCTGTACGCGGGCCTCTCACTGTCGCTGCCTCTCTTGTTGCGGGGCACAGGCTCCAGACGTGCAGGCTCAGTAGCTGTGGCTCACGGGCCCAGCCGCTTTGCGGCATGTGGCATCTTCCCGGACTGGGGCACGAACCCGCGTCCCCTGCATCGGCAGGCGGACTCTCAACCACTGCGCCACCAGGGAAGCCCTCCTACTGAATTCTTTTGAGGCGATTTTTTTTATCACTACTTTGAAGATATAATTAGCTTCCATTACTGGTACAAGTTAGTTATTTACAAGTTAGTTGTCAGTCTCATTTTGATCCTTTGAAAGTAATCTGCCTTATTTTTCTGGCCCCCTAAAAAATCTTCTATTTAAATTTTTTCTGTAAAAATATTTATGCATGAGTAATTGTGGATTTTTTTGTTTGTTTATACTGTTTGTGTTTCTTAGGGTATATTTAATCTCTCCCTTAATATCTTATATCAGTCTAAAAAGTTCTCATTCATTCTTTTCCAAGTATGACCTCTCTCTCTTCCTCTCTCTCTCTCTCTCTCTTCTTTTGAGATTGTAATTAAAATATGTTAATTATTCTCATCATTTACTTTATGCCTCTTCCCTCTCTTTGATAGTTTTTTATATTCTGTCTCTCTGTGCTTCATTCTAGATATTTATTACAATCTATCTACAAGTACAGTAACTCTCTCTTTAACCCTTTTTAATCTCTTGCTAAACTCACCTATTGATCTCTAAATTTCTACATTGTGTATTTGGGTTACATAATTTCCAATTTCTATTGAAATTTTCAAATGTGTTGTTTATATTATTCAACATATACATTTTAAAGGCTGTGTCTGTTAACAATAATAATTTTAACCTTTGCGTGTATTTCTTCTTCCAGTTGCCTATGTTGATTTTCTTCTATGTTATATTTTCTCTACACATTCATAATTATTTTGTCTCAGTGTGTTCATAGTATTAATTATAGAAATATGTTGTGGGTTTAGATATTGCCATTTTCTTCCAAAAAGGATATACATAATTTTCTGCTGGGTGACTGAGATTGTTAATAATTTGGGACCACCTTGTTCAAATTTCAACTAATGAGATGATTTGCAGCTGAGCTGCAATTCTTTAAAAGTGGTTTCCTCCATGGTACCTCTTCATGTCTTCGTATATATCTGTTGGATTAATAATGATATGATAATAATAATAAAAGGCTTTTGTGTAGTTCTCATTATGTTCTAGGCACTCTTCTTGATGCTTTACAATTATTATTTAACTCTAGCAACGTGATGAGGTAGGTAAAATTTTTATCCACATTTTACAGAGGTAACTGAGACAAAGGAAAATGAAATAATTTACCCAGAATTAGTAGTAATTATTAGAACCACTATTCAACTTCAGGTCCCATGTTTCTAAAACTACTATGCAAATGTGCCTTCCCATAAAAGATAGTTGCCCTCTTCAGCAGCTAATCACTTTGTGAGAATCAATTCAAGAAATTACTCTTCCCCAGAGCATTTGCATTCTAAGATAAGATCACCAAGGGAGGAACACAAAAGCATTTATCTCTAACCACAAGCTCTCTTATGAAAGCTTTACAACATTCTAAGTCAAGCAGTACCTTCTGACCTCTGATGTCCCTTTCAACTCATAAACTTCTCTTATTATAATTGTGAAATTTAAGACACTGGGAGGGAAATAATTATTTGGCAAAGATTTTCCAGGCATATAGCAATCATACTTTATAGATAGCTAATACTTATTATAGAATTTACTATGTGACAGCAAATCTGATGAGTCATTTACATAGTCCTGCATTTAATCATTAAAGTAAATCTATAATAAATATTCCCATTTAGGCAGATAAGAAACCTAAGGACTAATCATTGTATGATTTACCCAAGTCCCATAGTAAAGCTATATAGCATTAAAATTAAATCTTCACCATTTTGACTCTAGAAACTGCATTTTTACCATGACACTGTACAATCTACATGGTATAGACATAGAGGTCTCTACATATTCTAACTACATGATATGGACATAGAGGTCTCTACATATTCTATATGACATAGCTACATGACAGTTACTAGTAATAGCATTTTGCGGAGTAATTTGTCTTAAAAAATAGTCATTTTAACATTTATTTTCCTTTTAGTACTAATGATACAGAATAGAATAAATTAAGACTCTGTGTTGGCAATTAGGCACTAAAACTAGAATATAGGTTATAAGTGAGATGTCTCTAGCCTGGAAAACAAGCAGCTCAGTATCATAATTCAGTAAACCTTCATGTTTCTTTGAAATGAAGAACCAATTAAATTTCTTTTTATAATCTGATGCCATCTCGATTCCTGTTGATATCAGAAGTTTTTTTTTTAAATAAGTTGAGCTGTTTCCAACAAAGTCATAAATAACTACAGGCATAAACCTAATATTTCAATTTTGTAATGCAATAACAGAGAAAGAATCCCTATTAGCACATATACTCTTATTTTTCATGTATAGGCAGTTTTTTTGCCAACATAAAGTCCTGATATAGACTTAAATATTCATTAAAAAAATTAATAATAGCCAAAAATTAGAATTTTGTATTATAACTATACAATTGCTATACAAAATAAGTATTTTCCATTGATTAGGACCCATAAACCATATTTTTAATATTCTCATTCATGACCTAATAGGGGTAGATTTATTTGTGTCTTTTCATTAAACCCTAATGGACCTTTAATTATAATGCATTGTATCTATTCAGTAATTTTTACCTATTTTCTTGAAAATAATTTTGTCTTAAGATAGTCAAAGTATGTGTTTTGTAAGATGATACCTATGACAAATAAAAATAACTGACAAGTAGTATTTGGTCTGTGGATGTGAGAGAGAGAGAGAGAGAAGAAAAGAAGGAGAGGAGAAACTCACAGGATATAATGATTAAATCCCCCAAAACAGTCTATTAAAGAGAGAATCCTATGTCTGTACTGTGTACAGTTCAGTGGAATTCATAGCCATTTAACTTCTTAAAACCGGTGTATTAGATTGTTGAACAATAAATGAAGGATTAGCAATTTCTAAAAATCTGATTTAAATTAAATCATTGATTTGCTCTTAAGGGTTGACCTTTGACAATCTCTTAGAAAACTTAGAATAAAGCCATGTAAAAGAAGGACCTCAATGAAATACCAATAAACTTTCTAAGCTCAGTAACAACAAACATGTATTTACTAAAGAATTACTTTGATGGAAAGATATTTTTGCACTAGGAAAAAACAATTTACCTGATAAAAAAATAAAATAGGGGTAACGAATTTGATAAGACGCTATCATAGCACTGACAGTGTAAGATTGCTTTTAATTATTTCTCATCATCAACTTTGGTAATTTGATTTCCTTTATGAACTTTTCAAACACAGTTATGTTAAGAACCACTTTGAAACAATTGAAATAATTACTTTTAGGAAAAACTAAGTGGTAAAGTTATACTGTCTCTTGAATGTTTAGTTATATCAATATTAAACTACTAATCCAAGTTCTCTTTAATAATGAAAGAAAAGTCAACTGCCTAAATTAGACCACAGGTTTTTTTTAAGGTGGATCTGAGTTACAATACTCTTAATTCTTTTAAATATGTTCATATTAAGTATTTTTTTCATTAGGTCAGAATGCCACACAGCTATACTAATTCTCTGTTATTAAAAACAAGTTTGAAAGCCAGAAAAAAGCCAAGGACAATTTATTCTGTTCTTTAAAAGTCTAATTTAAAGGCAGGATTTTCAAATCAAATAACAATGACTACATACTAAGCACATATAATTAGTGTACAGGTTGATAAACTAAATGTTTTATACCATCGTAGTCTTCATTTCTTGCCATATAAAATTTGTTAGCTTCTATGATACAATAGATCTCCAATTAAAATACAAAATACATTCTTTTTTTGGGGGGAGGGGGCACATCACGCAGCATGTAGAACTTCCCAAACCAGGGATCGAACCCACGCCCTCTGCAGTGGAAGCCCAGAGTCTTAACCACTGGACTACCAGGGAGGTCCTAAAATACAAAATTCAGATAATGGATCTTTGATGGAGCAAAGATAAGAATCAGGGCTTAAATATTCTAAGATCATTTATCTGAATTTAAATTTCCCAGTATGTCTTGATATAGACTTAAATATCCCTAACCAAAACCAATAATAGCCAAAAATTAGAATTTTCTATTATAACTGATTTAATGGCTATACAAAATAATGACTCTCCATTGAGTAGGCCCTGTAAACCACGTTTTTAATATTCCTATTCATGGTCTAAGAGAGGTAGATTTATTTGTATCTTTCCACTAAATCCTTTCTAGTGAACCCTTAATTATAATGCATTCATTGTATTATATATATATGTAGATAATTATATATAATCATAAAGTGAATAAAAAACAGTTACAAATAGGGTAACTATTAACCTAACTACCTCAGTAATCACTTTAAATATATCAATAGTTTTAGCACACCAGGGACCTTTGGAATGGATACAAAAAAGCAACTATATATTGTCTATAAGAAATGGATTTAAATATAATGACACAGGTTAAAAGTAAAGGTATGGATAAAAATATATATACCATGATAAGATTAATCAAAAGAAAGCTGAAAGAGCTATATTAATTTCATACAAAACAAAGTCTAAACAAAGAAGATTATCAGGGACAAAGAGGGCCATTATGTAATGACAAAGGAGTTAACTACAAAAAGCTAACAATTCCCAATATATATGCACTCAACAACACACGGGGCTTCCAAATATTTGAGAAAGAAACTGACAGAACTGAAAAGAGATATGTACTCTTAAATCTATAAGCTGCATATATTTTTGCTAACAAAGCAAAAATAATATTTCCCAGTATATAAAAAATATCATTATACCTTTACAAAGTAACCAATAACTTGTTTATTATTATGTACAGGTAGACCTCATTTTGTTGTGCTCCACAGATATTGCATTTTTTTTACAGATTTAAAAAATCACTTTTAGGGCTTCCCTGGTGGCGCAGTGGTTGAGAGTCTGCCTGCCGATGCAGGGGATGCGGGTTCATGCCCCGGTCCGGGAGGATCCCACGTGCTGCGGAGCGGCTGGGCCCGTGAGCCATGGCCACTCAGCCTGCGCGTCTGGAGCCTGTGTTCCGCAATGGGAGGGGCCGCAGCAGTGAGAGGCCTGCGTACTGAAAAAAAAAAAAAAAAAAAGTTTTAGCATTATCAGATGATGGTTAGCATTTTTTAGCAATAATGGTTTTTGTTGTTGTGGTTGTTTTGGTTTGGTTTCTTTTTGTGGTACATGGGCCTCTCACTGTTGTGGCCTCTCCCGTAGCGGAGCACAGGCTCCGGACGTGCAGGCTCAGCAGCCATGGCTCATGGGCCCAGCTGCTCCACGGCATATTGGATCTTCCCGGACCGGGGCACGAACCCGTGTCCCCTGTATCGGCAGGCGGACTCTCAAACACTGCGCCACCAGAGAAGCCCAATAATGTATTTTTTAATTAAGATTTTTTTTTAGACATAATGCAGTTGTATACTTAATAGGTTACAGTATTGTGTAAACATAACATATGTACTTGGAAACCAAAAAACTTGTGTGTCTTGCTTTACTGCAATATTTGCTTTATTGTGGTGGTCTGGAACACAATACATTGTGGATATACCACAATATCTCTGAGGTATGCTTGTAATATGCTTCCATCATGTAACAGCATAGATTTGACTTTTTATCCTTAATATCTAACAATGTCATTAATAGTAGACTTAACAGTTACTAAAATGAAACATTAAAACATTAATTAATTCTGCCTTCATTAAAACTTCTGATCTCAGGATTAGTTTGTATCTCAAGAATTATGGAAAACCCAAAGAACTTTTGGTATGGGGATTTAATTTACCCATATCTACCGTATTGACATTAAAACTGATTTTTTTTTTTTTTTTTGCGGTACGCAGGCCTCTCACTGTTGTGGCCTCTCCCGTTGCGGAGCACAGGCTCCGGACACGCAGGCTCAGCAGCCATGGCTCACGGGCCCAGCTGCTCCGCGGCATATTGGATCTTCCCGGACCGGGGCACAAACCCGTGTCCCCTGCATCGCCAGGCAGACTCTCAACCACTGCACCACCAGGGAAGTCCAAAACAGTGATTTTTTAAAAATACTTAATTCATTTATAAATGACCATCATAAAACCTTCACATATTTTCATGCTTTGTGATTTGAAAAATACTGGTTCATTGAATTATGCAGATATTCCAAGTGGTACCACATTTCATTATAAAATATATTTTTTAAAATTATTTATTTGTTTATTTATTTTTGGCTGCATCGGGTCCCAGTTGCGGCATGCAGGATTCTCCGTAATGGTGCATGGGCTTAGTTGCCCCGCAGCATGTGGGATCCCAGCTCTCCGACCAAGGGTCGAACCCGCATGCCCCATATTGGAAGGCAGATTCTTAACCACTGGACCACCAGGGAAGTCCCTAAAATGTATTTTTGAAAATAGCATTCATTATTATCACCCCTGAAGCCGGTTAAGTTGTCAACTTCATGGTGGCACATAAAAATTTTCCGAATTTGTATTTTGGCTTAAAGTCTTAATTTTTTTTTTTTTTTTTGGCAACAGTATGAGTTCGTTTCTTGAAGTGTCATGTGCACTGTACTTTTCAGCCAAATACACAAGTCTAAATGACCTAATTTGTCTGCTGTTCATTCAAGCAAAAATGCAGCTTCTTGAAAAAAGTTTAGTTATGTATATAGTTCAAACAATTGCACAAGTTGTTTTTATGGAAGTTAACCATCACACTTCAGAATACAACAGAAATATTTATGAACACTTCTCTTTTCATGACAAAGAATATTCAAAAGATGTGTACTTAAGGATTGTCATTAATATTAATAATTTGCTGTTTCATCAAGGTCAATCTTTATATGCTTCATTTTTTATCTTACTGCAAACACATGGAGGTGAAAATATAGTAACTTCAAATACAGTTTGATGTCAATGCCTTGATTGTGCTAAAATGCTAACAGTTATATGCTATTGCCTTTGCACTCTCAGTTCAAATGTTAACAGGGTTAAAAAGACAAAGTCTTAATGTGGTAGGCAGAATAATATCACTCAAAGATATCTGTGTCCTAATCCTCAGAACCTGTGAATATGTGATCTTACATAACAGGGACTTTGCAAATGTCATTAAGTTTATGGACCTTGAGTTCAGGAGATTACCCTAGGTTATTCAGTTGGCCCAATATAGTCACCTGAGCCCTTAAAAGCAGGGAACCTTACCAAGCTACAATGAGAGAGAGAAAGTGGGTGGGGACAGAGATTTGCATTGTGTGAGAGGCACTTGACTGTTACTGACTTTGAAGATTGAGTGAGAGGACCATGAGCCAAGGAATGTGCATAGTTTTTAGAAACTGAAAATGGTCCTTAGCTGACGGCCAGCAAGAAAATGAAACTTCAGTCCTACAACTGCCAGGAATTGCATTCTACCAACAACCTGAGTTAATAAGGGAACAGGTTTTCCCAAAGACCATGCAAAAAGGATCACAGCCATGCCGATCCTTTTGACTTTAGTCTGGTGAGACCTGTGTTAGACTTATTATCTGCAACACTGTTAATTTGTGTTGTTTTTAAGCTGAAAAGTTTGTGGTAATTTGTTATGGCGGCAATAAAAAAGTATATGATTATTATAAAAATTGTTTGGATCTCACAGTTCCCTGCAAAGTGTCCCAGGAACCTCCAAGGGTCCAATAGTTCATGAATTGAGACTTGCTGTTCTAGACCTACAAATATCACCTCATAGTAGAATTAGATGTAGCCAAATTGTTGGTAATGCTCCTGCTAAGTTTCTAATTTTTGTCTTTTTGACAGTGGAATCTTTCTGTGTAACAACAGAGCTTTGTATTATGAAAAACAGTTATATTTTTCCATGTTTGTTACTTCAGATTAAAGTATTAATAAATCAAAATAAAAACAACAAAAAGTGGTTTAAACTGAAAATTTTGCTCCCACTAGACCCTATACAAATCTAAGGAAACTTAAAATAAATCCTCCTGCATTGTGTTGCTTACATACTACTCAATTACTAAACATGCCAGTATTTATTAATGAAGAGATAGGGACAAGAATATACTTTTCAGTTCTAGGAAAGTATACTTAATTTTAGATGCCTAAGCCTTCAGAAAAATCAATTATACCAACAAATTATAAACCACTTGACTTTAATTGTGTTTAATTTTTTTCCAGAACCGTATTGATGGATATACTCTTGTTGAAAAGTTGAAACAATAATTTTGAGAGGACATTCAATATAGGACAATACAAGGTAAATAAGCAAAGAACGTATTTTTTCTTGGGAAAATAATTTATTCCAAATAAATAGATTTTATATTTAAATATATGGGGATATTAGAAAAGTGCAAGACGACACAACCACAATAAATAAATTGTTATGATTTTACTAGTGATTTTCTTAAAAACTAATACTGAAAATATTAAAAATAAATGTAAAATTAGGTAAAATACTGAACACTGAACCACACAAAATATATTCCTCAAAATTAAAACCAACAGCCTTGCTCAATTCTTTTATAAGGAAAACATAAATATCACAGAAAAATAAAATAGTAATGAACATTTTTATAAAAAAATCTTTAAATTTCTAAAGGGTAATAGGTCTGCCTATCAGGCTAATGACATAGCTACAAACTGTTTTAGAAAACTTCATACTGTTTCTCCATAACAACCTTTTAGGTCTTTTCTGAGTCAGCTCTTTTCCAGCATTAAGGTTTCAGTTTAAGTACCCTATCCTCAGGAATTCCTTTTCTAATCTCCTTTGACACCTAAGCAGTGTTCATCTGTCTAAAGCCCTAATTTACATTATTTAACTGTTTGTTTATCCATAGAATCCCCATTTTTATAAGAGCAACCTTGCCTGCCTTTTTCAGCATTGTATCCCAAGTGCTTACAACAGTGCCTTGCACATAAATACTACACACATATTTATTGGAAGAATGAATAACTAGGCAACGCTCAGCTCACTTAGAAAACCAGGGCCAACTTTCATGTTTTCCTGGTCTGGGTTTACAGCAGTGTTAGGGAAGCTTTGAATAGCAGCCTTAAGAGGATGTCTGCTGCAGACAATTGGAAATAGTATTTATTCCAGTAGGAGCAGGATGGCATTAGAAACTCCAAGACATATTCTAGAAATAGAATGAAATCTGTATATGAAAAGGTCAGATATTTACTTGGGAGATATTACAAGTCAGGCCCTAACACATGAAGAAAGCATAGTCAGGATGCCACAAGGAGCTCTTTCTATGCCTACCACAGAAATTTGCGTAAGGTACCCTTGGGCCTGCGGGATTACACAGTTATCAGAGTGCATCTTGGCCAGACATGCTGGAGGAAATTAGAGGCAAACACAGGTCCTCTTAAACTCAAAATTAATGTGCTGGCAGGAGAAGAAATTGGAGAAATTTCAATTTGTTAATTCCTACTATGTTCCCAGCATCTCACTAGGCAATTAGTTCTCACACCATCTTGTGAAAAAAAATTAAATCACTATTTTATAGATGTGGATGCTGTAAGTCATTCAGTAATTTTCCCAAGGTTATAGTTAGAAAATTAAAAATTAGAGTATGAACCAAGGACTTTTGAGCTACCGAGTCCATTCTGTTTCTACTACAGTGTGTTAACAGTAAATTTTCTTGAAATTGGAGAAAATTAAAGTTATATTTATTGACTCAGTATTGAAGAAAGAAAATTTCAAGTGTTGGTCCATGTATAAGCACTTGAATCATCATCTTACCTAGCATCAAAGACTCTTGTGACAATTTTTTTAAAAAAGAATAATAGGGCCTCCCTGGTGGCGCAGTGGTTGAGAGTCCGCCTGCCGATGCAGGGGATATGGGTTCGTGCCCCGGTCTGGGAGGATCCCATATGCCGCGGAGCGGCTGGGCCCATGAGCCATGGCCGCTGGGCCTGCACATCCAGAGCCTGTGCTCCGCAACGGGAGAGGCCACAACAGTGAGAGGCCCGCGTACCGCAAAAAAAGAAAAAAAAAAAAAAAAAAAGAATAATAAGATAGAAGTTTTAACACAGTGCAAGTCTGCCTTAATTTATGGCTTAAAAGATGTTTAACCTGGTAAGAAAATGTTCTTGAAAATCAAGAGAAACATTGCGATACTTTTGAGTGACTGTTGGCAACAGTGATGTAAGGAGGGTCATTAGGCATGAGAATCATACCCCAGAGTTTGCATTAGAAGCTACAGTATAAGAGAAAGATGCAAAGACACTTGAGCATGCCTATATTGCCAAAGGATAGAGGCTTAAAACTGGGAGCCAAGAGTGAGGAAAAGAGGGCTGAGAGAGATAGATGTGCTTTTGTTCCTTTCCAAATTTCAGCTAAATTGACTTACCTTTCTCTGGTATAGCACCCTAACCCTCTGGCCATGGATGCTGTTTGCTGGCATATATGAGAGTATGACTTGGGCTTTATTCATGACAGTACAAACTATTAATGTGGATCTGCAGTTAATTTGTCTTTAGAATTTTCTAGTGGTATAAAGACTACACTCTTACCATGATCAGTGAGTTTTTTCAATATTTCAGTAAAACATCATAGCTAGAAGCCACTGATTCTCAAAAAGTTTTAATATAACATTTTTCAAACATAATTATATTTTGATGCCCAAACAGATGTATATTTGACACACATGACAGATGACAGTAGACCTTCTTTGGTGGGGTTAGCAGTGTCAGGAGACTTGAGGCCTGCACTGTGTCCTCCACCTCACATTCTATGAGTGTGAGACCTAAGAGATTAAATTCACATCCGGAGTCACAAAGATGGTTAGGAGATACCTTGGTTCCTGGTCTAGTGCTTTCACTATCCGTAGGCTGCCTATCTCAACCCCAGATTTCCCTGCCATACTTTTCTCCTATAAACTAGTTTCCATTCCCATTCCCACCAATTCTAACATTACCTCTGAAAGCCTGAGTGAGCTCCATACTTTGAGGAAATGTAGAGGCATTTATATTAGTTCTAACATTCATAGAATTGTCATCCTCATCACCAATACTGAACTCAACAGTGATTTTTCTCCAAACCTTTCACACAGGCTCCTATATATAAACTGCTTTGTGTTGTTATTTGTTTCACATGTGTGCGTGTGTGTGTGTGTATGTGTGTGTGTGTGTGTGTGGCTTCCACAACTAGTGAGAATATTTCTTAAGGTCAGGGCCACATATTAAAATCATGTGAAGAAAAACAAGGGAAACAATTATATATGGGCCATTATTTACCTAATGGCTTTTGCAGGCAAGAAAAATTAGAGTAAAGGGCTTTTAGTGGCTATCAGCTAACCTGCAGTACTGTGCCATAGAAAAGATAGTTATTTGTTTGTTGCTTTGTTTTTATTTCAAAGTACAGATGCTTTTTATTGTTTTTGTGTTTTTGCCTTATCTCTATGTCTACCACTCCTCTGTGTTTCGTTGTGAAAGCTAGAGTTATAGATAACTATAATCTCTCAAATAAATATTAAATATATATTCTAATATTTATCCAGCTTACTCTTTCAAATATATCTTGCTGACTTCCATATGAATACAGGAATATATATCTGACTGACCTAGAAGATCACTTCAAATCTGAATCAACAAGATTAAACCCATTTGTTTTGGGGAAAACATAAGACTTCTGATGTTCACATTTAAAGCAAACAGTTTTGAGAACTTTTCATGTTTTTTATTCCTTTACATACATATGGTTTCAAGATTATGTATTTAGTTATACTTGCAATCAGTTCTTTGTGAATGTATGCAAATATCAGCTTTTACCAGTCAATATAAATGGTTTCTACTTTGTTTACTTGTGTGCATGATCGTGAACCAATATTGCCGAAGAAACAAAAAAGTATCACCTGCTGGAAAAAGGTAAAAGTGTGTGAATTCTTTGAGTTCAGTGGTTGATGGAACAATGGGAAAATTTGTGCAGTGGACAGAAAAATACTGTTTATTTCTACTTTCAAATAATGTAAGAGATCTGCCAGCTGGATATAATTTGATCCATTATTTTTTACTACAGTTTCCCTTCCTTTCCCCAACCTGCTTATTAAGAGTGGTGCTACAAGTGGCAGAGAAATAGAGTTTCAGAAGTTAAAGGGTGGGAGAGATTTCCTAAAAAATTTGCTTTACATGTAAATTAAGTAGCTGTCATTGGCTAAGCCTCGAAAAACTACTGAAAAATCTATGAGGGAGAAAGCATACAGGAAAGGTATAAATTTGGAGTGTGGTATTAGAAGACTGACTTAATATGTGCATGAATAAGCTCTAAACTGTGATGAATTTCATTGTGGCATTAAGGACTGGAATAGTATATGGGAATGCCTTCCCATCCTTAAAACCTCTGATCATAGAGGAGAAAAAAATTCAGAGAATACATTTATGCACCATAGAATGAGATAGCTAAAGGAGAGTATATATAAATATATGTATATATACATACACAATGTATATGTGTGGTATATGTGTGTACAGACATAAACTATGTAAACTAACAACTGATACAGGTAAAAGTCAAATAAGAAAAGCAATAGAATAATTTGAAGTAAAATAACTGGAGTAATAATGTGCCACAAAGAAACAAACATTTTAAGCTACTTTGCAGGAAACAGCTATGTTGCATTTTAAATTGAAGCAAATATCATTGACAGTAATATAAGAAAGAAACCATCCCTAGGATATCTAATTTACCTCTGAGGCCTTGGGTTTTTATATTCTAATTTATATGATTCTGCTGATCTACAGAAATTTTTTCTGTAAAGTATATGTTTTTCATAGTTACAAATACTGAATGGGTAAATTTTATCATCTTTAAAATTATTAAAAAGCATTCTAACCTAATGGGATCTCGTCTTCCAATATAAAGGTAACAGCTGGAATTATGGAGTTGAAATACTGCTTAGTTTCTCTCAGAACTGACTGTGTGTACATGCTGAAATAGTAGCTAAGTGGATAATATACTTAAAAGGTAATATTTATTTCATAATTATTATTTATTTCCTTGGTATTCTTCTGGTTTTGCACTTGTATATGAGAAGTGACTCTTAAACATCTAAAAATAGCCTCTTCTCTTTCAAATTCAAATATTTTAGCAAGTGCTTTATAAATTACTATAAATATACAATGTTAAAAATGAACTCTAGGGCTTCCCCGGTGGCGCAGTGGTTGAGAGTCTGCCTGCCAATGCAGGGGACACGGGTTCGTGCCCTGGTCCAGGAAGATCCCACGTGCTGCGGAGTGGCTGGGCCTGTGAGCCATGGCTGCTGAGCCTGCGCGTCCGGAGCCTGTGCTCCGCAAAGGGAGAGGCCACAACAGTGAGAGGCACGCATACCGCGAAAAAAAAAAAAAATTAACTCTACACTACCAAACGTAAAATATACTAGTGGGAAGCAGCCGCATAGCACAGGGAGATCAGCTAGGTGGTTTGTGACCACCTAGAGGGGTGGGATAGGGAGGGTGGTGGGGAGGAAGACAGGAGACACAAGAGGGAAGAGATATGGGAACATATGTATATGTATAACTGATTCACTTTGTTATAAAGCAGAAGCTAACACACCATTGTAAAGCAATTATACTCCAATAAAGATGTTTTAAAAGAAGAAAAAAAAAAAGAAACCTTTCCTGATCACATGGTGTACCATCCTCTGGGTTTCCCATGCATGTTTTAGCTGTAGGAAGATTCCCTAAAAAAAAAAAAAAAAAAAAAAAAATGAACTCTATAAGTTGCAGGATTGCTGCTTTAAATATGCTGATGGGCTAAAGTGTCCTCCTTCACATTCATATTTCAAAATATTAACCTCCAGTACCTCAAAATGTGACTTTATTTGGAGATAGGGCCCTTAAGGAGGTAATTAAGATAAAATGAGGTCAGATTGGGGGCGGGTGTGTTCTAATCGGGTATGTCTGGTGTCCTTATAAGCAGAGAAGATTAGGACACAGAAGACAAATGGCAGGAAGACCACATGAGAACACAGTGAGAAAATGGTCATCTACAAGCAAAGAGAGAACCCTCAGAATAAGCCAAACTTGCTGACATCTTGATTTTGGACTCCTAGCCTCCAGGATTATGAGAAAATAAACTTACGTTATTTAAGCCACCAGTTCTACAGTATTTTGTTATGGTGCCCTAGCAAACTAATACACATATTAAAGACAAAATGTAAGCTTGTTAGGCACTTTTATAATTAATCTTTCCTGTTTCTTGTCACCATTTGTTACCCCCATCCCTACAAGAGAAATGTTTAAAAGTTAAGTGTAAGCTTCCACATAAGAGGGAGAAAACCAGAAGGTGTCTCCCCCAAATTTACTACAGAAGAGCAAAATCAGTTTTTCTTGAGCCTTTCAGAGGTGAAGATGTACAGCAGTCAACTAAGTTGAAATACAAGGAAAAACAGACACCTGTAAGAAGAAACGTGATGCAAGGACTTGTTTATCTGAAAGAGGCCAGCCCTAATATAAGCCAGAAAGGAGAATTTAGTTACAGATTTTAACCAATTGCTGAAGGCCAAGTATGATGTAACAGGAGATTATAGAATGCTTTTAGCCACAGACAGGAGAATTCACACCCACTTGAAGTCTTTTTTTCCTCTTTGTTGAGCATATACAAGCAGAATTGGGAGCAAAGTTGCAGGGAGACTGGAGAAACCCTCTGTTGTGGTGAAGGCTAGAGAGAAGGGAGCACTGAGAGAAAGACACAATAATGACAAAGGAGGGCAATAATCCCTACAAGATAGAAAACAAAAGAGATGAGCTCTACAGTTCCTTAAGAAAGCTCACATCCTGTAGCACAGGGAGAGAGCTCCCAAGCAGAGCCCAGCCTACTATCTGATTTGAGAAGAAGGAGCTTCTCCCTCTTCTCCCTCCCAAAGAATTGAATGAAAATGAATACTATGCCTACCAAAATTTGAAGAAAGATGCTACAGCAGGGCTTTATGGAAATTTAAGGCATCAGTTATCCCTATAAGAAGCTAGAAAAAAAAACACTAATTACCCTACAAAAAAGCAGAAATAAGGTAATAATAAACATAAGAAGAAAATGATTGAAATTGAAAGCAAGAAAACAATAGAGAAAATAGTGAAAATGAATAAATAGCTGCTTATTTGTAAATATCAATAAAATGGAAATCCTCTAGTTAGACTGGCCAGGGAGAAAAAAGAGTGATAATGAACAACATAAATCGCAAACATAAATCACAAATCACAAGAATGAAAGAAGAAACATTATTACAGACCATAAAGGTGTTTTAAATATAATGAGAGAATATAACAAGTAATTCAAAAAAGAGTTTATGTATGTATACTCAAGAGAAAATAGGTAACATGAGTAAGCCTGTATGGATTAAGGAAATTGAATGTGTAATAAAAATATTTAGGAAAAAAATATTCCTTGACCAGAAGATTTCCCTAGCAAATTCAATCAAACTTTTAGGAAATAATATTGAGGAAGATTTCTGCAATGATGGAGGAAAAATCTCTGTAAGCCTGCAGCTTCATAATCGTACAAGAACATTGGCAAAAATTTTCTGAATCAATTTTTTAGAATTCAGGAAATTAACCAAAGACTTGCAACAATCTAAGAAATGTTTATCTAAGAAAAATGGCTGATTCTTGTTAAGGATGATGAGCTCAGTGGCATTTTAGTTTTCCCTATTCCATCCCCCACTCCACATTAACCCTGAACACCAACAACCTCATAATCATGGTACTTATGGCACTAGGGAGATCAGCAGTCATTTAAAAAGAATGTGTTTCAACCCCCCCCCCCCACAAAGTCCCAACACCAGATAATCTTTATTATTTGACTTGTCTTGGAATTCTGTGGAAACAGCCACTGGCATTGCTTGTTTTTATTTGACCTAAGAACTCACTCAGTGTTAACAGCCTTTTCCTTGGAACCCTTATCAAAAACAATTAGTGGCAATTATTTATCATTGCAGCTGTTTGAGACAGCAGTAACAGTTTGTGTAAACTAGAAGCTGACTAAAAATTGTTAAATAAAATGCTGGGAATAAGATGTCAGGAGAGACCTTTGAAAAGCTCCAGCCTATTCCTGGGAGTCTAAAAAGCCAGATGCATGTGGAGATCTATACACGACCCCACCCAGTATATAATCGTAGCCTGATCTTTTGGATAAGTGATAGCAGTAAGTAAAGCGAAGGAAGAATTTTAAATTACAAGAGCATTTAAAGTGTCCCCCAAGGTACTCACAAAATCTGTTGGCAAAGGCTCAGAGACTTACTGGTTCAAGGCATTTAAGAAAAATGTATGTCCAATCATTAGCTTACTCTTAATATAATCAAGCAGATACCACAATGGTCATACACAATAAATAATACAAACATTACAGAATTAATTGAGGGAAATCACAAATAAACAGTAGTCACTAAAACAACCACAGTAATTCCTGAGGAGTGGAAGAGATTTAATTCCCAGAATTGCTGCATTATATTATTTAAAATGTCCAGTTTTCAACAAAAAATTACAAACCATGTAAAGAAATTGGAAAGGGAAAAAAGTCAATAGAAACTCTCTCTGAAAATGCCCAGACATTGACTTATTGGACATAGACTTTAAATCAGCTGTTAAAAGTATATTTAAAAAACAAAAGGAAACCATGTCTAAAGAATTAAAGTATGAGAACAATATCTTGACAAGTAGAAAATATCAATAAAGAGAGAAAGGGGCAGACCAATATTTGAAGAAATAATGGCCAAAAACTTCTTAATTTTGATGAAAAACTAATCTGCATATACAATAAATTCAACAACCTCCAGAGAGCCTAAACCTGAAGATATCCACACCAAGCCACATCATAGCTGAACTGTCAGAAGCCAAAGAAAAGAGAGAATCTTGAAAAGGATGATATTCAAAGTGCTGAAAAGAAAGAATGTTAACTAAGAATTCTATATCCAAGAAAAGAATTCTTCAAATATGAAGAAGAGCTTCTTCCACATCTAGGAAGATGGACATATATACTTTTTCCTATCCTCCCAGTAAGTATAACTAAATTCCAAGAGTATTATATATACAAAACAAATATAAGAAGACTGAGAGATAGAAAGAAGGTAGATAAGCTACGAATCTAGGAGCAAGGGGCAAAGTATATTGAGTTCCTGGGTTTTCTTTTTGTCTTGTGTATGTCACAATTGGAGCTGAAGAAGCTGAAAAAAAGGAAATGCCTGTGGCTGCAGACAGAAGTAAATCTCCAACCAAAGTCTTCTCTCTCTAGCCAAATGACCAGGAAAAGGGAGAATCTAGCAAGACAAAAACTTTAGACGATACCCACTATACTCCAAACAAACATCACAGAAGATATTGTGGCCATACACTCACCTACACCAGCAAAGTGTTAATGGGGAGCCTGAACTTCCATACTCATGAGGCTATAATTAGTATCTCCAGAATCCTCACCTGGGTGCTGTCAGAGAAAGCCAAGTAGAGAGACCATTCAACTTCACCAGTGATAACAAAGCCTCCACCCATCATGATTTCAGTGGAGACTATAAGAGAAGCCTGGAATTTCACGGGCGCCAAGCAGTAAAGGGAAATCCTACCCCTCCCCACTGTAGTGCTCTCAGAGGAGACCTTATGGAGAGTCAGCACTTTCAGAAGTTACCACCACACCATTATGTCAGTGAATGTGGAACTGCCACTTCTACCTAGATGCCCAACTCACTCAAATGACAATGGAGGCTGAACCAGGAACCTATACTTCTACCATTAATTGGAAGTTACAAAACAGTGCCTCTCTCCCCTTCCCGTGTTTGAGTAATGTAAGAGGTAGCCAGCTTAAGTTTTTTAAAAGTTTTAAAAGTTTCAACAGTATCACAACATAATATGAAAATACCCTTGTTTCAACTGAAAATCAATTATTATAATAAGATCCCAGAAAATCTCAAACTATTAGAAAAAAATCACTAGGTGCCAACATAGACATAAGAAATAGGTTAGAATTACTTGACAAAAGATTTTAAAGCAGCCATGATAAAAATTATTCACCAAGTAAATATGAAAACATTTAAAGCAAATGAAAAATAGTGAGTCTCAGAAAACAAATAGAAATTCTAAGCAAGGAAATATAAAGGAGAATCAAATGAACATTTTATAACTGAAAAATTTATTAACAAAAATTTTTTAAAAGGTCAGTGAATGGGTTCATCAGTAGATTGGAGGGGATAGAGGAAGTAATCAATGAACTGGAAAGATAAAACAATAGAAATGATCACCTCTAAACAATAGAAAGAAACTGCACTGAAAAAAAAAAAATCTCTGAGGAAGAGAGGAATAGAGCAGAATTCCTGACTTTGATCAACAGAATCCACAAAAAAATTCTACAGCTAACATTATGCCAAGTAGTGAAATACTGAAAGCCTTCCCCTTGAAACCAGAAACAGACAAAGGATCTCACTATTCTTATTCAACATTGTGCTGGAAGTTCAACCCACTGCAACAAGACAAGAAAAAAAAAAGTCATACAGATTTGAAAGGAATAAGTAAACCTATCCCTATTTGAAGATAATATGATTTTCTACAAAGAAATCTCAAGGAATCCACCGCCAAAAAATTCTAGAACTATTAAGTGATACAAGCATATATTCAATGATTATAAAACTTGTGTTGATGGGTTTAAAATATATAAAGATGTAATTTGTATGACAATCATGACACCATAAAGGGAGAAGAAATAGAGTTATTTTAGAGAAAAGTTATTGTGTACTATTGAGATTAAGTTGGTAATAATCTGAATTGAATTGTTGATTATTGTAACCCCTTGGGAAAACACAGAGACATTACTGAAAAATATATTGCAAAAGAAATAATAAAATGGTATATGAGAAAATACCTTTTTTAGCATGAAAGTAGAAAATGATAAAGAGGTATACCAAAAAATAAATAAGATACATAGAAAAGAAATAGCAAAATGCAGACATAAATTTTACCTTATTAGTTATTAAGTGTAAATGGATTAACACTCCAAGAAATAGCAGAGATTGGCAGAGGGTAAAAACAAAAACACGATGGAACTCTGTGCTGTCTTTGAGAGTCACAACTTAGATTTAAAGATACAAATAATTGAAAGTAAAAGGGTAAAATATGCTATCAGACAGTAACCATAAGAGAGTGACAGTGGCTGTATTAATATCAGAAAATAGACTCTTAAGACAACAATTTTATTGGGGTGTTTACATTGAACACCACAATGTTCATTGCAGCACTATTTACAATGCCAGGTCATGGAATCAACCTAAATGCCCATCAACAGGCGAATGGATAAAGAAGATGTGGTACATATATACAATGGAATATTACTCAGCCATAAAATGGAATGAAATTGGGGTCATTTGTGGAAATGTGGATGCATCTAGAGACTGTCATACAGAGTGAAGTAAGTCAGAAAGAGAAAAACAAATATCATATATTAATGCATGTATGTGGAACCTACAATATGGTACAGATGAACCGGTTTGCAGAGCAGAAATTGAGACACAGAAGTAGAGAAAAAATGTATGGACACCAAAGGGGGAAAGCGGTGGGGGGTGGTTGTGGTGGTGTGATAAATTGGGAGATTTGGATTTGCATGTATACACTGATGTGTATAAAATGGATGACTAATAAGAACATGCTGTATAAAAAAATAAATAAAATAATTAAAAAAAATAAAGTTCACCCTACAAAATTATGTTTGAAATAAAATAGCTTCTAGACAAAAAAAAAAAATTATCGAGAGTAGATCTCATGTTGTGTTCTTATTACAAGAAAGATAAAACAAAACAAAAAACATTTATATTCATAGTATTGGACTCCATTTATTTTTCTCTGCTCTCTCTTTTTAAGAGTATAATTTTTAGCACTCTTTCACCTAAACTTTAAGATTGTTTTCTAAAATTATTTTGAAATATGATTAAAATATCAGACTTTTCAACAAATATGCTTTTGGTCAGTAGGCAATAATTAACACATATGATACTCAAAAAAATGTTAGTCTGGAGTTTCATATAAAACCAAACTGACATTTAAACAAGAAGCACAAACTATAATGAACATAAGTAACTCAGGTACTATTTTTTTATGAATGTTTTCTGGTTAAACTATTTTTTTTTTTTTTTTTTCGGTATGCGGGCCTCTCACTGTTGTGGCCTCCCCCGTTGCGGAGCACAGGCTCCGGACGCGCAGGCTCAGCGGCCATGGCTCACGGGCCCAGCCGCTCCGCGGCATATGGGATCCTCCCAGACCGGGGCACGAACCCGTATCCCCTGCATCGGCAGGCGGACTCTCAACCACTTGCGCCACCAGGGAGGCCCTGGTTAAACTATTAAAGAAACTATTCTCCCTTGATGAATGCAAAGACATTTACTTAAATACAGGTTGTCAGCATAGAGATATATACCTAAAACCACGCAGAAACTAAGCTTAGAAAGAGATCCTTTCCCAGTTGATCCCTGAGAGAACTACAGTTTCAGTTGACCACTTGATTGCAGCATATGAGAAACCCTGAACTAAAAGACCCAGCAAAATTATGCCTGGATTCCTGACCCAAAGAAACTGTGAGCTATTAATTATTGTTGCCATAATCCAGTACATTTTGAGTAACATTTTGTTGATGCACCAATAGATAACTAATTCCAATAAATATCATTTTATAATAATCCAGTCCAGCTTCATTTTTTCCAGCTTGATTTATGTATAATTGCCAAATAAAATTGTAAGATATTTAAAGTGTACAACGTGATGATTTGATATACCTATACATTGTGAAAGGATTTTCCCACATGGAGTTAACTCAGCCATCACCTTACATATTTACCTTTGGCTTTTTGGTATTTTTTGTTTGTTCGTTCTTTTGTGGGGTTTTTTTGGGGGGTGGCTGGTGGTGAGAACATTTATATTCTACCCTCTTAGCAAATTTATGTTATACAGTAGTAACCTTATTATACATTAGATCCTCAGACCTTATTCATCTTGTACCTCAAAGGCTTATACACTTTAATCAATCTTTCCCTATTTCCCCACTGCCCTGGCCCCTGTCAACCAATTTTCTACTCTGTATGATTTCGACTTTTTTTTTTTCTTTTTGAGATTCCACGTATAAGTGACACAATGCAGTATTTGTCTTTCTCTGTCTGGCTTATTTCACTTAACACAAGTTCATTTTTCTTTAATTAATATATTTTTAATCTATTTTTGGCTGTGTTGGGTCTTCATTGCTGCACACAGGCTTTCTCTAGTTGCGGACGAGTGGGGGCTACTCTTCATTGCAGTGTGTGGGCTTCTCATTGCGGTGGCTTCTCGTTGTGGAGTATGGGCTTTAGGCAGGCAGGCTTCAGTAGTTGTGGCACAAGGGCTCAGTAGTTGTGGCTCTCAGGCTCTAGAGCACAGGCTCAGTAGTTGTGGTGCACAGGCCCAGTTGCTCCGCGGCATACGGGATCCTCCTGGACCAGGGCTCGGACCCATGTCCCCTTCATTGGCAGGCAGTCTCCTAACCACTGCGCCACCAGGGAAGTCCACAAGTTCATTTTTGTAAACAGATTTTTGCCACTAAGTTCAAAGTCTTGGTTTAGTACCTGACTTAGTATGTTCCCTCTAGGATAGAACTCATTTCCAGCAGTCTTCTCTGGGGACTAGAATGCTTTTGGATAATGCTCTGTTACTTACTGAAAGACCTCCTGAATACTTATAGTTTGGGTATCCCCTGAATTCCTTATTGCCCTTCCTACTGATATAAATTTCTCACCACTCAGAATGTATATATTTAATGCCAACTTTTGCATGATTTCCCTACTGGTTCTAATTCAGACTAGAGTTCTTAGCACATGCACTTTCAAACCTACATATATATGTATATATGTAAATACCTGTACACAATTATACTCTGAACTACTAGACAGAGTTCTGAGCATACATACTCAGGAATATCCTGAACCACTTTTCATCCCCTAAGAGCAGAATTTTTCCACCCTGCCAAGCAATTCTTATTATGGGTCCCTGACTCTTCCAATATTGCGCTTTCCAAGGATACTAATAGAATGTGGTAGTGAAAAGCTTTAGTTTTGTAGTTAAATTTACTAACCACAGCAGAAATTCCTACTTTATTTATTAAAAAGTGTGAACTTAAAAGATTTTAGTCTTCCTTTTTTAATCAAATGAAGTAACATATGGAAAGCACCTAGCACAGCTTTTGGTCCAGATTAAACGGTGACTATTCTTATCACTAATTTTCATATACTACATGTACCAATATAAAAACCTCCTTATATAAAAAGTTCTCCAGAAGAAAGCATAAGTTAGAATTTTACATTAATTTAATATAGCTATCAATGAAATCTACCCTGTAATTTCTCTATGTATGTGTGTATACATATAAATATATGTATTAATAATACCATCCAGTATGTTATAAATCACACCAAGATTATGTGCATTGCACAAGAAGGTTGAACTGCAGCTTCTCAAAAGGGCTCCATTATAAAGTGACTCAATATTCATAATACATAACAGATAATAAAGGCAATTCATACAGATTATAAATGAAGCCTTGGATGTATCACCCTAAGAGAGTAAGAGAAAAAGAAAGTTATACCCTTGAGTAACACCAGCCATTAAAGGAATTAAAAAAAATAATAACCATTGCTCGACCTTTTAATAGAAAGATATTCTTGTAGATATTCTTTATATAATTTTCTTATAGTACAACTTACACATAAGTATAAAGCTAAATATGCTTTATTTGAACTGATAGTTCAGGGGTAGCTTATAGTCCGTGTTTTGTTTTGGGGTTTTTTGTTTGTTTTTTGGATAACAAAAAATTTACAAAGTAAACACAAATCAAATAAAAAAGCGTAACTTTCTTAATTACAGCCTTAATGTAAAGGATCATATTATGCTAAAACTAAATTATAAAGTTTGCGTTAACTGTAAAATTACAGTTTCTAGTTTTTGTCTTTTGTTATCAGTTGATTTTTCTTATTTTGAACCTGTTGGGTTACTGATGTTATTGCCTATGTAATTGTTTTATTTTGTTATCCTGTTAATGAATTTAAATACAATCCATTATTTTTAATGGGGCAATAAAATGTGAACCCCAAAACACAACAATAATGAGAAGAACAAAGACTCTGTCACCTGTATATCAGCAATGGGGGTTTCATATCTAGTCAGATATGAATTAATGAAAACAGAGGTTGAGTCGTTCAGCTTACCTAGTGCTTACACAAGGAGAATAAATAGTGATCCTAGGTTTGTCTTTAGGAACAACTCTTCAGTTGTGCTGTTGCTGGTGCAATAGCACTGTTGTTATGGCACTAAATGAGTTTTGATTTTAAAATCTATTTGGGTAGAAATGGTGCCTAAGGGATCTGGATATGATAAAAAAATTATTTTTGAGTAAAAAAATGTACTAAACAAAGCTCAAAGCATTGGTGTCTGCTGTAAGCTTCTAGAACCATATGAAGTCAATACTATTCACAATATTTAATATTTCTACATTTAAATTTTACAGGTCTACATAACCAAAATTATTGAGTTTTTACACTGGCTTTAAAAATTATTTTGTTTCATAATCAGCTTTCTGCTTTTTAGGAAGGAAAAACAAGCAACACTAGACATTTCTACATTAATAATCAGTGTGGAGTTTATAAAAGTAATAATACTTTTAAAAGTAACACATTTAGCATGGAAAAATGTAATATTATAGCTTTCTCTCCCTTCCTCCCTCCCTCTCTCCCTCTCTTTCTCCCTTCCTCCCTCCTTCCTATTCTCTTTCTCTTTGAAACAAAATTTCAATTGAAAATGGAAGAAAAGTTAATTTGAGTCAAGATTAGATGGATTTATTTTCTCCCATTTGTATCTCTTTTTTGGTAATGATGGATGCCAGAGTTATCTCTGCATGTAATAGTAGTTTAGGTGATGGCCAATAGTTACAATGAATAAAGCCAAATTAATATCATTTACTAAGTACTAGTCTAACAGGGTTATCTTTGGAAATTAGGGACAATATATAGAGAGAGAGGAGAGAGAGGAAGAAAAAGAGAGATTCCATATTCATACATTATAACTGAAATAATGGAAGAACCAAACCCAGAACAAAGACAATGCAAGTTCTTAAGACTTAGAGTCTAGTTTCACTGTAAAGAAATTGTAAAGACTGTAGTAACAAACTTTGGCACAACTAGATAAATGTGTTATTTTTCTAAATGTTCCAGAAAATTTTTAATAGATTCTGTTAAGATTGAAAGGCTCACCTTTAAATTATCACTTGAAATTAGAAGTGCTGTACCCTACTGAGTAGTTTGTTGACTAAGAGTTGTAGGGGAAAGCCAATTAAGATGATACAAAATTTCAAATGCTTTCTGTCTGACAAACAACACATATATTGAAAGAAGGAAATTTGAATTACCCACTATCCTAAAGTTCACATATTTCAAGATATGTGAACTTTAGAATGCATACCTCTCTAGTAATTCTACAGGCTAAATTATGTTTAAGAATGCATATCTCTCTAGTAATTTTACAGGCTAAGTTATGTGCATCAGATATATTTTTAAATTTAATTTACTCATACCAAAGAACAAAGACCTAATGCTACATCATTTTAAGATTAATGTTACAAGAGAAAATAGAAAATGCCATTTTTATTGTATTAAGAACATTTAACATGAGATTAGCCCTTTTACCAAATTAAGTGTTTAATACAATATTGTTAATTGTAGATGTGCTGTTGTACAGCAGATCCCTGAAACAATCATCTTGCATAACTAAAATTTTATACTCATTAATTAGCAACTCCCCATTTCCCCCTACATCTAGCCCCTGGCAACTACATTTCTACTCTATGCTTCTACAAATTTGGCTATCTTAGGTACCTTATATATGTGAAATCGAACAGTATATTTCTGAGATTGATTTATTTCACTTAGCATAACACCCTCCAGATTCATCCACATTGTTGCATATTGTCGGATTTCCTTCTTTTTCAAGACTGAATAATATGCCATATATGTATATAGCACATTTTCTTTATCCATTCATCCATGGATGAGCATTTATGCTGTTTCTACATATTGGCTATTGTGAAAAATGCTGCAGTGAATGCGGCACTACACATATCTCTTAGAGATCCTTATTTCTGTTTTGTAAGATAAATACCCAGAAATGGGATTGCTGGATCATATGGTAGTTCTCTTTTTACTTTTTGAGGACTTTCCATACTGTCTTCCATAATGACTGTACCAATTTACATTTCCACCAAAAGTATGCAAGGGTTCCAATTTCTCCATATTGTTACCAACATTTACCATCTTTTTGTTTTGTCTTGTTTTGTTTTCTTCTTGATAATAGCCATCCTAACAGGTGTGAGGTAATATCTCATTGTGGTTTTGATTTTCATTTCCTAGATGATCATTGATATTGGTTATCTTTTCATAGATAACCATGCTATTTGTTGTCTTCTTTGGAGAAATGTCCATTCAGGCAGTTTGTCCTTTTGCTATTGAGTTGTACGAGTCCCTTATATAATTTGAAAATTCACTCTTTATCAGATATATGATAGAAACTAAGATACTAAAAAGCTAGTTCTCTGACAGTGACAACAGGAGAAGATGTATGGGAAATCAGGGCTTGACTTCCCATTATTTTAATAGGAATAAAATATAAGAGAAAAATATAAGTTATCCAGTAAAGTAAAAAAAAAAGTTGGGATGTTCCCAGTATAAATTCCATCACAAATCACCTCCAACCTGGATGATATAGATGTTTTCTATTTCTTTCTCTCCACATGCAATAAACACCAAGTATTCTATCTTTTACAAAGGTGAGGAGGTGAACACTTGAATATTCCTCTTCATCTTTATTTCCAATTTTACATTATTTCTACTTCACCAACATTCTCTATTACACCAATATCTTACTTTGTCCTGCAAAGTGTCTCTTCTGACTTATCTCCCTCTTCCACAGAAATACCAAAATTTTCTTGTTAAAAACGGAATTCTATTATGTCATGTTTATGTTTGAGGACCTTCACTCAATTAATGTTTTTAAAGACAAAACATAAACCCTGTACTATGAGATGAAGCTCTTTAATAAAATATCCTAATCTTTCTTTTCTGTGTATTGTGACTTAGTTAAATTAACACTTGTTAAGTAGAGCCCAGGGTGTTGAACGATGAACCAGAGTTCAACAAAAGACCACAAGGGATTTGAAATAGAGTAGTTTATTCCTCACAAGTCCAGGATGAAATAAAATGCATGCCTTCAGGGGCCGTGAGGGGAGGTCAAAGCAGGGTGCAGTTAGAGGGAGAAGCACAGGAACTGGTGCACATGCCTTTATTAGGGTCTGTCGGTGGAGTCCTTTGGGATTCCCGGGCTAAAGCCAGATTGGTCAATTCAAACCAAAAAAAAAGGTGGGGTTTTGGTAAGCTCTGCAGTGTCTTATATAATGGGTGCACAAGAGGAAGGCCCTGGGAGGCAAGGGAGATTGTTTATCACAAGGGCCACTGAGGAAGTCATATCAAGAACTTACATTTACTTGTGACTCTGAGGGCTGTTATGTAGGACATGCTCTTGCATGAGGAGCTAATACCAGTTTAAGGCACCTCTGCAGGCCATTTGACCAAACAAAATGGGGGCTGAGGTAGCAATACTATGGAGTAGCTCAGCTAAATTCTTGATACTATGACATTTACCAACATTATTTCTACTACATTCTGGTTAACCTATATGCTGGGCATTATCATTTGTTCATATCTTTCTTTGCACCCTTTCCTCCCCATTTAATGTTCTTGGTAGTTAGGATATTTGGATTCAATGAAAACAAGCTCCTGTCTTCCCTTTTGTCAGACATTCCTTCACTCTCTTAGACAGAAATAAAAGCTGTTTTTCTCTAAATCCCCAACATATTGTTAAAATCTGTATTATAACACTCAGCATATTGGATTATATTGCCATTATTCATTTATTTAAATGTGTTCTTCATTAAACTGTGAGTTTCTTGAAGATGAAAAAAATTTTTGTCATCATTTGTTTCCAAATCTAACACAATTCTTTGAACACACTAGGTGTTTAATCAATATCTCTTAAATATTCATATTTCATTAACTGTTTAGGAATTTAATCATACAGAAATATTTATTTTTATTAGTAATTTATTAAAGATAACAATAGTTAAGTTTGTCAAAATCTAAATGGAAACAGAATATGCTTTATTTTATCTTTGAATTTCATCCGTCAAGTATTTTTCCAGTATTAAAATGTTTCACAACAAGTCATTTTTTACTGTGGGCTTTATCCAGTATTATTTTATATATTATTATTAAAGATTTTAGATATTTGCTTTTGATGTAAAACCCTATGGTTTTAGTTTGTGGTAATAAATGTTACTTCATAAAAAGGAAAAAAAAACAAACACCTTGACATTGTAACAGCTTCCACACATGATAGTTTAGAAAATATTAATATATTAATTCAGAGAGAACAAATGTATGCATTTTTTGGTCCACTTAATAATCACATTTCTAAATTTATCTATAGCCACACACCAGTTGTTACTAAAAAGAAGGCAGATTAACTTCTTGGAATAAATTGACTTTGAATAATTTGGAATTAAATTTGAACTGAATTTGGAAAGGTACCAGATGAAGTGGGATGGCCATCTGCACCATATGGTCTTAGAGAGGTTGTTAATGCCCAAGTACTAAGGAAGAAGTCCAGAAAGTTTTGTCTCTTACTGGAAAAATTATATCAGCCACTACTGCAAAACATTCAACTGTGAAGAGTGTGAGTATCTTAAGTAATAGGACCAAAACAAGGCCCTAACATATGTTAGAAAAACATACTACCTAAGGATAAAGGAATGATTATCTGTTTATGGCAAATAAGAGAAAAGGACAAACTGCCATAATAATAATAAGGTACCAAGATAAGATAAGCAAAATAAACCACACATAGCATGTTGTAGACAGGGACCATAGAAATGAATTAATATCAAAATTGCTGAGATAGTTGCTATTTTAAAAAAAAAAAGGAAGAAAAAAGGTAAAAACATTTGATTCAAAGCTTGTCCCAAGTATAATTCTGTGAAGGCTAGCAATCTGTTTTATTCATGTATAGCATAAATAGCAAAATTTCACATTCTGCTGACAACAAAGGGCACTGTTGCCTGTGCCAGTGAGAATGTTTCTTTAACTTTATTGTGTTGGCAATTAAAATGTAAAAATTCCAATAGTTTATTTATTTATTTTTTGCCTTTGGTGGTTTTAGGTTTGTTTCTTTGTTGCTTTTATGCAGTTTCGTTAACTATATAAGATATCACACAATGATTCCTTAATTTTTTGGCAGGGATTTATTTACAGAATAGATGTTACTGGTGTTAACTTCCTCTCCTCTGTAGAGCAGAATACACAGATGGCTTAGATATTACACAGATAAAAGAAAATAGAAATTTGTTGACGGTAGCCCAATAATCTTAGAGGTACTATGTCAGAAACTACTCTATGACAAGCAAATTACACCAGTATACAGGTCAAAAATCAAATATTATTATGTAATTGAACAATGTAAACTGACTCACATAGGTTCCTCTTATTCATATCCCCTCTGTGACCCCCTTCCCCTTGCACCACACCGACACATACACCTACCTGAATATCTAGGGCTTTTCATTGATGAGTGTCATTTTTCATCATTGGAATTAAAAGATAGATCAAGCCTAAAAACCAAAAATAGTAATCTGAAATTGGTGTAATTTATATTTGAACCTTAAACCCATTCTTCTAAATCTGACTCTGTGGAGAAGTAAGATGTAGCTAGGTGTTCTGATAAGAGGGAAATTAAAATTTTAAATTTCACTTATTCACTGAAAAATGCTCTACTTTTCGATTGCCACCAACTTTTAAAAACATCTTACATGTAGAAGACTAGACACTCAGGCAGCTTCTTTGTAGTAGAACCCATTTTAGGCTCCTATAAGTAACATAAGTGTAAGAAAAGTAAAATACGTTGTTTTGTAAGAGTGGAAAGGTGTCACAAATTGCTGTATACACCCTTTCAAAGACAGTCTCTTCCAAAACTTTTCCATGCAGTTCATTGTGTGTAAATTAGTGGAGGAGTAAGGAGCTTCCTGGGAGAAGAGTGACTGACCAGTTCCCTTTGGGGATTCAGTATTAATAGAACACTTCAAATGGATGGAAATGATGCTTACTGAGGAATTTGGGCAGTAAGAGGCAGCAAGGGGCTATAAAAATTGACAGAACAGTTATCTAGGCACCAAATGTATTTGAACCTTATATAGGTAGATTAATTTACATGAAGAAATGAGTTTAAATGAATTACTAAAGCTGTGCTCTTTTATATATTTATTTTTTGTTAGTGGCCAAAACTATGAAAACGGACTGTAACCACATTATACATTAAAGGCATATGTCACCCAAACTGGGCTTAAGGTATTAAGGATATTCACTGACATGCCCAGTATGCATAAAAATATGATATTGGATAAATACACACACACACTCACATAGTAACAGAATCTCCATTTAATTAAATCTGGCATAATTCCATATACTCTACCTTAATATGTTAGACTATATAAAAGTCAGAAATAAAATACCCTATGTGAACAATGAACCCAAAGAGTTATATGCATAATTCAAACTGTGTCTATTGCTATCATTTTCTTTATATCTATTTTTTTACAAAAACATCCTCCTTGTATCTTAAAATCTCTGTTTCAGCTAGGAATGAAATTATTCAATAATAAATTTGTTTATGAAAATACCTGGAATCACTATAACATATTTCTATTTATCCTAATCAAGTTCCAATCATTTTTCATTCTTTATAGAAGGACGTAGAAATAAATAATGCAATTGATTCTGACTTGCAAGATATCCACTGAAGAATTTTACTTAGGTGACCCTTAGCTTAAAAACTTGCAGAAGGGGACTTTCAAGATGGCGGTGGAGTAAGACATGGAGATCAAATTCCTCCCCACAAATATATCAAAAATACATCTGCATGTGGAACAACTCATACAGAACACCTACTGAACGCTGGCAGAAGGCCTGAGACATCCCAAAAGACACCAGAGGGCAACCTACATGCAGAGGCTTAGCCAAATCCAAAACTGAACCCCAGGAGGTGTGCGAACAAAGAAGAGAAAGGGAAATTTCTCTGTGCAGCCTCAGGAGCAGGGGATTAAATCTCCACAATCAACTTGATGTGAGCTGCATCTCCGCAATACCTGAATAGACAACGAATCATCCCAAAATTGAGGCAGTGGACTTTGGGAGCAACTGTAGACTTGGGGTTTGCTTTCTGCATCTAATTTGTTTCTGGTTTTATATTAATTTTAGTTTAGTATTTAGAGCTTATTAGCATTGGTAGATTTGTTTATTGATTTGGTTGCTCTCTTCCTTTTTTTAATATATATATATTTTTTCCTTTTTCTCTTTTTGTCAGTGTGTATGTGTATGCTTCTTTGCATGATTTTGTCTCTATAGGTCTGCTTTTACCATTTGTCCTAGGGTTCTGTCTGTTTTCTGGGGGTTTTTTTTAGTATAATTTTTAGCACTTCTTATCATTGGTAGATTTGTTTATTGGTTTGGAGGCTGTCTTCTTTCTTTTATTACTTTTTAATTTCTTTTATTTAATAATTTTTAAATTTTTTTATTTTAATAACGTTTATTTTATTATAATATTTTTCTTTTTCCTCCCTTTGTTCTTAGCTGTGTGGCTGACAGGGTCTTGGTGCTCTGGCTGGGTGTCAGGCCTGAGCCTCTGAGGTGGGAGAGCCAAGTTCAGGACATTGGTCCACCAGAGCCCTCCCAGCCACATGTAACGTCGATTAGCGAGAGGTCTCCCAGAGATCTCCGTCTCAATGCTAAGACCCAGCTCCACTCAACGAGCAGCAAGCTCCACTGCTGGACATCCCATGCCAAACAACTATCAAGACAGGAACACAGCCCCACCCATTAGCAGAGAGGCTGCCTAAAATCATAATAAGTTCACAGACACCCCAAAACACACCAACAGACATGGTCCTGCCCACCAGAAAGACAAGATCTCACCTCATCTACCAGAATACAGACACCAGTACCCTCCACCAGGAAGCCTACACAACTCACTGAAACAGCCTTACCCACTGGGGGCAGACACCAATAACAATGGGAACTAAGAACCTACAGCCTGTGAAAAGGAGACCCCAAAGACTGTAAGTTAAGCAAAAAGAGAAAACAGAGAAATACACAGCAGATGAAGGAACAAGGTAAAAACCTACCAGACCAAACAAATGAAGAGAAAATAGGCAGTCTTCCTGAAAAAGAATTCAGAGTAATGATAGTAAAGATGATCCAAAATCTTGGAAATAGAATGGAGAAAATAAAGGTTTAACAAGACCTAGAAGAACTAAAGAGAAAACAAACTGATGAACAACACCATAAATGAAATTAAAAATTCTCTATAAGGAATCAATAGCAGAATAACTGAGGCAGAAGAACGGATAAGTGACCTGAAAGATAAAATAGTGGAAATAACTACCACAGAGCAGAGTATAGAAAAAAGGAAGAAAAGAATTGAGGACAGTCTCAGAGACTTCTGGGACAATATTAAATACACCAACATTCAAATTATAGGGGTCCCAGAAGAAGAAGAGAAAAAGAAAGGGACTGAGGAAATATTTGAAGAGACTATAGTTGAAAACTTCCCTAACATGGGAAAGGAAATAATCATGCCCAGGAAGTGCAGAGAGTCCCATATAGGAAAAATCCAAGGAGAAACATGCCAAGACATATTAATCAAACTATCAAAAATTAAATTTAAAAAAATATATTAAAAGCAGCAAGGGAAAAGCAACAAATAACATACAAGGGAATCCCCATAAGGTTAACAGCTTATCTTTCAGCAGAAACTGCACACCTGAAGGGTGTGGCAGAACATATTTAAAGTGATGAAAAGGAAAAACCTACAACCAAGATTACTCTACCCAGCAAGGATCTCATTTGGATTCCACAGAGAAATTAAAACCTCTACAGACAAGCAAAAGCTAAGAGAAGTCAGCACCACCAAACCAGCTCTACAACAAATGCTAAAGGAACTTCTCTAGGCAGGAAACACAAGGGAAGGAAACGACCTACAATAACAACCCCAAAACAATTAAGAAAATGGTAAAAGGAACATACATATTGATAATTACCTTAAATGTAAATGGATTAAATGCTGCAACCAAAAGACACAGACAGGCTGAATGGATACAAAACAAAACCAGTATAAATGCTGTCTACAAGTGAACCACTTCAGACCTGATACACATAAAGACTGAAAGGGAGGAGATGGAAAAAGATATTCCATGCAAATGGAAATCAAAAGAAAGCCTGGAGTATGCACATATGGTCACTTTATCCTTGATAAAGGAGGCAAGAATATACAGTGGAGAAAAGACGGCCTCTTCAATAAGTGGTGCTGGGAAAACTGGACAGCTACATGTAAAAGAATGAAATTAGACACTCTCTAACATCATATACAGAAATAAAATTAAAATGGATTAAAGACCTTAATGTAAGGCCAGACAGTATAAAACTCTTAGAGGAAAACATAGCCAGAACACTTTATGACATAAATCACAGCAAGATTCTTTTTGACCCATCTAGAGAAATGGAAATAAAACCAAAAATAAACAAATGGGACCTAATGAAAAAAGCTTTTGCACAGCAAAGGAAGCCATAAACAAGATGAAAAGACAAGCCTCAGAATGGGAGAAAATATTTGCAAATGAAGCAACTGACAAAATATTAATCTCCAAAATTTACAAGCAGGTCATGCAGCTCAATATCAAAAAAACAAACAACCCAATCCAAAAATGGGCGGAAGACCTAAATAGACATTTCTCCAAAGAAGATATACAGATTGCCAACAAACACATGAAAGGATGCTCAACATCACTAATCATTGGAGAACTGCAAATCAAAACTAAAATGAGATATCACCTCACACCGGTCAGAATGACCATCATCCAAAAATCTACAAACAATAAATGCTGGAGAGGGTGTGGAGAAAAGGGAACCCTCTTGCACTGTTGGTGGGAATGTAAATTGATACAGCCACTGTGGAGAGCAGTATGGAGGTTCCTTAAAAACTAAAAACAGAACTACCATATGACACAGCCATCCCACTACTGGGCATTTACCCTGAGAAAACCATAATTCAAATAGAGTTATGTATCACAATGTTCATTGCAGCTCTATTTACAATAGCCAGGACATGGAAGCAACCTAAGTGTCCATTGACAGATGAGTGGATAAAGAAGATGTGGCACATGTACACAACGTAATATTACTCAGTCATAAATAGAAATGAAATTGAGTTATTTGTAGTGAGGTGGATGGACCTAGAGAATGTCATGCAGAGTGAAGTCAGATAGAGAAAAACAAATACCATATGCTAACACATATATATGGAATCTAAAAAGTAAAAAATAAAAAAGTTCTGAAAAGCCTAGCAGCAGGACAGGAATAAAGATGCAGACATAGAGAATGGACTTGAGGACGTGGGGAGGTGGAAGAGTAAGCTGAGACGAAGTGAGAGAGTGGCATGGACATATATACACTATCAAATATAAAATCTATAGTGGGAAGCAGCCACGTAGCACAGGGAGATCAGCTTGGTGTTTTGTGTCCACCTAGGGGGGTGGGATAGGGACGGTGTGAGGGAGACGCAAGAGTGAGGGGATATGGGGATATATGTATAGGTAAAGCTCATTCACTTTGTTATACAGCAAAAACTAACACACTATTTTAAAGCAATTATACTCCAATAAAGTTGTTAAAAAGTAAGTAAAATAAAGCAAAAAAAAACTTGCAGAGGTTCTCAAATAAATTAATTAATAAATGCTACTTGTAAGAATAATTATCTCATATCCTCTGACTGTATTGGAATAGTTGCATTAATTTAGATTTTGAGATATTTATTTGTTCTGAACTTAATCATCTTTGGAATTTATTTGTGCTAAACTTGTACTAACAGACTGTGGGAAAAATAATCACTGTTGGTAAATGCTTTGGTTGCATTTACTTTAAAAATCAGCTTGATTAGATATATAGAATATGTTTCTAAAATATTTCATACGTTTCATAATTATTTGTGAGTTGTTATAAATAGAAGAAAGTAAAGACTGACATTGACATTTCTGTACAATCTCCCCTCCAGTTTTTTTCATCACACATAAAACAAATACTTTTTCTTCACTGTTTTTTCTCTTAAAATTATATTCAAGTTAGAAATGTCTTATTAAATTTGTACTCAAAAATTTTTTCCATGGAAAACTTTATAATAAGAGCAAATTTGTACATTTTAAGAATCCTAGTGATTTCCCTGGCCGTCCAGTGTTTAAGATTTATCGCTCCCAGTGCAGGGGGCCCAGGTTCGATCTCTGGTCTGGGAACTAAGATCCTGCATGCCCCATGGCATGGCCTAAAATAAATATATATATAAATAAATAAAGAATCCTAAAGTACTATACTCTTGAGATTATGGTTCTTTAGACATAATATACATGTAGAATGTTATTCATTTTATTTCTTCGAAGACTTGTGACTCCAAAACTGTCACAAAGTTCATTATGTCCCACAGGAAAATCCTTTGTATTATTGGATTTATTTGACAGTATAACAATGCCCTTTGAGAAAATGTATCCAGGCCTACTGATGTTTTTTATCAAGATCCCTCAAGTCTTATTTCTACTCTTCCTACCCCACTGTCATCTTGAAACAGGTTCTCAGTTTCCACCTCATACACTAAGTTTTGCTGTGTCTTTTCTTTTCCTTAGGCCTCCTTCACTTTGACACTGCAATGATCCTCTTAAACTCTGTTGTCTCAAATTCTTCTCTTGACTGAAGTTCTTGAGTTATTCTCTACCAGGTACAGGCATGTTTATCAATATACTTACACTTACAGCCATATCCTTAGTTGCTAAGGCAGTGTTAAAGATAATTTGTCTTTGGTTAAAGAATATGATATATAATTTTTTAATTTCCAATCAACTGCAGACAAATAACACCACAAAATATAATAAAAAGCGACTATTAGAAAATAGAGAAACAAAGACATTAAAATGCAAGGTCACTTTGAATTATTTTTACATTTCTCAGATAAGAATTGCTTCAACAAATTTCTATAGAAATGTATTAAAAAACACTCTTGATGTCTGCACTTACCTTGTGACAGACCAGCTAATAGTTCTCAGACTGGCTCTGATTAGCGGACTACATTTTGAGTAGCAATTTATTGGAAGACATACAAAGCCATAGTCACATTCCTTGAATAATGAATATTTTATAATTTTTTGAAAACTGTTACTAATTTGTATACTTAAAATGTATTGCCATATATGCATATCAGCTATATTATAAAATCTTTATAGTTTTTCTCTGTGTATAATAGACCAGAAATGTTTTACTTGTATTTATTAAGGAACCTAATATCAGATACAGTGGAGTAAGCTGTGGTGTGTTAGGACCAAAACCAGGGTACAGCCAGGTCTGTATAACCAAAAACTGGTCAACTACAGAAGCAGGACATTTAGCCAAGGTAGAGAATATAGGCAAAATCTGGGGGTTCTAAAATCATGCTGATCTGAATATGGTTCAGTTTTTACCATGCCCAGCTTCAAGTTATTTGCCTCTTCAAAGCCAAAAGATTTCTTGGATCCACACAGCGGCATTGTGTAATGAACTGGACCACTCTTATGCTCCTGGCAGATAAAACTGGCAGACAAGACAGGGCTGTCTCCCTCATTACCTGTTAAAATATCAAGAGAAGTGCATTAGAGTGTAGGTTTGAGGAAAGTGGCAGAGTTTGGCTTCAGAGATCTATGGTTAAAGGGATCATTGCAGAAATTAGCTTCTTTTAATTCATTGAGTTTAAGTACACTCTGATTTCTAAAAGCAAAAGAAGCTGTTTATGTAGGCTGAGTCTTACCTACCTCAAAGAGTACAGGGACCCTGGAGAGTAAGGAGCCTTTCTTTATGTGTGCTAACAGGAAACCATCAACAGAGGTTCCACAGGAAGCCTGCCTCTGCATGCCAAGTTCAGAGAAATAGAGACCTCTTAGCTCTTCCCATGTGGATTCCTACTTTTAAAAATAATTCTAACAGCCACATCTAAATCTCAATTAACTGCAGTTTGAATGCAACAAAATTAAGTGTTTATTATAAGAACAACAATAACATCAATAACCCCACACTCTTCAGAGTCATAAAACAGTACAGAGCCTCTACAATATAATACTTGCTATGTCCAAGATACAATCCAGAATGAGCCTACATATGGAAAATAAGAAAAATGGGATTAATTCTCAAAAGCAAAGACCATCTGAGATGACACAGATGTTGGAGTTATCAGACCATAATTTCAAAGCAACAATTATAAACATGCTAAAAGATGTATGCAACAGTGTCTTCTCACCTTCTTTCTACAGGTGTTATTCCAAGGAACAGTACCTATCAATAGTCATGCATACTAAAATACAAATAAAGAAAATATGGACTTTAAAATACAAATCACTGAGGAGTATAAAAGGACATTGGGTCATGATAAAGTTCAAAATTTATAAAGAAAACACAGTAGTTCTAAAATTGTATGCACCATATAACAAATCAGTTAAATACATTTTTTAAAGTTTAGAACTACAATGAAACCTTGAAAAGAAGTTCAGTCTTATTAATAGGCTTCTGTAAACTTCATTTCTAGATATGTTAGAAAATAATATGTCTAGAGAAAATAAAAACATATATATGAGAATTATATGCACACATACAAATATATGTAGACTCTGTTTAGTATATGTGCCAATATATCTTCAACCAGGAATATGAATTAATGATTAAATAGAAAGTTTAATACATAAACTGGCAATCAAGGAAGATCCAGAATGATCTATAGTAATGGTGAGATGTGACTGAATGACATTTCTCCTGTAGCTCTCCACAATGAATTTGACTTTCAAAAAATGCTAGAAACCAAAATTAAGGGCAATCAATCTAGCACAAATATAGCTTGTATTGATATTTATTTAAATAGAGCTTTATTATCTATTGAATGCAAATGAGCCTAAACTGACAGATTGCTAGATAGGCCCTTCTGCCTTCTACAACATCCAGTCCCAGTATCACATTTCCTTTAGTAATAACAAATTAAATGTGCTGCTTCCTCCCTCACTACAAGAAATCTCTTTCCTGGTGTGAGCATCATTTGGCATTAATTAAGCCTACCTACCTCATCAGAGATCTAGCAGTTCTAAAACAACCTTAGTTCAGCGCTGTCCTGTGGAATAAGCTACAAGTCAAAACTGCTGCTTGCATTTAAAAATATCACTAACTTTAAACTCTTTCAGTTATAGTCAGCAAATAAATAAGTCTGACTCTATATAATGAAGATAAATAGGTGCATTGTGAAATACTAACAATGGCTAACAGTTTCAAATGATGGATAAAATAGGGAGATGGAAAATTATGATGATGGAAATAATCCTATTCTCAAAAAGCAAATGAAACCTTAAAAATAAAATCACTTCAAGAGAAAAGTGAATGGATATTATTTTTGTTTACTTTTGTTTCTAATTTTTAACCTCAATTGAAGAACTGTGTTATCATGCTGGACTTTGGTACTATATGAGCTGTGAATGTCATTATGATATGTGGTTGTTCTCTTATTTGTCTAATATGCAACCACTGTGTCTGATGTATTGTGTACTAGGAATAGAAAAAATAGCAAGACATTTTTTTTCAGATTTCAAAGAGCCCACAATTTACCAGTTGTTTTAAACTTGGCTGCTATTGTAATCACCTGAGTGAGAGTGGAGGGGAAGTCGTCTACAAAAGTACAGATGCTCAGGTTGCAACCTAGACCAATTAAATAACATTATCTAAAGACAGGAACTTTGAATGCTATTACCTAAAATACTACAAGGCAATTCTAAAGGGAAATAAAATTGGAGAAATATATGCATGCATCCCATAAAAAGGTACATAATTCAGAAGAAAATTATCTTTCAAATGTAAAATAAATTTTAATTTAAAATATTTTCTAATCAAACATTAAGCTAAATATTCGGAAATTTGTAAAATTATCTAACTATTATCTGATGTTAATGCAATAAATATGCAATAAACTCTAAGACTACAGAATGCATCACGTGTTTGACAGTAAAAAGACAAAACTAAAATCTTGTAATTTTGTATGGGGAGGTGTGTTAAAATGTTTTAAAATCTGGTATTAAGAAGGTTAAAATACCAATTTGTTCTAGAATTTAAAAATAAGTATGCAAGGTAAAAATATTAAAGGGCCAACTAAAAGAATTTTTTTAAAGTTATATACATCCAAATTGATAGCAAGAAATAAAGTGGCATGGGAAGGGGTAACCTTACGCAGTCCATAATATGGTAATAAAAGAGAATAAAAGAAGGATAAAAAAAGAGAGAGGTGATTTGGAAGTACACAATATATAGAATTATGTGCAAAATATCAGTAAGAATACAATATGCAAACAAACTAAGCATGCTAGATTAAAAACACAAAACTGCAATGGTCAGTCTGGATGAAAATGCAAAATCAAACTACAGGCTTTGTATGAGATAGGCACCAGAATGTTCTAACGTTGAATGTCTTTAAGTCATTTAATGGATGGAAACCCCCCTAAAATGTTAATCAAAATAAAGTTATGTTGATTTACCACAAAATAGATTTTAATGCAAAATCATCATATAGAAATCACTATGTAATGATGAAGAACTCAATTACTCAGAAAGCATTAACAGTTTTATACTTGTCTGCATGTAACAAGAGAGCTTTGGTAAATATATGAAACAAAAATGGATAGAAGTTCAAAGAGAAGCTAAATCTTTATCTTGTGAGAGCTGCCAAGATAAATATCCCAAGTATAGATAGTTGAGCTATAATATGTTTTTAATGTGCAATTAACAAGTACACATATAAAATACTGCACCAAACAATTACAGAATACACATTCTTCTCAAGAACACTTGACGCATTTGCAAAAAATCATAATATATTAGGCCCTGAAAAATATATCAACAAATTTCAAATAACTGTAACATATAGGCAGCCTTCTCTATGTACTATATAATGAAGCTAAAAGGTAAGCAAAAGCCAACTTAAAATTTTGTACATTTAGAAATATAAATATCCAAAAAATGAAAGTTTAAAACCCATTGAGAATGCAAGGAAACAAAAGTTGTTACATATAGAAACATGAGTTTCTTATGTAGTATTTTAAAGAATAATATGTTCTTAGAAGAGAAAGAGAAACTGATAATTAATGCTTTAATTACAGAGGTAAGTTAGAAGAGGAATAAGAGGATGAAGGCAAAGAGAATGGAAAAATAAAATTATAAGATGTAAAGAGTTAGCAAAGGCAAAGTTTACTTTTAAAAGAATAATAGCTAAAAAATAACTTTGAGACTGATAATGCACAAATAAACAAGAATTACAGTATAAAATGAAATTAAATATTAAAAAACTAAAATACAGTATTTATATGAATAAATCAAAGCAAATGAATTTTAAGTTTTCAATAAAATTACTTACTAACTAAATTATGAAAAAGTGATAAGTCTGAGTAATCCTATAAGCATTCAAATAAAATTTTGTATTTTTAATCTTCCTTCAATTTAAATTTCAGAAGCCAATGGACAAATTGTCTTTAAGAAGGAAAGATGTATTTAACATTAAAATGCTATAAATGTAATTCATTGCAATAACAAATAAAAGGAAAAAACATCATATATCTCTCAATAGCAGAAGAAAAAGATTGGAAAAAAATTCAAAAGACATGTATCAAAACATTGCATACAAATTTGAATTGAGGAGAGAACGTTGTTAACCCAATTATTTGGTAGATTTTCCCAGATTTGCTTTTGTTTTAATAACTTAGAGATCTATTAAGCAATTTATTGATATTGTTCACATATTGAGAGAATATTTCTACAATTTACATTAAATTTTTCTATGATTTTTATTGTGAAAAAAATGCACAGGAAAGTGTATAAAACAGAAATATACATCATAGTGAATAATTATACAACAAATTATCATAAAATTATTACCCATATCAATAAAGTTTCAATCACAGCAGAAGTCCCCATCCCCCCCAAGTTTCCCCTTCTAGATCCTCTTGACCTTTTGGGGGGTAAACACTGTTCTGACATTTATAGTAGTCACTCTCTTGCTTTTCTTTTCAGTTCGTGTATGTGTTTCATGATCTCTAAACGGTGCTATAGACAAGGAAAAAAAAAAAGGTAGCCCAGGAGCTCAAGCAGGGCACTTATGGATCTGAGACTCAGAATCACTGAAGTGTTGATGCTTATGCTTAGAGAAGGCACAAGGATGCTGGTTAATGGAGCTGTGAAGAACCTACAAACTGGAATCAGTTACTGCCTCTGGAACTATTAATGAACTGCTGGGGTCCAGCTGAAGGGGGAAGAGCAAAAGGGAAGGACAGTGTCATTCCTTTCTCCTTCAGCTTCCAGGCAGCCACTGGCACCTCTATTGACACAACTAATTGTAAGGTAGCAGGTTTAGAGAGTACTACCACAGATCACAAGGCATAACATAGAAGAATGGGTTTAAGCTGAGAGGAAATATCCTAATAGCCACCATTTCTCCTGTATAGTCTCCTTGCTTCCATTCTTGAGCTCCTACAAACTATACTGAAGACAGCTGCCAAAAAGAGATTTTCAAAATGGAAGTGCAGTTGTATCCTGTCCTCTAATATCTCTCAAGCCCTCTCAGAATAAAAGAGTATTTAAAATAATAAGAAAAAGACTTTGGAGACTGAGCAAGAGGGCAGAGTAGGAGGATGTGGAGCTCACCTTCCCCTTCAAACACATCAAAAATACATCTACACATGGAAAAATTCTCACTGAAAACTAACTGGAAACTAGCAGAAATACTTCTGTACAACCAAGGCTGTAAGAAAGATCTACATGGAATTAAGAAAGAAGGGAAAAGAAGCAGTCAGATTGGGACCTGTTCCCCTGGGAGAAGACTCAGAGGAAAATGATTACAGAAGTGGAGATCCTCCCTGGAGAGTGAGTAGTTCGAGCCACATATTGGTGGCTCCAGTCCTGATGTCCACCACAGGGAAGACGAGCTCTCTTGCTGGTTGGAGGGCTGGTGGGACTAACAGGAGGGCTGTGGCAAGCCCGGATTTCACTTGCGAGGAGCACATGCTTGTGAGCGTGCTTACTCCCAAAGCAGGGAGGAGAGGGCAGATTGAAAACTGCATGAGTGGCTGCCTAGTTTCCCACAACTGCCCTGGCACATGCCCCAGCCTAAGCCAACGGAATACTCTAACCCTGCTTACTTCACTTTGAAGCTCCAAACTGGAGTGAGGGCTGACACAACTGTGGAATTTGATCAGCCATGAGACACAGAAGCAACTAAAACCCCAAACAGTGTCTCAGTGATTTGGGAGCAGCTACTGCTACACAGACAAGGCATCAGAAGCAGTTCCAATCTCTGAGGAAAGGTGGACTGCCATAGCCCATACTCCAACACATGCTGAGAACCCACACAATCCCTGTCTGCCCTGTGGCAAGGTTCCACACCAGGGCAGGGGCAGCAGAGGTTGAGGGGAAAGATCTCTTGTGAGGAAGCAGTGCCTGAGCAGGGTGTAGGCAGCCATTACTGGTGCTTGCACAGGCAGCACATCAGAAGCAGCCAAGACCTTTGTCTGTAACCAGACGGCCACAACGATGGCCCCAAAACAAGCCTAGAGACCTCATGGGCCTCTCTTGCTACAGCACTGCTCCCATCTGAGGCATGGGTGCTAGTGCTGGGAGAGGGGAGAGTACACGATTAGAGCGAACAGATCCAGCTCAGATCTGACCCTCAGGGGGCCTCCTCCAGCTACTTGAGATCTGATCCTGCCCCAGATAGGGCTCAGACAGCACTGAGTATAAGGGAAGCTGCACTTCACTCCTGGTTCTGGCCTAAGCCCCTCCATCTCTAACCCCACCTCCTATCAAGGTGATAGCTGCCAGCACACCCAGAGTAAAAACATGATTGGTGTTCACATTGAATCCAGCACTCCCACCAAAGGCCCTGGGGACACACAGACTGTATAGGGATTTTCCCACATAAGAACACCCCTTCAAGACTGCAATTGGTAACTGTTTCACCTAAATTCATAGACATAAAGAACAGTAAACAAAATGAGAAGATGGAGGAATAGGTCCCAATTGAAAGAGCAAGAGAAAACCCATGTAAAAATAAATAATGAAACAAATAAACAACTTATCAGTTAAAGAATTCAAAGCATTAGTAATAAGAATGCTAACTGAATTGGGAAAAATAGTAGATGAACACAGTGAGAATTTTAACAAGGAACTAGAAAATATAAAAAAGAAGCAGCAGTCAGAACTGAAGAATACAATAGCTGACATAAAAAACACTACAAGTAATTAACAGCAGACTAATGATACAGAAGAATGCGTAAATGATACAGAAGATAGGATAATGAAAATTACCTAATCAGAACAGCAAAAAGAAAAACAACTTAAAAAATAAGAATATTTTACAAGATCTCTGGGGGAAAAATACAAGCATTTACATTATAGGGGTCCCAGAAGGAGAAGAGAGAGAAGGCAGTCAAAAATGTACTTGATGAAATTATGGCTGAAAACTTTCCAAACCTTAAGAAGGAAACAGATATCCAGGTACAGGAAGCACAGAGGGTCCAAACAAGATGAACCCAAAGAGATCCAAACTGAGACATATCAAAATTAATATGGTAAAGTTAAAGAAAGAATTCTAAAGGCAGTGAGAGAAAAACAAAGTGTCATATACAAGGGAACTTCTATAAGGCTAACAGCTGATTTTTCTGCAGAAACTTTGCACGGCAGAGGAAGTGCCATGTTATATTCAAAGTCCTAAAAGGGAAAAACTTGCAATGTAGGATACTCTACCCCAGAAGATTATCATTTAGAACTGAAGGAGAGATAAAGAACTCAGACAAGCAAACACCAGAAGAGTTCATCAAATCTAAGTGTACTCTATAAAGAAATGTTAAAGGGTCTTCTCTAAGTGGAAAAAAAGGATATAACAATAAGTGAGAATATATAAGGAAGAAAAAATCCAACAAGGAAAGGCAAATATATAATAAGGGCTGGAGACCAACCACTTAAATAAGCTAGTATGAAGATTAAAACACAAAAAATTGTAAAAGCAACTGTAACTATAATAAATAGTTAAGTATAAACATGGAGATGTAAAATATGACATCAGAAAGAAAAAAATATAGGGGAGGGGAGTAAAATATGTAGATCTTTTATAACGTGCTTGAGCTTAAAAATGACTACCAGTTTAAAAAAAGCAGAGTTATAGGTCAACATATATGAACCCCATGGTAATCCCTAATCAAAAACAAACAATAGATACACAAAAGCTGGAAAGAAAGGAACACAAGCATACCACTAAAGAAAATCATCAAACCACAAAGGAAGAAACAAAAAAAGAAGAAATGAACAGAAAAGAACTACAAAAACAACAGTAAAACAAGTAATAAATGTCAATGAACTAAATGTTCCAATCAAAAGACATAGGGTGGCTAATTGGAGGGGGAAAAAAAAGACCCATCTATATGCTGCTTGCAAGAGACTCACTTCAGAACTAAAGACACACATGGACTGAAAGTGAGAGGATGGAAAAAATATTTCATGCAAATAAAAAGGACAAGAAAGGAGAGGTAGCAATACTTATATCAAACAAAATAAACTTTTTTTTTTTTTTTGCGGTACATGGGCCTCTCACTGTTGTGGCCTCTCCCATTGTGGAGCACAGGCTCCGGACGTGCAGACTCAGCGGCCATGGCTCACGGGCCCAACTGCTCCGTGGCATGTGGGATCTTCCCAGACCAGGGCTCGAACCCGTGTCCCCTGCATCGGCAGGCGGACTCCCAACCACTGCGCCACCAGGGAAGCCCCCCAAAATAAACTTTGATACAAAGTCTATTACAAATGACAAAGGACATTATATAATGATAAAGGAATCGTACAAAAAGAGGGTGTTACACTTGTTAACATACATGCATCTAATACAGGAGCACCTAAATATATAGAACAAATATTAACAGATATAAAGAGAAAATTTGACAATACAATAATAGGAGGGGACTTTAACACCCCACTTAAATCAGTGTACAGATCATCCAGACAGAAAGTCAATAAGGAAACAGTAGTCTTAAATAACACAATAAGCCAGTTGGACATAATATATATATGTGAGACATTCCATCCAAAACCAGTAGAATACACATGGACCATTCTCCAGGATAGACAACATCCTAGGTCACAAAGCAAGTCTCAGTAATTTAAGAGGCTAGACATATATATATCAAGCATTTTTTTCTGACCACAATAGTATGAAACTTGAAATCAACTACAGAACGAAAAAGAAGAAAATCAAAAACAAGTAGAGACTAAACAATAGGCTACTACAAAACCAATAAGCTGATGAAGAAATCAAAGAGGAAATCAGAAAATACCTTGAGACAAATGAAAATGGGAAAACAGCTTTCCAAAACCCATGCGATGCAGCAAAAGCAGTTTTGAGAGGGAAGTGTGTAGTGATACAGGCCTACCTCATGAAACAAGAAAAATCTCAAATAAAGGAATGAATAAAAGAGGAACAAAGCACAATATCAGTGGAAGGAAGGAAATAATAAAGATCAGAGAGGAAATAAAATAGAGACTGAAAAACCAATAGAAAATATCAATACAACCAAGAGCTGGTTTTATGAAAAGATAAAATTAACAATTTTTTATCATGGCTCATCAAGAAGAAAAGAGGATGTCAGATAAACACAATAAGTAACGAAAGAGGAGAAACAACAACCAATGCCACAGAGACAGAAAAAAATCATAAGAGAAAACTACATACAGTTATATGTCAATAAATAGGACAACCTATAAGAAATGGATAAATTTATACAATCTGCTAAGACTGAATCAAGAGGAAACAGACAACTTGAACAGATTGGTCACTAGTAGATAAACTGATTATAATAATAATAATAAAAACCTCCCAGCAAACAAACATCCAGTTCCAGATGGCTCCACAGGGAAATTCTACCAAAATTATAATGTAAAGCTAATACCTATTCTTCTCAAACTATTCCAAAGAATTTTTGAGAATGAAACACTCCCAAATTAATTCAACAGGGCCACAATTACCCTGATATCAAAACCAGTGAAAGAAAAATACAAGTGACAACTTTTATGATATAAATGTAAAAATGCTCAACAGTAAATTAGCAAACTGAATTCAACAATATATAAAAAGGATCATACACCACAAAATTGGATTTATTCCAGGATTACAAGGATGGTTCAATATTGGCAAATCAATCACTATGATACACGAGGGTTAAAAAAGGAAGCATAAAAATCACACAATCATCTCAATAGATGCAGATGAAGAATTTGACAAAATTCAACATCCACTTATGATAAAACCCTCATCAAAGTGGGTTTAGAGGGACCATATGTCAACATAATAAAGGCCTTTATGACAAACCCACAGCTATCATTATACTCAACAGTCAATAGAGTCTGTCATATGGAGTGAAGGAAGTCAGAAAGAGAAAACAAATACCGTGTATTAACTCATATATATGGAATCTAGAAAAATGGTACTGATGAACCTAGTGGCAGGGCAGGAATAAAGACACAGATGTAGAGAAAGGACTTGAGGACACAGTGGGGGAAGGAGAGGCTGGGAAGAAGTGTGACAGTAGTACTGACATATATACACTACCATGTGTAAAATAGATAGCTAGTGGGAAGCTTCTGCGTAATACAGGGATATCAGCTCAGTGCTTTGTGATGACCTAGAGGGGTAGGATGGGGAGGGAGGGAGGGAGGCTCAAGATGGAGGGGATATATGTATACATCTAGTTGATTCACTTTGTTGTACAGAAGAAACTAATACAACATTGTAAAGCAATTATAATCCAATAAAGATGTAAAAAAATTAATAAAGAAAATTTTTGTATATTTATTACGACAACAAAAGGGGTATAATTTGTTCCATGGAGACCTTTAGTGGTGCAAGCTTCTAACAACAGCATACACCCACCACCTCCATGTTAGCTGTTTTTTTCTTTTCAATGTGACTTGCAGGAATAAACTATTGTCCAAAATCCAAAAAAAAGAAAGAAAAGTAAAGAAAAAAATCTGAAAGCCTTTTCTCTAAAATCAGGCATAAGGCAAGAATTTCCACTCTCAACACTTTTATTTAACATAGTGTTGGAAGTCCTAGAAATAGCAATCAGACAAGAAAAAGAAACAAAATCCATCAAAATGGAAGGGAAGAGGTAAAACTCACTATTTGCTGATGACATGATAATAAATATATTGAAAACCCTACGTCTCCACCCCAAAATTATTAGAACTAATAAATGAATTTAATAAATGCAAGACACAAGGTTAAATACAGAAATTTGTTGCTTTTCTATGCACTAATATAAACTATCAGAAAGAATGCAAAAAATTAATAATAATCTGGTTTAAAATCACAACAAATAGAACAAAATATTAGGAATAAAGTTAACCAAGGAGGTGAAAGGACTACACTCTGAAAACTATAAAACAGTGATAAAAGAAATTGAAGATTATACAAAGAAATGGGAAGATATCCCATGCTCTTGGGTTGGAAGAATTAATATTGTAAAAATGTCCATATTACCCAAAGTTATCTACAGATTTAATAAAATCCCTATCAAAATACCCATGACATTTTTCACAGAACTAGAACAAATAATCCTAAAATTTATATGGAATCACAAAAGACCCTGAATTGCCAAAGAAATATTAAGAAAAAAAGAACAAACCTGGAGGTATGACACTCCCTGACTTCAGACTATATATACTACAAAGCTACAATAATCAAAACAGAATAGTGCTGGCACAAAAACAGACACATAGATCAATGGAACAGAATAGAGTTTCCAGAAATAAACTTACACACTTATGGTCAATTAATCTACAACAAAGGAGGCAAGAATATACAGTGGATAAAAGTCTGTTTAATAAGTGATGTTGGAAAAATTGGACACCCACATGTAAAACAATTAAATTAGAACATTTCCACATGACATATACAAAATGGACTGAAGACCTAAATGTAAGTCCTGAAACCATAAAATTCCTAGAAGAGAACATTGGCAAAACGTTCTTAGGTATGTATATTAGTAATAAATTTTTTGAATCTGTCTCCTAAGGCAAAAGAAATCAAAGCAAAAATAAACAAATGGAACCTAATTAAACTTAAAAGTTTTTTGCACAACAAATGAACCTATTGACATAACAAAAGGGCAACCTACTTAATGGGAGAAAATATTTTCAAATAATATGACAGATAAGAGGTTAATATCTGACATATATAAACAGCTCATACAACTCAATATCAAGAAAATAAACAGCCCAATCAAAAACTGGGCCAATAACCTGAATAGACATTTTTCCAAAGTCATACAGATGGCTAACAGTCACATGAAAAGATGCTCAGTGTCACCAATCATTAGAGAAATGCAAATGGAAACAACAATGTGATATCACATCTCACCTGTCAGAGTGACTCATCAAAAAGTCTTCAAATAAATATTAGCAAGGATGTAGAGAAACGGAACCCTTTTACACTGTTGGTGGGAATGTAAATTGGTGCAACCACTATGGAAAAGAGTATAAAGGGGCCTCAAAAAACTAAAACTAGAACTACAATATGATCTTGCAATTCTACTCCTGGGTACATATCTGTAAAAAATGTAAATACTAATTCAAAAGGATACTTATACCCCAATGTTCACAGCAGCATTAATTACAATAGCCAAAATACAGAAGCAACCTGAGTGTCCATTAAGAGATGAATGGATGAATAAAGAAGTGGTATATATACCACTTCTTCTTTATCCATTGGCTTATGTGTGTGTGTATATATATATATATATTTTTTTTTTAATGGAATATTACTCAGCCATAAAAAAGAATAAAAGTCTGCCATTTGTAACAATGTGGTGAACCTAGTAAATATTATGTTTAGTGTAATAATTCAGACAGAGAAAGACAAATACTGTATGTTATTATTTATATGTAGAATCTAAAAATATAAAATGAATGTGTATAACAAAATAGAAACAGACTCACAGATATAGAAAACTAGTGATTACCAGTAGGGTGAATGAAAGGGAGAGGGGCGAGATAAGTATATGGGATTAAAAGCTACAAACTACTATGCATAAATAAATAAGCATTAAGGGTATATTTTATAACACAGCAAATTATAGCCATTATCTTGTAATAACTTTTAATGGATTATAATCTATAAAAATATTGAATCACTACACTGTACACCTGAAACTGATATGATATGATATTGTAAATCAACTATACTTCAGTAGAAAAGTAAATAAGTAAAATAAAATGACTTCCGTGGACCTTATGATCTGACCTCCCTTTAACCCTTCCTTGTCTTCTCTTTCCTAAATCCACTTTGATCTCAGTGTTATTTCTGGAATGTCAGGAGTGCCCTCTCGAGACATTTCTATTTGTTGTTCAACTTTCTCAGAATTCCCTTCACTCTGATAACCCCACGGCTTACTCCATCAGCTCATCTCTATCTTTTCTCAAATGCTTCCTCTCAATAGGCCTTCTCTGACCATCACATTTATCTTACCTCCTCTTCCCTCCCCACTTTTCTTTGCTGCTATATTGTTCACATTTTGACTATCACCCTCCAACCGTTTCACTTGCTTATATTTCGTACTGTCTTTCTCTATTTAGTGGAATATAAGCTCCACAAATATAAGCATTTTTATCTTTCTGAATCTGTGGTGCTTATAACAGTGACTGGTACATAATAGGAATTTGATTTGATTCCAACTTCGGTTGTAACACATAGCAATTTGATGTCTCTATCTCAATTTTCTTATCTGTACTATTTCTTACACCATAGGCTTTTATGAGACATGCAAGAGAAACCCATACACAATAAAACATTTTTCATATTGCCCAACACATATTGTGCACTCAGTTAATATCAGCTATAATGGTACTGTTATTTATAATAATTTATTATTATTTATTACAGTGTTAGCAGTAATTAATAAATGTAATATTTGTGAAGGGGCAATGAAAAGCAGATTTTTAAGGGAATATACATTTTCAGATATCTTAGAAAATAACCTTGAGACACTAAAGGGCTCTTTAATGATGGCATTTTCACTTGTTGTAGTAAATATGGTAGCCTTAGTTTTGCTAAAGTAACTATTTTCTTGTAGTGTTTGTGGAAGCTTTGGCACGCCTGGTGTCTCACAAAGTGCCAGCCAAGCCAACCTCATTTTCACATACCGAGACCCTTGATCCAGGAAGGCCATATTCCCTTAGGTCCAAGGAGCCTCTGTGTTCATGACAGTGAGGCAGGTCCCAGATTATATCAAAGCTGTTTTATTTTCATTGACTTCCAAAATTCTGAGTTTGTTCTGCCTCCTATGAATGAAGACGATTCTATTAGGGATGTTTTCAATGACTGTTCATATGTAAGAATACCATTTTCTTGGTAAAATACTTTCTTGTTTTTAACTGTTTGCCTCTCTGCCTGTCTTTGTCCCCAAATCTCTCATTTCTGGCAGACTTACAGCCCATTCAAATATTTTCCAGGCAGGTTACTAAGTGTCAATTAGGGAGATTCTTGTGAATCTCCTAGTAATTCAGATACTGAATTTCCAACTTCCTTGAAATTGCCACGCCATATGACATGACCAAGGGGCTAGTATCCAGAATTCTTCCTTTACATCCTAAGGATGAATAGGCAGTTTTTTAAAAATGAACTCTTGGATGGCTTCCCTTATTTGGCCTTTTTAACTATCATAAACCTTTCTTCCAAGTTTATGTAAATGATGTGAACTGTTATCAATGTTCTGATTCAGCTTCATGGAAATGATTAGAAATAGGTAGATTATCATGGCATTTCTCTTAATTAATAGTAAAAGCTTATACATCTTGTCTCAGGGCAATAGAAGCTGTTAAATGAATAAATTAAATGAATGAATGTCTCTGCTTACGTGAATTTAGGGTCTCCCTCAAATTTGATGTTCCTTTAGGTTGTGTACTAATTATTGCTCAACAAAAACTACAATTTCTCTGCAATTAGGGTGACCATTTATGAGATTATATTGCTTTCTTTTTTCACAGATTTCCATCCATCTTTGTAAATAGCTAAACCATGCTTCATTCCTTCCATTATTGGAAAAAGAACAATCTCAAAATTGACTAGATTTATCTGGGAATTATCCAAAAATTCCAAAAAATTTATTATATAACCCCTTAAAAATCCAAATATATTCTTGTTTGTTTACAACTGAAAGAGTAAACTATCAGGCTAGATAACATTATAAAAGACCTCAACTGGGCTTCCCTGGTGGCGCAGTGGTTGAGAGTCTGCCTGCCGATGCAGGGGACACGGGTTCGTGCCTCGGTCCGGGAAGATCCCACATGCCGTGGAGCGACTAGGCCCATGGGCCATGGCCGCTGAGCCTGCACATCCAGAGCCTGTGCTTCTCAACGGGAGAGGTCACAACAGTGATAGACCCGTGTACCGCAAAAAAAAAAAAGGCCTCAACCCACCCATCAAAATTAACCTGTCCAGAGGCTAAATCAGGTGAGAAGATAGAACTCATTGCACTCAGTAGAGATTGCCAGTTATACACAAACAAGCGAGTACACCTCTAAGGTAATACATAATTTTGAAATGCTTTTAAGAGAGTAGGAATTCTTGACCCCAGCAGAGACCCCAATGCAGAAAGATCATCAGATTAAATAATTTTTAAGTTCTCTATTGTTCTGTAAGAAAGTGACCAGTATAATGGAGTAACATGGAGACCAAAGCACATGTCCTAGATTATCAACTAGCTTTATATCTAAGACTAAGCCCTATCCCTATGTTACCCCAAGAGCTAATTCTGTGAAGAAGTTCCCAGGGGCTATGATGGAAGGTCAATAATTGACTCCATAATCAGAAACTAATATTGTTGAGTATTACATGATGATCACCCCTGATGCTATCAGGATGGCTCTCTATGTACTACCAATGTTCTCACATGGAACCCTGCAAAAATTTTCCATAAAAATCAGTCACCACACAAAGGACAACCTATGTACTCCATCAACATTGTTGGCTTAACTATACTAAACCGGCCGAGACTCTCTTCCGTTCATGTCCTGTCTGTCACCAACATAGTCATTGTAAAACTGTAAAGACTGGGCCTAGAAGATTGACCACAGCTCAAGGCTGCTTTGAATATTTCCAAGTGCATTTTATGGAACTATACCCGTGCACTGGATTTTTAATATATTCTGTTTATTATTTTCTTTTTCCCAAAATGGAATGTAGCTGTTCCTTGTTAGAAATCCCTGGCTCTGATAGTAACAACCAAAACAAAATTGTTTGATTCTGTGTTCTTGTTCTAGAGAATTCCAATCTGTTTCTCTAGGGACTATATGCTCATTTTACTGGGAAATCTTTGAAAACCCTTGACATTTACTCAGAAACTTCACTGTTCACATTACAGCAATCACCTGAAAAAAAATAGAAAGAACAAATGGAATTCTGAATTAAAAATAGAAAACATTCAGAAACTGTCAAACTTCCACATCTAAAAAGTAGTGTCAACAGCTCTATGAACAATGAGATCAACTCCTTCTGTTTAATTTTTTTCCTACTTTTATGAATTAGTAACGAGACACCCATGCATGTAGAAATACCACCTTTGACACTAGATTCTGCTCTATTACAAGCAGACATGGCAAAATACTGCAAATGGCTTATGAAATTCACATTCTGTTATCACCAGCTGATACAGCTAGATTTTCCTCAACATCCTCCTAAAGAACTTCTCTGTCACCTAAAATCTAGAGACTGTGTCTTCTGGAAGACTGCAGAGAAAGATAGCCCTTGAGCCTCAATACAGGATATTGTTGGGTGTTATAAAAGCAAGCCCAGAAATAAAATTCTAAGGCAAGGACTTCCCTCATGGCTCAGTGGTTAAGAATCCGCCTGCCAGTGCAAGGCACACAAGTTCAAGCCCTGGTCCGGGAAGATCCCACATTCCACAGAGCAACTAAGCTCGTGTGCCACAACTACTGAGCCTGTGCTCTAGAGCCCGCGAGCCACAACTACTGAGCCCATGTGCCACGACTACTGAAGCCCGCATGCCTAGAGCCCATGCTCCACAACAAAGAGAAGCCACCACAATGAGAAGCCTGTGCACCACAACGAAGAGTAGCCCCCCTTTGCCGCAACTAGAGAAAGCCCACGTGCAGCAACGAAGACCCAACACAGCCAAAAATAAAATAAATAAATTTAAAAAACAGAATGATTTGTTAAAAAAAAATTCTAAAGCAATGATTCTCACATGCATATTTTTCAGGAATTCATGGAATATTAGAAAACTGTTCTAGCCAGAGACTTCAAACTGAAAGTATCAGATGATTTTCAGGAAGAGATAGTTTCTACAAAAGACCTTTCAGATGTAGTAATTCCACATCCAATGGATCCCAGTGTGCAAATAATTATTTCTTCCTCAGTCTGATGAAACAAAATCCAGAACCACATATTATCAGGTTTAATCTTTATGCTCTTATTCTTTATTTTCTTGGCTGTCTAATAGTTCTGAATGTTTTAATTTGGAAACAAAGTCTAGAACCTAAATTTTATTTGATCCTGGCTTAAAAGTGAACCACCAACTATGACCATAATCTTTCTCTTAATTTTCATTTGTGTTGCAGTGCTCATATATGTAATTTCCAGAGTCTCAAATGTTGTACATTTGCAGTCACATCACATTATTTGATAAATGACCATTAAAGAAAGAGTTCAAGGAAATCTGACACTTACAGAAGTTAAACCTCATCAATGTCCTACCACAACATGTGGAACAGAGAGGCAGATCTGGATTGAACATGTCTCTAAGATTATGTCCTTCATTTAGGCTGAAAAATGACTTGAAGAGAAGACTGATAACAGAAATAAAGATTTTATACATTACTGATGTATGTGTAAATTGTTATATACACTTGGTTAAACAATTTGGCGTCATTTTCAAAGGCAGTGCTTCCCTCTACCCTATGACTCAACAACTGTACTCCTGGAATCTGAAAAATTTACTTTCACTCATGTAGACCAAAGGACCCCAAAACAAAAGTTATTAACACCTCTCTTCCTAATAGCACAAACCTGGAAACAATGCAAAGGCCTATTGAAAGGAAAATGAAAAAAGAAATTGTGGTATATTTGGAGTCATATTTAATTGTGAAAATGAGTGAACAATAGCTTCACATAACAGACTATGAAAATTAGTGACAAAATGTCAAATGAATAAAAGCAAGTCATAGATATATAACTTCTTCATAAAATTCATAAATGAGCAGTGTTTTAAAAATATGTTAATAACAGAGCAAGGCAAAGGGTATTGAGAGATCTGCAAAACTGCAATTTTAAATAGTTTGGCCAAAAAGACTTACTGAGGTAAAATGTGCATAAAACTTCAAAAATGTAAAGAAGTCAACCATTTGTCCATCTAAGAGATTAGTGCTTTAGGTAGAGAAAAATAACTGAGGAAAAACTCCCAAGGGCATGCCCAGCTACTGTCTAATTCAAATCCTCTATCTGAAATATTTTATTCATGCCATCACTTTCTCTATGCTCTGTAGTCTTTTTCAAACTGGCTAATTTCTACTTAAAATTTAATAAGTCATCTCCTGTGGTGTATTAAAAGCCTAATTTGAATTATTTTAACTGATATATTCTCCCCCTTTCTGTTTATTGTTTGTTTTTTTGCGGTACGCGGGCCTCTCACAGTTGTGGCCTCTCCCGTTGCGGAGCACGGGCTCCGGACGTGCAGGCTCAACGGCCATGGCTCACAGGCCCAGCCACTCCGTGGCATGTGGGATCTTCCCGGACCAGGGCATGAACCCGTGTCCCCTGCATCGGCAGGTGGACTCTCAACCACTGCACCACCAGGGACGCCCCCCTTTTTGTTTTTTTCTAACATAATTAGTGTACTATTGACAGTTAAGTTTTGTTGTCTACTCTCTCTCTTCATATATGAACCTAGTAGCTTTCAAGTGTTGAGTTAATCTAAAAAACTAAGTTTCTATTACCTGGCACCATATCTAGCACAGAGTAGGCACTCAGTATGTTACCAACAAAATGAATAAAAGACTAAGTGAATGGTAAGAGATGAATTAAACATAACTAAGAGATAAATATTTGATTAGGCTAAGATACATTTTGATTAAATTTCAAAGCATTTGAATTTAATATCAGAAACAACATAATACAAAGACAATGCACACAAGCTCATAGATATCACTGCATAGTCTCTGCCATTATGCAGTCTCCATAAGAGTAATAGAGGCAAATATAAAGAAATAATCACTCTAGCAGAGTAAATATGCGAGCTGTGAGGGAAAATCAGGAGATCTGATGTAGATTATGTTCAAAAGAGATGCTTTTAGTTAAAATGAAAAACTGAGAATTGAAGAGTGAATAGGACTTAGATGATGAATAGGAGAAAATATGTCCAAAGGCATGGAAATACCTTGTACAAAAGCCCTAAGATCAATTTCAGCAAAATATAATCAGAAAAACTAAAAAAGTTCAAACCTAAAAAATAATTTGAGGCAACATTTGTTTTTATTTTTTTAAATGTAAGGTTTTGCTTAAAGTTTCATTTTGATTCTTCATATATTTTTTATTATTAATTTTTTTATTGTGGTAAAATTTACGTAACATAAAATTTACTGTTTTAACCATTTTTAAGTTTACAGTTTAGTGGCATTCACAACATTGTATAATCATCACCACTATCTATTTCCAGAACTTTTTCACCATCCCAAGGAGAAACTCTGTACCCGTTAAGCAATAACTGCCCCCCTATCCCAGCCCCTGGTAACCTGTATTTTACTTTTTGTCTCTATGAATTTGTCTATTCTGGATACTTCATATAAATGGAATCATACCACATTTGTCCTTTGTGTATGGCTTATTGCACTTAGCATAATGTTTTCAAAGTTTATCTATGTTGTAGCAAGTATCAGAGCTTCATTCCTCTTTACGATTGAATAACATTCCATTGTATGTACATACCACATTCTGTTTTCCATTCTCTGTTGATAGACACTTGAGTTGTTTCCACCTTTTAGCTATTGTGAATAATACTTCTTTGAACACTGGTGTATAAGTCTGCCTGAATCTCTGTTTTCTGTTCTTTTGGGTATATACCTAGGAGTGAAATGCTGGGTCATATGGTAATTCTATGTTTAACTTTTTGAGAAAGCACCAAACTGTTTTCCACAGTGGCTGCACCATTTTACACTCCCACCAGCAATGCACAGGGGTTACAGTTTCTCCATAGCCTTGTCAACACATGTTATTTTCCTTTTATTTATTTATTTTTTTTGCGGTACGCGGGCCTCTCACTGCTGTGGCCTCTCCCAACGTGGAGCACAGGCTCCAGACGTGCAGACCCAGCGGCCATGGCCCACGGGCCCAGCCACTCCGCGGCACGTGGGATCCTCCCGGACCGGGGCACGAACCCGCGTCCCCTGCATCGGCAGACGGACCCCCAACCACTGCACCACTAGGGAAGCCCTCCCTTTTTTTTTTTAACATCTTTATTGGAGTATAATTGCTTTACAATGGTATGTTAGTTTCTGCTTTATAACAAAGTGAATCAGTTATACATATACATATGTTCCCATATCTCTTCTCTCTTGGGTCTCCCTCCCTCCCACCCTCCCTATCCCACCCCTCTAGGTGGTCACAAACCACCTAGCTGATCTCTCTGTGCTATGCAGCTGCTTCCCACTAGCTGTCTATTTTACGTTTGGTAGTGTATATATGTCCATGCCACTCTCTCACTTTGTCACAGCTTACCCTCTTCATATATATATATATATATATATATATATATATATATTTTTTTTTTTTTTTTTTTGGTGGTACGCAGGCCTCTCACTGATGTGGCCTCTCCCATTGTGGAGCACAGGCTCCGGATGCGCAGGCCTAGCGGCCATGGCTCACGGGCCCAGCCGCTCCGTGGCATGTGGGATCCTCCCAGGCCGGGGCACGAACCCGTGTCCCCTGCATTGGCAGGTGGACTCCCAACCACTGCGCCACCAGGGAAGCCCCTCTTCATATATTTTTAATTTTTTATATTTTATAGTTAAATGAATGATGTCTCTAAGGTTAACCAGAGCAAATTAAACATCCCAACTGTGGCTCAGCTCTGTATTTTAAAATTTTTCCTTCAATGAAACATTACAACTGTAATTGGAACAAATAAACTGTATTTCAACAAGGATGTGTGCTAAAATGGATCATAAGCATTCAGAATAAAAACCCTTTGAGAATGGCAACTAATATTAAGAACTTATTAGTAAAACAATAATGAACTCCACATCATTAACACTTCTCAGCGAGAAGCATTTCTATATCATATTCAACATTCCAAATGGAAATTGTCAGTGATGGCCATTACCTTTGTGGAAATGGAATGAAAGAAAAAGTCTGACAGCTAAGTTGAAGGAAGAGAAGACATTGTATCTTCAAATAATAACTGGCGTAATAGAAATTCACAATAATGCTTTTGGAAAAGCACCTTCTCAATTGATGCAATGTCTGTCAGATATGTCAGTCATGTGAAATGTTTAACTTGCCTGGACAAGTAAAAATACTAAAAAGAAAACAATCTACCTTGAATCCCCTCATAGAAAGGATTAAAAATTACCTGGAAAAGCTATAAAATTTTCCTCCTTCTCATGCAATTTTGTAAAATGAAAAGAAGGAAGCAAATCATACACATTCTCAGCTACATTTCTTTTTCTGAGTCTATGTCAAATTAGATGATGCTAGCTAAGAGGATTCATTTGTTCTAATATTTAGGCAGATGTTATTAGGACATTTCCAAGAACCCACTTGGCTTTCTGCTCCTGAACTCCTCTTGAGAATACATGTAGTTTTCTGTAGCAAGTTTGTTATCATCAGTGTGTCTCTGCATAAGGAAGTTACAAAGATCCTCTTCAAAGAAGTTGGCTCAGGTTTAAGGTGATTGTTGCCACCAATCCTACTTACAATTATTACTTTTCTTCCTGATGGTGGGTTTTGAGGCCTACTATCAATTTGGTTAAATTCTTTCTGCTACCTGATTCCCTAGACACTTGCTTTTGCTACCTTTCAAACCCAGCATTCTCATGGTGCCTAATTTTATCCTTTGTTCTGTTCTCCTAATTATAACTTTTTCTTCTATTTAACTCAAACTTTTGGATTTACATGCCAGTAGAGCATATACAGTGATATATATTGTGTGTATCATGGATATGATATGATAGTTACTTAGCGGACAATGTAGACTTCAAACCAAGCCTTTTGTATTCCAAAGTCTGTTAATTTCTGGTTGTCTTTCAATGTTAGTCATAAAATTACAGATGATGCTTTCTGGCAAATCTACAAGGATACAATGCTTTGTATTACATTGTCAGCTGTCAGCCTTCCACCAAAGACCACTAAGAAAAGTGCTAGTGAAAGAAAGCTAAGTTCATTAAAATAGGTGAAGTAAAGAACATAATCTTAAAAACATTTCGGTAGTGTCTGGGAAGGGAGGGTCAGGGAAGTGTATCTATAGGCTTTGGGATCTGGACTCAGGCAGCTTAAGATAAATCTTTTATGAAGGGGGACAATTTATCTTATTATTGAGTATTAATTGGGCAAATTTAATGACATAATAGTGTAGAATTCATGGACACAGTAAGGAGAGGCTAAGGGCCTTTATAAAGTGTTTGATAAAGCAAGCTGTTTGCCCATGTGAGCAAATTTTTGTCTGGGTGAATTGGTTTGCAAGATTTTCTAAAACCAAATAATGAAATTATTTGTTGGTTTATAGTTTTATCTGCCTGAGAAATAATTTTGGAATAAATAGTCAACTGATGTTGAAAGAGGTAGAGTTTCTTCTTAGTCACAATAATTAAGCTTTGTAGATGTAAATATTCTCAATCTTCAACATGCATCATGACAAATGCCCTATGCTTGCTGAACATAAAATTAAATTATGCATTTTGAGTACATGTTTGAATACATGAAGTGTACTTTGGGTTGTCTTGCTTGTGAAAGTGATCAGACATAAAGTAAAATCCACTTAAATTCTAGAGTGATCTCATGAATTTATAGGTAAGTTTTGAGGTCATAACATTAGGACTATACCTAAAGGAAACACACAAAGAACTGTTACCAGTTTCAAGCTGGTTTAAGTGAGGGAGGAGGCACCTGGATTTAGGTTCAGGAAGTGGGAATTTACTATATCCTTGAAAAACTCATCTAGGACAAGACAACTTACCTCAGGCTTTTCTTTCCTCTTCCCTATATTGAATTCCATTAACAATCCCCTCAGCACGTTGTGCCCTATCCAAATGTCTCAAACTTTTCCTCACATTAGACAACATTCATTTACATAGCTCTATTCATTTTCCTGATAAACAGAATTTTTCCTCAGGAGTCCCTATGTCATGAACCTCATCTCTGGAGAGTGAATCTTTCTTTTCCTTAGTGCTTGGGTCTGCTTGGATAATCTGTCCATTATAGCTGATGTCATATAAAGTTTTCTTTGAAACCTGTAATCAGTATGCCAGACATATTTTTGTTGTTGTTTTTAAATTAACTGATTGATATTCAGCCTAGTTCAAGGAAGATATAAGCCAAGTTACAGAGAAAAATCTACACTACTATAAAGTAAAGCAAACAAATAGATGAATGGGCTGTAGCATAAGAAAAACATTGCCATAAAATAAGAAGAAAGTGGAACAAAGACTCCATGTTATAAATTAAAATTGCTAGATATAGATTCCAAATGGGCTTTGGACTTGTTAGCAAAACAAAGAGGTAATCATAAACATTTATAAAAGTTATTCTGTTCCAAGCAAACCAGTTGCTTGGGAAAACATGGCCTTAAAGGAAGTCTATATGATAAAGTAAATATTCCACTCAGTATTTTATCATTAATATGATATTTAGTAACCTATAGTAATAGGGGTAACAATGCCCCTTGAATGCTAGCTGATAATATATAAGGGAAATAATTTTTAAAAAATCAGAAGATAAGATATCTAGTCCAAATCCACAACTTTTACATAGTTGTTTTATCAGAACATATATTTGAATTTACTAAACATTAAGACTAGGAATTTTAGAAAGACTTACAGTGATATAGAAGTTACATTATCCAAAAAATAATTGTGAGTTACCTGAGGAGGGAGAGGGAATTACCTGTCTAGGAACCATAGTGAGGATAATGATACATATTTTGTATCTGAGACCAGCTGTGTAAGGACTGTAGGAGAGAATGCAGAGGAAGCTGTTAACCTGGGCAGATTTAGATTGACATTTAGATAAAGACATTTAGAGAATATAGAACAAGGGGTATCATGGGTTTATGAGTCAATTTGACTGGGCTAAGGGATACCAGGATACCTGGTAAAACATTAATTCTGGGTGTGTCTCTGAGGTTGTCTCTGGAAGAGATTAGCATGTGTATTAGTAGACTGAGTAAAGATCATTCTCACAATTGAGGGCTTGAATAGAACAAAATGGCCAAGAAAGAAGGAATTCATTCTCTGTGCTTAAGCTGAGACATCCATCTTTTCTTGCCCTTGGACATCAGTGCTCCTGATTCTCAAGCTCTCCAACTTGGACCAGGACTTACACTCTCCAACCCCCACTCCCTTCCCCCAATTTTCAGGTCTTTTGACTTGGACTGGATTATACCATCAGCTTCCCTGGTTCTTCAGCTTGCAGATTTGTGGATGGCAGATCATGGGACTTCTCAACCTCTATAATGGCATTAGCCAATTCCTATAATAAATCTCCTTTTATATATGTTTGTCTATTCTGTTGCTTCTGTTTCTCTGGAAAACCCTGACTAATGCAAGGAGCTAAAGATATAAAAGAGTTTGCTTATGGTTGACCACAATTTCTAAAATGATAAGTAGGAGTTTTAGGACTTTGAGAGAGAGAGTGATATTGGAATAAAGTAAGAATATATAAACCCTTATGGGAATTTTAATGTAGAAGATGAGAGGGGGGTTCTGGGGTTTATTTTGGTGACTGGCATAAAGATCTCAGTGATCTCAAGGCAGATAACAGTAGTGAGGCTCTGAGTTTTGGAAAGCTAAAATGAGTATCAAATCCACTAATGACAGTGAGGAAACCTAAAGGAAGAGAGATCTTAAGAAATATGAGCAGCATTTTTCTCAAAATTTATAGTATATTATCCTGATTTCTGGATAAATGCTAAATAATATGTATACACTGTAGGTAATTACACTTACAATCTATTGCTAAATTTAAATTAATTGCATTGAAAGGAGTTAACATTCATTAAGTTTTTCTAATTCATTTTACATTTAAGAATCATGAAATCTTGGAATTAAATTTGGTAGACATCATTTATTTTACAAAGAAAGGGACAGAGTAGAATAATTTGTTCAATTTATCTATAGTTATGGAATAGAAGGCTGAGGGTTAAAGCAATCATGTATTGAAGGCTACCTGGGTTTCTTTTCTGATTTTCAATATTTCAGATAGTGAATGGAGGAGTATGTCTACCTTTCTTTTTTAACCACATCATACATACATCAGTTAGAAATAATTTGAAGTGGTTTAAAGGAAATAGACCTTTTAAACATTCAAAATTTAGTTAGGTTAGGATATATTGCAGTAATAAACAACCCCAGGCTCCCTTATTGTTTGTGTGACATGTGGTTATTATAATTTAGTTACAACTCTGCTCCATATTTTCCTCTTTCAGATACACAGCTTAACATAACCTCCACCATCTAGACATCACCGGTTGCTGAATAAGAGAAAAGAGAGCATGATAAATTATACACTTACTCTTAAAATCTTCAACCTGAAAGTGACACATATAGTTTCTATTCATTTGTTTCAAGGCAGTTGTCATGACTTCACCTAATTATAAGTGTGTACAAAACAACTATATTCCCACAGGAGAACTGGAAGTAATGTAACCACACAAGTGACTACCATAATTTGCCTTCTAGTCACCAAATATTCAGTTTCTTTCTCCTAGACACAAACATATCCCCTTTTCAAGGGAGAAATCCAAAAGTCCTGTGTAGGTCACTTTATTCATTTCCAAGAACAGAATCTCTGAGAGTTCATGGCAATCCTTGAGCTGGGGATGCTGTGAAGTGGTCCTAAACTGGTTCTAGATTTCTAGATGTGGATTTACTTGGTCTGGAGACCTATGAATTAAGAAGAAATAGTCCATGGCAAAGGAGGAGGAATAATTAAAATAAATATCTCCTGTTGGAAAGGAAGAAAAGGGGGAGACAAACATTGGTTCTTGATTCCTGCTCTGTAGGAATTTTGACATCTCTATGAGCAGGTATTATAGAAATTCCCTTTCTATTCTGGAAGAGATGATGTTTCATTAGGCCGCTTCCCTAATATATAGCATCCTTGTCCATTATTTCTCGTAGCTCTGGCACTGACACCTGGGAGACTTTTCCTTTTCCGTTATCCTCAATTAGGTAGTGATAAATTTACACTTACTAAAACCTCAGCTTATTTCTCAGCTCATCTTCTATGCAAATAGTTTGAGGCCCAATGGTCATTTTTAGCCTTTAAATAATTTTCAGCCAAACTGATGCTGGGTTTCTTTCTTTCTTTCTTTCTTTTTTTTTTTTTGCCTTCTATATCTTTCAAAAATTGAGTGAACTTCTTATCTGATTCCAAACAGCTCCATGTGCTAATATCCACAAAGTGTCCTCTGAGTTATAATTCTCATATTTACAATATTTCTTTCTTTCTTACTGCCATATATCTTTCTCTTTCAAGGTGACTATGAGTGCCTTGAGCCTATCGTGTGATGGTGGAAAACAGAGATACTTAGCTTTTTATGAACCGTATTTAACATTTCCATTGGTCATGTTTCACTTGCAATACATGATTGGTTGGATGTTTACTCTCACATGCTTTAAGTTTATTCACAGGTTTTTACAATGGTTTAATGGCCTTTGCTGACAACCTTAGTAAGTCTTTGTTACTTTCAGCCATTTTTACTTATAATTTTATTATGCCAAACTGAGAATTACTTGTCTCTTCTAAACCTAAAAGTTTCCAATATTAGAGTCTCTCTAAACCCTTTCATTCCTGCTTTCAAATTGTCCACTTATTTTCTGGGGTCATCTCTCTCCTGTGATACTCTACCAATGAGTCTTCAACAAACAACACACATAACTAATACTGTGTTGTGTGACTTCTTCTCCCAGAGTACCTGTTTAACATACAAAGGCAACAGTATTACCAAAAAATTTGCTACTGCCTTACATGAATGGCCATATTTCAAACCCTGGATTAGAGTTTCCTTGCTGTCAGCCACTTAACCATTAAGCCTATGCAAAATATCTTATGATTTTTGTTATGAACACACTCAATTTCTGGTTTCAGTTTCTTGATCACTCAGGAGAGTCTAATGCTGCAGTTAAAAATAGCCTCACCATATGAGTGGCTTAAAAAGAAGCTTTAGTTTTCACTGATGGGACAAGTCCTTCATATGTAAACTGGGGACTATGTTTTATGTGCTCCTCACTCACACATGCAGACTGCTTATAGTAGCAGGGAGAAGGAACTTCAACAGTTACTTATCTACTTTAAAAGACTTCTGCCTAGAAGCAATATATGTCATTTCCCCCCACATTTTATTAGCCAAGTAAGTCGCATGATCGCACTTAACTTCAAGGTTCCAGGAATTGCAATCTTTCCATGTGTCAAGATAGGGGAGACCTGTACCTGTTGGTAGAAACCACTTAAGACTACCACTTAAGTCAAGATAATCTGTTATTAGAATTTTACATTTTAAATTAAGAGAAAATTTGGGACTTCCCTGGTGGTCCAGTGGTTAAGACTGCACTCCCAATTCAGGGGGCATGTGTTCGACCCCTGGTTGGGGAACTAAGATCCCGCATGCCACACAGCGTGGCCAAAAAAGAAAGAAACTTAGATTAAGAGAAAATGATGATACCATATTTTGTTAATCCATCAAAATTAAACATGAAGATTGTTTGATTAACTTTGATTCACCTCAGATAAACAAAATGGTCTAGTGTTTCAAATAATCAGGCAAAATTAATCACTGTTAAAATCAATGAGGATATAAGTGGCAAACTGCAATGCTACTTCTTTTTTACATTGCATCTGCTTCTGAGCTCTAAGCTAGTCCATCTGAATTATAATTATCTAAAATATTCAGGGCCTCCCTGGTGGCGCAGTGGTTGAGAGTCCGCCTGCCGATGCAGGGGACGCGGGTTCGTGCCCCGATCCCGGAGGATCCCACGTGCCGTGGAGCGGCTGGGCCCGCGAGCCATGGCCGCGGAGCCTGTGTGTCCAGAGCCTGTGCTCCGCAACGGGAGAGGCCACAGCAGTGAGAGGCCCGCGTACAGCAAAAAAAAAAAAAAAAAAATTCAGATATTAAAGATATACCTGCCTTAAAATAGCTGTCCTTTAAGTAATAAAATTTAAAGACATTAAGAAACATCATCACTACACCTGTCTCTACAACTCCATAACTAATTCCTTAAGTTGGCTTAGTATTCTTTGCTCACTGACACTAATACAATCATAACAGATGTTATATTCATAAAGAATTATATTCTTCATCTTTTAAGGGATAAAAGAACATATCACCCCATTGCTCATTTAAAGTTAAAACTGAGGCCTAGGTCTTTGCCCAAAGTTGTATGCATAACATAGGCCTTGCACATAAAATAATTTTTAAAAAATCAGTGGAAAATACTCTAGTCAGATTTCCTTTTTCTTATTTCAATGTTAGGAGAAAAAAGTTTCGGAAAAAGAAAGAAATACCTTTCTTCTCAGAGGTATGCTATCTCTACAACTTTGTTTCAAAGCTTAGCCAAATTTGATATCTATTTTCAAAGTCCAGAATTCTTCTCTTTTATTTTATTTGAGTCATTATTTTAGGCTGGAAAATAAAATGAATTAACATTAGATGATCATTTATTGTTATATTGTGCTAAACCCCTTTATATGCTATATTTAATTTGAGCTGTTATCATTATTATACACACAAAGAATCTAAATTTTTCTAAAATGTCAGAGTTTGTACTCAGTGGAGGCAGAATTAAATATCAGACCTGTGTCTCCAAGTCCACAACTCAAGGATGTTTTCTGCCATGTTTCATGTCATCTCAAAATCCAACCTCAATATATATAATTCAAAACTCTGTGCTAGACACAGTGTAGAGGAAAAAAAATGTCCCAGGCTTTTCCTCCAAGTGATTTATGATATTTTAAGAACGGGAAAACAGAGAGGTAATACTGGCTTTGGAGAGTAAGGTTTTCATATCCTGAGCATTGGTACTTGGCATTCCATGCTGAGAACAACATTATAAAACTTGCAAAGGGGAGGTGTACACTCTCTCTATATTACCAGTGCCTTTACTGAGCAATAAGTCTGGTGAGGAAGCAGGCAGTGGATCATAGAATGCCTTGAAAACAATACTAGAGAATTTGAACTTTTCCCCAGAACCTTAGAGTGCATTATTCTTGACTCCTTACAAATTCCATAGATTTTTCTAAGACACGAACTCCTCCACACATCCTTGCCTGAATATTTGCTACCCAACAGTGAACTCATCCCATGCTTTTCAACTATTTTTTAAAGATGGACCCTTGGGCTTCCCTGGTGGCGCAGTGGTTGAGAATCTGCCTGCCGATGCAGGGGACATGGGTTTGAGCCCTGGTCTGGGAGGATCCCACATGCCGCGGAGCAACTACGCCCGTGAGCCACAACTACTAAGCCTGCGCGTCTGGAGCCTGTGCTCCACAAGAGAGGCCACGATAGTGAGAGGCCCACGCACCGCAATGAAGAGTGGCCCCCGCTTGCCACAACTAGAGAAAGCCCACGCACAGAAATGAAGACCCAACGCAGCCAAAAATAAATTAATTAATTAATAAACTCCTACCCCCAACATGTTAAAAAAAAAAAAAAATGGACTCTTAACTCTGAACCAAACTAAAAATATTCTCAGAGCCTGATGAAATTGCACACCTGTTTCTAGGAATACAACATAAATTTTGGTTTGAATATTTCCTTTGGATCATGATGTTTGTGTGAATTCTACTCCTATCCACTAGATCCATGTCCTCTCTAATGTCCTTGTTTACTTCAAACCCAGTATTCTGAAAAGAGAAATGGGATGATGTATTTGGTTTAAGCTGGACACTGACTGAGTGATGACATTTAAGCACATTGTGAGTTAGAACTAGTGCAATATAAAGAGCAATTTTGGCTGAGGAGTAAGGAGGATGGGCAATTATGCTTCTAGTGGGCTGTTTTTCATGTCCATAACTGGACATAAATATAGGCAATTCAGAGCAGGAAGAAATATGACTAGAACTCAGCTTGGCTGACTTAGTTGCAAACAAGAAAGGGAACCTGAAAAGGTCTGGGAGTTGGTCCATTTTAGCCTCATTTGTTTTCAAGAGGAGTCTGTTTCTGCCTCATTGATTTCTACTCCTCACTGAGTCATGCTGTGTGCTTGTTAAATATCACTTCATTGCTTTCAACTTCATCCTTCTTAGTCAGCATCTTTCACGTAAGCCACTGCATAGTAACATCAAGTTTCAGCCCCCAGTCATGTGCATCTTGGCGCTATTTTTCCAACTGTGTTAATTTATCACACTGATCTGAGCCAAGAAGACTGCTTTCTTCTCTCCTTGTCAGCCACTCTGTTACATCACATCAAGGGCCTTGTACCTCCAGGAGCAGCAACATATTTGAAAGAATGGGAACAGTTGACACCTTATGGTATTTCACTAACACAGAAGGTAAGACAGAATATAGGAAAGAAAAAAGTTTTCCTCCTGCCCTCAATAAAAGACTTCCTTCTCTCTTCTACCCTCACAAGCATATCTTTAGTAGCTTCTAGAGGGAGTAATTGCAAAGATTTCTGAAAGTTCAGGATCACAGTTTGAATTGACTGAGCTGCTTACTTTAAAGCAGGAAATTGATCAGGACTTATATCTTCATCCCTTTTATCCCTGTTCATCTCAGGCCATCAATTATACAGAGAACAGTCGTTACCATACTAGTCCACTCACTTTCTCATAGACCTAATGCTTTACTCCTCTCTTCCCCCACACTTTAGACATGGGATTTTAAAAGTCCTCTCTAACCTAAAGAACTTCTCTTGATGTTTCTTTAATCTTCTCACTCTTAGAACTGGAGTTCTCTTGCTTCTTGAATAATCAATTTCCCTTGTAGACTTCTCTAGTGGAAGATATTTTATCCCTTTTATTCCTTATAACTATGCACCAGAGGTAGTATAAGTGTTTTACTGTATCCCACTCTAAAATGAAACCATTTATCTTAGCTACTCTCTCAAAATCAGCTTCTTTGAAGCTTGTGCCATCCACTACTGAAAAAAAAAATTAGCTCCCCTAATTTGTCATTTACCAACCTTTAGATATCTATGTCACCCTCTTCAATCACTGAAGAGTATTTTTTGTATTCTACCTCACTTTTTTCTCCTCCATCTCTGTTGTCACCACCTCAACGATATCATCATCCATATTGGGATCTACAAACACTTTGGCTCTGCAGTCTCTTGAACTACTCACTTTCAATTATGATTTTCTCCATTTTATCTCTTTCTCTCATGGTCATACCTTATAATTGATCACATCTATTTTTTTTATCATTTCCTTGTTATATATATTTTCCATTTCATTACATAGAATAATAAAGTTTGATAGTTAATAAAATAATAATTTTTACTCATTCATAAAGTTAATCTTAAGTTAAGCAGTCTTTTTCCTTTAAGAGCATGGTGGTGAAAATAAAATGACTACAACTACCATGAGTCATTGAATGGATTCAGCACATTTATCTACCATTATTTTTGTACTAGAAGTGCAAATATCAATGCAGTGAAAGATAAATAACATCTTAATATTATTTTAAAAATAATTTTGACACTGCAAGTCCCCTAAAACTGTCTTGGAGATGCTCATGGGTCTATGAACTGAACTGAGAACAACTGTTGTTTGAAAGTGAAGAAAACCTCACATGAAGCCTGAATTTTAAATTAGATACAGAGTTCTTGATGTTTTGAAGTTTGTATGATGCTAGAGTGGACAAAAAGTGGCATTTTAAAGTGCTTGTTAGAGGAAGAAGTAGCATAAGCTATCTCTTGATTCTTAAGAATGGCTAGGAGTTTGAAAACAGAAGACAAGGAGGTCTAAAAGACAGTTCTACACTACACTTAAGCATTGAATTGTTTGGTTATTATGTTCAAGGGAGAGTGATTTAAGGTACAGAGGACTATTAACTTGTAGTAGCTAAATGGAGTTTAGGTAGAAATATTCAGCTATGAGTTGTATTATGAAATTGGGAGACTTGGTTCTACATTGTTTTGAGGGAAAACCAAAGACTATTGGGTAGGGACACAAGGAGACAGAATTTAACTTAAAGAAGGTAATTCTAATCATTATGCCAATCTCATAAGTGGTCAAGTTCTCACTGAAAATATTCATGTTCAAAATAAATTCTCATTTTTCCCAGCATACTCCAGGGATAAGTGATACTTAGAAGGAAAGTTGGACTAGCACTCTATGACTTCTAAAGCCCATTTCCAAACTAATAGCTTACATTTTATGATCCACAATGGTGCCCAAAAGTACCATCTAAGGCCAAAAATACATTAAAGCTTAGATATTCAACCAAATTAATTTTTTTTTCTTTAATACTACCCATATAGGCAAACTTGCCTTTATTTAGGTTATCTATTTCTCCAAGGGCTCATCTCATAGTGGAAACTTCATAACATGTTCTTGTTTCACCCACCTTGGACTGAAAAATATAAAAGTTATCTAAAAGTGATTCCAACTGTGTGTGTCCAATAAGTAGACACTGAAGGGCATTTAAGAGATCAGCTTTCTTTTCCAGGTAAAAACAAAAACAAACAAACAAAAACTACTTGGTTAAAGACCTCTGCACTGGGAAGAAAGGAGATTGTCATTGTTTAAAAGCTTGAAAGCCAGAGTAGCTAATGAAAGTCTACTGCCAGAGGACATTTTTTTTTTTCTATGAACTTCATTTCACTTTTGGGATCTGTATGCAGTTAGTTTGGGATTCAACAGTTTCTAGATGCATATAAGCTGCCTCTGAATTCTGGGTTGGCTTTTCATAGCCTAACTTGGCTCTTTGTTAAGCAGTCATTCTGAGATGTGCTGGAAAAGGCTATTCAGATACAGAATCTAACATTTTCTGGCCAGTGGAGTTTCAAAGACATCTCCAACTACTACGTACCTATAATGTATAGAGGAACATATCTAGACCTCCTTAGCTTTTATTGTTTAGCCTCCTAGAACAATAAATTTCATATACAAACAAGAGTGATGGAAGGAAAGATAGGTTCACCCCTGCATGGTGCATTCCCTAACTACCCAATATATTGATATTTAGCTTTGAATTCTCTGATTCTGAGGAATAACAACCAAAAGAGAAAAAAAATGAAGTGGTTATTTGAAGCCAAAAATTTCTAAAGCTTATATAATTTGGAAAATTGTGTTTGAATCTGATTGTTAGAACAAAATAATAAAATTTTAATTTGAGGTAAAAATTCAATTATGGATTTTCTATGCATGATTCGATTTTTATTTAGACACATATAATAATATAACTTTGCACACTTTTAAAATTAAACTGCTTATTGTAAAAGCAAATATGTGAACATTTTTAATTCTAAAAAATATAAAAACCTCCTTCCCATTGACTTAAATTCCTTCTTCCAAGGTAAAATTTTTTGTATATCCTCTCTCAGAAATTCTCTGGGCACATATTAATTTTCAATTGGGATCATATTATACTTATTTAAAAATTTCTTTCATTTTTACCATATTTTTGAGATTGTTCTATGTCATCATATACAAATTTTCATTTTTTAAAACATTTTAAGAATATTCCATAGTATATATACCCTATAATACATTATAGTTGACATAAGCAGTCCCAGATGAACATACTGATTCTTTCCAGTTTTGATACTTGCAAAACAAGTTATAATGAATATCATTCTCCATATATTTTTAGACATTTATAAGATTATATTTTATAACTTTTTAAGTGGACTTGCTGAGGTAAAAGATATATACTTGTAACATTTTTGTAGATATAGCCAGAGTCTTATATTGGCTTGTTTCTATTATTCTATTATATGTTTAGCTAGTCTTACTCACATTTTTAGGAGTAAATATAAATTTTTGAAGTGAGAATAAGAAGGCTGAAGTATAGAACAATAGTCAAATGAAAGAGAATAGCATCTTAGAACACTTGTTTATATATATTTCTACACATTTTTACAAATGGGGTTATGATGTATATATTGTCTCTTAGTGACAATATTCATCTATGAAAAAAATTTTAAAAAACATACCACTTTAAAATTAAAAAATAAGAATACCTTCTTAGTAATATAAAATAGTGCTGTATGCTCCATATCTGTTAAATACAAATGAAAATTCATCTGATGTTTTATTCAGAAAGTTCAAGATGACTTAAAAAAGAAGTTAAATTTGATATACCTCATTTTTTAAACACAACTTATAATTTATTAATTATATGAGGTTGATTATTTATAAGACTGATGTGGGTGTTAATTGTCTTTTGCCCTAAAAGGTACTGTTTAAAGAAAAAACTAGTTACCCAGTTATGGTGTTCTACAGCTGAGGGAGTAGAGGATTAAAATATTACGATTTTCATATTAATAGGCCTAAGGAAAATATTATGATTATCTTCAAAAATGCTGAAAAGACTTTCCTCAAATTTCAATACTCATTTCTGGTTAAAACACATACATGGAGTAATATTAAATAATGCTATCTTTATTACCCTGACAAAGCATATATACTTTATTCTGGACTAACATCTTTCTTAATGGGGAAAACTCAAGTATTTCCACTGTGGACAGGAAAAGGGCAGAGTTGACCACGGACTTCTGTGCTATTTAACATTTTATTGTAATTATTAGACAATACAATTAAACAAGAAAGAAAAAAATGAAAGGATACAAATTGGAAAAGAAGTAATAAATTTTTTTTCTCTTTGTGAATGATATGATTGAATAACTGGAAAATCCAAGAATGATTGATAAAATCAATGAAAAATTAATTTTAAAATATAGCAGGATATAAATTTGATATGAACTAAATAGTCAATATTCTCAACAAATAACCAATTATAAAATATAACAAAGCAAAATATATTTATAATAGCAAGAAAAATATAAAATAGTAATAAATTTTAAAAGTTACACAAATAAATGTGAGGGAAGTTTAAAACACAGATGAAAGACACAAAAGTAGGCTTGAACAAAAGGGAAGCTCTTACTTGTTTTTGGATAAGAGGACTCGACATTTAATAATGGCAATTCCATCTAAATTAGTTTATATATTTAATGAAAACTTGGTTAAAATACTAAGACGTGTGCCTCACTGAGCTAATATTAGCTATCAAGCATATGAAAAATGAATATGAAAGATTTCCATTATTATCTATGAAAATGTTTCTGATATTGGACTCACATTCTGAAGTAAACAATAAAAAAACTGAACAAAAGATAAAAATAACAGTTATAGATATTGGACAACAGGCAAAATGTGACTTTATTTTTCTCTTAGAGATAAGAAACAAATGAGACAATTCTATGATTGCTGTGACTTTATGCCCACATGCCCTATCTGGATCATGGCTAGAGAAGGGAGTCCATGAAATACAAGCTGGTGTTTGGTCTCTCTAAGTTGTTGAGAATGAGACTAATATTTGGAAGGACGAGAACAGTGAAAATTTATGGGGCTGAGTAACAAAGAGAAGGAAACTACAGAGAAGGAGCTCCAGAAATATGCAGAGGTTTTTTTTTTATGAATTTCAGGCTAAATATTAGGCTGTATATGTAAGTGAGGCTTTATGAAGCCAGGCATTAAAAAAGCTGTAACTTATACAATTTCAAGAGCATGCACCTCACACATGTATGCACAACAGCAGCAAAACAAACAAATAAACAAAAACCAAGATGTAAGCTCAACAACGGAGCTCCAACCATGCTGGGTGACATTTGAGTTTTAATCAGCCCTAGTAGGGAAACATGGTAAATTTAGTAGAGACCACAGAAGGTCACACTTTATCAGTAGGGCTCAATTCGCTCTATAGTAAAGGATACTTTAAACCTGCCCTTACAAAATTTTCAAACAAGCCTTAAAAGAACTAAGATGATATGCAAGCAATTTAATTATTTGCAAAAACAATTGCAAACACTCATAAGTGAAGACGATAAAATCCTGACACCCTATTCATGATTTTTTAATATTGTAAATCATTAATGGCATATAACCCAAGGAGAAAAAAAAGAACCACAAATAAATTATACAGTTCCCTCACAAGCATAACACACAAATATAATACTAAAGTAATATAGCAATGTTACTAGTAATATTGAAGCTATTAAATGTTTATTATAGGGTAAGCAAATACATAAAACATGTCAGGTTTTGGATCCAATGTTTTAAATTAATAAACAAATAAATACAAACATAGTCCTAAAAAATTTAATATCTGAGCTCTGTCTACTAGAAGGCCATTAGCAATGAATACCCCTAAACAGCAAATCTTGGATACTAAGCACCATTCCTCACTAATAGAATATAGGGTCAGTTAGAGAAGTGAGTATTTCTGTATATAAGGCAGGGAAATTACAAGAAAAATATGATATATCTTAAAAAGCAAGGAAGCTTTCAAAGACTAATTTGGGGACATGTCAAAAGACACAGATTAAAAATTGAAGGAGCTCCCTGGCCAAATTTAGAACAATTTAACCATTAAAATGCATTATGATTGATTGTAATACACTAAATATATAAATATATGTAAGTACATATGGATGCCCATAAAGAAATAAAATGAAAATAAATGACATACAAATCCTTACTAAAGAAATGGTAAAGAAAAAGAATCAAGCTTATATCTTATTTTCAAGGGCAGCACTGTAGTTTATCATAATTGATGAGATTGGCTCCGTGAGATTAGCTCTAATCTTTTGTAAAGAACACCTGTTAACAAATAGGGGTTCTTTCCTGGTGGCATAGTGGTTAAGAATCCGCCTGCCAATACAGGGGACATATGTTCGAGCCCTGGTCCAGGAAGATCTCACATGCTGTGGAGCAACTAAGCCCGTGCACGACAACTACTGAGCCTGTGCTCTAGAGCCCGCTAGCCACAACTACTGAAGCCTGCGCACCAAGAGCCCGTGCTCCACAACAAGAGAAGCCACTGCAATGAGAAGTCCACGCACCGCAATGAAGAGTAGCACCCGCTTGCTACAACTAGAGAAAGCACAGGTGCAGCAACAAAGACCCAACACAGACAAAAATAAATACATAAAATAAATTTACAAAGAAAGAAAAAAAAAAGGAACAAATAGGGGAATTAAAAACAAGACAAATTAAGAAAATTTCTATGATTTAAACTCAAAGCAATAATTATTCAGGTGCATGTTATTAATGGACTAGGCATCATCCATAAATGTTACTTACGTGTAAAAATGTTTATATTACATTCAAATAACTTAAAGACATTTAAGAGCCAAATATAATGTGTTATTTTTGAGTGAATAATGGTTCAACATATTTGAATATAGACTACTTACTTGCAAATGTTCAATAAAGAAACAAAAAAAGCAAAGATAAATGGATTAATAAATATAGATAGATTAGATGATGATGATAGAGATACATAGAGATAGATGTTAAAGCAAATGTGAAAAATATTAATTGATTAACCTATACTATCATTTTATTATTTTAACCTGTTCTGTAATTTTGGAAACTTTCATCGTAAAAATTTGCAAAATATAAATTTCAAAAGAGAGTTAATTCCTCAGATTTATTTCGGATAGAGGAAAAAGAGTGAAAAGTAGGTAAACTTTGCTTCCATTTATCAACAAATTATGTGACTAATCCAAAAACAGCTGACTGGAATGAAAGTTCAATTAGACACAATAAATACGGTCTTATTCATTGTCACAACCCTGTTTGTTTCCAACATATAGAAGGTTCTAAATAAATAACTAAATTGAATGCAAATAACATAAACACTTTCATAACTGGCCCTTGGCTTCAGTTTGGTCAGATTTAATATGTTTGTGGGGTTTTCTTAACATGTTATATTTTTCTCAAAGCTATTAATTGGCTATTTTAGATCAAACTTTAATATTTAAGAAAACATTAATTTCCAGTATATTGATGTGAAAATATATTTGAGCAAGAGTTAACTAATACATTGATAATTGTAGAATAAGTGGGCAGAAAATAAACTTTTGTAACTCCTGTAACTCACAGCTCCTTAAACATTAGAAATCCTTAAAATGCAATTTTAGTAGTTAATCATATCTTCAAGAAAATTTTCTCAACTAGCTTGATAAAGAATGGTTCACATTTTTGCTTATCTAAAACTGTAATGTATATTCAAGAAAATATTAAGTCTAATTGGCTGGCATTCTAACAGAGTAGATGTAGTTTATAAATTGATCTACTTTGTCATGCCAAGTTTTCTTGGAGAAGATCCAGCTTTTGTGCTGATCTTTGTGGTTTTCAGTAATTTTATTTTATTATGCTACGAGTCCTTGGCCTCTCATAAAACATATTTTAATATTGCCTTAATTGAGACTCTGACTCATAATTCAAAAGGCGCTTTTATGATTTTTTTAATTAAAAACATATTTGTCTTCTAAGTCTTTTAGTCTACATTCAGAATTTCTTTGTTTCTTGAATGATTTTTTTATCTCAGCTTCTAATTACATATAAAAACTATAGAGCTTATTTTTCCCCTTAATTCTTAGTAACTTTTAAGTTTTTTATTTTAGAATATGTTGATTTTCTTGTTCTTGTTTTCTTTGCAGTAATGTTTTTATTATACTGTAAATGCACAATAACGTTTCTGCTTTGTGTTCACTGAAATTACACAAAATATGTATCCTAATGATAAAATTTAGTTGCATGCCTTCGTTGCTCCTTCAAAGCAACCTCTTTCTCTCTCTATCTCACTCTTCTGCAAACATACACAAATATATTAAATATATTACTGGAACCTAGTTTTCTTTTTCTAACTTAGCTTCAGTTACTCTACTTCCACTGCCTAATAAAACATTTCCATCAGGTTTTTATTACCCATTGTCAGGCTAGTGAATCACATAGGAAGAACATTTCCCACATTCTAATGCATGTCTAGATTTCCAAAGCCCAGGAGAGAGGGAATAGAGTAGGAGCCAGAATACTTCAGATGCAGCATAGATTGAAGCAAATGCATCTTCTACATTCTGCAGAGAAGCGAGTCAGTTATCACTGTCAAACTCCAATCTTACATACAGTTCCTGTCATCACCAGCACACTATGAAATAATAATATTATATTAAAAAGCTGGTAGCTAAAAGGAAAAAAATTCTTTCTTGTTTTCAAGGTGTCTTTCTAAGTACATAAGCAAATTAAACTCCTCTGCTACAGGACTCTTCAACATAACTTAGGTATTAGACAAGCCTTGAACTTTGTCAAGAAGGGGTTTTACATCTGGACTTGGAGACAGGCTTTGCATCTGCCCATGGCTGTTTAGTGAACTGATATTCAATAATAACTTGGTTGGAAATTTCCATCATAATCTGACTGTACAAATAAGACATCACCTGTAGCTGTATTAAACCTCCATACATCAACTTTTAATTCACTCTCTCCAAAATATAAATCAGATTTTCATTAATTTTTGAATCTATATCTATATATGTTTTCATTTATAAATGATTGTTTAGATATATGTTGATGGAATTCCAATCTCCCTGAAATCATAACATTTATAGGATCTGGATATTTTTATCTAGTCTTTAAGGTAGTGACTCATTAAATTATCACTTCTTTGCTCTTTTAATTCATCTGAGTAATATTTATTGAACCTTTTCAATAACAGTATTTTATCCTGGTTCTTTTCCTTCATTTTAAACAACTCTTTCCTAGTGTAAAGATATGTTATAAACAGCAGAAGCCTGAGAGTCTTTTTTTTTTTTTTAACATCTTTATTGGAGCATAATTGCTTTACAATGGTCTGTTAGTTTCTGCTTTATAACAAAGTGAATCAGCTATACATAAACATATATCCCCATATCTCCTCCCTCTTGCATCTCCCTCCCACCCTCCCTATCCCACCCCTCTAGGTGGTCACAAAGCGCTGAGCTGATCTCCCTGTGCTAAGCCTGAGAGTCTTAAACATTGATTTGCTCTTCCCATCTGCATGAACCTGAGATACAGAATTCACTGTCTTAGTTTTCTATAAAATAGTTTGGGAGGGAGGCATTGCTCCTACTTCACAATGCAAATTTGGAAAAAAGAGATATAAGAAAAGGCAATAACTAAAATTTATCCTTTTGAAACTCTTGTTCAATTTTTCCTCATTACTACAATTGCCTTCAAACATTAACTCTGATTTCTCTGAAATCTGTTTCTCTGATCCTGATACCAATTCCACACTTTGCATCTAAATTTTCATTTCCTTGTATTAATCATAGTCAAGTTCCGTCAGGAAAAACTGCTTTTATATAGTTTTACCTAACTCAGATAATGTTCACACTAGCCTTCTAATTATCTAGAAGAGAAACCTGTAAGTTTTATTCTTCCATTTTTCTTTCCAACACTCAATTTGGTACAACATAAGTTTCATTTATGTATCCTAAAATACTCTTCCTTTCTTGTTATTATGTATTCATTTACCTTCTTTGCAGAGACGTATTATGATTTTTTTTTTTTTTTTTTTTTTTTTTGCGGTACGTGGGCCTCTCACTGTTGTGGCCTCTCCCATTGCGGAGCACAGGCTCCAGATGCGCAGGCTCAGCGGCCATGGCTCACAGGTCCAGCCGCTCCACGGCATGTGGGATCCTCGCAGACCAGGGCACGAACTCGTGTCCCTTGCATCGGCAGGCGGACTCTCAACCACTGCGCCACCAGGGAAGCCCTGCGGCCACAAGTTTTATTTTGAGCTATATACTTCTTTTTCTTGTTAATCTAAAAAGTCACCATTGAACATATCCATTACACCTCACCACCTTAATCAGTATCTATGACCTATGTGGAAAGTACCATGGAGATATGCAAATTTTCTCCTATTATTAAGTCTAGTGCATCCAAAGAAACATTTTGATCTCTTTAGAAAATAATGCCTCATAATACACAGCTTATTATTATTAAGTTATGAAATTGACCAATTCACCTCCTTCTATCAAAACGTTCTTTTGGGACAACATGACCATTAATCTTGAAGATGTTATATCTACAGTATTTTTGAAATATTTCCTTCTTCAGGTTAGCTAAGTTTTCATCCATAATTTCATCAAATACATTTTCTGTCCCTTTCTCTCTCTCTTCTCCTTCTGGGACCCCTATAATGTGAATGTTAGTATGCTTGATGTTGTCCTAGAGGTCCCCTATCCCTCTTTTTTTTTTTTTTTTTTTTTTGCTCATCTGACTGGGTGATTTCCCTCTTCTCTCTTCCAGTTTGCTTATGCATTCTTCACCACCTAATCTGCTGTTAATTCCTTCTAGTGTATTTTTCATTTCAGTTATTGTATTCCTTATCTCTGATTGATTCATTTTTATATTTTCCAGTTCCTTGTTGAAGTTTTTCTGAGTTCAGTGAACATTTTTATTACTATTGCTTTGAACTCTTTATCAGGTAAATTATTTATCTATTTCACTAGGATTTTTTTCCCTCAGGTTTTATCTTTTTCTTTCATCTGAAACATATTCCTCTTCTCATTTTGTTTGACTTTCTCAGTTTTTCTCTATGAAATTAGGTGAAAGCGTAACCTATCCTGGTCTTGAAGGCATGTCCTTATGTGGGAGCATGCCTATGCAGTTTACATGTGCCCGGTGGCTTTGGTGAGAGAGCTGGATCTGAAGTGAGCAGAGTCCACGTCTTCTGCCATGATATACGGGCAGCCACTGCATTGATGGGAGGAAGGGCTGGAGTCAGAGGGGCTACAGCTGGAGCCAAGTGTGAGTCAGGATTTATCCCATGCTCAGTGGCATTTGCTGCCCTATCTTGGGTGAGGCTAAGCCCGTGAGGCTAAGCCCAAGGGGATGGAACAGGAGCCCTGAGATAGTTGGACTTTGCCCCAGCATAAAGCAAATTCTTTATTGGGCTGGATTTCAGTGTCTAAATTTTGAAAATCACAGCTAGTCAAAATGAAATAAGTTTTGTGTTACTTATTTGAATTTTTATAACCAATATATAGAAACATAGGGTATTTATGAAGTGTTAATAGCATTATCATCTCTTTATATTAAATTTAGTGGCTGCCTATATCCTGAAGTAGAACCAACCTGAAAGTCATTTTGTATTCATAAAACATCAGTGAATATTATAAAAATTGCCATTAATTATCCATTAATAATGTCAAACATTATAAATTGTTAATATTTGAAATTTTGATGTGAATATAGAAATGGTACTTCATCAATCCTTAATAAAGTATTAAATGACAGTATGATATATTATGGAAAATAATTACCACATTATCAGCCTTGATACACCCACTTTGGTTTGTTTGTTTATCTATTTATCTATTTTTTATGGTTGTTCCTTTTTAAATTAAAAATATTATTTTATTGAAGTATAAAATATTTTAAATATTATATTTGTGTCAGGTGTACAGAATAATGATTCATTCTTTTATAGATTATACTCCATTAAAAGTTATTACAAGATAATGGCTATAATTCCCTGTGTAATACAATTTATCCTTGTTGCTTATCTACATTGTACATAGTAGTTTGTATCTCTTAATCCCATATTCCTACCATCCCCCTCTCTGCTTCCTTTTCTCCACTGGAAACCACTAGCTTGTTTTCTGTATCTGTGAGTCTGCTTCTCTTTTGCTATATACATTTGTTTGTATTATTTTTTAGATTCCACATAGAAGTGGTATCATACAGTATTTGTCTTTCTCTGTCTGACTTACTTCACCAAGCATAATATTCACTAGATTCATCCACACTGCTGAAAATGGCAGAATTTCATTATTTTACATGGTTCAGTAATATTCCTTTGTAAATATATATACCACATCTTCTTTATCCATTGGTTTCTTAATGGATACTTGGGTTGCTTCCATATCTTGGTTATGGTAAATAGTACTGCTATGAACATTAGAATGCATGTATCTTTTCAAATTAATGTTTTCATTTTTTTTCTGGATATACACCCTTGATTGGAATTGCTGGATCATATATTACTTCTACTTTTAGTTTTTTGAGAAACCTCCATACTGTTTTCCACAGTGGCTGCACCAATTTATATTTCCCCCAACAGTGTATGAAGGTTCCCTTTTCTCCATATCCTCATCAACATTTATTATTTGTGTTCTTTTTGATGATAGCCATTCTGACAGCTGTGAGGTGATATCTCATTGTGGTTTTGATTTGCATTTCTCTGATGATTAATGATGTTGAGCAACTTTTCAAGTGCCTGTTGGCCATTTGCATTTCCTCTTTGGAAAAATGTCTTTTCAGTTCTCCTGCCCATTTTTTAATTGGGCTGTTGGTTTTTTGATACTGAGTTGTATGAGCCCTTAATGTATATTGGATATTAATCCCTGATCAGTCATATTATTTGCAAATATTTTCTCCCATTCAACCTGTTGTATTTTCATTTTGTTGATGGTTTCCTTTGCTATACAAAAGCTTTTTTAAGTTTAATTATGTCCCATTTGTTTATTTTTGCTTTTATTTCCTTTGCATTTGAGACAGATCCAAGAAAATACTGCTATGATTTATGTCAAAGAGTATTCTGCCTGTGTTTTTTCTACAAGTTTTATAGTATACATTTAGGTCTCTAGTCCATTTTGAGTTTATTTTGTATATGATTTTATAGAATGTTCTAATTTTATTATTTTAAATGTAGCCATCCAGTTTTGCTGGCACCATTTATTGAAGAGACTGTCTTTTCTCCACTGCATATTCTTGCTTCCATTATCATAGATTAATTGACCATAAGTGTGCAGGTTTATTTCTGGGCCCTCTATCCTGTTCCATTAATCTGTGTGTCTGTTTTTGTGCCAGTCCCATACTGTTTTGATTATTGTTTCTTTGCAGTATAGTCTGAAATCAGGGAGCATGATTCCTCCAGCTGTGCTCTTTCTCAAGATTGTTTTGGCTATTCAGGGTCTTTTGTGTTTCTATACAAATTTTTAAATTATTTATTATTTGTTTCTGTTCTGTGAAAAATGCCATTGGTAATTTGATAGGGATTGCATCGAATCTGTTGATTGCCTTGGGTATATTGGTCATTTTAACAATATTAATTCTTCCAATCCATAAACATTGTATATCTTTCCACTTGTGTGTGTCATCTTCACTTTCTTTTTCAGTGTCTTATAGTTTTCTGAGTACAGGTCTTTTACCTCTTTAGGTAGGTTTATTTCTAAGTATTTTATTATTTTCAATGGGATGGTACATGGAATTGTTTCCTTAATTTCTCTTTCTGATAGTTTGCTGTTAGGGTATGGAAATACAACAGATTTCTGTATATTAATTATGTATCTTGTAACTTAACCAAATTCATCCATGAGATCTATGAGTTTTCTGGTGGTGTCTTTAGGGTTTTCTAGTACCATGTCATCTGCAAATAGTGATAGCTGTATTTCTTCCTTTCCAATTTGGATTCCTTTTATTCTTTTTCTATTCTGATTGCCATGGCTATGACTTCCAAGACGATGTTGAATAAAAGTGGTGAGAGTAGGGCCTCCCTGGTGGCGCAAGTGGTTGAGAGTCCGCCTGCCGATGCAGGGGATACGGGTTCGTGCCCCGGTCTGGGAGGATCCCATATGCCGCGGAGCGGCTGGGCCCGTGAGCCATGGCCGCTGAGCCTGCGCGTCCGGAGCCTGCGCGTCCGGAGCCTGTGCTCCGCAACGGGGGAGGCCACAGCAGTGAGAGGCCCGCATACCGCAAAAAAAAAAAAAAAAAAAAAAAAAAAAAAAAAAAAAAAAAAAAAAAAAGTGGTGAGAGTAGACATCCTTGTCTTATTCCTGACCTTAGAGGAAATGATTTCTGCTTTTCATCTTTGAGTATGATGTTAGCTCTGGGTTTGTCATATATGGCTTTTATTATGTTGAAGTATGTTCCCTCTATGGCCATTTTCTGAAAAATTTTTATCATAAATGGATGTAGAATTTTGTCAAAAGCTTTTCTGCATCTGTTGAGATGACTATATGGTTTTTATCCTTCATACTGTATCACATTGATGGATTTGTGGGTATTGGAAAATCCCTGCATCCGTGGGATAAATCCCACTTGATTGTGGTGTATGGACCTTTTAGTGTATTGTTGGATTCATTTAGCTGTTATTTTGTTGAGGATTTTTGAATCTATGTTCACCAGTGATACTGGCTTGTAGATTTCTTTTTTTCGTGATACCTTTCTCTGGTTTTGGTATTAGGATGATGCAGGCCTCATAGAATGAGTTTGGAAGTGTTCCTTTCTCTGCTATATTTTGAAATAGTTTGAGAAGGATAGGTGTTAACTCTTCTCTAAATGTTTGTTATAATTCACTTGTGAAGCCATCTGGTTCAGAACTTTTGTTTGTTTGGAGTTTTTAATTACTGATTCAATTTCATTACTCATTATTGATCAGTTCATATTTTCTATTTCTTCCTGGTTCAGTCTTGGGAGGTTGTAGCTTTCTAAGAATTTGTACATTTCTTTTAGGTTTTCCATTTTATTGGCTTATAGTTGTTCATAGTAATCTCTTATATCCTTTGTATTTCTGTGGTGCTGGTTGTAACTTCTTCCATTTCATTTCAGATTTTATTGATTTGGGCCCTCTCTTGATTAGTCTGGCTAAAGGTTTATCAGTTTTGTTTATTTCTTCAAAGAAATGGCTCTTGGTTTCATTTATCTTTTCTATTGTTTTTTTGATCTCATTTATTTTCTCTGATCTTTATTATTTCCTTCCTTCTGCTGACTTTGGGCTTTATGTATTCTTTTGCTAATTCTTTCAGGTGGGAGATAAGGTTGTTTATTTGGGAGGATTTTTCTTGTTTGTTGAGGAAGGCCTGTATTCCTATAAGCTTCCCTCTTAGAACTGCTTTTGTTGCATCCCGTAGATTTTGGAGTGTTGTGTTTCCATTTGCATTTGTGTTGAGGTATTTTCTGATTTCCTCTTTGATTTCTTCATTGACCCATTTGTTTCTTAGTATCATGTTGTTTAGTCTTCATGTGTTTGTTCTTTTTCCATTTTTCTTTCTGTAATTGGTTTCTAGTTTTATCCTGTTGTGGTTGGAAAAAATGCTTGATATAATTTCTATGTTCTTAAATTTGTTGAGACTTCTTTTGTGGCCCTGCATGTGATCTACCCTGGAGGACATTCCTTGGAAAGAATGTGTACTCTGCTGTTTCTAGAATGAATGTCCTGTAGATAGCAATTAAGTCTTAATGGCCAATTGTGTCATTTAAGACAACTGTTATCTTATTAATTTTCTGTCTGGATGATCTGTCCATTGATGGAAGTGGGGCGTCAAATTCCCCTACTGTTGTATTATTGTTAATTTCTCCCTTTATATCTAATACTATCTGCTTTTTATATTTAGTGCTCCAGTATTGGGTACATATAAGTTAATGAGTATAATATCCTCTTTTTGTATTGATCCACTTATCATTATATAATGCCCATTTTTGTCTTTAGTTATACCCTTTGTTTTAAAGTCTGTTTTGTCTGATAAGAGTATTTCTACCCCCACTGTCTTGTCATTTCCATTTGCATGAAATATCTTTCTTCATCCCATCATTTCCAGTCTGTTTGTGTCTTTAGCCCTGAACTGAGTCTCTTGTATGTAGCATATTGAAGGGTCTTTTTTTTTTTCTATCAGTCACCCTATACCTTTTGATTGGCATTTAATCCGTTGACATTTAAAGTAATTATTGATAGTTATGTACTTACTGCCATTTTATTACTTGTTTTCTGGTTGTTTTTGTTGTTCTTCACTATTCATTTCTTCTTTTTGTTTCTTCCCTTGTGGTTTGATGATTTTCTTTATTAGTATGCTTGTGTTCCTTTCTTTTTAGTTTTTGTGTCTCTATTGTATGTTTTTGATTTGAGCTTACCATGGGGTTCATATATGTTGACCTATAATTATATCTACTTGTTTTAAACTGGTAGTCATTTAGTTCAAATACATTCTAAAATATCTACATTTTTTATTCTTCTCCTCCACATTTTACATTTTTGATGTCATATTTTACATCTCCATGCTTATGCCTTATCTGTTTATTGTAGTTATAATTGCTTTTACATTTTTTGTCTTTTAATTTTTGTACTGGCTCATTTAAGTGGTTGATTCTCAGTCCTTACTATATATTTGCCTTTCCTAGTGAGATTTTCCTTTTCCTGTAGAATCCACTTAGATTTTCCTATATAAATCCTATAGATTTTCCACTTAGAGAAGACCCTCTAGCGTTTCTTTTAGGGTAGGCTAAGTATTAATGAACTCATTTAGTTTTTTCTTGTCTTAGAAGTTCTTTATTTCTCCTTCTATTCTAAGTGATGATCTTGCTGTGTAAAGTGTTCTAGGATGCAGGTTTTCCCCTTTCAAGACTTTGAATATATCATGCCACTCCCTCTGGCCTTCAAAGTTTCTGCAGATAAATCAGCTGATAACCTTATGGGGATTCCCTTATATATGACTGTTTGCTTTTCTCTTGCTGCCTTTAGAATTCTCTCTTTATCTTTAACTATTGCCATTTTAATTATGTTATGTCTTAGTGTGGGTCTCTTTGGTTTCATCTTGTTTGGAACTTTCTGTGCTTCCTGTATCTGGAGATCTGTTTCCTTCTTCAGGTTTGGGAAGCTTTCAACCATATTTTTCTCAACTACATTTTCCATTCCATTCTCTCTCTGTTCTCCTTCTGGGACCCCCTATAATGAGTATATTGGAACACTTAATATTATTCCAGAGATCTCTTAAACTGTTCTCATTGTTAAATTTTGTTTTTCTTTCTTCTGTTCTGATTGGGTTATTTCCATTATTCTATCTTTCACTTCACTATGTGTTCTTTTGTATCTCTTAATCTGGTGTTCACTTCCTCTAGTGTGTTTTTAAAAAAGCTTCATCCATTGAGTTAGTCATTTCTGATTGGTTCATTTTTCTATTTTCTTTTTAAAGTATTCACTGTTTACATCAATTCCTTTCCCTAATTCACTTAACATTTTTATTACCAAGTACTAATGTTTTGAATTATCTGATTAATTTTTTTTTCTCTGATTAATTTTTTGTTTCTGTTTTATTAATTTTTTCTGGGATATTCCATTGCTCTTTAATTTGAGAATAATTTCTCTGCCTTTTCATTTTGCTTAATTTCTCTGCCATTATGAATTTAGGTGAAACCATTACATATTATGGTCTTGAAAGGGTATTCTTATGAGGGACATCCCTATACCCATTGCATGTGTCCAGTGCCTTTTGGTGGGAAAGATGGATTTGACATGGATGAAAGTCATGTCTTTCCTCAAGAAGTGCTGGTAGTTAACATCTTGGTAGGGGGTGGGGCTGTAAATGGAGGAGCTAGAGCTGGTTCCAGGTGTGAGGCAGTACTTCCTCTTGATTTAATGGCCATCACTGCCCTAGCAGGGATTGGGTGTGATCCCGAATTGTGGAAGCAGAAGCTCTGAGGGTCAGGCCCAAGCTGGCTCTGCTCCTTTTCAAGTGTGTGTTTTTCTCTGTCCCCTCACCAGGAACTTTGCCCCAGAAGAGGGGAGTGCTGAGGCAAGTGGGGCCTGTGCATAGACAGAGGTCCAATTGGCTGTCTGTGTAGGTGCCCATACCTCTGCTCAGACCCAGCCTGGAGTGCAACTCTCCTTTTTCTCTCATAACTGATAACTACCCCCAGCCTCCACTGCCCCAACCCTGTTGTGGAATCACTCAGCAGGGCTGGGCCTGTGTGGACTCTCAGAGTGTATCAGGAGGTGAGGTGTGATGGAGAGACTTCTGAGATGTCCATTGAGTAAGCACCAAAAATGGTCACTACTACTCCCTCAGGCTCTACCCTGTGACTTGGTTACCTCTGTGTCCCATGGTTGAGTCTTTTCCTCGGTTGAGGGTGCCCCAGACACAGTGCCACACTGTGATGTGGAGTAAGCAGGTCCAGAGTTTTCATTCAGGTCAGGCTGGGGTGCGCAGCAAGGCTTCCATAGGAAATCCAGCCACCACTAAAGCAGACCTCTCCCTGCCCTGCCTGGGGGCTAGCCAGCAAATGCTTGCTCCTCATCAGCAGAGTCCAGGCTTCCCACAGCCATTCTGTCTGTTCCAGCATTCCTCCAACCAGCTCAGGGGGCTTATCTCTCCTATGTAGGGCCCCAGGACATGAGCATCCAGTCTGTGGCCAGAACTGCTCACTCCTCAGGGTGGATTTCCCCCCATGCAAGCTCCTTTTTTTTCTAAGTTCCCCTTCCAGAGGTATAGATTCTGACATAATCACTCTTCTTCCCTTCCTACCAAACTACACATCTATCTTTCTTAGAGCCTTAGTTGTACAAGAGTCCTTCTGCCAATTTCCAATTATTTAACAGTGAGTATTGTTCCACATGTAAATGAATTTTCAGTGTGTTCATGGGGGAGGTAAGCTCCATGTCCTCTTACTCCCCCATCTTGATCTCTCCACTCACCTTGGCTTATATGGTTGATTCTTACTGAGGAAGTATCATTGTCATTCATTTAGATCTTGCTTTACTGCTTGAAGGGCATGGTGTCTATTGACTGATTGTGGTACAGAAGACAATTTGCGTAATTCTATACTTGAGTTGTTATTTAAATATATATATGTTATTCTCCACCTTCACTATCATTGTCCTTATCAGGGATAAAGTAAACTGGGAAAATTGTGCATTTAAATAAAAATAATGTGTGGAATACTTGATCTTTAAAAAATTATATCATAATTTAGTATTCTGTCCTGGAGAAATTACATAAACTTAGACAAATTTCCCAATTTTAACATTTTTTTACAGTCAGTTCTCAGGAACTTTTAAATCATATTGAATTTTGTGAAATTACATTTACCTTCTCTAAGAAAATACATATGTTTCTCTTTCCGGAATTGAAAAATAATTAAAAAAACCCCAATCTCTTTGACCTATTCAAAGAGATTGGTTTTATTGGTTTTATTTAACACGACCTCCCTTCTTCCAAAAATACTTCGAAACCTGGTAGTACTATCTGAACTTTGATGATCATGACAGAATGCCTGAACATCCCAGTACAGACTAAGTGATTCCTAGCTTTACTTGTGGCAAGCAAAACTAACATTTAATCCTAAAGAATATTGTTGTTTGGGACTTCCTTGGCAGTCCAGTGGTTAAGACTCCATGCTTCCAATGCAGGAGGTGTGGGTTGAATCCCTGGTCAGGGAACGAAGATCCCACATGCAGCGCAGCCAAAAAAAAAAAGAAAAGAATATTGTTGTTTTAGATGTAAATACTGAATTGAAAACTTGGCAGATATTCAAATAATTCTAAAAATATGCTTGGCTAATTTTCTTTGATAGTTTGGCAGTAGGCCATGGTTTTTACCTTTGTTTCTTTTTTGGGGCAATGTACTGAATGCTATCTCTTTGCAGAATATGTTACTACTCCTTAATATGGGATGTCAAACATTGTTGTCTCAGTTAGTTAATGTGAGACAATTGTTGAAGACATTTGTATATGATTTAACAGGAACTTTGGCAGTGAGTGAATTTGATATGGCTTTGATGTCGATAAATAGTTCCTTACTGCCTCCTTTGTATGACACTGAAACGTCTTATATAGTTTTTACTGTATCTTTTGAGTGTATACACATGTATGGTTTGAGTGGATTGGATGAGGTAATGAATCAATGCATTCAGCAGAGAACTGATCACAGAGATGATAATTGGCAAATATTAGCTAACATCCATCTCATTAGTCATATTAGAACATGTTGATCTTTCACTAAAAAAAATTCTAATTAGATTAATTATGGTTTCATGTATATAGCTTTGCTAAATATTTTGGGGCATTGTGTCTACATGCTTTTTTTAATCCTTCTATTTCTTAATTATCCATTAGTCTTTCTCTTTTATTTGCACTAAAATTTTCAGAGTCAATTTTTAGTGTTTTACCTTCTTAGCTACTAGTCTCATTGAAACTTTATATTTAATTTAGTCAAAGAGATCTAAAAATGTAATGTAATTTGACTTCTATATCCTAAGATTTTCTTTTAATTTTGAAATATTACAGTCTGGTTCACTGTCAAAAATCAATATCTCAAAAGCAGGACAGTAGCCTTCCTAATTTGAGCCCTTGTTCCATGTGGCAATTTAGAATGTTATACTTCTTAAAGTAAAAAGTTACATACTGACTAATTTGTGTTACTTGAAGCTGTTGCTAGGTACAAGACAGTAAACTGTTAGGCTAACAACGTAATTAGCCACTGTATTAGGCTTTGCTAGGCTATGGTGTATAGAAGATTAAAAAGCATTTGTGAGCAGAATTGAGTCTGCAGCTGCTCTGTAGCATCCCATACAAAATTCACTTACTATCTTGAAAGATTAGGATGGGGTACATTTTTCTGGGGTGAATGCTTTTGAAAAATAATTCACATTCACATTCCTCCCAAAATTCAGCGAGCCTGATTTATCAAATGATCTTTTGAGTGGCAGTACTTGAACTTCCCATTCCAATACTAATGATTAATGTATAAGAGTTGTGCAGTTTAGTATCACTTTTTTTTCTCCCTGAAGCTTCTTGGATCCTGATTTCAGTAACTGATTTAACATATAAATTGGCCCAAACTTGGCAAAAATCAAGAATATTTAACAGGGCACAGATGGTGCAACAGAAGGCAATATCCAGAGATTTGGTGACTCGAGTGCTCTCTAACCCTCCACCAGCTGCTTTAGCTCAAGTGTGAATAAAGACCTTTTAAGACTCAATGAAATTGTCTTATGTTGTGCCTAAGTATTGCCCACCCAACCAAATTGACACCGAAAACAGAAACAACCATATGGTTTTAAGTGTATTAGAGAAAAGTAGGCTGCAGCTTGATACTTAAAATTAAGTATGTTAAAGTATTACTGCTGATTTCTTGTGCATTGCATACTTCTAAGAAGCATATTATATGAAAAAATATACTCAGCTCTGCCACACTTTGCTGTCTCTTAGTTTTCTGCTTTAAATGTACAAGAGGGCTTCCCTGGTGGCGCAGTGGTTGGGAGTCCGCCTGCCGATACAGGGGACACGGGTTCGTGCCCCGGTCAGGGAGGATCCCGCATGCCGCGGAGCGGCTGGGCCCGTGAGCCATGGCCGCTGAGCCTGCGCGTCCGGAGCCTGTGCTCCGCAGCGGGAGAGGCCACAACAGTGAGAGGCCTGCGTACCGCAAAAAAAAAAAAAAAAAAAAAATGTACAAGAAAGAAAAACAGACAACCATTGCCCAAGGCCAGAAGACATCCCTCAGATTCCTTTAGGAATTGAAACAGAATCACAATCAACATATTTTTAATATGTTTGATTCCTGATACAACATGAACTGAAGTGAACAATTAAGTTTTTTCAACGGGTAGAGGTACTCAGTATGGCTCCTTCAGCTTGCAGAAAATGATGACTGACTGTACATACTGATTACCCTTAACATGTGAACTTTGATCCATTTCAGGTAACTGAAGACCTCCAGGAACAGTTTTCATTTCCAGCAGATAATATAAAATAAATGTAAGTATGCATTAAAACTCAAGTGGTCTTGCTTAATATAGAAAGCGTTTCTAGCCTAGAATATAAAAAATATTCAATTTAAACAGGATTTTATACTTTTCTATGACTTTTTATTAATCACAAGGAGTGAACATATGAAAAGAACTTGCTAAAGTAGTAGGAAATAAAAGAAGCATCATTAAAATGAGACCAAGAATATGAATTGATGTGAACCTAATATGTAAAGAGAATTATTTAAATATCTATACTACCTATTAGTATAGATGCTAAAAAGACAAATTTACCTAAAAATTAAGTGTTTTAAATTGTCTGCTTGCCATTATAATTGTATATTTTTGGTGATTTATCATAACTGTATTTTTAAATGACTTATCATTTGGATATATTTAAGAAAAGATCATTTCATCAAAATTCTCCCAGTTCTGAATTAGATTATTCTACATGTCACCTATAAGAGTAAAATATGACCATACTTTAAATGACTATTTGATGTTCCAAATGAAATTTTATATATTTTTAGTTGAATGCTCCATTTGAATATAACTGTAAAGCTGTAGTATAAGCCTTATCTTCAAGCAGAATAGCATAAGATTTAGGTTAAGATAAAACTGCAGGGCCTCCCTGGTGGCGCAGTGGTTGAGAGTCCGCCTGCCGATGCCCAGGATACGGGTTCGTGCCCCGGTCTGGGAGGATCCCATATGCCGCGGAGCGGCTGGGCCCGTGAGCCATGGCCGCTGGGCCTGCGCATCCGGAGCCTGTGCTCCGCAACGGGAGAGGCCACAACAGTGAGAGGCCCGCATACCGCAAAAAAAAAAAAAAAAAAAAAAACTGCAGAGAACTGGAAACAAGTAAAAGATGCCAATGACAAGCTGTGTGTTTATTTGGGGCCTTTAACTGAATTCTTTTATAAGTACCTGAAAAGATTATGTAATGAAATATTTTGGGCTAGAGTAGGTGAGAAAATAGAAGAGACAAAAAGGAGAGTTCAATTTTAAATGTTTATTGGAAATTAGCCAAGTAAATCAAGGGTTGTTTAGGAGGACAAAGAACAAGATAATAGCCATAGGAGCTAAAGACAAAATAGGCTGTCCTCTAGGATATTACTTCATTTGTGTGACTAAAAAAATTAAAAATAGAGGTGGTGAAAAGAAAGCTCAGTCAGCTGCTACAAGGATATCATTGCAATTTTCATTCACTTTTTAGATCCAATTCTATTATCAGACCTGAAGCACACTGACTGAGGTGGACGTTGGATTCCTTGAGGAGGACATTGTTGCAACACCCTTTAATCCTTCCTTGAAGCAGACCATTGGAGAAAGAGGAATACCAGGTATTTTAAGTCTGTTATATGTAGAGTCTCACTAGCACTGATCCTGAATTACGATTATGGCCTATTTGTTAGAGGGAGCCTTTTGGGATGAGATAATACATGGCATTATGGCACAAACATCTCACATTTGATACAATAGGTACACAGACCCCATTTGTGTTTATTTACTTGGTACTTTAGTGCATAATTAGAATGGACACACACTGGTAGAAGAGTCCTCACAGTGACTTCCTGACTTGATATGTAGAAAGATGATCTTAGAAAAGGCCAACTTGAAGCCCCCCAGGCTGCTTCCCATCCCTTCTTTCCAACTTAATAAATCATAAGTTATATTAATACTTCGTCGTGAGATAAAGAGTTGAAATTTTCAGTGCAATCCATGACTTTAAAGGATGCAGAGTTTTGTAGTCCCTATTACTTTCTCTTCATTTCACCTGTTTGTCATCCCTCCCTTAAAGGAAGACCCAAAAATGGAACTCAGTAAACTTACTTAAGTGGTATTTTCAGCAACTTTGTCATATGTGGTATCTTTACTGGAAAACTTTGCACAGATTCTCCAGTTGTACCGTTCTTTCAGATGATCAGAGTTACTTGGCTTCAGTTTAATTCAGTTATATCCCTTCCACCTTGGAAAAGGTATTAATTTTTTCTCACAAGAATTGAGAACTAATACAACTATGGATTTTTGCCAACAGCAGTAGCAAGCCTTGTAGAAAATTACATTTACTGACATAGAAGGTAACATAATATTGTCTCTGATCAAGGTATTTATTAAAGGCAAAGAAAGTACTATAATTAACACACTATTCCTACCATATAACACATTATGAGAAGCCAACAGGCTAAAAGAATGACAGGGTGGCCTACTGAAAGCTTAGATAAGTTGCCACCTCAGGGAAAACATTTTGAGAGATAGCCTCAGAATTGTAATAAATGCACTTGGTCAAGTGCAGATATATAATGTTTAAACTCGAATGGGTATGTTTGGAGGTAAAATGGAAGTAGGATTGGCCTCACTGTCACTCACATTGACTTGGTACTTTAAATTCTGATGGTTAACATGTCCTTCTTTCTAGGCAGAACCCTTCCTCCAAAGAATACAATAAGATTACAGTAAATCTAAAGTAATGACTTCTTTTCTGGTCATTTTAAGCATTGTAAGCTGGTATATTAGAAAGAAGAGAAATGAGTTATACTACTGGCATAGATAATAACTTCATATTATTATGAGCCAGGTATGGTGTTATACAAAAGGACCTATAAGCATGTCTAGAGCTCAGGTGTCCCTGGGAAATCTCTCAGTGTTTTCATGCTCCATGATACTCCTAAATGTGTATTTGATGGAGCCATTGCCTGACAAAAATCAAGAAAAACAAATTCTCAGACTTTTCTGTGATAGAAGTCTGGATTACTGTCAGGTAAGGCCACCAAACTAGATAAAGGATTGACCGAAAATGAGAAGAAGCTAGAAAGTGTTGTGAAGTAGAGAGATAATGAAAATCAATCAATGAAATCAGTTATGGACTCAGGACACGTTGTAATATCACACTGAAAACTCAGTCACAGAGTAGACTTATAATGGGGCACACATTGTCTCAACAGTAAGGGATTCCTTGTTTCAGAGTTTGTTCTGATTCATATCATCTCTGCTTTAACACTGGTTTTTGGTGCATCTGGTGTGGAGGGTTCCATGTAGCACAGCACAAAAATAAAAATAAATAAATAAAATAGAGGCCAAATTTACTATGAGTAGTGATGCAGATATCATATGTAAATTATTTGAGAACTATTATAAAAATAATTCTACATTATCATTTGGAATTAATTCAAGAAATGTAAGGTTAGAAAAATACTAGATAGTACCAAGTAAAAATATGGAGTTGTAAAATTCGTAGGAAACAAATAGATACATTCCTTAATCTCTAAAAAATAATTAAAAAGAGGAAAAAGAGGGTAAAAAGAAATTAACTGACAGTTCACAGAAAAATACATTTAAAAAGATGATTTACATATGAAAATATTTTGGGCTTCACACATATTTAAGGGTACTAATAATAACTAGATTATTTTTATTACCAACTAAATTAACAAACATTAAAGTAATTAATAAGTTTATCAAGTTAATAGAAAAATAATACTAATGATATTTTTTGTAAAGTGTTACAATTTTTAAAGTCTATTTGCCAATACAGGCTATATAATAAATTCACATTATTTTTTATTAAGCATTTCCATTTGTAGGAATTTATTTTGTATAATCACAGGTTGTAGAAAACACATTCAGAAGTATAAAGGAATGCTGTGCAAAATGGCTTATAATTTATACAAATTAGAACATAAATGTTCACCAGTAGAATACAGCTTCAATATGAAATGTCACATTTGTGTGGTAAGATTATATATATATCTATTAAAATATGAGATCAAGTAATATGTCCTAACAGAAGAAAAACTTTTCTATATATATATATCTATATATATATATAGAAAAATATATATATATATACTGTTAAGTGAAAGAATATATTTTATGATAGTATGACAATACTTACACCTATGTGTAGAACATTTTTAGTAAAACATGTTAGATGCAATTAATAGAGATTATTTCTGGGACTGTGGAAGAAGTTAGGATGGCAGGAGGGGTCTATGTTCACTTTATATAACCTGATCCATTTAACTTTTGTATTTTAACTCATATTACTTTTATTGTAAAATTAGTTTTAATATGTATATGACCCAAAAAATCATAAAAATATCATTAGAAAGGATCTGAAAGAATAATTAAACCCTGTTGTTTCCAGAGCAACATACGACTGTATAGAAATAAGCACCTGGGGTTCTCAGAGTACACTATTAATATATGTGGAACAATCTGACCTGAGATACAGGTCGAGGGGCTTGCAAAGAGGATAAGAGCTAAAGTAATGAAGAAACACTGACCTTGAACAAGTAAAATAGCAGAAATCACATGCCAGGGAGGGAGATTTTTCTGTGATCCTAGAGGTTGAATTAGAGCTCATAGGAAACAGAAAGAGTTGTGAGAATAATTTGGCCAATACTACTGAGCAGCAGCTTTTTCATTTGGGAAGGCAGTTGGATACCATTAGCTATCTATACCTTAGTTGCTAACACTGTCAGATACATTGTGCTCAACAATATCCCTGTAACTTATAAATTTTAGCTTTACATTAAAAGAAAAGCCCTTTTACTCCATCTAAAGTTATAAAATTTTGACTCTTCCCTGTGCTGTATAAATATATTATTGTAGCATATTTATTTTATTCATAGTAGTTTGCACCTTTTAATCCCCTGCACCTATCTTGTCCTCCTCCCTTACCTCTCCCACTGCTAACAACTATTTGTTCTTTATATATGAGTCTGCTTCTGTTTTGTTATATTCACTCGTTTTATTTTTTGATTCTGCATATAAGTGATAACATAGAGTATTTGTCTTTCTCTTTCACTAAACATAATACCCTCCATGTCCATCCACATTGTTGTAAATGGCAAAATTTATTCTTTTTTATGGCTAAGCAATATTCTGTTGCAAATATATATCACATCTTCTTTATACATTCATTTCTTGATGGATACTTAGCTTACTTCCATTTCTTGGCAATTGTGAATACTAATGCTATTTACAATTGTAAATTAGTGTATGCATCTTTTCAAATTAAAGGTTTCATTTTCTTTGGATATATACCCAGGAGTGGAATTGCTGGTCATGTAGTAGTTCTATATTTTATTTTTTGAGGAACCTCCATGGACCTAGGGGGTTCTGGGGCTGGTTCCTGCTTACTGATGGGCAGAGCTACTACCTAAGATATCTGTCTGCAGGGCCCTCAGGGTCCTTGGCACTGGTCCTGTGCACTGGTGTGTGGGGGTCAGGTCCTGGACCCTGTGGTGTGCAGGCTGTGTCCCACAGCAGCTGTGGGCTCAGGGGGTCTTAAAGCAGCTTGCCTGCTGGTGGGTGGGGCTCGGTCCTTGCCTGGCTACTTGCTTGGCTGGGCCTGATGCATCCCAGTACTGGTGCAGGCAGGCTGCTGGGCAGATCTGTTCCAGTCCTGGTGCTAATGAGCTAGAGGGAGGAATTTAAGCTCTTTAGAACATGTTACAAGCTAAAGGCAAAAATGACCTATAAAATTAAGAAATGTATTTAAAGGTAACTAAACTATTAGGGGTGAAAGGAGATACATTTGAGATAAATGGTCCCACATTTGTCATTGGCATTTGTGCAGACATCCATATGCACATTAACCTAAGCTTAACCTAAGCAATCTCAGAGGATAACGGTAGTATTGGGGATTAAAAGTAAATTCAGTATAGGTCTGAACAAGACCTGAAAAATATCTTTGTATTCATTTTTAGGAAAAAATGAAACAAATACAATCAATTTTAATTACATTGTACTAATCAAGAATTAATTAAATTATTCTTTACTCAGAAATTTCTGATCTAGCTTGCTCTCATTCTTCTTCGGTTTTCTGAATATTGGGCTGACACACATTTTGGTCAATTTGTAGAGCTATACAATGCCTGTATTTACATACATCATACATGAATTATTAGGGAGAATTATTATTATTCCCCCTCGGTTATACCCCTACTTCACCTTCCTGGAAGACCTTTGTATCTCATTTTTGGAAATAAAGTGTTCTAATGCAGTGATAACTTTCAGATAATACAAAATAAACAAGTAATTAAAAGTAACAAAAATATACAAATGAGGAGGGTAAGAAGAATTCCAACAACATTAGATGATTCTCTTTTCCATTCATGACATTAGCAAAAGTCAGGTATTTTTCAGGACACATACTTTCTTGACTACCATTGTGTACCAGGAGAGCACCATAAACCATTAGACTGGTAGATCCTAAGACATCCATTTGAATTATAATATCTTGTCCATATGGACTCACACAAGTAATAATCATGAATTTTTCCTTTTTAAAATCCAAAGTGAATATTTCAAAATAATCCTTCCACCACACTTATAAATATGTTAAATCCACCAGTGTTTGAAGTAGGAAAGTACATTGATCACATTTTATATACATATTGTGGTAAGATACTTAATATGAAATCTACTCTTGTAAAAAATTTGTAGGTGTATAAGACTGTATTGTTAATTACAAACAATATGCTGTACAGAAGATCTCTAGAACTTAATCATGTGTTACTGAAACCTTACACATGTTGAGTAGCAACTCACCATCCCTCCCTTTGCCTCTGTAGCCCATGGCAATTACCATACCACGCTGTGCTTCCATGTGTTTGACTATTTTATAAATCTCATGTAAGTGATATTACGTTGTATTTTTTCCTTCTGTGACTTCTTATTTCACTTAACATATTGTCCATCCATGTTGTCACATATGGTAGGATTTCCTTTTTTTTTTTAAAGCTGAATAATATTCCATTGTATGTATATACCACATTTTCTCTATCCGTTCATTCGTTGATGGACACTGCATCTTGGCTATTGTGAATAATGCTGCAATGAACATGAAGATGCAAATATCTCTCGAGGATATTCAATTCTGATGTCAATTCTTTTGGATAAAAACACAGAAGTCAGATTGCTGAATCATGTAGTAGTTCGTTTTAAAAAAATTGAGGAAATTTCATACTGTTTTTCATAGACGCTGCAGAGTTTTGCATTCCTGTGAACAGTGTACAAGGGTTCCAATTTTTCCAATCCTCACCAACACTCATCATTTAAAAAAATAATAGTCATAGTAACAATGGTGAAGTAATATTTCATTGTGGTTTTGATTTTAATTTTTGTGATTATTAGTGATGTTGAGCATCTTTTCATATGTTTTTTGGCCATTTGTATGTCTTCTTTGGAGAAATTCTATTCAGGACCTTTGCCTATCTTTATTGGGTTATTACTATTATTATTATTATTGCTATAAAGTTAAAGGAGTTCCCAATATATTTTAGATATTAACCTCTTATCAGATACAGGATATGTAAATATTTTCTCTCACTACATAGGTTACCTATTTACTCTGTTGTTTCCTTTGCTGTGCAGAAGCTTTTTAGTCTGATGTAATGCCACTTGTTTGTTTTTGCTTTTGTTGCCTGTGCTTTGGGTGTGATATCCATGAAATCATTGCCAAGACAAATGTCATGAAGCTTTTCTCCTATGTTTTGTCCTAGGAATGTTATAATATCAGGTATTATGTTCAAGTCTCTAATCCATTTTGAGTTGATTTGTTGGTATGGTGTAAGATAATGGTCCAATTTCATCCTATTTCATGTAGATATCCAGTTTTCCATAAACCATGTGTTGAAGGGACTATTCTTTCCTCATTGTGCATTCTATGTATCCTTGTCAAAGATCAGTTGACCATATATGCATGAGATTTTGGGGGCCCTCTATTCTGGTCCATTGATCTAAATGTCTGTCTTTATTCAAGTACATACTGTTTTATAATGTGGCATAGTAATATATCCTGAAACCAGGAAGTGTGATGGCTGTAGCTTTGTTCTTCTCTCTCAAGATTATTTTGACTACTTGGAATCTTTATGTTCCATGTGAGTTTTAGGATTTTTTTTTTCTATTTCTATAAAAAAAATGTCGTTGGGATTTTGATAAAAATTGCATTGAATCCATGATTGATTTGGGTAGTATGAACATTTTAGCAATATTAAATCTTCCAATTTATGAACACAGAGTGGCTTTCCATTTATTTGACTCTAATTTTATTAATCAATGTTTTGTAGTATTCAATGTACAAATCCTTCATCTTAATTAAGTTTATTCCTTTGTATATTATTTTTGATGTTATTGTAAATTACATAGTTTTCTTGATTTCTTTTTCAGAAAGCTCACTGTTAATTTATAGAAATGAAACTAATTTTGTATTATTTTTACATAATGCAACTTTAATGAATTTCTTTATTAGTTCTGAGAATTTTTGCTAGTGTCTTCAGGGTTTTCTATATCGTGCCATTGCAAACAGAGACAACTGCACTTTTTCCTGTCCAACCTGAATGCCTTTTACTACTTTTTCTTGCCTAATTTCTTTGATTAGGAATTCTAGTTGAATAAAAGTGCTGAGAGTGGAAATCTTTGCCTTGTTCTTGAGCTTTTTCTGAAAATCTTTTCGTTTTGCACCATTGAGTATGTTATTAGCTGTGGGCTTTTAATATACATGTCCTTTATTATGTTGGGGTAAAATCCTACTATAACAAGTTTCTTCTTTCTGTTAACATGGTTTATCACTTTAATTGATTTTTGTATGTTGAAATCATCCTCAACTCCCAGGGATAAATGCCACTAGGTCATGGTATATGATCCTTTTATTTATTTATTTATTTATTTATATTTATTTTTGTACATATTTAACTTTAGGAGATTTTATTTAACTAATTTACATATTTCATGGTTTCTAGTAGGAAAGGGAAGTGGTCAGTTTGTATAGGAACTTAAATAAACAGTTACATTTCTAAGTGTGTAAACAGAACTCTACTTGATTCAATTATTCAGGCAGGAAGTTGGACTAACAAATGTGTCAAATATGTAATCAGCCAAGGTCAGACTTTCAAAGAAGTGACATTTAAAGTAAATGTTTACATAATAGTTACACCCTAAGACCTTGAGTAAGGACAACTTTTTCTGTTTGCTTGGTACAAATTCTAGAATATTGAATATGTCCCTCTCTAAATTCTTTCAGCTTATTGATACCATCATTTAGAGATTTGTTCTTTCGATTTCAGACTTTATTCGCTGTTCAGATAAAAATATCTGGGAAAGTATATCAGATTTTATTTGTCATTTAAATCTTAATGTGAGAAGCTCATAAGCTTCTGAAACAGCTGAAAACTTTCTTATAGAGAGAAAAATAGCAACATCAAGAAGATTCTGGGAGGACAATATCATGCTATCTATAAAATTAAAAATGCATTTTATCCTTTGACTCAGCAATCCCTCTTTTGGGAACATTATTAAGGGAGAAAAGCAAGGTGCATAGCAATGCATTTATTTATTTATTTATTTAAAAAGTATTTTTTATTTTTTTAACATCTTTATTGGAGTATAATTGCTTTACATTGTTGTGTTAGTTGCTGCTGTATAACAAAGTGAATCAGCTATACGTATACATATATCCCCATATCCCCTCCCTCTTGCGTCTCCCTCCCACCCTCCCTATCCCACCTCTCCAGGTGGTCACAAAGCACCAAGCTCATCTCCCTGTGCTATGCGTTTGCTTCTCACTAGCTATCTATTTTACATTTGGTAGTATATATAAGTCCATGCCACTCTCTCACTTCATCCCAGCTTACCCTTTCCCCTCCCTGTGTCCTCAAGTACATTCTCTATGTCTGTGTCTTTATTCCTGTCCTTCCCCTAGGTTCTTCAGAAACTTTTTTTTTTTTTAGATTCCATATATATGTGTTAGCGTACAGTATTTGTTTTTCTCTTTCTGACTTACTTCACTCTGTATGACAGACTCTAGGTCCATCCACCTCACTACAAATAACTCAATTTCATTTCTTTTTACGGCTGAGTAATATTCCATTGTATATATGTGCCACATCTTCTTTATCCATTCATCTATTGATGGAGACCTAGGTTTCTTCCATATCCTGGCTATTGTAAATAGTGCTGCAATGAACATTGTGCTACATGACTCTTTTTGAATTATGGTTTTCTCAGGGTATATGCCCAGTAGTGGGATTGCTGGGTTGTATAGTAATTCTATTTTTAGTTTTTTAAGGAATCTCCATACTGTTGCTTTTGTTGCCTGTGATTTTTTTTTCCTCCATGGGAGAAGCTGGGGGCTGGGTTTCCTTTTGCCTGTTTGCTTTGTGCTGAGCTGGGGTGTGTAGTATGGCATGTGTTAGTTTGCCAATTCAAACAACAGTTTTTGCTCTCAATAGTCCCCAATATTTAGAGTATCCCAAGTCTCATCAGAGCTTCAAAACAGGTGAGACAGAAGTCAGTGGCTCAGGAAGCCCCCAGCATAATCATAATGTTGAATCTATGGTCTAGTCCTTTCCTTCACTCCCCGGGAAGAATTTGGGAACTGGGAGTTTCTCTTCAATAGCATGGTGCTGTACTCTGGTACAGGACTCATGATGAAATATTCCTACCAGCTTTGATGTGGCTGGTTCTGTGCTCACCCAGTATTCAGGAGCCTCTCAGTTAGTTTCTGGATTTCTCCCAAGGGGAACTGTTCTGTGCATTGTCACTAAATAGGTGTGTCCATGAGGGGAAGGAGATTTCAGGACTTCCTATTTGCCATCTTGCTGATGTCCCAAATTACATTTTATGTCTTAGATATTTTAAAGATCCAAGCATCATATAGACACACACAAATTAAGATAATTAAGATAATTGAAGAAGAGTTTAATAAACTGCTTTATTTACAAAAGTATAGGTGAGTGAAAGTGTGAGAAATAGTGCTAAACCACAGGGTTAAAAAGAAGGAGCTGTAGCTCCCTGTAGAGCAGAAAGAATGAAGGGAAGACATGGTTATCAGAACCTGAAAAAAAAGCAGAGTAGAGAAGGATAGAGAGTGCAGTAGGCTAAGTAATGACCTCCCACCAGAAGATATCCACCTCCTAAATACTGGAACCTGTGGATGTTACCCTGTATGACAAACAAACAAACCAAACAACCCCCCAACCACCCCCCCAAAAAACAATTTTACATATGTGATTAAGTTAAAGGTCTTGAAACAGGGAGAATATCCTGGATGATAAAGTGGGACCTAAATGTTATTACCTGTATTATTGTAAGAGGGAGGCAAAGGGAGATTTGACACAGACAGAAGAGGATAAAGTGATGTGATTACAAAAGCAGCAATTAGAGTTATACAATGACAAGCCAAAGAATGCTGGCAGCCACCAAATCTGGAAGAGGTTAAAAATGGATTCTCCAATAGAGCTTCTGGAGGAAGTGTGGCTCTGTCAACCCTTTAATTTTAGCCCAATGATGCTGATTTCAGACTTCTGACTTCTAAAACTGTGAGGGAATATGTCTCTGTAATTTTAAGCTCCCAAATTTATGGTAATTTATTATGTCAGCTGCAGGAAACTAATAGAGTAAGAAGGGAAAACAGAGGATAAAAAGCATAAAGCTGTCAATAGGGTGGAAACATAATTGACTTTGGAACCAGAAAGATTTGCTTTGAATTTCAGATTCCAAACATGTTATTTCTGTAACTTAGTTGTTAGCAAGATAGTGATAATTTTCAATTAAGCAGTATTTCTTACAGTCTACGATATGCCATGTACCTTGTTTCAAGGTATTTCTGGCACTTTGGTTATTGCTAAATAGTAGCCTCTATCATGCAAAATAATTAATCAAAGGTAAAGTAGAAGAGGGACATAACAATTATGGAAAGGAGAATTGAAATTATGCCATGTGAAGAAGAATTGAAAAAACTGAGACCATGTGTTACTAGAAGCAGTGAGTAGAAGCAACAAAACCATAGCAGAAACAATATATCCAAAGTGATTATGACAAATAAGAGGAAATATTCTATGCAAGTATTCATGGCATTCAGGAATATATTCAGAAAGTATGCAGGCATTCAGAATGTAAAAACTAACAGAAACAGAAATAAGTCCACCTGAATGTTGAAACATAGGGATTTAAAAGATTTTAAAATCCCTTAATGTAGCTGAGAATTAGTTCCTGATCCTATTGTAAGACTGTGGTTAAAATGTGTGTGAATGCAAAGGGCAAGAAACTGGAGGTGAACTGCTGTGCAGCTTTGGTGGCTTTATCAGTCTGGAAAGTAAGTGTGAGGGGGTTGCATTACTACATATATTATATACCTATCTCAATATTCTTCTTGACACCATAAGTATTCTTTATTTAATGTATAGGCTGTTTCCCCTAACTCCTACCAGCATACTGTGGTTTTAAACTTTAGTCCATTTCACAATTTTTTCTGTTTTTTTTTTTCTGAAAACTATAGGCAAAATCACAAAACCCTTCCATTTAAATAATGGATATGTTTTACTTTAAACTAAAATAATGAAATTATATCTGATGGAGAGAAGATCTTAGCCTTAGTCTCAGTGGATTCCCTGTTCTCTTACTGCTACTCAATCCTTTGGAGCAATGATCAGACATGGAGGATGTGCCAATAGAAGGGAAAAGCCAGACTGATTTCCAGCTGATAGGGCTTATTGCTTTGTTAGACTTTATAACCTTTATAGAAAGAGAAGATTCCAACAAAAATAACTGAGGCCATCGACTAACTAACCATGCTACAACTGATTCCCTGAAATTTACTAAGTAACAAGGGGTGACAAAATAAGCTGTTGATTGAACTTCAGGGAGCAAGATATGTCTAGACCAAAATGCTGTAACCTCAGCATTGGCTGAAATCATCAGCAGCCTAGAGAGTTACGATTCAAATTATTTAAGAGCAGAATATCTAAGAGACAAATAACCTCATTCTTACAGAAATATCTTCTTAAATTCTTTGGTTGAAAGTCTAGGGTTATTCTTATGGTCACCAAAACATACTTACAAGACAGTAAAGAAAGAGGATGGAGAGAACAGAGTGAGTGGACCATAATAAGAATTCAAAATTATCTTTCCAAATTTTTGTAGTATATGTGTATGACTTGATTATTTAAAACCCACTGTGTAAACTACTATGGTCTTCCTATATAGCTTTCTCCTATTAATCCCAGAATCTAGAAGAGTGCTACTAAACTGTATCATTAATTATATTTAATACATTTTGTAAACTTATTTCATATTTATACTTTTATATTTTTATTATATTAATGTTTTAATTATATTTTCAATTTAATTTACAGTATAAAAGGAGAATACTTATTACAAATAAAAGAATGAAAGTAATCTAAATAAAATATACTTCACTGATTATAAAATATTTTGATATATGTCTCTTCCTGTAAAGATTACTTGTGATTCATTTATTCATTCAATAAATTAATACCTCTCAATAGAATTCAATTGAAGCTCTTTATATAGTTCCTTTAATATGTCCTTCAGGTTCCTCCCTTCAGTCATCTCCTCCTAGACATTCACATATCTCCATTCTCTTACCTCCTTCAAGTTTCTCAAATATCACCTTTTCTGTGAAACATTTTCTTTACTTTCTCCAAAAGTTCAGTTCTTCCATCTTGACAATGCCTATTCCATATCCCTGGTTTCTTTTTACTCCTTGATGCTTGCCATTTTGTAATATACTATATATTTTATTTAATTTTTTTGTGTATTAGCCATTTCCCAAGCTAAAATGTAACTTCATGCGATCACAAATTTTTGTACGCATTTTTCAGTCTCTGGCACCTGAATGAGTGTTAGGCACAGAATAAGTAGGTAAGTAAATGTTTGTGAACATGTGAAAGTATTAGATGGTCTAAGAAGATAATATAGCTAGAAATATAATAAAGTGTGACTTTGAAGAACAACAAAGATGTAAGGATTGTGTAAAAAAGAATAAAAAGAGACACAGATGCTAGAGATGTGGGTTGAAAACTCAGAGGATTTTTTTGCTAAGGAAGCCAAAAGAAGAGATTATTTTAAGAAGATAGTGGTCAATATTGTCAAGAGGTAAAGGTGGTCAAGAAACAGAATTAATGAAATGCTGTGTGTAACTTTGTAGCACATGGATAACAGTGATAAATTCAATGAGAGCTACTGCAAAAGTGGGTGTGAAACCTAATTGAATTAGGCTTGTGAATAAATGAGAGCCAAAGAAATAGACACTGTGATTCAACCACCCTTTCAGGAATGTTTGAATGCAAATGGAGGCAAGAAATGTAGCTTCAGAAGAAATGCAGCTTGAGTGTGGGATTTATTTTATATAAATGAGACAGATGTGAAAATACTTAAAAGACAAAGGGAAGACTCAATTAGATAGCTGAGGTATATCTAAGAGAGAAAAAATATCAGTAGTACAAACTCTGAGATGTGAAAGTAGATGGTCTCGCAGATTCTGCTGATTGCTTATCCCGTATGGACTCTACACAGCAAGAATCTCAATTTTTTCAGAATGATGATGTTACCAGTTAAAAATCCTCATCTTCTGTGATTTCATTGCTGTTAGGTATGATCTTGTGATCCATTTAACTGAAGATATGTAGAAAGAAGTCGTCATTTAAGATTTTAGTAATCTTTACTAAAAGATCAAGGCATGTCTTCTCCCTGGAAAAGGTCCTTTGGAATAAGGAGATTAATAATCCAATAGGCGGAATAAGTGATAATCACCCATATGGACATTGAATGCATTCAAGATAAAAACATAGCTTGAGTTGATAGGTGAAAAGTTGGGTTGAAAAAGGAAAAGTCAGATGTGAAGGTTTTGATGAATGAGAGTAATCAAGATATTGACGAATAATTGCTAAGAGAGGGAATTTTGGTATAGCCAGATGGGCATCAAAGAAATGGGCAGGGGCATCAAAGGAATAGAAATTATTTTCAACAAAAGAGTGGAAAATAATGAATTATAAAAGCAATGGGGAACAAGGGCACCTCTCAAGTATATAAAATATTGGATAATAAATGCTGCCGTTTAAGAGAAAAACATTGGAGATGGCAGGTTCAGAAAAGACCTAGTTTCCTCTTAAGGTGTGGAAGTGGTCATACTGAATGACATTTCTTCTCATTTATGCTCTTATCTTTCTCTTATATTAGGCAGTCTTTACCATAGACTTAGAATAAAAGAACAAAACCAAAGTATTGTATCTTTGTAATTTTGCCTTACGTCATTTTCATTTAAATTACACGAAAACAATGTAACATTCATTTTGTGATTTTTAACTTACATTCTCTCTATTGCTTGTGGTATCATTTCATCTTACATTTTTTACCTATAGCCTTTATGGTTTCCTTTATCAATATAATTATTCTGCCTCTCACTTGTAATCTTCCACTGTGACTTTCCCTCCACTGCTTTTAATTCCTACCTATTTCTACCGATAATTTCACTGTTTCTTTTTGATCCAAATGGAAACATTTTCTTTTTCTTTCTTGGGGCTCTTAGGGACTCACTCTGTCAGAAAAAAATTGATTCACCTCTGTTCCCCAAGCTGTTAATGTTAACTAGAATCCACTGTAGAAACATAATTTTAGCTGGCACTTCCATATTCCTGTTTAGTTTCTTTTCTTTATAACTTTAAAGATTCAATTTTATTTATTATATTAAAAAAGCATGAATTTTTAATTTAGTGAGTCTGTCTTGCCAGGAACTACTATGTATATTCAGTGGGTGTATTTTAGCAAGTATTTATTAAGGACTAAGCATGTGAAAGTTTTTGGGCTTGGTACTGAAGAAAAAATGTAAATGAAACATAGTAAATCTCTTTTAAACCTACATTATCTTGGATAAAAGGCACATGTGTATGTAAGAAATCATAGCCTAAGAGAGACAGTGATTGGTGGCATAAGAAAAATAAAACATAGCCTTAAATTTGCACAGAGAGGTATAGAATTATTTGTGATGAGATGGTCTGTTAGGAAATGAATTGGGTATACAACAAAGATAAATTTGGTGTGATAAAGAAGGTGGAGGAGAAGGATGAAGAGGAGAAGGAGAGAAAGAAGGAAGAAGAGTAGTGGAAAGATGGCATGGGAAAGGAAGAGGGGGTAAGAACTCAAAATAGGGAAAGGAGAGATATGGCTATACTAGAACGAGTGAAGAAAATCAGCAAATTTATAGTCATGAGAGAATGACACTTTCAAGCAATAGGAAGTAGCTGTGGCTGGACCACAAGTTGTATAGAATAAAAACAATTTTGGAGATCAACTGAGAAATATATTAAATGTCCTCTTATGGCTTTTGACAGATTTCAGTATGGTTGTCTTAGGTTTGCCAAAATCTAGCAAGCTATTGTTAAAAACACAATATATAAAGAAAATTCTAGATATAGCTTGCTACCCTTTAGGCTTACTTTCTGCATCTCTATTTAATCATTGGATAGTGGTTTTATTTTTGAAATACATTCAAGTATTGTGATTTGAGAGAACATCACTATAGCATGCAAAATTAGAAATAAATAGCAAATAATATGATTCATATATATTTCTCTCATTCTCTAAAAAAGCAAATAATTATAGACATGGTTATTCCATTTAATGTTTAAAAGGTTATTGCTTTTATTACTAGATGAACAGAGATGAATTTAATGCATTCAGTTAGAAAACACTCATTATTCAACCAGTTAGTGCTGTTGCTATCATATTAGGTATGTTAATTTATACAATTAACCTTATATAATTGGTTTAAAGACCTTGTCTAACAGGGCAGTATATTAGTTAACTGATAGAATAACTGAAGAAGTCTCAAACTGAAGTAATTTTGTAGAAAGCTCATTATTATTACAGTAAATATTTTCCCTTTGGTTTTCTTTTTTATCTTTACCAACATTTAAAGTCATTACTTAAAGGAAATAAATCCTAAAAACGTAATACAAAAGTATTGCTCAGAATTTCCAAAAGAAATTTAATTCCTGTCTGGTTAGGTATATAGTTCATATTATTCAAGAAGAGCAAGTAATGGAAAATCATTATTCAAGGTAAAAACTGGTTTTTTTCAGTCTTCTCAATTAGAGTCAAAAATTCAATCAAATAAGCTTTCAGGAAAAGAAAGAGCATAAGTACAACAGTAAAGCAGTATATATTTGCATATTAAAATTAAGGCACCATATGCAATTTTTGTGCTTCATTGCCCAACGCATGCTGATGGAGGGAATAGGAGGTAGTGAAAGGCATTAACCGGGTAATAAGTTATGGAAATACTGGCTTGGTGACAGACTGCTAGATCAATCAACTCAGCACAATAAGAGCATTGTGTTCTAAAATAAGCCAAGGTGACAAACATAGGCAAACCAAAATATAATTTATGATTTCAGTCACAGATTTCTATCAGATCATCCCATAAGTATTTGAGACTCTATACATATGCAGAATGGAAAACATTATCTCATTTCCAAAAAGACCTCAGTCATTTCTACTGTACCACTTCCTTTCATAAGAGCTGCTGTTCAGGGAGAATTTTAGCTTGGAAACTTTGGAGTCATAGTCAGATTTTCACTCTGGCTCATTCCTTATATTTGACTTGTTATCAATTTGCATGTTATGTTATGTTGTGTTATGTTATGTTATGATGTTTGTTCTGTTCTGTCCTATCCTGTCCTATCCCATCCTATCTTACTTTATTCTATTTCAAGTGTATGATTTAAACTGTTATCTCGTCTTTCTCACTTCCTTGGCTCTATTTCTAATGTGCTTTAAAATTTAACTGCAAATTATAATATGGCTTAAAACTATATTTGTGTCCAGCCTACCCTTATATCTGCTTTCTGAAATATTTCTTAACACAAACTTAATTATTTTACTCTTTTGCTCAAAGTGAGTAAAAGTTTTTACTCTTCTTAGGAAAAAATAATTATTTGTAGGGCTTTCAAACCTTCTGCCAAGACATCAAGCTACCTTCCTGGATTCACCTTTTTCAATAAGCTCATTCAGACCCCTCTAACCATAATGTATCATTACACTGAAACCATGTATATCATTTCCTACCTCTTGAAAATGCCAACTTCTGTCTTAACCTCATTTTTTGCTTTTGTGTTTTATTTGTCTAAGTTGCTATGTTATTCTTTCTTTATGAATATCCAATGTCTTTGATGATTTCTGTAGCAGATGTTGCTCATGACTCCCAAAATACATGCATGCTTTCTGAGTTTTTTTGCACATATAGCTTACCTGCTAGAAACTACCTTTCCCAGCTTCCTTTGAAGATTTGTGTTGCCACATGACTAAGTTCTAGCTAAGAGGATGTGAATAGAAAGTACACAGTTTTCTAGCTAAGAGGATGTGAATAGAAAGTACACAGTTTATGTCATGTCTTCAAAAGAAAACTCTTTGCTCTCTATATCCTTTTCCCACTTCCAATAGTGAAAAATCTAGATGTTATGGTGATAAGCCAGTTTTAACCATGTTGATTAAGTCAACTTTCTTGCTGATGGCAGAAGAGCAAGATAGATGGTACCTGAGTCCTGTTGTTACTGCTTGTACTGACCTGAGTTTCATTTCTGGACAATTTGGCTATCATTACAAAGTTATGTGAAAGGAAGAAAATCTATCTTATTTAGACACTATATATATATACATATTTTAATCATGAAAAAGTCATTTATTTGACTTTATCTCACATTACAGTTCTACAGAAGAATGCCAGATACTTTGTATTTCCTTCATGCCATGATTGAATCCTTTAATCATTTCTTAGTCTATGTCTTTCCTAGGCAAGTGTATTTGACACCTATGTGTGGTTCCCTGTTAATATGTCTCTGTTCAATTTAAAATGCATTCTTGGCTTGTAAGAAATTCCATGGATAAGCACACAGCTTATGTAGAAGTACTAAAAAATGATAAAATGGAGTAGAATGAATCTTGTAGCAAGCAGCTGTACGTATGTCAATACTACCAATTCTTAGTTGCACAGGCTAGCTAAAAAGACCCCTCTAGGACTTCTGTATTTATCCCCATAGGCTTGAACCCTCTGGGCTCGCTCCAAGACCAAAAAGGCTTCCCTTGGGCAGTGTCGAGTACATGTGAAGGGAATATTTTTTCTTTTTTGTTTTAAAAGTTACTTTTATTGAGATATAATTGATGTATAACATTGTGTAAGTTTAAGGTGTACAATATGTTGGTTTGATACACGTATATATTACAGTATGATTACCATGATAGCGTTAGCTGGCAGCTCTATCACATTGCATAATTATAAGTTCTTTTTTGTAGTGGGAATGCTTAAGGTCTAGTCTCTCAGCAACTTTGACTTTTTCTTTTTTATTTTCTCATGTTCATTTTATTTTTTTATTTTTTTTTCACATTTTATTTTATTTTATTTTTTAACATCGTTATTGGAGTATAATTGCTGCAATGGTGTGTTAATTTCTGCTTTATAACAAAGTGAATCAACTACACACATACACATATCCCCATATCTCTTCCCTCTTGCCTCTCCCTCCCTCCCACCCTCCCTATCCCACCCCTCTAGGTGGTCACAAAGCACCAAGCTGACCTCCCTGTGCTATGCGGCTGCTTCCCACTAGCTATCTGTTTTACATTTGGTAGTGTATATATGTCAGTGCCACTCTCTCACTTTGTTCCAGCTTACTCCTCCCCCTCCCCATGTCCTCAAGTCCATTCTCTAGTAGGTCTGTGTCTTTATTCCCGCCCTGCCCCTAGGTTCTTCATGACCTTTTTTTTTTTTTTTTTTAGATTCCATATATATGTGTCAGCATACGGTATTTATTTGTTTTTCTCTTTCTGACTTACTTCACTCTGTATGATAGACTCTAGGTCCATCCACCTCACTACAAATAACTCAATTTCACTTCTTTTTATGGCTGAGTAATATTCCATTGTATATATGTGCCACATCTTCTTTATCCATTCATCTGGCGATGGACACTTAGGTTGCTTCCATGTCCTGGCTATTGTAAATAGAGCTGCAATGAACATTGTGGTACATGACTCTTTTTGAATTATGGTTTTCTCAGGGTATATGCCAAGTAGTGGGATTTCTGGGTCCTATGGTGCTTCTATTTTTAGTTTTATAAGGAAACTCCATACTGTTCTCCATAGTGGCTGTATCAATTTACATTCCACCAACAGTGCAAGAGGGTTCCCTTTTCTCCACACCCTCTGCAGCATTTATTGTTTCTAGATTTTTTTTTTTTTCTTTTTGCGGTATGCGGGCCTCTCACTGTTGTGGCCTCTCCCGTTGCGGAGCACAGGCTCCGGATGCGCAGGCCCAGCGGCCATGGCTCACGGGCCCAGCCGCTCCGCGGCATATGGGATCCTCCCAGACCGGGGCACGAACCCGTATCCCCTGCATCGGCAGGCGGACTCTTAACCACTGCGCCACCAGGGAGGCCCTGTTTCTAGATTTTTTGATGATGGCCATTCTGACTGGTGTGAGATGATATCTCACTGTAGTTTTGATTTGTATTTCTCTAATGATTAATGATGTTGAGCATTCTTTCATGTATTTGTTGGCAATCTGTATATCTTCTTTGGAGAAATGTCTATTTAAGTCTTCTGCCCATTTTTCAATTGGGTTGTTTGTTTTTTTTGTTATTGAGCTGCATGAGCTGCTTGTAAACTTTGGAGATTAATCCTTTGTCAGTTGCTTCATTTGCAAATATTTTCTCCCATTCTGAGGGTTGTCTTTTGGTCTTGTTTATGGTTTCCTTTGCTGTGCAGAAGCTTTCACCTCTTTATTATAACATGAGTGATTCTCAGAGTATTTTTTCTTGTCTTTTTTTTTTCTTTTGGTGGGTGTATAATGCTAGAACATTCAAGATGTACTAGTAAATTTTAAGGGCGTGAAACAGAAAACTTTTGCCTTCTTCATCATTGATTTTTGTCACATTTTAATTTTTTCTAATGGAGGTTCTAGGTCTTAGTGTGCAATATTATTCTAGCAATTATTTATTGTTATTTTGGACAACAAATTGTCCAAAAATAAGAATTTTACAATAACACATTTAGTATTTTATAATACCTGTGGGGCAGTAATCTGTATGTGGTTTTCTGGTTTCTGAGACTTAGGAACTCTCACAAGCCTGCAATTAAAGTGTCATGCAAGATGTAGTCATATCAATATTTGACATTGATATGACCTAGGATCCTATTAATATTTGATATTAATAGGATCCAAGATCCACTCACACTCACTTGGTGGTTGTTGGCAGCATTCAATTCCTTGTAGGCTGATGGATTAGAGGCTTCAGTTACCTTCTGGCTATTTGCCAAGGCTGTCCTCAATTCTTTATAATATGGGACTCTCCATACCTTACAACATGGTAGCTGGCTTCATCAATTTGAGCAGGTAGGATTGAACAATGGAGGTAAAATAAGTGTAAGCAAGGATTTATAACCTAATCTTGGAAAGAGACTCCATCACATTATAGCATTCTGTTTGTTAGCAGCAAATCAATATATCCAGCCCACACTTGAAGGGAAATGATTATACAAAGGTTGAACTACAAGGAGGTGGACTCACCAAGGGGCATTTCGGAATCTGCCTAACACAATGATTTTCTGAAGTGTTTCTTGAATCTGAAGATTCCTTTGCCTCATTCCCATGGATTTTGTTTTATATCTTGGGGAAAGTGTAATGGCCACTCCAAGTAATTATGATGAAAAAAGATTCATGTAACTTTGAACATTTTAATTTTAAAATGTTCAAAGTTATTAATTAAATTTGTTAGTAAAAATACAATTAACATCATAAATTTATTTTGATTACATATCACAAACAGCAATTATATTCCTATAAAAAATCAGGAGCTATATTTCTCCAGCCCACTTTAGGGGAGTAGATGCCTCAATATCATATTATTACTGGCTACATTTAGTTTTTTGCTCTCCATAAAAATTAAAGACATAGTTTTCAAACAATGCTCTGTTTATCAATCTTAAATTAATCTGTTAATTATTTTTATACATTTTGGATACTGAAAATCCATACTTAAGAAAAACACAAAATCAAATTTTAAAAATGGCACACAGCAAAAAATATACTTTCATAATTTTGTAAATGTATTTTAGATCTTGTTTATCAAACGGAGCTATGTAAAGACAAAGAAGCTTTCCTATTTTCCTATATTTATAAGTTCCAGAATACAGATATTTAGACAGATAGAAAAAAATACATATATTGATATAGATATAGGTATAGATATACCTATATAGAATATAGATAATGACAACTGGAAAGTTACAAGAATATGTCTATTCATAAACAAAAGCATTCTATTACTTAACCACCCCTAAGATATTTCTGGAGGCCCCTGATTTCTCTCCTGATTTCTTTCTCTTCCCTTTCCTTCCTTTCCCTTTTTTACTCTGCACAGTATTTGGCAATATTATTCACTCCCATTATTGCTACTACTATCTATATATTCATGATTTAAAACTCTATCTATTCAATTCAAAATGTATTCATAAAACAAAACCATCTATTCAGCTCCCTGAATCTCTATCCAGGTTTGATTGAAGCAGAAGCTTCAACTTTTCCTATCTATTGCTTGTATGAATTTCTTATATATCATGTCCTGAAGGAAAAGTTGCACCTATATGTTGTTGTCTCATCAACATTTAAACATACAGAATTCATCATGTCTTGGATACAAAAAATTTTTAAAAAAAACTTAAATTCTCTATTGATCTTACTACTCCTTGCAATTATCACTTTATTTCTTCCATTTTCTTTATAAACAAACTTCTGGAACAAGCAGTCCCAATACTTTATGTACACGTTCTCAACTTCTACTTACTCTTTAATCTCTCTAATCTAGTTCTCATTCACATCACACCACTGAAAATTCTCTCCCACAGATTACCAACAGCCTCTGTCTTATTAATTTTCCAAGAGTGTAGGTATTGTCTCTGATCTTTCTTTGCTCTTCCATTAGGACTTAATACTGTTAACCACTGCTTTCTTTTGCATTACTGTTCCCTACACTTTGTTATTTTTCCTCCTAATTTCTCTTCATGTGCCACGCACATCCTCATGCTTCTCTGTTCTGACCTAAGATATTGAAGCTATCATTTCTGCTCATATGTCACTGGTGAGAACAAGATGGTTAGTCACATAACTTCAAAGGAAGTGAGGAAGAGCAAACTCACAATGTGCTCAGGAGAGGAGTCCCTGCAACACTACTCTGCTAATAGAGTCCACTGGACTCTCCCAATGTACTATCGAGTCTAAGTCAATTGTAGTCTTAAGGTATTTTTAAGAATCTTCATCTTTCTCTCTACTTATCAACCTCATCTCCCCTGGAGACTGACTGACAAAAAGAACTTACTAGTAACAACTTACCAGACTACTGAATGTCAACATGACTGGTCCCCTTCCTTTTCCACGTACCAAATACCTGAAAAACCCGCTACGAACACACAAGCTTCCCATGAATATAGTCCCCTATTTCTAAGCACCAGTTTTGTCCAAAATCTTTTGGCTACATAAGAAAGACTGCAGTGATTTCCCCTGTCTTGGATGAGCCAAGAGGTAAATCATCAGGAGAGCAGATTCTGTCTGAGTTTATTACAGGAGCATGTTTTCAATTCTCTCAGACACAACATTTCTAAATCTAGGTATTTTCACTAGGGATATATTCCAAACAAAAAATAGATATAAATATGTATGCAAACATATTCATTGTGGCCTGGTGTAGAGTAGACAATCTACAACCAAACTGAATGTCCAGAAGCTGGAGTATGGCTACATAAATATTCACCTACCAAATTAATAAAATATTTCTAGCTATATAAATGGTCATTGTAAAGACAGATGAACATAGATAATTATGTGTGAATTAAAAGACCTTAAAGAAGTAAAGCACTACACTAATTAAAATAGGGAGGTGTACAGTAATTATTTAACTATGGATACAGTTAATATCTTACAGTTCTGTGTATTTTTATATTAAATCACTATTGTAATTGTTACATTGTACATGATGAGTAAAAATAGAAAGAAAATAAATATTGGATATTAGAAAGATGGATACTGGAGGGACTTTCCTGCTGGTCCAGTGGTTAAGACTCTGCACTTCCAATGCAGGGGCATGGGTTTGATCCCTGGAAGGGGAACTAAGATCCAGCATGTCATGTGGCATGGCCAAAATAAATAAGTAAATAAATAAAATAAATAAATTACACTTAAAAAGAAAAATGGATTTTGGAGATGAAGCTAAAGTTTTTCCATTGGGAGCTCCTTTCTTGGGATTTTGTATTTGCTTATTAAGACCTCAAAGAGGGCATAAATGATCAAGGAATGGTTTATAAAGAAGCTATCAAAACAAAGATGAGATTTTGCAGTCAGGAAAAATTAGAGGTCATGGTATTAATATTCTCTGATGGAGTCTTCAGATATGGAGCTACAAAAGGCAAGATGGGATCATAACAATAATAATTTCATATTTCCTTCATAGGCCTGATTATTGATTTTATGAATTTGGTGACTCATAGCTAGTTAGTAATGAACTGTAAAAGAACATGAGACCACAAGGAGAAAAACACATGTCGTGTGGAATATGTACCGATGTTACCCTGCAGAAGGTGCTTGTACAATTTGGTTATTTAAGAAGATAACTTAATGTAAATAATTCTTAATTACATTTGATGGTGTCAAATTCATAATTGGAAAGGCACAGAGAAAACCCTAAGGTATCATGGAGGTAACTTTTGCATGAAACACCTGCCACTCTTGGTGCTGGTGGGACAAAGGAAGTGGATTGTGTCATTAAAATTTAAGAGCTTGGAGAAAGGGGCCTGCACAACTGAAACTCTGAGCTCTGAGGAGTGGGTCTTGGCCAGCTGCCACAGGTATTTCTGAGCTTGAAAGGAACCAGACCTTTGAAGATGAGGTTCCTGCCCAAGGTGCTGGTGTCTCTGAGGAGGAACAATGATGCTGTGCTTGTGACTTTTGTAAAAAGCTGAAAACTAGATTCAGTCGCTGCCATTTTATGTAACTGCTGCTGCTCTGGTGAAGAAACAAGGTTGCTAAAGGAACAGGAGGCAAACAGAAAACAAGACCTACCTCCTTCTCCCAGCTTCTCAGTCTCTCTCAAGTGTCCATTATTGGCAGGGCCTGAAAGGGAACAAGACGGCAGAAAAAAAATGTGGTGTGGAAAGTTCCACCTCCAAAATTGTAAAACAAATCACTGAGAGACAGAAGCTTATCAACTGGTATCAACTGGTGACTCCTTATCAAAGGAGTCACCAGAAATCATTGGCCAGAGTATGTACACATTGAGTCATTTATGGATTCATTTGTTTATTCAGGTGCCATGAACATTAATACACATTGATTACATGAAAAGCAAATTTCTTGAGTCCTCATACATAATTAGTATAACATATGGTCCCCAGATTCAACTTGATTATTATTTAGTGTTGAGTTTGGTCCTGGGTTCTAGGTTATCATTTGGATTTATATGAGTTAGCCTGGCATTATTACTAACAGCATCACATTTTACTTTCAGAAGTGTTCCAGTTTGGACAATAAATTATATAGTTACTAAACACATAACTTACACATAAATAGACATGTCCAATAGACATTAATTTGTGTTTTACTAGCAACATACATAAGAAATAGTAATGGTAAAATCAAGGGAACACACAACTATGTTGGTATACATAGTACAAATGATGTGAAAGGAAAAGTTCTTAAAGAAGGAAATGTTTGAGCTGGGTGTTAGAAGATTAGTGGAAGTTTACCATGGTCATGAGGCAAATAAGGACACTTGACATAGCAGAGACAGCATGGAACACGTGGGAAATGCATAAAGTTCTAACCAAGACATGGAATGAATTAGCAAGTTTATATGTAGACATAAACAACTAATTAAATGTGTCAATTGCCAACTCTGAATCTACACAAACACTTCAGTTAAGACTAGTACAATGTTGATGATGCTAAGGACACTGCAGATATTATCTAATTTAAAATTGAGAGCAATAAAATCAGAGATTTTTCCAGTTTTTTACTATTACAAATATAGCTTCTGTTAACATTTGTGTACAGATTCTTGCTTGAACATAGATCTTCATTTCTCTGGGGAAAATGCCCAGCAGTATAATTGCTGGGCTAAAGATACATTATTTTTAGTGGAGTATTTTAGCTGTTATGCTTATATATCTTTATCTTCTCTTTTCAACACTTGAATAACTGCCATAGTCTTGGTTTTGCACTTTGCAGGGTATGAAATTGACCAGTGTGCATACGTGCACGCACGAGTGTGTGTGTGTGTGTGTGTGTGTGTGTGCGTGTGTTTGTGTGTCTGTGTAGTAATGTCACTCAGAGGAAGTGGATGGCTAAAGAGATTACAGTTACAAACAGAAAGAAAGAGATAAACCTTCCAAAACATATTTTGGGAATCTTTCCAGATCTAAACACTTGGTGAGTAGATGTTAATAGGAAATTTGCTATTGAATAAAATATGTGGAAGGAAAGCACTATACTTTTCTTTCATGGATTTGAGATATTGCCTATCTTCCCTTGTTTAGGGACGTGTTTACTTCTTTTACAGCAGTATAAATGAGTACAATGTTTTTTAAACATATTGGAGATACCCGTCTGGGTGTGTTTCCAGGGAGAAATACACCTGGGAAGTGAACAATGCTACACATCACTGAGCAGTAACATCTAATTATTACTGGTGGGGAAAGCCATACTGAATGGTTCAGCTTTTAGATAATGCTGCTGTTTCTTGTCAAGCTATCTACTTGTCATTTACGTAGCTACCGATGGATGCCTCTGTTTATCAGGCATTTTCTGAAAGCATTATTCCTTTGGAGGACAGGGACTACTATAGGGGTTTGAAAATACATTATCTGAAGAAATGGGCCAGAGGAGCACTCTAACTTATGACTCTTTTGTAGGAAGCAAAATATGTGATAAGCTGAGTCCTGTGTAACAATCTCTTGGAGACCAATAAAAGAAGACATACATAATGACTGAAACTGGCTTCAATCTCCTCAACAACACTTAAACAAACAAAAACATTAAAAGCTCTCATCTGAAGTCTGAGAATTTATTCTGTTCATCTGACATTTTATTCCAGTTTTATTCTTTTTAAGGAATTATTTCATGTAATCTTTCAGTTGAAAGTTGTATTTTAATCTTCCTAGATAAAAGCTGTGCATGATATTAATTAAATATCTGTCAGTCACTCAGGACATCAAAATTATCATTTTTAAGAAAGACAAAATGGTCACTTTCTTAAATTTTTGCTGAAGTTTAATATAAGCATATATAATATATTCCTTTAGTGGATACATTAAATGAATACAATGCTGAAACGTTGTGGGAGAATTTATCAGATTACTTGGTTAATAGAAATAATTGTCCTTTAGCTTAAAAACTCTTGGTATAAATAAAACTCATATACTCATATACTCTTTGGTATAAGAATACTATTTACTTTAGAAGTATACTTCTGGACATGGTGTCACTGGCATATTTAGATATTTTGAAAACTATTTTACATAAGCAATTGCCACTTCAACATAAAATTTTTCTAAAAAGTTGGTATTTTAAAAATCCACTACATTTTTAAGAAATGGTTCAATACAATTTAAAAACACATTTTAGAAAGAATGTGCTCAACATTTAGTCTTAAAAGAGTTTTTATTCAACTCTCCCTGACAATTATTATTATTATTTTTTTTTTGCGGTACACGGACCTCTCACTGTTGTGGCCTTTCCCTTTGCGGAGCACAGGCTCCGGATGCGTAGGCTCAGCGGCCATGGCTCACGGGCCTAGCCGCTTCGCGGCATGTGGGATCTTCCCGGACTGGGGCACGAATCCGTGTCCCCTGCATCGGCAGGCAGACTCTCAACCACTGCACCACCAGGGAAGCCCTCCCTGACAATTCTTTAAAAGGGTAGGTTACATATGTCTCCCAATACAGTGTACATAACTCAGAGCAGTCTCATGACCACATACTCATGATACACACTCATATCACATCTCATGATACTCTAATGGCCACATACTGTGTTGTGCATAATTCTCTCCCTGACAGTTACGACTTTAATATTTTACATTCAAGAGAGTATGTAGTGATTTTGACTACGGATAACAAGGCAATTATTAGCAAAAGCACAGTATTGAATTTTAGTGTTAAAATTATCATTAATAATAAATAGTTTATAACACATTGCAGAGTTGATCATGACTTGCTTGTATCATAACACAGCAGATGAAAAATACTATTTTTTAAAAAAAATTGACACATATACACATATAGGTAATTATGGTAAATATGAAAGAGCTTGCCTTAGGTCTAAATATGCACTGGGCAAAATTTGTTACAAGCTCCTTGCCAAACTTTTAAGTTATGTATTTATGTTTCCACAATTGTATTTTTAAATTATAAGTTAAGAGGGATTACACATAAAATAGGTGTATTTTTTCAGTGTTAACATTATGATTAGAGAGGATAACTGGGGAAGAAATGTTTCACTGCATTGAGAAGTTAACTTTATAGAGTAAAATATATACTTCCTTTATCAGACACAGAAATTCAAAAATTAAAAAAGGATGGATTTACGAACAGGAGTATTCAAAATTGGATACAAGGCCCATAGCTGTACTTTACACTAGATATCCCGATACTCTACATAGTACAAATTCTCCCTCCTCTGTGAAGATTTTCTCTTCCCATCTTCTATGACCATTTCATCCTTTGAGCTCCTACACATCTTAATGTCTGTTTCATGCATTAGGTAATTAATCTTCTACTGATTTATAATATCTCATATTGTTATTATCAACTACTATATATTCTTTTCTTTTTTGTTTACTAAATCTCATTTCCCTTAGGTAGTCCATAAACCCCTTCAAATCAGAGGACATTTGTTATACTTCTTTGCCCATCAGTATATAATGCTAAACTATCTTGGTGTTTAATAGTTTTAAATTAGAGACAGGTGTGGCCTCATAGCAATGCCGTGCTTTTTTTTTCTTTTTTCTTTTTTTTTTTAGGATTTCAACCTCTTGATAGCTGCATGGTGTACAAGTAAAAGACATTGCTTCAATGGTCTTTTAGTAATTTGGTGGTGAGGTGTTGAGGGAGGAGAAATGCTCTATAGTTCTATGATTAGGTCTCAGTCTTTTAGTGAGGGTATGTCTCTGGACTTTAAATTTCACAGAAGTTTCTCAGGTTTCTTTTTTTTTTTTTTTCTCTCCCATTATGTGGGACAGGACCGATAGAGTGGGTTGGAGATGGGTATTTCCCTTGTTTCACATAGAAGGCTAGAGCCAGCTTCAGTTAATTATTTACCTTCTTTGCTTCAGTTAGGCTCTGATAATACCCAGGTGATTGTGTTTCAGTTAACTAGCTTCTTCTGTAGGCAGGTTTGTTAAGAAGACTAGATCACCCTGAGGTATTTCAAAATGGTTCCTATTCTCCTCCTGCTGCCAGAGGCAGGAGGGGATTTTTCTCAGGTATTTACTGTGAGAAATTGGTCAAGTTCCTGGGGGCAAATCTCATAATATTGTGGGGCCCCCTATGACTGAGTTCCCCTGGAGTTTTAGCTCTCAAAGTTGTCCACACGGAGCCTCCAGCAACTCATCAATTTCAATTCAAGATTTCCTTCCCCAGCACTGGTTTCCTGGGCAGTTTCTACTTGTGAATCTCTGCTCAGGTAAGTTAAGATTCTTATTTGCTCATTTCTCCAATCTTGGAAGCAGTAATTTCTCCTGAGTTCTCCCCTTTCTCATGGATATAAGAAGAGTTACTGATTTTTCAGTATGTTCAGCTTTTTACTAGCAAGAATGCAGTGGCATTTCTGCTTGTATGCAGAAAAGGAAAACAGAAGTCTAGGGTTTCTTTTTGAGGTGATGAAAATGGTCTAAAATTGACTGTAATAATGGCGTACATATCTGTGAATATAGTAACAACTGTTGAATTTAATCACATTACATGGGTTAATTTTATGGCATGTTAACTATACCTCAATAATGATATTTTTAAATGGACAGTATAAATGTATCTTTGTTTGAAACTCCTTTTTTTACCCTATGGGACTTGAAAAGCAACTGTAAGAAGCAATAGTAATAAATCTTTTGATGGAATCACAATGCATAAAAATATAAGTTGTGACATAACAGAGTAGAGGAGGATGGAACAGAAGTATATAAAATGAAAGTTTTTGTATAGTATTGAAATTTAGTTGTTATAACATGAACTAGAATATTGTCAATTAAGATATCAATCCTCAGGGCAGCCACTTAAAAAGTAACTCAAAGTATATATTAAAACAAACAAGACACTTAATATGGCACATTATAAGATATCTATTTAACACAAATTCAGTAATGGAGGGATTGTGGAACAAAAAAAGACATAAGCTATGTGGAAAAGACAAATTATATAAAGTAATAAAACAATTCATTGTTGCATTTGTAACATATATAAATTATGTATAACAATAAAAGCACAGAAAATGGAGGCAAGAGGGAACAGAGCTATAAAAGAATGACAATTTTACATTTCACCATAATTAAATTAGCATAAACCAGAAGTAGATTTTGGCAAAATAAATTGTATATTGTGAGCCCTGGAGCAAACACTAAGATATTAAGTAAAATACGTATAATGAAAAACAAACTTAAAGGAATGATTGTTGCCCTAGATATATTCACTGAAGGCAAGATCATATATTAAAGGAGAAAAAGGAAAAAAATGAGACATGTAATAAAATAAAATGTAACATGGCAGATATGTATAGGTGTATCAAAATTGTTGTCGCAGTTGGAAAACAACTTTACCAACTAATGTACCGTGTTTATGTACAGTTTCTTTTGCCTTTAACTTACATACCTCATAGATTTCCAAAGTTACTTATGTCTGCATTTTCCTGAAATCCCTTGGAGAGACTATTTTTTTCTGCATTCCATCCTGCATTCATTAAAAGCTGCTCTTTGTATTTTCAAGTTCCATGAATTTTGAAAAATTCAAAATAGTGTGTATCCATCTTTATGGTATTATACAAAATAATTTTATTGCCCTAAAAATCCCCTGTGCTTCATCTATTCCATCCTCTCCCTCTCCCGCTCTGGTACCTCTGGCAACTACTTATCCTTTCACTATCTTTTAGTTTTACCTTTTCTAGAATGTCATATAATTGGAATAATATATTATTCAGCATTTTCTTACAGTCTTATTTCACTGAGAAATATGAATTTAAGCTTTCTCTATATAATTTTTGTACATTTATTGCTCACATGTTTATTTTTTATCACAGAATAATATTGTTATATGTATTAATACAGCTTGTTTATCCATTCACCCATTGAAGAGCACCTGGGTTTCTTCCAGCTCTTGGTGATTATGAAAAAAGTTGCTATAAACATTTACATATGGTCTTTCTTTGAACATAGATTTCAAATCAGTGGAATAAATACCTAAGATTATGACTAGTAGGTTGTACAGTAAGAATTGGCTTCAAAAACTGCCAGGCAGTCTTCCAAAACTGTTGTGCCATTTTACAAATGAATGAGAGTTCTTTTTGCTTTGCATTCTTGCCAGCAGTTGATATTGTCAATATTTGGAATTCAGCCATTCTAATAGATATATAGTGGTATCTTATTTTTATTTTTCATTTTCCTAATGACAAATAATGTTGAACATATTTTCATATACTTATTTTACATATGTATATTTTCTTTGGTGATGGGACTTTTCAGATCTTTTGCTCATTTAAAACTGGATTTTTGGTTGAGTTTTAAGAGTTATTTGCATATTTTGGATATGAGTCCTTTATCAGATATGTCTGCTTTTGTTTGCAGATATTTTCCTTCAGTCTTGTCTTTTAATTATCTTGATATTTTGTGGAGCAGAGGCTTTTCATAAATTCCAACTTATTTTTTTTTCATGGATCATGCTTTTGGTTTTGAAAGTTTAAAAAATCATTGCCAAACCTAATATAATAAAGATATTTTCCCATATTTTCTTCTAGAAATTAAAAAAAGGTGTTTTGCATTTAGGCCTATGGTCAGTAATTTTGAGTTACTATTGTGAAAATTGTAGATGTATGTCTACATTCTTTTTCTTTTTTTGGATATAATAATACAATATTTCCAGCACCTTTTGTTGAAAAGAATATCCTGTTTCCATTAAATTGCCTTTGCTTCTTTGACAAATATTAGTTGACTGTACTTGGGTTGGTATATCTCTAGATCTTCATTCTGTTTCATTTAACTATGTGTCCATTCTCTTGCCAATACCATTCTGTGTTATTTTTGTAGCTTTATAGTAACTTTTGAAGTTGAATTGACCCCTCTGACTTTCCTTGTCTACTTTAGTTTTTGTTGTCTTTTGCCTTTTTGTAAAAACTTGATAATCAGTTTATAGATATTTACAAAACAGCATGCTGGGATTTTAATTGAGATTGCCTTTGAATACATACATTAAAATGGAAAGATTTTACTTCTTACAGGTACTGTTTTCCAGTACATGTGTACAGAATATTCCTCAATTTATTTTTATCTTATTTTGTTTCTTTTATCACTTTAGTATTTTTCTAAAAATACGTGCACATATCTTATTATTTTTATACTTGAGTATTTCATTTTAGGTGCAATGTGTCTTTATTTTCAAATTCCAATTGTTTATTACGATATATAGGAAAGCAATTGAATTTTGTACAATAACCTTGTATATTGCAAATTTGTTACAATCAGTTTCAGGAGTTTTTTGTTGTTGATACTTTAGGATTTATCTATGTACAATCACATAATCTGCGAACAGACAGTTTTATTTCAAATCTGTTTATCTTTTCTTGTCTAAGCTGCATAGCCTAACACTTACAGTATGGCGTAGAAAAAGAGTGGTAAGAGGAGACATACTTGCCTGTTCTTGATCTTAATTGTAAAGCAATTAAGTATAGTGTTAGCTATGCTTTTTTTGTAGGTGTTCTCTGTCAGTTTGAGGAAGTTTCCCTTGTTGGCTGAGAGTTTTTATCAGGAACGGGTATTGGAATTTGTCAAATATTTTTTAAATGATCTATTGATAAGATTGGGTGATTTTTCTTCTTTAGCCTAATGATGTGATAGATTAATTTATTTTCAAATGTTGAACAAGGCTTGTACATGTGAAATAAATCCTACTTGGTAATGGTGTATAATTTTTAAATATATTTTTGGATATGATTTATTAATATTTTGTCAAGGATTTTTGCATATGTTCATAAGAGATACAGGCAGTAGTATTTCACTCTTATGATATCTTTATCTGGTATTGGTATTAGGGTAATGCTGGCCTCACAGAATGAGTTTCCAAATATTCCCTCCAATTCTACTCTCTGGAAGAGATTTTAAAAATTGGTTACCTATTTTCCTTAAACATTTGTGAGAATACACCAGTGAAACTATCTGGAACTAATGGTTTCTTTTTGGCAGGGCATTAATTATTTGTGTTTGTTTTTTATTATTGTAAGAAAACTTGACATGAGATCTACACTTATAAGAAATTTTATGTGTACAATACAGTATTGTTAAGTATAGGCATGATAATGCAGTAGATCTCTAAAACTTAATCATTTTCATAACTGAAGCTTTCTACCCATTGAATAACAACTCCCTATTCCTTTCTCCAACCCTGGGTAACCATCATTCTACTCTCTGCTCCAATGTGTTTGACTATTTTATATACCTCATATAAGTGAAATCATGGAGCATTTGTCCTTTTGTGAGTAGCTTGTTTCACTTAATATAATATCCTCCACGTTTATCCATGTTGTCATATATGGTAGTATTACTTTTTTCTGCAGCTGAATAATAGTCCCTTGTACGTGTATGCCACATTTTCTTTATCCAGTCATCCACTGATAGGCATTTAGGCTGTTTCTACATCTTGGCTCTTGTGAACAATGCTGCAGTGAACATGGGAGGGAAGATATCTCTTAAGATTCAGATTTCAGTTCTTTTAGATAAATAACCAACGTGGAAATGCTGGATCATATGGGAGTTATATTTTTCATATTTTGAAGAACCTCCATAGTGTTTTCCATAACAACTGCAAAATTTTACCTTCCTGCCAATAATGTTCAAGGGATCCAACTTCTCCACATTCTCAACAACATTTGTCATCTTTTATTTTTTTATAATAGCCACCTAAGAGATGTGAGGTGAAACCTCAGTGTGGTTTTGATTTTCATTTCCCTGATGATTAGTGATATGTAGCATCTTTTCATATACCTATTGCCCATTTATATGTCTTCTTTGGAGAAATGTCTATTCGATACCTTTGCCCATTTTTTAAATTGGGTTATTGTTTTTTCTTTGCTTTTTTTTTTAAATATAGAGTTGGAATTCCTGTATAATTTGGATATTAACCCCTTATCAGACACATGGTTTGCTAATGTTTTCTCCCATTACATAGGTTGCCTTTTTACTCTGTTGTTTCCTTTGCTGTGCAGAAGCTTTTCAGTTTGATGTAATGCTGCTTGTTTATTTTTGCTATTGTTTCCTGTGCTGTTGGTGTGTTATTCATGAAACCACCTACAAGACAAATGCCATGAAGTTTTCTCCTGTGTTTTGCTCAAGAATTTTATAATTTCAGGGTATTACATTCAAGTTATTTAATCCACTTTTGAGCTGATTTTTGCATATGTGTAAGACAGTGCTCCAATTTCATTCTACTGCATGTGGATATCCAGTTTTCACAACACCATTTCTTGAAGGGACTATCCTTTCTCCGTATTGTAAGCACCCTTGTTGAAGATTAATTGACTGTATATGCATGGAATTATTTTGAGGCTCTTCATTTGTCTCATTGATCTAAATGTCTCTCTTTATGCCAGTACCATACTGTTTCAATTATGTGTTTTTGTTATATATTCTGAAAGTAAGAAGCATCATGCCTGTAGCTTTGTTCTGATTTCTTAAGATTATTTTGCGTATTTAAGGTCTTTTTGGTTCTATACAAATTTTAGTGCTTTTAAAAAATATTCCTGTGAAATATGCCATTGGGATTTTGATAGGGATTGCATTGAAACTATAGATAAATTTGGGTAGAATGGGCATTTTAATATATGTTTTCCAATACATGAGCACAGGATTCCTTTCCAAATTTGTCTGTCTTCAATTTCTTTCATCAATGTTATGAGTTTTCAACATACAAATCTTTCACTTCTTAAATTATTCCTACATATTATTTTAATGCTATTGTTAATGGGATTGTTTTCTTAATTTCCTTTTCATTTTGTTTGTTTTAGCATATAGTAATGCAAACCATTTTTAAATGTTAGTTTTGTATCCTGCAACTATGCTGAATTCTTTTATTAGTCCTAACAATTTTTGTGTGTGGAATCTTTAGGGTTTTATAGATATAAGATCATGTCATTTGTAAACAAATAATTTTACTGTTTCCTCTGATTTAGATGCCTTTCACTTTTTATTTGAAGGATTGCTTTGTGGGCATGAGTTGTCCAAAGTATGAATTTTAAAAAATGTGATGAGTAGTGGAGCTTCCTCTTTCATATCTGATATTATCAATTTGTGTCTTCTTCCATTTTATCTTAGTTAGCCTGGCTGGAGTTTTATCAATTTTGTGGTTCTTTTCCAAAATCCAGCTTTTGGATTTGATTATTTTCTCTCTCTCTCCCTCCCTCCTGTTTTCAATTTTATTGACTACTGCTGTAGTAGTATTTCTTTTCTTCTTGCTTTCCAATTAAATTGTTCTTTTTCAAGTTTCCTAAATTGGAAACTTACAGTATTAATTTTAATCTCTCTTCTCTTCTAAAATATTAATTTAATGTTAAAAATATCCCTGTAGCTCTTGCTCCCACTTCTTCTCACAAATTTTGATGTGTTGTAATTTCATTTTTATTATTTCCAACATAATTTAAAAATTTCTCTTGATACTTCTTCTTGATACTTATTAGGAATGTGTTATTTAATCTCAAAAAGTTTTTGGATTTTCCATCTATCTTTTTGCCAATGATTTTTAGTTTAATTCCATTGTCATCTGGGAACATAATTGTTGGATTTCTTTTTTTTCTTTTTGACTATGGTGCATTGTAATGCTCAAAATGTGGTCTATCTTGGTATATGTTACATGTAAGTGTGAAAAGAATGTATATTCTACTGAAGGTGGGTGTAGTATTTATACATGTTGATTAGAACAAGAAGACTGATTGTGCTATTCTGATCAATTATATCCTTTCTGATTTTTCTACTCCCTGATCTATCAGTGAGGATGTTGAGGTCTCCAGATACAATAGTGGGTTATTCTATTTCTCCTTGCAGTCTATCACTTTTTGCCTCTCATATTTTGACAATGTGTTTTTAGTCACATACACATTAATAATTATTAAGTCTTCTTGAAAAATTGATCCTTTAATCATAAAGTAATGGCCCTCTTTACACCTGATAGTTGCACTTACTCTGATATCTGCTTTGCCTGATATTCATGTAGCTATTTTAGCTTTATTATTTTTAGCATAGTATATATGTTTTACCCTCCTTTACTTTTTTTTTTTTTTTTGGTGGTACATGGGCCTCTCACTGTTGTGGCCTCTCCCGTTGCGGAGCACAGGCTCCAGACGCGTGGTCTCAGTGGCCATAGCTCACGGGCCCAGCCGCTCCATGGCATGTGGGACCCTCCCAGACTGGGGCACGAACCCGTGTCCCCTGCATCAGCAGGCAGACTCTCAACCACTGCACCACCAGGGAAGCCCTACACTCCTTTACTCTTAACTATGTTTTTATATTTAAAATATTTTGTTAGGCAATGTATAGTTGGGTCATTTTTTAAAATCCACTGTGATAATCTCTATTTTTCAATTGGAATATTTAGACCATTCACATTTAAGGTAATTATTGATATAGTTGAATTAACATCTACTATGTTTGTAACTATTTTCTATTTGTTGAGCTTGTTCCTTGATTTTTTTCTTCCCCTTACCTTCTGTCTTCTTTTATTTTAATGGATCATTTTACTTAATTCCATTTTCTTTCTTCTCTTAGTATATCACTTCTTAAAAACTAGTTGTTGGCCCTGTGCTTCCAGTATCTATTTACAGCTAATCTAAATCTATTTTCAGTAAACACTATAACATTTCATTAATAGTGGAGTTACTTCATAACAGAATATTCCCAGTTACTCCCTCCTATCCTTTATAAAATTGCTGTTATTCATTTCACTTATCCTTATTTCACTTATTTTACTTATTCTATAACCACAGGTACACTGTTAGTATTCTGAATAGTTTTCTAGTAAATTAATAATAATATAAAAATGAAATATTTTATTTCACTTTTTTCCTTTTATGGTATCTTCCTTTTTTAATGTAGATCCAGATTTCTGCTCTATAACATTGACTCTCTGTCTGAAAAAATTCTCTCAACATTTCTTACAGGGAAACTCTGCTAGTAATTAACTTATTGTATTTGTTTTCTTATAAAACAAATTTGTTTTCTCCTTCACTTTTTTTTTTTTTTTTTTTTTTTGCGGTACGCGGGCCTCTCACTGTTGTGGCCTCTCCCATTGCGGAGCACAGGCTCCGGACGCGCAGGCTCAGCGGCCATGGCTCACGGGCCCAGCCGCTCCGCGGCATGTGGGATCTTCCTGGACCGGGGCACGAACCCGTGTCCCCTCCATCGGCAGGCGGACTCTCAACCACTGCGCCACCAGGGAAGCCCCTCCTTCACTTTTGAAGGATAATATTGCTCGATAAATATTTCTAGGATGATTTTTTTTTCTCTCAGCAGTTTATTGAGAGTTTCTAATGTGAAGTCCATTGTAATATTTATACCTGTGCTTCTGTGGCTAAAGATTTTTTTTTTCCTCCCCACTGACATTTTTCTTTGTCTCTTTTTTTTTGTCTTCAGTTTTTTGCAGTTTGAATAGATATGTCTATTTATTGATATTTTCATATTTACCCTGATTAATATTTTTGAGCTTCCTGGATCTGTGTCCTGTTTATAATTAATTTTGGAAATTCTTGACCATTATTACTTCAAATATTTTTTCTGCTGCATTCTCTTTCTTTTCCTTCTGGCATTCCTATTAATATATGTTAGAACCTTTGAAGTTGTCTACACTTCGTGGATATTCTATTCTGTATTTCATTCTTTTTATTTTTCCCCTTTTCATTTCAGTTTGGGTAATTTCTATTGGCATATATTCAAACTCACTCTTTGCCTTGTTGTGTTCAGGCTACTGATGAACCTATGAAAGGCATTCCTCATTTCTGTCTATAATATTTCTTTATTTCTAGCATTTCTCCTAGAGTTTCCATCTCTCTGCTTAGATCACCCATCTTTTATTGTATGTTGTCTATTTTCTCCACTAAAGTTTGTAATATTTCAATCAGTTACTTAAATTTCTTATCTAAAAATTCTAAAATGTATATCATATCTGAGTTTGGTTCTGATACTTTGTCTCTTCAGACTGTGTGTGTGTGTGTGTGTGTGTGTGTCTGCCTTTTAGCACATTTTGTAATTCTTTTGTTGAACATAGGACATTACATATCAGGTAATAAGAACAAAAGTACACAAGATTTTTAAGTGTAAATTTTTTTGGCAGTCTGCCTGGGAATTGGGCTGTGCTTAGAGTTTTCTGTATCTCTAGTTAATATGCCACCCCACTGCCTTCTGACCTCCATGGTTTCTGATGAAAAATTACCTGTTAATCTTATTGAAGATCTCTTTTACATGATGAGTATTTTTCTTTGTTTTCAAAATTTTATGTTTGTCTTTGATTTCAATAATTTGGTTATGGTATAATCAGGTGTGCACATATTTGAGTTTTTCCTAGTTTGAGATTGTTGAGATTCTTGAATGTGTAGATTAATATTTTCATCAAATTTGGGAAATTATCATCATTATTTATTCAAGTATGTTTTTATGCTCCTTTCTCTCTTCTTTTTAACTTGATTTCCCACTATGTGAATTTTGGTGTCTGACAGATCTCTGAGGCTCTGTTTGTTTGATTTTTTCATTCTTTATTTTTTCTGTTCTTCCAACTGGATAATCTCAAATGAGCTGTCTTCAAGTTTATTCTTTCTTTTTATGCTATTCAAATTCGATGTTGAATCCCTCTACTACATTTTCCACTTAATTTATTGTACTTTTAAACTCTAGAATTTTATTATATTTTATAATTTTAATCTGTTAGTTGATATTCTCTATTTGATCAGACATTGTCATCATACCTTCCTGTACTTCTTCAAACATGGTTTCCTTTAGTTCTTTGAATATTTTTATAATGACTGTTTTGAAATCTTTGTCTGTTCAGTCTAACATCTGGTACCTCTCAAAGGCAATTTTTTGCCTCCTTTTTTCCCTGGGGGAAAAAAAGGGAGAACAATCTGGGTCAGATTTTTCTGATTATTTTCATATCTTACCAGTTTTTGTGAATTTCAATATTTTGGTCATATAGCCGCTCTGTGTACTGAATCTCATTCCTTCTGTTCTGGTCTCATTACTATTGTTGCATCCTTGTTATTTGTTTATTATTATTATTATTATTATTATTATTTTTTTCGGTATGCGGGCCTCTCACTGTTGTGGCCTCCCCCGTTGCGGAGCACAGGCTCCGGACGCGCAGGCTCCGGACGCGCAGGCTCAGCGGCCATGGCTCACAGGCCCAGCCGCTCCGCGGCATATGGGCTCCTCCCAGACCGGGGCACGAACCCGTATCCCCTGCATCGGCAGGCGGACTCTCAACCACTTGCGCCACCAGGGAGGCCCCTGTTTATTATTTTGATGGGTCATTTTAGTGAAGTCTATTTCCCCAGCAATAGGCACTGTCTGACATTGCTCCATAGAGAACACAGATTATCAGCATCTGTACAATCACTGTAAGATACCAGAATTTTTTAGCAGGGATGTCTTTGTCCCTTTTCCTGATATCTTCATGAAGCTACCTTATACTTTTGTTATCACACCCAGCTACTAGGCTCTACTAATTGCCAGATGATTACTCCATTTTTTTTTTCACAGTGCCATAGGGTATATGTTGGAATAAACAGGGTATAAAATCCTTGATTGTTTGGTTTAATTATATTTGGGTAGGGATAGTTTTGTGGTCATGCTTAGTGGTTTATTTTGACCCCAGGAGAGCTCTTCTTAGCTCTTTCTTGGTTCTCTGCTAAACTAGCTGGTCTACAGTTTAACTTGTTTTTCTCACAGAACTATCAAACTCTTCATAATTACTTACAACCAAAATTTCCTTTGTTTTAGAGAATGCCTTTAAACTGGGACTTTCCAACATCATGTTTCAAATAGAATCTGTTCCTTTGGGTAGATATCCAGAGCTCTCTGTGCAAAAACTCCAAGCCACTGTTCCAGGTATTGGAGAGGGGCTATAAACTCTGGTCATCTCAGCTCACCATTCTGGGGATGGAATCTCTGCTCTGTTAGCAAACTGGGTTTAGGGCAATATGGACCCTGCTATTCTCAACCTGCCACACTATGAGTGGTGGCTGTGTGGAGAAAGAGATCCCTGACCTCTTCGCCAAACTCACCATGAATTTTGCCTTAGAACTTACAGGTGTAGTGGATGAGAAGCCCTGGAAGACACTGGTGGTCTGCCTCTCCCAGTGAGGCCCAGTATTCCTTGATTAAGAGTTGAAGGGATTAGGGAGGCCTGTCTTCCAAGCCACACGTTTCTAGAATGGAGATTCCCTCATGATGAGCTGGGGAAGACCACAGAGAAGATCATGGCTGAAGTGCCACAAATTTTTCACTCTTCTTATCTAGATTTAGTAGATATTTTTGAGCAAATATTTTTCCCTTTGCTGTATACCATTGGTATAATTTCCTGAGATTATTGATGATTGTGTTTTAAGATAATTTCACCAATTATTGTTGTTTCACTGAGAAGTGTGTCTGTGGGTCTCCTCACACTGCTCTTCTGGAAGAGCTGCCTTTCAGAATTTCCTTAATATTGAATTAAATTTCCTTAATAGTTAAAGGGGCTATTCATATTATCTATTTCCTATTTTATGAGATGATGTAGTTTGTAAATTTTGAGGAATAGGTCCATTTCATCTAAGTTTTCAAATATATGTGTGTGGAGTTGTTTTTAATATACACTTATTATACTTTTGATATACCTGTGGTCCTATCCCCTGTTCAATCTTGATACTGGTAATTCATATATCTTTCTTTTTTTCTCAGTCTTGCTAGAGGATTGTCAATTTTATTGATCTTTTTAAACAAATAAGTTTTTATTTATATTTTCTATTGTCTCAGAATTTTAAATTTCATTGATCTGTTTTATCTTTATTTTCTTCCTCCTTCTTGTTTTGTGTTTATTTTTTGTTCTTTTTCTAGGTTATGGAGTGGGAGTTTATTGATTAGAGTATTTTCTCTTTTCTAATGTATGTTTTATTGCTACAGTTTCTTTGCTCAGTACTGCTTTAGGTGTGTCCCTTGAATTTTCATATATTGTATTTTCATTTTTATTGAGTTCAATGTATTTTTCTATTTTCTTTGAAACTTCCAGTGCCCCACAGATTGTTTAGAAGATTGTTGTTTAATATTCACTTGTGTAGAGATTTTGCTGTTATCTTCCTGTTACTAATTTCAAGTTTGATTCTATTCTGGTCAGCAAACACACTCTGTTTGATTTCAATTCTTACCCATTTCTTTAGGATCATTTTATGCCAACTATATTGTTAATTTTTGTTTATGTTCTATGGGCACTTGAAAAGAATATACATTCGGCTGGCTTGGGTTGAAGTGTTCTATACATGTCAACTAAATTCTATTGTTTGATGGTATTGTTGATTTCTTCTATATCCTTGCTGACTTTATGTCCAATTGGTCTATCAGTTGTTGAGAGAAGAGTGATATATCTCCAAAACTAACTGTGGGTTTCTCTCTTTATCCATTCAGTTCTGTTGGTTTGGTTTCACACAATTTACAGCTATGTTGTTTATTGCTTATACATTTAGAATTCCTATGTCTTCTTGGTAGATTGATGCTTTTAGTATTATATAATGCACCTCTCTCTCTGGTAATTTTTTCTCTGAAGTCTATTTATTTGCCATTAATATAGCCAGTCCAATTTTCTTTGATTAATATTTGAATGATATATCTTTCCCCATCCTTTTCCTTTTTTTTTTTTTTTTTTTTTTCCTTTTGCGGTATGCGGGCCTCTCACTGTTGTGGCCTCCCCCGTCGCGGAGCACAGGCTCCGGACGCGCAGGCTCCGGACGCGCAGGCTCAGCGGCCATGGCTCACGGGCCCAGCCGCTCCGCGGCATATGGGATCCTCCCAGACCGGGGCACGAACCCGTATCCCCTGCATCGGCAGGCGGACTCTCAACCACTTGCGCCACCAGGGAGGCCCCATCCTTTTCCTTTTAACCTGCTTATGTTGCTTTATGTGAATTGCATTTTTTTGTAAACAGCATATAGTTGGGTTATATTTTTTAATCCTCTTTGCTAATCACAGGGCTTTAATTGATGTATTTATACCATTTACACTTAATGTAATCATTGATACATTAGGGTTTATGTCTGCATTTTACTTTTTGTTTTCTCTGTTTTATTTGTGTTTTCTATTCCCTGCCTTCCTGTGGGTTATTGGACATCTTATAGAATTTCATTTTGATTCATCTATAGTGTTTTTAGTGTATGTTTTGGTGTATCTCTGACACCAAAGAGTGTCTCCTTATTACTGCTGGGTGGAGACTGGAGTTCTGGCTCCCCATTAGTCCTCTACTGTTAGTTCTCTGACTTGCAGGAGTAGCAGAGTCTCATTACCTCCTCACATGTCTCTACTCAATACTCATAGAGGGGAGGAAATATTTGCCCTTATTATTTCTGGCAAAAGTGAAAGTCCTGACTCCCCACTAGGCCTCCTGTAATATCACTCTAATGGAGAGAGGTAAAATAACTCATTAGTGCTGACAAGGGACTATCTGGGACTTCCAAGTCCCAGATATCCAACTGAACTTTGCTGGTTTGTAGTTGGGGTAAGTGTGTGTGTGTGCATGCAGGGGGTGGGATGGGATGGGGTAGGATAAGGTGGGTGTTTGCTGGAGTAGAGCAGTTATTGTCTAAAACATTTGTTTCTAGGCTCCTGTTTTCCTCGTCCTCTGGCTATGGAAAGGAGGCTTTTATGGGGCATTTTTTCCCCCCTGTGCTTATTGGCATACCCAATTTACAGCTTCTTTAGGTCTCAATCTAGAATATGAGAAGCAAAAAGAAAAATCAAGGAAACCACTACTGTCTTTCCTTGGGTCCCACGTTTCTAGCCAATCTATCTTTTCTGTCTGTCTTTCAGAAGTTGTCTTATGTGTGTTTTATATATAATGTTTTGGTTTATAGAGTTAATTCATGGAAAGAATAGAGGAAAAGACATCTATTCCATCTTCTCTGAAGTGGAAGACTGGCAATACATTTAAAGAAAAAACAAGATTTCATATGCTTGTGGCACTATGGAATTAGGTTTAATATGAGACCTTCCATACAACAAAAAGTGGAATAAAAGCAGAAAAGGTCATTTAATAATTGCAACTGACCACAAGAAAAAATATAAGACCAACTCTTTGAATAAATTCAGTCTATTTATTTATTTATTTTTACTATTTTGGTTTTGAACTATTAAACCTGTGCAAAGGCCATACAGTAGACACTGCTGTGTGTATGTGCATATATATGTGTGTCTACATATTGAAATTAATAAAATTGAACTGTATGTGCTTATGTGCTTGACAAAGAAAGAAGAAAAAAATTAAAAACCTATAATAATATATTTCAAATGGTTCAAGTGATCATATCCAAAACTGTGTGTTACTTTTTTCACACCGAGTATTATTCTACCACAAAAGTACTTTTTTATTTCCCCAAGTTGCATAAAAATTACTTCATCTGATCCTTAACTAAAGAAACAACAATTGATTCCAGCACTAATGGAAGAAATGGTTTTAGTTAGACTTGTAAGAGCAAGAATGCCAGTCTCCATTGTGATGCATTCTTAAGCAAATTTCAGGGTTAATTTTGATTATAAATTATTTTTACTTGGTTTCCTCATTTTGAAATCTAGCTAATGCTTATCTGAGTCATGATTTTAATAGTACTATAATTGTTTAATTTTTTTGTCTTACTCTGTGCTCTTTGTATCTATGGAAAATGAATTACTGCTATACATGCAACCGGGAACTGGAAAGTTCTGTTGTATTTTAAGAGTTCCCATGCTCCTGTAGCTTTCCAAAAGTATTTTTATTTTATTTTCACATTCATAAAGAAATTTACCTTAGAGGGCCACTCAGTAATTGTATTATATATACATAGATAGATGTATGCATGTATACACACACACACCAAGAAATAGCATAGCTGATAATAGAAGGAGAAACAGAATAGTAGAAATTACATTGGTATAATATCGTTTATCCTAGACTCAAATAATTTTTAAGGTCTCAGTGCTCCTTCAGGGTGTCACTATACAAAAGCATAGTAATATTGTTAATGTCAATGATGTCAATGATGTAACCTTCAATCACTGAGAGATATTTAAACAAGTTCAGCATACTTTTAAAGAAATGAAAGTAATATAAATACAGTTAATTCTATGCCAAATAGTTATTTTGTATTTTTTTTGTACTCCATCTTATTTAAAAAAAGATTATAAGTAACTAATAATGGTACATAAAATTTAAGATACCATAAGTTAAAGTAAGAAAAAATTACTTTGAAAACTATAGCTGGTAATAAACTAAATTTAGAAACGAACTTTATGTGCCAAGTATAATGACTGCCACTCTTTATTTATCTATCTATTCATCTTTCCACCTATCTATTTATTTATTTACATATTTATATTCTTACTTGTTTAATTTTGTTTTGTAATTTTTTTGTTTTGGATTTTAAAAGGATAAATTTTAAGGTCAAGTGTAGTTATTTGGTACATTTTTAAGATAATAGATTGTTAGTTACTTGATTATACTAGAAGAAACATTTATTAGTGCACTTAGATTTGAGGCTTCAGTAGAGCATAGAGAATAATTAAACATCTATATGTATATTGCTCAACAATGTGCATATATGTGGAATTACTGGAATTTCATGTATACTTACTAATGCAAAACTATTAATTTCAAAGAGACAGTCCTCTTAATATATCTTACTTTTGAAATAAAATAGAATTTTCTCTCTGTCCTACAACTGTACCGCAATTACTATAATGCAGAAAGTTTATAAGTGAATGGATAGTACAATTTATTTTAAACTGAATCTAAAATTTCCCTATCACATAATGATACTTAATTTCTCTTATCTACTTTAAAATGATTATATTTCTTTTTTACACTATTAATGAATCTTTATTCCTTCAAATTCTCTGTATAATTATGCTATACTCATACATAAAATAAAAATAATATCTACACTTAATTTATAATCTATGCTGATCTTTGAAAAATGTGGTTTAATACTTAAAGCTTTGCTGAATCAGGAAGAATATGTTGCGGGGAAGGCTAGTCTATGATATTTCTTGTTTGTCTTCTAAAAGATGAGCTAAGTAGCTAAAAAGTATAGAACACTCCTAAGAGTTTAGAGAACCCTTAATTCATCTCTCTAGTGTAAAATGAATCTCTTCTTTGAGCAGGTTTATTTCTTTTATCAAACAGGAACTCATGTAATGAATAGCTCTGGTATAACACAGTGACCATGTTGTGACCAGATGTTTCTGGGTGCAGGAGTCATCTCAGTGATGAGGAATGGAGAGACCTAGCATAATACAAGTGCACAAGTCAGGCAGACTTTAAAGACATAATTTCCATTCAACTTTGAGAATGATTTGGGCCTTTATAAAAGTACAGTATCCCTCAGTGATATAAGCTTGTAAAAGGTTGAATAGGTGTTAAGAAATCTTTCTTAAATACATCAGCACAAGCCCTGCGTCAAGACTTCCAATCCTTCTTTTCCAGGTCTGTGAACATTTTTTCCCTTTAAATAGTTGCCTTTCTTAGCTTGTGTTCGTGTGGATGTTATGATATGAGTAGAAAAAAAGGGGAAAAAAAAGAAAACTCGGATAAGGATACATTTAACCTAATTTTGTGACATGATGTCACTTTGTCTTTGATTTCTGACTCTGTGTTGGCCTTAAGCTTCATTTACAGTAGCTATAGTTAAGCCTCTAAACTTTTAAAAGTTCAATTCTTAAAAAAAGAAAAAGAAAAAAAAAGTCAGTGCTGACCTTCAGTGATTGGGGTAATGAATTCTCAGGCTTTAAAATCTCATAGGCTCTCTCACAAGAGATCAGTTTCTGACGCTTTGGTCAGGTCAGTATTACCAGAAAAAAAGATATTTCTAATGATAAATTTAGTTCAGGATATCTGCTCCCAGTACAAGCTCAAATGTGAGAGAGGGCACTGTGCCTCTTCCTATTGACTCATTGACTTCTCTGGAGTCATGTACTTTCTAAAGCAGGAGAAACGTGTCAAGATGATCCATGGTCATACTTGGCTCACTTCTAAGGTACTATTAGAGACAAGAAAATTACTGTTAGTTCAGAGACAGACAGGAACCAGCAAGAATCTGAATCAAGCCCACAAAATATTGAAAGACAACTAAGGTTTGGGTCTGTAGTTTTAGAGAAAAATGGTCATTTCGGTGGCTGCCAACTTGGACAAATTGTGGCCTTTTTTAGCAGGCATGCAAAATAGTACACAGAATGTATCAGTCTTTTCAACAAAAAAAAGGAAAAGAAGAAGAAAAGCTGAGACTCGTGGCCATAGAACCTTTCCTATTAGAAATACCATTTAGTTTTATTGACTAAGTAGTACAGCAAAATCCTTTTAGATATGTTTGCTCCAAAAAGGAAGGAAATATTTTTACAGTTGCTTACTTTCTGAAGGTCATTTAAATTGTTTAGATTATGGTGAAAATTATTTTGAAGACATTAGTTAAGTTAAAAATATGTAACTTATATATTTGAGTGAAATACTTTTTAAGATGAAGCAATGATTGCAGGTGTGAAGTTTGTTGCTTAATGCACTTGTCTGAAAGAGTTAAAACCTAAAATAATTGAGTGGTGTGGATGTACTTAAAATATGACAAAAGAATTGGTGTTCTCAGTAAATCAAGATGAGGAAATTATCTTTAAATGATAAAACAACTGATAATGTCCCACAGTCCTCAAAGAAATTGCCCTACTTCAGGATCAGAGCAGGTGGTCAAATCTCCAGAAACTTGCATTCTGAACACAAAGGTCTACATTAATCAATAGCTTTAGTGGGACCAAAAGCTCCCAGGTGAGAACCCACCAAAAGCAGAATCAAATTGCTACTTATACCTGTGGGGTGTTAAATTGTGATTTATCATGTATTGTGCTAAAACCCTTTACATCTGCCAGAGTCTCAGAGTCATGGCTGGAGGGAGCCCCTGAATGTGTATACTCTAGAATGTAACTTTTTCTCCCATTATGCTTTACTTTTTTGGATTTGTCAAGAGAAGTATGAACTTGGAAGTTAAAGTAGAGAATAATAGTGTCTCAACAATTCCCTTTGGAATAAATTATAACAGTCTGTGTCTGCATCCCATTGAAATGCTATTCGGAGATTGTGGCTCTCTTTTCTTTTTGGCAATAGTGTTATCAAACCCCTATACACTAAGAGAATGAGAAAGAGGCAATAGCACACATAAGCAATCAAAAATTTCTTGAGATGCCTGAAAAATAAATTCACTTCACAAATACTGGTTTGTAAGTTAAGTGCAATAAAATATGCTAAATCCAGTTTTTCTAAAGATGGAATAAATTGAAAATGTTTCAGATGTCAATGCAATGGAGAAAATGGTGAAATGCATGCATATATTATCCTTTTGATAGGAATATGGCAATCCATTTTGAATAATGTTTAATCAAAGAGAAAGTAAGAGGAGTGACATCAGCATCATGGCAACACAAGACCTCCCTTATCTTTGCCTCACTACCAACAACAAAATTTCAGCATCAATTCACAGGCCAAAGTACCTTTGAGGGATCTGTGGGATCCAGCACCATATACCAAAGGAGCCATGGGAGTCTCACACACCCACTCGTCAGATAACAGACAGACAAATCTTGGCCTGGGCTGTGAATGCTTCAGTGGCCCATGAACCACTCTAGCCTCCTTGTCATGATATAAGAGGCCCTGGAGGACACTGACTTAGACAATCACTCAAAGATGAGAGAGCTTTTGTGGAAGTCCCAGGTTTCCAAAGAAGGTACAGCATTCTGTGAGACCAAAAAATATGACTTTGGACACATCGGAGTGGGTAGGAGGAACAGTTTGACTTTTTGCATATCACCCATCCCCCAAGGAAGCACAGCATAGAGCCAAGAAAGAACTTCACTTGCCTGTAATTTATCCCACAAGGAAAAAGGGAGAGTGTGTGAGTGAACGCCTGGTTTCACCAATTGTGTGGGACACTGCTAAAGGTGTTTATTTTGCTCTCACCCCATCCAGAGTACTAGATCAGAAGTTTTGTTACAGGGAAGGGGGCAGTAAGAGTCTGGGAGAGTGGCAGATAGGAATCTTGAAGGATATTAAAAGGACATGGATCCTAACTGCATGGCAGATTTCATTAAGAAGCTCACCCATGAGCTCCTGGGAATGTCCCACCAATGGATCCCCTCAGATGGCCCAGAGACACCCTCAATGCTCCGTATGCCTCACCACACACCACACCTCTCACTCCTCTCTGGGCAGATCCATGTGCACACTCAATGGTAGCACAAGCAGGCTTTGGCAGATGGCTGGTGAGCCTGGGCAGAAAGTTGGAAGAATCTGTTGTGTTTCAGGATCCAGAGAAGGCTTAGAATCTTAAAGATTCTGCCACAAGAATAAGCAAGAAGTGTGGAAGAGATGCATCTGTAGATGGTCTGAGAAAGTTGCAGAATTTCTAGCAAGGCAGACAGGTATTTCTCTCCCCAAAGCAGTAAAGCCTAGAGGAGGTGACTGCTACTTCAGACATGAAGACAGCAACACAAAACTACAAGAAACATGAAAAATGAAGGAAGCATGATTTCACCAAGTATCACAATAATCTTCCAGTAACTCATCTCAAAGACATGGATATCTCCAATTTACCTTTTTAGAAAAAAAGTTCAAAATATCTATTTTAAATAAACTCCGTGAGCTACAAGAAAAACCCACAGAAAGACAATTCAGTGAAATCAGGAAAAAGAAACCCAAAATGATAAGTTTAACAAAGAGATAGAAATCATTCAGAAGAACCAAACAAATTCTGGAGTGGAAGAATATAATAAATGAAATGAAAAAAATGGAATAGAGGCATCAACAGCAGACTTGATCAAGCAGAAAAAAGAATCAGTGAGATTGAAGACAGGAACTTTAAAATTACCCAGTCAAAAGAGAAAAAAGGAAAGGGTGCAAAAAAGTAAAGAAAACCTACACGGGCTATGGAATATCATCAAAAGGACCAATTTATGAATCATTGGAGAGGCAGAGCTATGAGATATCATCAAAAGGACCAATTTATGAATTATTGGAGAGACACAAGGAGAAGAAAGGGGTGGGGGGAAGGAAGCTTATTGAAAGAAATAATGGCTAAGAATTTCCAAATTCTGGGGAAAGATTTGGATATCTAAGTTCATGAAGTTCACAGGTTACCAAACAAAATCAAATTAAAGAGATACTTTTAAAGGCACATTATAATAAAACTGTCAAAAGTCAAAGAGAAAGACTCTTAAATGTAGCAAGAGAATAAAACCTTATAACTTACAGGGAACCCTCATGAGGCTATCAGTAAATTTTTTAGCAGAAATGTTACAAGTCAAGAGAGAGTTCGATGATATATTCAAAGTGTTGAAAGGAAAAAAACTGCCAACCAAGAATATTATATTAAGAAAAGTTATCCTTCAAAAATGAAGGGGAGATAAAGACTTTCCCAGACAAACAGAACTTGAGGGAATTTATCACCACTGAAAGGGGTTCTTCAAGCTGAAATGAAAGAATGCTTATTAGTAACATGAAACATATGAAAATATACTACACACTGATAATGATAAGTATACACTCAAATTCAGAGTATTCTAATGCTGTAATATTTTGGGTCACTAATCAATTAACCCTAGTATAAAGGTTAAAGGACAATAGTATTAAAAATGACCATAGCTACAATAATTTGGTAATGAACATACAATATAAAAAGAGGTAAATTTTGACATGAAAAATATAAAACAGGGGAATGAAAGGGTAAAGTTTTTGTATGCAACTGCAAGTTTAGTTTTCAGCCTAAGATAGACTTCTATATGTGTAAGTTATTTTATGTAATCCTCTTGGTAACCACAAAGCAAAAAACCTATAGTAGATTTATAAAAGACAAAGAAAAAGGGATCAAAGCACATTCTTAGAGAAAATCATAAATTCACACAGAAAGGCAGTAAGAGAGGAAAATATGAACAAGGAAAGCATAAAAAAGCCAGAAAACAGATAATAATATGGTATTATTTAGTCCTTACTTATGAATAATTACTTTAAATGTAATTGCTTTTATTCTCCAATCAAAAAACATAGAGTCAATAGTTGAATAAAAAAAATTAGATCCAACTATGTGCCACCTACAAGACACTCATTCCAGCTTTAAGGACATACATAAGCTGAAAGTGAAGGGTTGTAGAAAGATATCCTATGCAATTAGAAACCAAAAGAGAACAAGGATAGCTATATTTAGGTAAAACAGACTTTAAGCCAAACACAATAACAAGATACAGAGAAGGTTTTTATATAATGATAAATTCATCAAGATATAATTATCTGATATTGCTTGCAATTCAGAGCACATAAAGATATTAATCAAATACTAACAGATCTGAAGGGAGATATTGACAATAATACAAAATAGTAGGGGACTTCATTACCCCAGTTTCAACAATGGATAGATCATTTAGACAGAAAATCAAAACTAAAAATTTGGACTTGACCCATACTTTAGACCAAATGGATCTAACAGACATCCATAGAACATTCTATTCAACAGCAGCAGAATGCACATTCTTCTCAAGGGCACATGGAACATTCTACAGAAAAGATCATAGGTTGGGCCCATAAGACAAGTCTTAGTCAATGTAAGAAGACTAAGATTATATCAAGTATCTTTTCCAATTACAATGGTATGAAAATAGAAATCACTAACATGTGGAAATCTGGAAAATTCAGAAATATGTGGAAATTAAACAATATACTCCTGAACAAACAATGGGTTAAAGAGGAAATCAGAAGAGAAATTTTAAAAAGTCTTAAAACAAATGAAGATGAAAACACAACGTACCAAAACAGTCAGTCTCAGTGGGAAGTTTATAGGGATAAATGCCTGAATTAACAAGGAAGAAGATCTCCAAAAAAAAAATTAATTTTACACTGCGAAGAACTAGAAAAAAAGAACAAACTAAGCCCAAAATTAGCAGAAGGAAGGAAATAAAAATGAACAGAGATAAATGAAATAGACATTTAAAAAAACAATTAAAAACTCAACGAAACTAAGAGTTGTGGGGTTTTTTCTTTGAAGATAAACACAATATACAAACCTTTAGATAGATTACCCAAGGCAAAAAGAGAGCATTCAAATAAATAAAATCACAAATGAAAAAAGAGACATTAACACTGACCTGACTGAAATATAAAGGCTCCTCAAAAAATTAAAACTGGCACTACCATATGATCCAGCAATCCCAGTTCCATAGGAACTTTAAGTAACAGCTTCCCTCCCATGTCTATCGCCGCATTCTTTACAATAGCCAAGAAAGGGAAAGAACATAGTATCCGTCATGTGTGAGTGTGCATGCGTGTGTGTAAGGGAATATTATTCATGTCTAAGAAGGGATTCCTGCCATTTGCAGCAATGTGGTTGGACTTTGAGGGCATTATTCTAAATGAAATAAGTCAGACGGAGAAAGACAATTACTGTATAGTCTCATTCAGATGGGGAATCTAAAAAAATCGAACTTGTAGAGACAGAGTAGAATGATGGGTGCTAAGGGCTGGTGTGTGGATAAAATCTGTGGATGTTGATCAAAGGGTACAAACTTCCAGTTATAAGACAAATGAGTTCTGAGGATCTAAGTACAACATGGTGATTATAGTTAATAATATAGTGTTATATACTGGAACTTGCTAAGAGAGTGGATCTTCAATGTCCCCACCATAAAAAAGAAATGGTAATTATGTGATGTGAGGGAGGTGTTAGCTAATGCTCTGGTGGTAATCATTTTGCAGTATATGTGCTCCAAATCAACACTTTGTATACATTAAACTTACACTATGTTATATGTCAATTATATCTAAATAAATCCGGAAAAGTTTTAAAATAGAAAATAAGAAAAATAAATACGTTTCTAAAATGAAAAAAGTAGCACATCTCCCTTTCTCTTCCCTTAATCTGTTATATCTTTGCTAATAGCAAAACTTAATACACACATATATATACTTATGTGTATATATGTACACAATATACAATACATATGTATATATTTATTTCTACATTCAAATAAAAGCATAACATATCGTTTATGTAGTCCCTAAATAATCAAATGCACAATCTACTTCCTACTCTCCCCTCACACAATAGAGAAAGGGTTAACATTTTAAAATTCCAAGCCAAATTTTAAAGTTAATGGGAAAAGTATATCTTCAAAGTCAATGAAAAATAACCTATTGATATCCTTTCTAAGATAACAAGGTTAATATAGATATACAATTTCTCTTTTTCGCTAGATGTTTAAAAAAGATTATAGAATTGCCAGCTGGAAATTAGTCAAGTAAACTTGCTTTTTGTTTCTCACCATATCAGGTTCCTGAGAAAATTGAAAGGGAATACTTTGATACATTATCCTCAGGCATTTAGGACCACATATTCAGGCTAAAAATGTAAATATCAGGTTTCAATCCATCTTAATACTATTTCTTATTATTTTCCTCAGCTATTCCTGGTTCATGTGTTGTGTTGGGCTGTGTTGAAAGGAGTGAAAATAATTATTACTAAGATTTCTTCAGAGGTACCCAAAGGTTAAGAAATTCACAACATGTATTTTTTAACCTACCACTGATCACTAATTTTGTAAAGTATACTAAAAATTCAACTTAATCTTTTTCATCCTAGTGAATGCAATAAGTATAATTGTGAAATGAAGGTAGAGAATATTTTGATATCATATCTACACAAACATGAAATGTAATCATATTCAGTTGGATGAAATATGGTTAACTAATAATAAATAACATTGAAAATGAAATTAAATTGAATTTCATTGGTTAACTATAAAACACTGTTTTATTTATCAAAATAAATATGTTGTCTACCATGTTCTTAGCACTATGCTAGCCATTCAGTACATAGCCGTGAAAAAAAAAATTCTGTCCCTGGCATCACAGAATATACATTTTAATAGAGGATATGGATAGTAAACAAATAAATATATAGATAAAATTGTGTCCATTTGGTAAAGAGCAGAACAGTGTGCTTTGAGAAAGTATAAAGAATTGTTGAATATGGAAGTTAGGAGAGGATCCCTGAGGGGTGGCATTGAAATAAGGTTTGAAAGATGAAGAGAAGGAAACCAAGCTAACAGTGAGTAGAGAGGCAGCAAGGATAACATGAGAGAAGCTGGAGTCATTAGAATATTTTCTTGTATTCCTGTGGTGATTAAAGACAGAAATGTCAAAGAAGAATGAAAAAAATAAGATTGCAGATCTAAGAAAGAGACGTTTTCAAAGATTTTATTCCATAGGAAGGAGTTTAGACTAGAAACTCAGGGGAATACGTAATAAAGCACAACAGAGTTTTTCAAAGTGCATAGCTATCTCACAAAGAGGGAATAAAGGCTAAAAAAGAAGGAATAAGATAAAGAAGGAATAAATAAAGGAAATACGGAAGGAGGGAATGAAAGAAGGGAAAGAAGGTAGGAAAAAAGGTATGGAAATAGAGGTACAGCTTTGGAGTTTATGCACACAATTCCAATTTCATTTTATTTGCTAAAATCCATTCACAGTATCCTGTATAAACTTCAAAAAAGGTCAAGAAGAACTGGAAGAGGAGGAAGTGAGCTTGATTATCAGCTGGTACATTCTGCCACAATTACCTGTTGCATCCTAGTTTGAAGTATTCATATGTTCTCAGAGAGAGACTTCTCTAACAGCCCTTTCTCTCTAATTTTTTGGCATTAAGTCCAATCCCATTTCTTCATATATATTTGGTTGACTAAGGGTTTTTTTTTGTTTTTCATCACTTTCTATATACAGATGTATACATATTTATATGTATATTATCTGTTGTATGTACATCTTATATATAATACATATGTAAACATAAATAAATGATTTCTATTTATGTATTTTTTACATAAAACACCCCAAAACTTAGTGGTTTAAAGCAAAAAACGTATTATCATCATTCATGGCCTTGTATGTTAAAAGGGCTCAGATGAATTATCTTCATTGGTGTTTCCTATGCCTATTTCAGTCAATAGTTGCTGGGCTTAGAATCATCTTAAGGCTCACTTGTGCTGGGTATCTTTACTCACATATCTGGTTCGTCAGCTGAGATGGCTAGAAAGCTAACCAAATGCTGTTTAGCTTTATCTCTTTTCATAAGACCTCTCCACGGGGCTATTTTGGGCTTACCCAAAATGTTGCCATCTTATGTTGGGCTTCCTACCTAGTAACTGCCTTTTCTCAGAGACCTAAGGAGAAGCTGGAAGCTGTCTCATGACCTAGACTCAGAAGTCTCAGAATGTGAATTTTTCCACATTCTTTTGGTCAAGAAAGTCACTAAATCCAGACTAGATTCAAAGGAAGGGCAAATACAATTCACCTCTGTTTGTGAGAAGCAGCATTTTGATACAGGAAAGGAAGAAACCCATGGTGGTCCTCTTTGGAGACAGTTTTTGCAGCATACAGAACTCTAAATTTGCATGTATGTTATGTTTATTTATAGTCTTCCACTATAGTCTAAGCTTTGAGAACAGGGGTGTGATTTCCTGGTGACTGGCTCAGTGTTTCATGTTGAATGACTTCTTTAAAATACCTGTTTAATAAGTGCTTATCAGTATAGCAATGAAACTTTAGTTAATATCAATGAACATTTTTCACAAAAAATGTCAAGAGAATTACAAAGAAAAAGTGGTGAAAGAGATGAGATGAGAAAATTATATTTCCAAGGTGTTAAATGTCTTTCTTCATTTCATGAACAATTTAGAAAATTTTTCAGACTTATTCTTACAGTATGAATGCTTTTTTCAATATCTTTATACTAAGGAGTAGTGATAACCCATTCAACTACCTGTAATAATCTGGCTATAAACTTATATCTTTACTCAAGTTCCAAAAAGAAAAAGAAAAATTGATGTTGTCACAGCAAACTAAGTCAGTTATTCATAGTAATCAAATGGAGGAAAAAAATAGACTTTTGGACTAAGAAAGGTATCAAAAGTTGTTAGAAAGTTATGAAGGAATAATCAGAAAGAAATGAAAGCCACATCTCTTAAAACATGAGAAACTATGAATTTGTAAATATGTATCAATATCTCCTAAAAATTTGCATGCAATGATAAGGTCTATAAAGATAGTTTAAGAATATCTTAACTGTGACAATATACTATGTCAAATAATCACTTTCAAGCCCAAGTTTAGTTAATATAATGTACAGATTTTAGAAAATTTGGCACAAAATATGCTGTGTAATTAAATAATATAAAATATAATATCATGTTACATTCTATGAAATTTTGCTATAAATTTTAACACATATTTATATAATTGGTTTTATTTATAGGGAAAGAGATGATATTACAAATATATTTCTCTCTAAATTGTAAGAATATGAAATTGACCAAAAGGTATACATCCTAGAACTTGTACTGTGAAAAATTTTGAAGTACTTTTGTACTTCATAAATACAGTGTTATACAAATCTTCATTTTAATTATATCCAACAGGCTTGTCAGATATTGGATATTATAAACATTTTATTTTACCAGAACCTGGTGTGTCAAAGCATTTTGCAGATAAAAAGAATTGTAGAATCATAAAATGAAATATAACACATTAACTTTAAAAGACTCAAGTGTGAGTAAAGATAAATTTGCATATTGTATCTTTATTTCAAAAGCATCAACTTATTCACTAATCTTAAGAGATTTAATTAAAACCATAGATAGCTCCATTAAGTAAAGTGACTAATCTGAGTAACACTAGAGAAAGGCTCTATTTCTCTGGAGCATTTAATTTTAGCTAATAACATAAAAATAGTTAATATGTGTCAATCAGTTTGTAAATATTTAAACATTTTGAAATATGTACAGTTAAAACATTTCCAAATCTTACTACACATAGCTAAATATTGCATATAAATCTGCTTCCGGTATGCAAAATGTGTGTAGAACATGGTTTATAAAAACCAATTTGTATTTTACTAGTGTTTTTTCATAGCAGCACAATTTATGAATATACCCATTCATATTAGTCAGTCAAGAGGAATATTTAACACACACATACACTCAATTACAAAGTTCAAATTTTGCAATCAATCATTAGATAGGTGTAAAAGGCGGTCCTCTCATGAGAACTGTGTTATATAATATTTGCCTCAGTTAATTTATCTATTTGAAGGCATAGTTACTATCTGACTTTTAATGATTTGCTGTACTTATGTCCATACAGTGAAATCTTTCTCAAATAACAAAAGTAAATTTTAAGGACTACTGAAGTAAATTGGAAATTGTACATATTATTACAATATTTAAAATGCAATTAATTTTTCTTTCTGTTTGTATCTTATTTAAGTAGCCTGATTCACCATTTGCCATTTGTGTTAGAAAACTGTTTCTGCACCCAGGCGCTTGTTCTTTTCTGTGTGTGGTTGTACTTAAACACAGTAATTACATATCTGATCCAGAGTAAAGGGTATATCACTCTCATCTCATACATATGAGGTTGGCAAAGCAGCAACATAATATTAGGAGCTATTTCTAGAATAGTTTTTCTCTGAATATTCCTACCACACAAAGTTTCAAAGACTTCTGTAGGATTTCATAACATAAAGTTGGAGAATGACTGTATATGAATGCCAAAACTAGTAATATCCAGAGACATGTATAAGTACACACATGGTATATATAAATTACTACTGTGTTCAGTAAAAGGACTTATAAAATGACTGTAATAATCATGCAAATATAAGTGTTTGGAAAGTGTTAAGTTGTCCTGCTTACCAAGATAAAAGGAACAACTTGCTTTTATGTAGTAGGGTTGGTAGAAAGAAATAAGAAGCCAAGGGAATAATTACATATGCCTAGTTGTGGCCTCTGAAATAAAGGTTATATCTGAAACCCAGCTAAGTAGGCTAGAGATATTGACCAAGAAGAGACTGTAAAACACTGCTCCTGATTTCCATGGTTTTTATGCTTCCCACTCTTTCTATTAATTTAATGATGATGAGGAACGTCATGTCAAAATAAAATAAATCATCCTCAGAGACTTAGTAATCACATAGCCTTTGTAAGCTCTACCTGTAGGAACGATGGGGAAGAAGTTTAGGAGGCATTTTTTAAGAGAACAAAATGTAAGATAAGAGATCAGAAGAGAATGATTGGGTTCTGAAACAAAATGCACTCAAGTTGTGTACTCTTTGCTCTGTCTCTCACATGGTCAGAGTCAGTACAAAATGTCAGTGCTTTGTAGAAAAACACTGTCTCATTCAGTATGCCTGTTACATCAGAGATGCATTCTCCTTGTCTCATGAATGAATTGTCTGGAGATGTAATCTATTGTAGAAGTTTGCCATTCAGATTGCTCACTACCCCCCAACTACTGCAAGGGAGGGTCAAGTCCATTCTAAGGTCTTATGAGTAAGACTAGAAAACCAAAACCTTGGACAAAGAGAGACCATGAAGAAGTTATGTGTATATTCATGCTACTCCTGGGAGACAAATTTAGGCAAAATTGCAACATGTTCTTTCAATAACTTTTTCATATCATACCCAAGATGGAATTGTAACAATTAAGCAAATCTTTTATTAATATTGTATTTTTTCTTTTTCTATTGCAACACTAAATAAAGCACTTACTTAAATCCTTTCATTCATCAGGACCAGCTGATGCAATCAGTTTTGCAATCTTTTCTAACTCTAAATGCATATTAACTGTTATTTCCTCTATATACCCATGATACTTACTAGCCCCTTGTTATCAAAGTCTGAGAAATATAGAACCTCAGGGACCAACCTAGGCCCAAAGAATTAAAATTCCATTTCAGCAACATTTTTAGTTTCACTGTATAGTTTAAGAAACACTGATTAGATATTGCAGAATAATTTAATGTAATTTTCTTTAGATGATAGGTAAAATTTCATCTCTGTATTATCCATTATATTATAAGTTCCTTGGTAAAAGGTCCCGTGTCTTATTTTTGTCTCAGTATCAAGCCCTATCAAATTTTCTTGTTCAATAAATACCTATAGTATTGAATTCAATTTTTTCTACTGATTGTATTATATAATTTTGTCCATTTTGGTTGTCCTGTTATAATATTATCCAAATATATACTTTGATCAAAGTTGGATAAATGGATTGATCAATATAAATAGTGTAATTTCATTTGGAACAAATATGCTAATTTTAAAATAATTTAAAAATATTTTTTTCAAGGAATATGTTGGATGATAAATTTAATCAACCTTTATTCAAGGCAACAACATATTCATGGGGTCACTGCTCATAATGTACTATCTAGTAAATTTTATGCTTCTGAACTTCTGCCCTGTTCCAGAGGAGCCCACTTGATTTTTAATTATATTTTCTACTAATAGCTGACCTTCAAAATAGACATAAACCTTAATTATTCTGACAATCACTAGAGATCTAACCCAAATGAGGAAAAAATAACAAAAACAAAACCAAGGTATGGAGGATAAACCATCTTGTAGGACACATGAGTTCTTTTCATTTGGCACTTAGATCATGTTTTTTTAATGTAGATTAGACATTATTGCCTGCAACAATGATTGAATTAGGTAAAACAAGAACTTAAAAGTTTAGCTTTAGTTTAAATATTTATTATTTATTTTCCACTTGTTATTATTTTTGCCTGGAAAGAGTAAAATGTTAAGAGTAAAATTAACTGAGTGTAGAAAAAGAAAGCTTTATTGTCTTGAAGGTTATGAAGAATAGTTACACATAAATATACATATATATACACATGCATATATGTACATATCTTTGTTTATTGCAGCATCCTAGAACAGTGGCAAACCAGTAGCAATGAGCATATCTGGTACCTGGATGTTGCTCTAAATACTATTTTTCCAAAAGAATAAACAAAAGCTCTTTGAAAAAATGTTGACACCAGAGAAAGACGTGCCTAGAATATTCAGTATTGCCAGAATGTAAGGCCTTACATCTTCAAAAAATGATTCTGGCATGTCTAAAGACAGAAAGCAACTTGAAAAATATCCCACTGGCCAAATCTAGAACAATTTTTGCAATAAAAATGAATTATTAATCACAGAACAAAATAAATACACAATTCCATGACAATATAAAAAACAGTTGATTAAATGAATACATCCGGTAGAAGAGACTGCTTTCTCTTACAGAAGATTCCAGTACAGAAATGTAGAAAATCATCTTAGACAGTCACTACAGTAATAACTTTCCTGTGCAAGAATCACAATAAATGCTAACATTAATGGGGCAAAGTATGAGAGCATATGAGATATTTGCAGAATCTTGAAGTACCTTCCCACAAAATATTTACTAAATATTTAGGAATCTTTATTACTAAATAAAAGGTTACTACAGATGACTAAATCCTTAGTAATATTTAGTGATAATCTTACCAAAAGAGTATAACTTGAATCTAATCATGTCAAAATATCAGACAAATCTAAATTAGGATAAATTCCAGAAAATACTTGGCCAGTACTCTTAAAATATATCAAAGTCATAAAAAAACTGAACAACTTTCACAGACAGGAGAGTATTGAAGAAACATGACAATTCAATGTGAGGTGTGATCCTGGATTGGATCTGAGAACAGGGGAAAGACATTAGTGGGACAATTAATTAAATTCGAATAAGGTCTATGATTTAGTTAATAGTATTATAGCAAAATTAATTTCCTGTTTTTTGCTAATTGTATTATGATTATGTAAGATGTTAACATTTGAAGAATTTGGGAGAAAGGTGTACAAGAAGTCTTTTTGTTGTTTTGATAAATTTTGTAAGTCTTAAATTATTTCAGTTTTTAAAGTTAAGGAAAAAAATGTTAACAAATTATTGTATAGGCCATAAGTGATAAGAATACTGAATAACATAAACAAACTGAAAAAGAAAGAAATAGGGTAAAAGGAGTCAAATATGTAGGAACAATATATTATAAATCCTTACTTTTGCTAGGCATTTTATTCCTTTATCTCATATATATTACATTCCCATAAAATCTTTTATGAAAACTAGTATTCTAATCTTTCAGATGAGAATATAATATATTAGTTTATAAGTCTGTTGGATAATATCAGGTTAATTTATATTAAGCAAAAAATAGGGATTATCAAAATTTTCAGACTACAGTTGTGTCAACAGAACTCAAATGTAGTCAGGGATTTGTGACCCATAAAGGAAGCTAAGAAAAAAATTGAAGAGCCATCATTATTCTCTGGATCTCATCTGTATGACCCTATTTACATACTATTCAATGTTTATTTCTCCATCTTTTTAATCCTACTCTCTCTATTTATTCCACATAGTAGAATACTGGAGTCCCAACCCCCACAATTATGTTTTATAGTTATATCGAGATTAGGTGGGCAAGCCCAAATTGCAATTTGAAGCTTCACAGTAGTACAGATACACTTGCTTTGGTTAAAGTGTGTGTCTGTGTGTGTGTGTCTGTGTGTCTAAGGAGGGAGAGAGAGGGAGGGAGGAAAGGAGGGAGGTGAGGGGTAGAGATTAGAAGGGAGCAGTGATGTTTCTGGAACTGACAAAATATGAGTACTACATCGAGCTTTTCTTCTCTCTGGTTCTGTTTGTCTATCAGTCTTACTTTCTCTGTACAGACTAGCTCTCTGTAATTTTGCATTTACATCGTGAATCCTTTTCTCCACCATATACGCCACTTACACACACACACACATATACACACACATATACGCTAGCCTGCAATCAGTTTGTGGTAGACATTCACACAGATTTAATCAATTGTGACCTTGGGAGGCTACATTTATAAAGTGCAATTATAGCTGCTGAAGGACACATATATGGTTAAGCCTGGAACATTCTGGAAGAAAAGAGGGAGGGAGGGACTGGTAGGAAGGGCTGAGACTCAAAAACAGCCAGACTGATGGTTTGAATTCCAGCTCCATTAATTTTACGCAAATGACATTGAGAAGGTTGTTAAACCCCTCAGTAGCTGTTTCCTCATTTGTTTACATATATATATGTATATCTTCTAGATTTATTTTTAGGATTAATGAGTGATACATATAAAATAACTTAAGAAATTTCCTGATTTGTATCAAGTACTCAGTAAATATTAGTTATCTATTTTTATCAGGAGAAAGTAGGCATACCTGGTAAAAGTGGAAGAGATGATGAAAAAAGTAATGCAAGAAATACCAGTGAGAATACAAGTTTTAATACAGAAAAAAAAAAAAACAAAACTCTGTTTGATTAAGGAAGCAAAGGGAAATAGAGTATGGCCAAAATACAGGAGTGGAAGATTACAAAGATTCTGGAAAATGTTTTAGATAGAAGCCCTCTCATCTCACCTTTAGCCTCAAATATCACTTTGGATATAAAATACATGAACAAGCCTCAGTAAAAATGCTGTTCCAAAGTAATCTGTATAAAGAGTCTATATATTCGCAGAGAATTATTGGTTGCAAAAGGAAAGTGAGTGTCAGCTTCAGCCGTTTGGAAGAAGAGACCTATTTGTTTGTTTTTTATTGGTATTATAGCTACTAGATCATCATGTTATTTGTCTTATCTGCAGTGTCCTTTCTGGCCTTGCAATTCGAGCAAATGTAAATCAAAAGCCTTTAGAGTTATGGATCCTGGTGATTCACAAGGTAATCCTGCAAACACAGCAGGGAAATATACGATTTGAAAATTGCTTAACTGACATCTCTGCTATTATCCTAAAATATTGTAGCAGTAGAATTCATTTTATAATATTTCAGCTTGATTATATTTTAAAACTTTACCTTTCTCAAGATAAATATATTGCCTCCCATTTGCATACTTTTATTTTGTTAAATGACATGTGTATTGAAGGGCAGGATGCTTTATTTCAGGATGACCGAAAAGTTCTCCTTTTCATGTGAGTTATCCTTAAATCAGTTAAACTTCTCCTATCGAATTCTTTTTTAATTTCTTTGCACTGGACTTTCTTACAATCACAAATTATGATTGAATTTGCCTATAAATTAACATTACAACATTGCTAAAGATTTTCAATTTTGAATTATGCCTATTGAATGTAGAATTCATCTTTAGCACTTTCAAATGATGATAATATCTTTAACAAGAGCATTTTTCATCAGTCTAATATACTTCCCCTACAATAAGCATTAAAATATACTTACCAATATTATACAAGGCTCTTTTCATTCAAGTACCTCATTCTGCAAAAATGTAACTGTAGGGCTATATTCTCATAGACTTTTATTAATTAAACCTAGAATTCATAGTGATGGTCATTGTAATTTCAATGCAGACATATACCTGTTTTAATACATGTTTAAAGAATAAAATTAAAATTAGTTTCATATATTAGAAAATATTCCATCCATCCACATCTTGTCAAGTAGATGTTACAAGGTTTAAGGGGATAGATGCAGTTCAGAGCAGAGTACTAGACTAGAAAGAAGATGGTTCAATGGCAAATCATGTAATCTCTTTTGGATAAGAAAAAGGGGGGTTAATGCAATCATCTCTAAGAATGCTGCTAGTTTTAATCATTTAATGATGATATTTTAAACCTCAATTATGGATGAATAAGCAAGATTTCATATATAATTAAAGTGTAAGTATTTTGAATCCATAAATATGTGTTTTAAATCCTATAGAATAAAAATTAAATGAGGAAAATAAGAATGTAAATGGTGAGGAGAAAAATGTTCCTTTGATGTAGAGAAATATTTTTTCTTTGAAGGAAAAGATTAATTTAAAATATGAAATTCTCTTTCTCTGCAGACATTCAACACAATTTAATTCAGATTTTGTCAGTGCAAGTAAAGAAACCCACCTTGATCCACTCATCATTTAGAAGTGACATTAATGCTAATAAGTATTTGGAAAAAATGGGGGACAAAGAACTTAAATCATATATTCAGAATAAACCAGAGTTATATATCTTAGCATCAACCTAGGACTTTTATACGGAAATATATAGGAAGGGAAACCATGTTAGAAAACATATAGCAATGTGGCAGAAATGGGTTTTCTTGATCACCTAATGTATGAAGTCATTTATCAACATGAAGCAAACAGAGATATTTCTTTGGAAGAGAGAGAGAGCAGAGAGAGACAGGGAGACAAGCAGAGAGAGAGAGAGAGAGAGAGAAAAAATGTGGGATGAGTGTTCACTCTCTCTGGCTAGTCTTTTAGCAATAACGTGTCATGTTGATCACAAATTGAAAGGTAAACAATTTACTTTTACCAATACCTTTTGAAGGGTATTGTCTTAGAAAGGATATCTGTATGGAAAGGATTCCATCGAAGTTTTATGTATTTGACAATATTTCATATATTTATGGTGTTTTGAATTCTAAGATGCATCCTCCCTCTCTGCTTGGGTTTATATTATTAATATTTAATCTTTATCTAATACATAAACAAATTCCTTTGTTCTCTTTTTCTCAAATTTTCCAATCCTTGGCAATATAGCACATCAAAATGGAAATTTATTCTAAAGAAGTTGAAACAAATGTAATTTATATTTTTACCTCAGGGAAGAGTTTTCAAACATAGAAAATTTGAAGATCCTTTTTATTTTCAAATATTAATTATGTATTACATGCAATTTTTATGAATCTATATATATAGATAGATTCTATATATGCTCCTATATATATACATTTTAGTGTAGTTTTTACAAATAACACATATGAGCACATTCCTTCATCTATATAAAAATAAGGAAAGAAATGACCATAATACAACATTTTAGGGAGAATGAAACTACTTTTTATGACAAACAGTAGAGAAAATGTGGCATTTGTAATAATAAATAGCATATAAGACCTTTAATTACAAAGGCAAATATAATGAAACATGTCAATAGGCAAAATTTAGGTACAGATATTTACAATATCCAGGTAAGAGCTGAGATCAGGGAACCTAAGTACTTTCCCTAAATAGTGTGGAATCATAACTATGATGTGATCTACAGTTCTTCAAAATATACATTATCTTCATAATTAAGGAGGCTCTCATCTGCTCATAAAATACATATGAGCATACATAAGCATGAGAGGTGAGTTGCAAGAAATTGGCTTTCTGCAGTTTCATAATTCTTTCTGAAGCTTCTTGTTAGCAATGAAGTGTAAATGGATAGAAATAAAGCTTTATTTCTCCACCTAAGAAGTCCAAAAATAGGGTACAATATTAAAAGGAAAGGATATTTAATAACAGAAAAGTAATATGGTGTTCATTCTATTAATCCATAAGTAAAGAGGACTCTGAAGTGAGAAGAGGGGAAAGGAAAGAAGACTAAAGGAGAGCATGCAAGTTCTTTCTGGAAAAGAAAATTCTTTGCAGTTTTAGGTTATTCTTGCTCTCTCAACTTTGCCTTTTGTTACTTTTGTGTAGCAACTGCAAACCTTGGCGTAGTGAAACGTTAATACCCCAGTGGCACCATTCGTCAATGCCCTTGATTGGAGCCCTATGAGAAGCCTAAATAAGGAATACAGTGAGAAAGCAGAATGAGAAAACTATGGAAGAGAAAAACTAAAAGAAGCAAACATTAGGTTGACTGAAAATAGTCAGGACTTCATGAATAGAAGCATAAACAATGGGACATATGGACAAGAATTCAAATTTATGTCCACATAGACTGTGGGTTTGCAGCATTGTATATTAATAATTGAGCCCAACTTGAGACAGGAGTTGATTTCTTCTGTGCATGCCCAATGTAAAAAAAAACAATGTCTCAGTAGATACATGAGAATACATATTTTAAATATAATTCTGGGTTATTGAAATGAATATCTGGTGTTTTGTTAATAATTTTATTAATTAGCATTTTAAATAATGCCTAATGCATCTCTGAGGAAATTGAATTTTATCCCAAAAATTGTTGATTAATGTAAGTTATAAGAATTTTTATGAATGAATTTTCCGTTTAGGAGATTTCAATGGGTGACGTTTCTAGTTCTCATGTCTACTAGCCAATTATAGAAGAGACACAGCCAAAATTATATCATCATCATAAAGGGGATATACACATACCTACTTTTTTTTCTTAGTGAAGGCTGATAAATCAGAAGTAGTGAAGGTATTAATATTGATAAGGTTATGTCCATATATTGAAGGAGAGAGAGAGAGAGAGAGAGAGAGAGAGAGAGAGAGATAGTCAAACAGACAGGCAAACATAAGACCCCTTCCCCGCCCCCCCACCATGCACACACTCATGCAAGCAGACAGGCAGAAAGGCAAACTGACAAGCAGCTAGCTAGCTAGATGATAGATACTTTTTCAAATGACATATGTAGTCCTTTTGATAAGATTTGGATCCATATCCTCATGGTCTGGAAATGCAGTATCAACTAAAAAAGGTATCTACCTATTCACTCCCAATATTGCATTTTAGAATACATCTTTGATAAACACTCTGCTCTCTAAGAAGTTCTGTTTGTTGTCTTCCTTCCTCCTGTTTGAAGAGGTTGTTTAAGTGAACTTTACTTAGAGAATACATGGTTTTCATAGCCTTCACTTTGCCTAAAGTGTGTTTTAAGGCTTGCTGAATAATCACATACTTTTTAGTCTGGGTTTGTGGTTTTGCAAGCAGTCATTTTTTTTTTAATGTTCTGTTTTTGTCTGTTTGTTTCACTTCCCTGTGACATTAACTCCATCTGAAGTTCTTTACTAGATATTTTTCAAAATTACACAGTTTCTTTGGCTTCTGGCTCCCTTGCCTCTCTGCTTAATGACTATGTGGAAGAATATTTAATGGCTGAGGCCAGATGGAATAATAGGTGGAAAGGCCATATCTTTGATCTGTTCTATGCCAGAAAGCTGAATCACTTTGATCAGCTGAAAAAATTTCACCAGGACTATTTACCTGAAAACCTTTTTTGTCTTCCTTCTCCCAGGGATCTAGAAATATTTGGTTTGTCCAATATTTGAATATTGCAAAATTCTAGACCTCCTTTTTGGCTTCATTTCTACTTACAGCCCTTTCTGGAGCTTATCGCTCTCTGGTTTTACCTTATTAAATCAATCAGTAAAACCCAGAACACACTAATAAACCTCTGTTTTCTAAAATTTTCCCTTAGAAATACAAACCCAGCAGTCATGTGATATAATTTCCAAGTTACCACAGGTGATTATTTTTCCAAATTCTTTGGCAATGTGTAGGTGGACTTCCAGCATTGCAGCCTTTCAAGCACTGCCTTCCGCAAAGATCATATGCCAGTGTTACATCTTTTGGACTTAGTCTTTGTCACTCTAAGCTAACTGTTCTAATGAGCAATTCCAAAATCATTGGATTTCTTGATCATGTCTCAGCCCAAAGCAGTTCAATTTCTCCTTTCCAAGTGGTGACTAGGAGAACAAGTTTCCTTCCATGGCATGATTCCATCATATTAAACTTTTGGATCAAAGGATGCACTATTGTCTTTCAGTCAACAGACAAAGAAGATGAGAAAAAGAGAGAGAGACCTGGAAGGTTTATACCACTTCAGCTCATCTTTAAGGTTAAAAAGTAGTTTTATGACACTGTCAAGAAGCAAGAAGCAAAGAGAACTTGGAAATACAGTTTAGTTTTTTTCTTAGGAATAGAAAAATGGTTAATGAGCACATACTATGTATGTAATTTGTGTCTTATCCACCAAATACCCATTTCTTACTTTATCTCACCCATAATATACACTTACTTTCCCAACACAGACTAAGACAAAATCTTACTGAGTCACTCTGTCCAACCTAAATACAGAATCTCCAAATGTTCTGAAAATCTTGCCATATGGTATCTGGTTCAGAAGTGATTCCTCTGGATATAATTATAGCCTATAAATTAAAAAGAAAATTATCTACCCACCCATCCCTACACTCACATTACACATAATTTTTAAAAAAAATTTATAAAAGAAAAGAATGTCATACACAGAACAAAATGGTTCATGGCAATGTAAACTTATCTACATCAGGCACTTTGAAGTTTCCCTACACTTGTAGAGGGGAAAAAAATTCAGTAATTCATGTTTATAGAAAGGACTCCAACTCTTTAGGTTAAGTTGGTAGTTTCCTTTGGCAACATAATTCTCTCAAAAACAACTTACTAAGCTTCTGATCTGTTTGCTACCACTTAGTCCCACATGGCAGTTACCACCACAGTAGTTAGGTCTATCAAACATAGTCCTCAGATTTCTTTTATTCTTTTGATTTTTTTCTCTTCCCATTCTTCAAGTTAATGGTGGTTATTTTGAAGATACCAGGTTTAAAATGGAAGGTTTATTATTAACTTCCCCCAAGGCTGGGTCATAATGCACTCTTTGGTTTAAAGGATTTCTCCATCCCCACCTCCCACTTACCATTTAGATCTAAAAGAGATTGACTTCTCTATCCTTTCAAGGTGGTAATTTCTGGAAGTTGTCTGTTCCCTTGAATCTAGCTACTTCTCCCTTCGACACATCTCTTTCTTGAACTCTTTACAAAATATTGTTAATGGTAGCTAGGAGCTAACATTTTGATTTTTTCCTACCACTTCCCCTAGCTAGAGTGGCTAACTATTTAGTAGGCATGTGGTCTACCTTCAACATGTCACAAGAGGCAGTATTAACAAACATGTTTCTACGATATTATATTCCTGCGTCCAGTGCAAATTGCCTTGCCATCCAACTGCTAAGTGAATGGTATTTGCAGTCTTTCCTTATGCTTGCATTGATACCATTGATACCAATTGCTTGCATTGATACCAATTGCTTGCATTGATACCATTGATACCAATTGCTTGCATTGATACCATTGGTACCAATTGCTTGCATTGATACCATTGGTACCAATGCTTGCATAGATCAGGGTAATTAATTCTACCTGTGGTTTCAGATAGCACAAAAATCTCACTGGTTTAACAAAATAAATATTGCTTTTCCTGCACAACAGAATCAAATGTAGGTAACTGGAGTTGGGTTAGTAGATGCTTTGCGTTCCATGCAGTCATTCAAAGACCTAGAATCATTAAAAGGGACTCTGCCACCTCCTAGGTCTTTCAAATTATCTACTAGATCTTCTCCATGTATCTGGTTGACAGGGGCAAAGACAGATTGTGAGAATCATGAGAGAGGTTTTAGGAGCTGGCCTTGAAGTAGAAAACATTGCTTTCAGCACCATTTCATTGGGCAGTCTTGGTCACATAACTCCTGTTTGACTTAAAAATAAAAACTTTCTGTATGCTGAGGAGGAAATTGAAATATTTAGATGAAGTCGTAGCATTATCTCTATCTCATGAGGGGATCTAGAAGTAGATATGTGGGGTGTCTTTAAAATCTAAGACACTATAACTCAGGATATGAGATAAATCTAAATTTTAAGCCAGTCACTGACATTCAGTGAATAATAGGATGCCAGAGATTTTTTTTTATTGGCTCTGTATTTTCAACAACTAGCATAATGCCTGATGACTCTCTAATCCTATACCAGTTAAATTACATGTGCCAGCAATAAACAACTATAATATATAATAAAATATTTTAATTAAAATATATACTATATAATTGATTCAAGAACAAGATTGACAGAAGAAAACAAATAAGAAATAACATTCTTAAAAAATAATAAATATATAAATTATGATGGAAATAAACATTTCCTTTCACTTTCATAACATTATTAATCAAGAAAGATAGTAAATTAGAAATCAATGGGTTTATTCTTAAGTTGGTAACAACATAAATTGGTAGACATTTAAAATTTTGGTGGCAAAATTTGCCACAAAAAATTTAGCATATTTCTCTTCCCTTATTTTTTTTCAAAGCTTTCCGCTAACTTCTACCACTTTTTCTGTTAACAAGATAAAAAAAGCAATAATGATGGATAGACAAAAGGTAAAGAATTGTGAAAACCAAACTATAAAGTATATGTACCTGATGTAAGGTGGCCTGTCAGTAAATGCTGAATACGTGAAATGGTTATTGTGAGGGATAGAGAAACAGTTATATGCTAAATGAATGATAGCAAGAAGGTTCAACTTTAGAAGAATACTATAAAACATGGAAAGAATATACATATGGTACATGTAAACTAAGATCCTTAAGTAGAAAAATTTTAGGAAAGAAAGAAAGACAAGGAGCCCTAAATATAAAAAAGGCAAGAAAAACAAGTCAAAGGGCAAGGAAATGAAGAACCAAAAAGGAAGTCTCAAATAAACATATAAAGTTGCATAGATGTAGGAAAAGCATATATTGATGTAGAAAAAAATGTCAAAATGCATAAAATTTCAGAAGGCTCTTTTTAAATAGAATGTTTGGGAAAAGAAAGCATGAATTTCAATTAAAGAAATAAGGACATTAGATAAAGAAGATAGTATAAAAAACTATTTTACTTTCTCCCCTGCTCCAAATCCATGATATTAAAAATAAATAACTAAATACATGTTTTTAAAGGAAAGGAAAAGAGAAAGAGAATCAGACATGTAAGAGGCAAGTGAATAAGGAGATAATTTGTAATCATGTTAGACAAAAGGATTTGTACTTTCACTAAAATAGACATTTTAAGGAGTTCTTATTAGATAGTGCATTTAGTCAGGGTTGTCCAAAGAAACAGAACCGACAGGATGAAAAAATATATATATGAATGAGAATTGGCTCATGAGATTATGGAGGCTGACAAGTCCTAATATCTGCAGTTGGCTAACTGGAAATCCAGGAGAGCTAGTGGTGTGGTTTCAGTCTGAAGGCCTGGAGATTTGAGACCCAGGAAGAGCTATTCTTCAATTCATTCTGAAGGGAGAAAAAAAACTGATGTCCCAGCTGGAAGGCAGCCAGGCAGGAAAAGTTTCTTCTTACTTGGGGGAAGATCAGCCTTTTGTTCTATTCAGCCTTCAACTGATTAGATGGAGCCCACCCACATTTGGGAGGGAAATCTGCTAACTCAGTCTATTGATTATAGTGTTAAACTCATCCAAAAGCAGCCTCATGAAATACCCAGAGTAATGTTTGACCGAATTTCTGGGAACCCTATAGTCAAGTTGATATGTAAAATTAACTATCACAGATAGAAAAGTAGGCAAACTAGATGGCTTATAAAACACAACCCGAGGGCTTCCCTGGTGGCGCAGTGGTTGGGCGTCCGCCTGCCGATGCAGGGGACGTGGGTTCGTGCCCCAGTCCGGGAGGATCCCACATGCCGCAGAGCGGCTGGTCCCGTGGGCCATGGCCGCTGAGCCTGTGCATCCGGAGCCTGTGCTCCACGGCGGGAGAGGCCACAACAGTGAGAGGCCCGCGTACCACAAAAAAAAAAAAAAAAAAACAACAACCCGAGAAAACCATAACCAAAAACACATTCAAAAGAAGACTACTAAGAAGATGGAAGCAGTCTGGATGCCTTAGGACCCAGAGTCATGTACCAAGGTTGTAATAGAGGAGCAGGCAGTGGTTTTCTATAGGCACCAGTGGCTTTTGCAAGAGGCTAAATCAGAAAATGTTAATGTCTGAAGCAGAGGTCAGGGTATTACCAGACCTCAGTTTACTGACTCCTAGGTAGAGCAGATATCCCCACACCTAGTAAGCACCCTGCTGGATGGCATATCTCTATCTTGTTGGGGATCATGGGAGCCAGGCAACAAAGATCCTGGTAAATGAGCTTTCTTACATATGAAGCTCCCATCTAAAAATCACCAAATTTGTGAGGAAAAATCCCACAGTGAGAAATATATTCTAAAGTTAAAAATACATGTAAAATTAATCACGAAGTAAGTAGTACAATATTTAGGATAATTATAATTAATACATATATAAGGTATGAGTAAAAAGGTAAGACACATGAAAAATACATCAGGAAGCTTCAACATTATAGAACATGAATTCTAGAATGAACAGCAGACATAGTAAAGAAGGAAAATACATTGTGTAGAAGCAAAATTTATAGAGATGAAAAAAATTTTTCACCTTGAAAAGACTTTCAGAGCTATAAGCTAACTGAATAATAAGAAATCCAGTTCTAAAAATTTTATAATAAAAATTTCTGAACATCATGGATGAAGAATTCATTTAAACTTTCAGAAAGATAACTTAAAGAATCACCCCCAAAGTTAAAAATTACATTGTCATTGGACTGTTCATTAATAACACTAGATGGTAGAAGACAGAAATAAAGGGAAGAGACACTGGTGGACCATTAGCATATGTAACCAGGAGAATTTATCATGTTTCCCAGAGCACTCCCCCTTTCCCTCCTACTCTCCCTCCGTTTCTCTGTTTTAACTTTGTCTCTTTCTTTGACTTTGCGTATATATGTTAAGCAGTCTGTCCCCAAGGAAGAGCTCAATGGTTTGTCCAAATATACCAGTAACTAGGTAAGAATGTTTATTTCAAGGCTGAAGTCTTAGAGATTGTACTTGGCTGGAAACCACATCCTCGAAACAGCTTTATCAGTAAGATATGGGCTGTTTTGATCTCTATTTGCCTGATTACTTTGTCTAATCAACTGTCAAAAGATTGAGAAGAGCGAGGATTAATTAAATGATATTCAAATATTTCAGTATATGATAAATTATTGGGGAGTCTTGAAAGATAAATAAGAATTGATAAGTAAAAAGTAAAGCTTTTGGGGCTTCCCTGTGGCGCAGTGGTTGAGAGTCCGCCTGCCGATGCAGGGGACATGGGTTCGTGCCCCGGTCCGGGAAGATCCCACATGCCGCGGAGCGGCTGGGCCCGTGAGCCATGGCCGCTGAGCCTGCGCATCCGGAGCCTGTGCTCCGCAACGGGAGAGGCCACAGCAGTGAGAGGCCCACGTACCGCAAAAAAAAAAGTAAAGCTTTTGGTGTTGATCTGAAGGTACTTTGAGTTTTGATCTTGGTCATTGTACCATATGGTGGCTTTATCTACATGTGGGTGTCATTTTAGATCACTTTAGCAATTGCAGTCATTTGAACCTTAAATGCTATAGCTTGGCCAAGTATTGCATGGGAGGCTGAAGCAAACATCCTATTGTTTTAGGGGAAAGATAATTTTTTTGTGTGTTTGGCTGTGTTTTTAAGCCAGACTTGCAGTCAATAGAATTGAGCCTGGGTTTTATCTGTTCTACAAATGCTAGTGAAGTTGTAGCTTTAAATTATGTTCAGACCTAGGGAGTCCATACTAAACTGGCTGCCAATATTTCATTCTCCTTGATGATGTTTTGAACTGTATTCAGGGCAAAAGGAAGTAACTACAGAGTAGCCAACTTCTTGAACTTATGAAGCTTATTACAAAAGAAAATGGATTCCTGTGCTATGTGGCTGCTTCCCACTAGCTATCCACTTTGTTTATTTTTATTTTTTTTATTAGTTTCTGCTTTATAACAAAGTGAATCAGTCATACATATACATCTGTTCCCACATCCCTTCCCTCATGCATCTCCCTCCCTCCCACCCTCCCCATCCCACCCCTCCAGGCGGTCACAAAGCACCGAGCTGATCTCCCTGTGCTCTGCGGCTGCTTCCCACTAGCTATCTACCTTACATTTGGTAGTGTATATATGTCCATGCCTCTCTTTCGCTTTGTCACAGCTTTGGTAGTGTATATATGTCCATACCACTCTCTCACTTCGTCCCAGCTTACTCTTCCCCTAAATTACATAAGTCATGGAAATAACTATATTTCAGAGGTTTCATAACTCCACACATTAGCACTTGATTATGTAAATAAACAAATTAAAAACATCAATGCCCATATAAACAGATATTTAGATAAACAGTGAATTTTCTAAGAAGACAGTTTCGACGATCTATGCTTGGAACACTCTGTCTCTAGTAATGGTTTCCTCAGAATTTCAAGGATAAACTGGAATGGTTGGAATATATGATTCAATATTATTGTCAAAATGAGAGTATTGGGGGCTTCCCTGGTGGCGCAGTGGTTGAGAGTCCTCCTGCTGATGCAGGGGACACGGGTTCATGCCCTGGTCAGGGAAGATCCCACATGCCGTGGAGCGGCTGGACCTGTGAGCCATGGCCACTGACCCTGCGCGTCCGGAGCCTGTGCTCCGCAACGGGAGAGGCCACAACAGGGAGAGGCCCGCGTACCGCAAAAAAAAATAAAAGAGAGTATTGGGAGAATAATAACAAAATTCATAAAAGCTGATTGCTTAAACTGAAGGAATAGAATGATTATTTTAAGAGAATTATGGCTATCACCAGAATTTACTGGAAAGATATGAAAAGATCACTTTATATTTTAAATCTCTGGAAGACATATATAAAAATACAAGGATTGTCTCCCAGATCTGACTGCTCTTAAAGAGGTACTAGAAAAGGGAAGCAGTATTTTTATTGTTAGAATATGAGCAAGGGTATGTGTGATCCATAACAATGTAACAAGGAAGGAAAGGTAAAGTATAAGAATGCACACTGGAATAACTTCTGCTTAAGGAACCAGAACCAAGGAAAATGCTACAATGTCTCTTACAAAGCTTCAAATAGAGTCCATTAAAAGAGCAGATAGAAAAATAGCCCTTGTAGGTTTGGAACTTCTACCAACCTATTATTGAAAATCTATACAGCCTTGCAAAATGGAAGACAAGGTGATAAATGTAAAACTTTAATATACATATATTACATTAATATTAACTATGTAAATATATTTAAATATTATATATGCCAAGATAAAAGAAGAATTACCTGTGACCTATGGATTATGCTTGAAAATTTATGGAATGTGGACTCCATAGGAAAGCAGAAGAATCATGAGATAATTAATGGAAAGCCAGGCAGGACAGTGATGGAGTTCAGACTGAGAGAATTTGTAAGTCTCTTTGGAGAATTCTTACTGGTGGGGATCATCAAATTCAGGAAAGAGATTACAAAAATATTTGCTTCACTCTGTATGACAGACAGAGAAAAACGAATACCATATGCTAACACATATATATGGAATCTAAAAAAAAAATGTTTCTGTTGAACCTAGGGGCAGGACAGGAATAAAGATGCAGACATAGAGAATGGACTTGAGGACATGGGGAGGGGGAAGGGTAAACTGGAACTAAGTGAGAGAGTGGCATGGACTTATATATACCACCAAATGTAAAATAGCTAGCTAGTGGGAAGCAGCTGCATAGGACAGGGAGATCAGCTCAGCGCTTTGTGACCACCTAGAGGGGTGGGATAGGGAGGGTGGGAGGGAGGCACAGGAGGAAGGGGATATGGGGATATATGTATACATATAGCTGATTCACTTTGTTATACAACAGAAACCAACACAACATTGTAAAACTATTACACTCCAGTAAATATGTTGAAAAAATTTGCTTGAACATTGAATATTTTTGGCACACATGTAATTCCATTAAAATTATAGAAACCCAAACTGAATCTACCAACATATATATATATAATATATGCCATGATCTAGTGGTATTTATCTAAGGAATACAAGATTGATTTAATTTATGAAAATAAATCTCTGAAGTACATCATATTAATAGAATAAAGACAAAAAATGTGATAATGTCAATAGATAAATAAAAGGCACTTGATGAAATCTAACATTTTTCATGGTAAAAACATCTCAACAATTAAGATTGGGATAGAAGTTCCTCAGCTTAATGAAGGACATCTGTGTAAAGCCCATAGCTACCATCATACATCACGACAAAAAACTGAATGCTTTTCCCCTAATATCAGGAACAAGGCAAGGATGCCTAGTCTCACAACTTCCGTTTAACATTGTACAAGATACTCTTGCCAGTACAATAAGTCAAGAAACAAATTAAAGGGCCCCAGATTGTAAAAGAAGTAAAATTTTCTATATTCACAGATGTTTTGGTATTGTATGAAAAAAAGTCCTGAGGGATCCACAAAAACACTCAACTACTGTGCCATTTTAGTAAGTTTTAAAACAGTCTTAGTAATAAATAATTTCAGCAAGGTTGTAGAATACAAGATGAGTATATCAGTTTCATTCTTATACATTAATGAAGAGTCTAAAGTGAAATCAAGAAAAAAATTCATTTACAGTAGCATTGAAATGAATAAAATACTTAGGAATAAGTTTATCAAAAGAAGTACAAGACTTGTGCACTAAAATTACAAATTTGCCAGTAGCATTCTCTTTAGTGCTGAATAGGAAAGACTCAGTTGTCTGCACTTAACCTCTCTGGACTTTGCTTAATACATGTATTTTTATTTTGCTTTTACTCAATAACCTTTGCTATAATGAAATTTAGCCATGAGTTTTACCTGCTATTGAGTCCTGTGGGCCCACTGGTGAATCATTGGACTTGAGGGTAGTCATGGAAACCCCTAATCACTGGTAATTTTAGACATTGATTTCTAACAAAGTTTTTTCTCTAGAAAGTTCCAGTGAATACACTGAAAACTCAGGACTTAACCATAGAGTTCAGTAAGGAGGATGAATACAAGATAAAGAAACAGGCCATAGTATTGTTCTTTTTTTTTTTTTTTTTTTGCGGTATGCGGGCCTCTCACTGCTGTGGCCTCTCCCGTTGCGGAGCACAGGCTCCGGACGCGCAGGCTCAGCGGCCATGGCTCACGGGCCCAGCCGCTCCGCGGCATATGGGATCCTCCCAGACCGGGGCACGAACCCGTATCCCCTGCATCGGCAGGCGGACTCCCAACCACTTGCGCCACCGGGGAGGCCCCATAGTATTGTTCTTATAACAATAAGATTTGCCTAGAAATAAATACATTTTCACAGAATTGATCTGAAAACTAAAAGATTCTATAATAGCTAACATTCTGGAAGAAATGTGGTCTGCTTAAATATTTCCTACATTTTAATTGATTATAAATTAGTTGCTAAAATATTATTTATTAATTGCAACTAATACTGCTATTTCTTCATTCTTAAAATTCTTTATAACTTCTTTTAGGAATTAGAAACTTGTAGAGAGAATGCATAACATATAGCCTGATGCTGTGGTATCCAAAAATGAAGAAGTGACTTAACATTAGAAATTGACTATCAAAGACAAAGCAGCATGATCAAGTAGTGACAGGTGGGTCAGAGGGATGATCCTAAATTTGACAGAGGACAGATGCTGAGCTTTTCAAAAGATTTTGCAATTGTCTGAACAAATTTCAAGCCATATTTTCTATAAATGAAAAATGAAATTACCAACTGGGAAAACAGAACAAAGATAATTTTAAAGAAAATATTAAAGGTCAAAAATACTAACTTTATTAAATACTTAATAATGGATTAATAGACTAGTTTTTCTCCAAATTGCAACAGTAGTAAAGAACATGTTAGAGCACTTAAAAAAATAGGAATACCTCTAAGATGATTATTTGCAAAACTGTTAAAGAAAGGTTTTCAATTGGACCTGAAACTATGAAAAAAGAAAAAACTGAGCATTCAGATCATTCTTATAAAAACAGCTGGTGGCAACAAAATGACAAATAATATCACACTTCCCTTGGTTATTTACAACAACATAATTTACTACTTAGTCTGCATGTCACATCAGTTTCAGAATTGTTTAGACTTGGATAGGTTAATTCAACCTGCCTATATTCACAAAATTCAAAAGATCATGATTCACATAGTTAATGTAAAAATTTGCAAATAGAGATACATGTTCATATTGGCTGTATGTTATTCTAGCATACCCCATAGAAAACACAAAAGAATGCAGATTATAAGAATGAAGCAGAGTAAACTTGCAGTCACGATGGGAGAAATTAGTTGTATCAAGCTCTGAACGTCTAGTTCTTCCATCTCAACAACTGGCATAGGTTTGTCAACGGAGTCTCCTTTTTGAGTTTAAGCACCCCCTGCTTTGATAGCATGGACAAGTTCGTGTCATTAACTCTATTTCTTTATTTTGCTTCTCCAAGCAGCATCTCTTCCAAAACATATCCCTTTTTTTCACACATGCTAGGAATTTCAGTCTAGGTCTGTGCTATGCAATATTGTATCCACTAGACACATGTAGAAAGGGAGCATTTATAGTGGGACTAATGCATCTGAGGAATTGGGTTTTTAATAGATTTTTTTAATTTAAAAAATTTTTGTTTTATTTTTGGCTGCACTGCGTCTTTGTTGCTATGCACAGGTTTTTCTCTAGTTGCGGCGAGCGGGGGCTACTCTTCATTGTGGTGTGCGGGCCTCTCATTGCGGTGGCTTCTCTTGTTGCGGAGCACAGGCTCTAGGCACGTGGGCTTCAGTAGTTTTGGCTTGCGGGCTCAGTAGTTGTGGCTCGTGGGTTCTAGAGTGCAGGCTCAGTAGTTGTGGTGCACGGGCTTAGTTACTCTGTGGTATGTGGGGTCTTCCAGTACCAGGGCTCGAACCCATTTCCCCTGCACTGGCAGGCAGATTCTTAACCACTGCACCACGAGGGAAGCCCAATATTATTTAACTTTAATCAATTTAAACTTAAAAACTGAAGCATATAAAGTATTTCTTATTGGCATAAAACTTTGTTTTTGTAATACTACCTTTTACTTTGTTGTATCATGTAAGATATTGTTTTACTGTAGTTTGCTATGGGGTGAATATATTGTTTCTAGCATTACATATAAACAGGTAAACCTTTCATCTAGTCTGTGCCATTGGATTGATTTAATTTGAATGATTTTTCTAGGCATAAATGTGCCATTATAATGTGTCTATTTGAATACGTTATGCAGATAAAACAATACACAATGATATCTGTTTAAATCTTAATTGATAATTAACTTAAAATAATTATAGTTTTAACATAAATTAGGTTAAAATTAAGTATGGGCAGTTTTAAAAATTTAAACTGAAGGCATATTTTTGATGCAGTATCTATTGGAGATGCAAAAACTAGTGTTATGATTGGAACAGTAAAGATAAAAGTTTACTACAACAAGATATGAATTACATGTTAGTACGAATGATAATTGCATTTTTTGCAGCAGAGCAAAACAAAAAGCTGTTTGGTACTTTCGCAAGAAAAAGTTTTAAAGATAATAAAGTGGGGAATGTAAAGAGACCTTGTCCGTAAATACATAGTACATTTGATAAGATGTTTCGTGTAAATAGTCAAAACATGATATCTGAGATTAATCACTTGATATTAGAATTAAAATAGCCACCAAATATTTTAAATTTTTTTAAACAAAATCTGAGCTTGTAGGTTTGGCAAGCTTTAAAGGAGCTTGGATTCTTGAAAAAATAATGAGAAAGAAAGTACAAATAATGATTATTTCAGTTATGGAAATATTGTTAGAAACTAGTAAAATAAAAAAATAATAAAGATATTTTACAATAAAGCCATCAAACAATTAGTTATAGAATATATGACCTTTTTAAAATGTGTAAATTCCTATAACTTTCTAAGCACATCAAAGATCAATTTATTCAAATTTTGAAAAATGTTAAGTAGTTTCTTTAGGTTTAGGTGAGTGCTGCAATGTAAGAGATAATGTAAAATTACTACATTTGGTTTGTTTTGTGTCAAAGGACTTTTAAATTTACTAATAAACATTTTATTGAATTCAATAACAACAATAATATTAAACTCTTACACAGACACTTTTTATTTATTTACATTTATCATAGAAGAATATCAGCTAGATGTGAAAAAACTTAATTGCTATTTCAATGGACTGTACTCTAGCCTTGTGAGATATTAATCTGGATTGATTAGAATCTTAAAACGAAGGACTGATTTTTCCCTTATTGATTTGCTCCACTCTACTAAATATTGAAAATATTTACATTCAGTTTTCTGGAACAGACTCTGGAATATGTCATGGATAGAGTTGTTAAAACCATTCAGTAATGAACAATGTATGTGAGTGATGAAAGAATAAAAAGACAATGAATTCATTGAATGAATTTAATAACTTAGTCCTTTGCCAATGCTCGCTGGTTGTGTAGTATAAGCGTTTCACACAGATTTAGTCTACAATTAGCTAAAATTCAAGATTACCTAAGTATTAAAAAATGCTTGATAGGGCTTCCCTGGTGGCACAGTGGTGAAGAATCCTCCTGCCAACACAGGGGACACTGGTTTGAGCCCTGGTCTGGTAAGATCCCACATGCTGCAGAGCAACTAAGCCCGTGCGCCACAACTACTGAGCCTGTGCTCTAGAGCCCGTGAGCCACAACTACTGAAGCCTGCGTGCCTAGACCCCGTACTCTGCAACAAGAGAAGCCACCACAATGAGAAGACTGAGTACCACAATGAAGAGTAGCCCCCACTCACGGCAACTAGAGAAAGCCCGAACACAGCAACGAATACCCAATGCAGCCAAAATAAATTAATTAATTTAAAAAATTATATAAAAAAATACTTCATAAAAAATTATTTCATCAAAGACAGTAAGTGGCCACGTGGTTTATATTCTCTCACAGATATTGCACTGAAAATGATGGAGTTCGATTTAGAGCTATAAGGAAAACAAGTGCTTATCTGTGGCCTAGTTAGACAGGTAAAAGGATTTGTGTTAAAAATTAATGTTAACTCGATACACATCAATAAAGGTGATTTTAGACATTGTCTTACATGTCTAAATGGAGAAGATTTTAATTCTTATCAACAGTATTATGTGAATTGGCTGCAAAAACTAAGAGAAAGATTTAAGAGAACATTTTTGTTTGTTTTTTTGCAGTATGCGGGCCTCTCACTGTTGTGGTCTCCCCCGTTGCGGAGCACAGGCTCCAGACGCGCAGGCTCAGCAGCCATGGCTCACGGGCTCAACCGCTCCGTGGCATGTGGGATCTTCCCGTATCAGGGCACGAACCCGAGTCCCCTGCATCAGCAGGCGGACTCTCAACCACTGCGCCACCAGGGAAGCCCAAGAGAACATTTTTGATATTGATAAATTTAAAGCTGCTTTTCAGTTTATGCATCACACTTGAATTTGGCATTAATAGTACTGAATTTACCCAAAGGTTAGGTAATTTACCTATTTACAGATGTAATTTTGAAATTGATTTGTTTTTAAAAATCAAATAATTTATTCTCAAGTAGACAAACTCGTATATCCATGTTGGATCAAATATTAAATTAAAACAATCTTTTGGTTCTCAGTCCAGTTATTGGAAATTTTAGATTTGTCTGGAAAACCTTGGTATGTGTGTCTCTATTTTCTACTATAACTTTTATGAAAGCGAAGACAAGATAAATTATTTTAGAATAAAACGTAGCATCTTAATGAGATGAACTATAATTCTCATTAATAATTTCTGTTGGTTACATATTAAAATAGTATTTTGATATATTTTTAAATATATTATCAAAATGAATTATACTTGTTTTAAAATTTTTGATATGACTACTATAAATTTTAAATTAAATATGCATCTCATATTACATTTCTATTAGAAAATACTTATCTATCAGAAAACGAATATCTGCCTTGTTTCAAATATACTGTCTCAAAAGATGACTTACATCCTTTAAGTTTTTCATTTGTGCTTTGTGTAGTCTAAAATGTCTAAAGATGTACTGTCTAAATATTCTCAATTCATGCAGAAGCTCATTAAATATATGTACCCAATATTTTTATTGTTTATTTATTTTAAAAAAATTTTTAACATATTTATTGGAATATAATTGCTTTACAATGGTGTGTTGGTTTCTGTTGTATAACAAAGTGAATCAGCTATACATATACATATATCCCCATATCCCCTCACTCTTTCATCTCCCTGCTACCCTCCCTATCCCACCCCTCTAGGTGGTCACAAAGCATAGAGCTGATCTCCCTGTGCTATGCAGCTGCTTCCCACTAGCTATCTATTTTACATTTGGTAGTATATATAAGTCTATGCCACTCTCTCACTTCATTCCAGCTTACCCTTCCTCCTCCCCATGTCCTCAAGTCCATTCTCTATGTCTGCGTCTTTATTCCTGTCCTGCCCCTAGGTTCTTCAGAACCGTTTTTTTGTTTTGTTTTGTTTTAGATTCCATATATAAGTGTTAGCATATGGTATTTATTTTTCTCTTTCTGACTTACTTCACTCTGTATGACAGTCTCTATGTCCATCGACCTCATTGCAAATAACTCAATTTCGTTTCTTTTTATGGCTAATATTCCATTGTATATATTTTATCTAAACTTTTATGTAAAAGTATACTGATTTGAATTACATCTCTGTGTGTAGTTTCTCTCTGTATACTTACTATCCACTTTGCAAAGTATTTTGTACATACAAATATATCACTTTCAAATTTTAGAGAAACTGCTGCTTTTCTATTATATTAGCATATAGTGAGCAAAAAATTCTATTGTTCTAATTAAATATGCCTTTTATGATTTTATAGTCCTTAATTTTACCCCTCATTCTTCATGTTTGGACTAATAGTCACCAAACAATTTAAATGTTTAGTGTACTGAAAATATTGTGTTGTCCTTTTGCTAAATCAAAATACCTCTAAGTAAACAACCAGTTCCCAAGATGAAAATATAACTAAATTACAAAACACAAAACTGGGATGATTAAAATGTTCTACCTAAGGTTATAGGATGTTAGTGTCTAAAACTGTATGCATTCTGCTATTGATCTTAGTTTTCCTAAGAAAGCAGATCTCAAAAAAGAGTGCATGGATATTTCCATAATTTCTACTTCTCTGAGGAGAAAACACCTGCAATGGTAAGGAGCATTCATGTAAACAAAGTGTGAACTGCACACATGACTTAATGTGCCTCCTTTTTGTTGAACTGAGTTCAGCTATAATGGACTAAAGTTTTCCTTTCACTAAAACTGCTGCCAGGGACTTAAGTATCGGTTCAGTTGCTCTAAATGGTTCCAGTGACATAAGGAGAGAGAAAATAAATATCCCAAGTGCAAAATTAATACTTTAAGCTATTATGGCTAACGTCTAGAAGTCAGATGCCAAGTGAATAATTACAGCAAGATCATTGTGTTTGACAGTAACATTGGTCGTCAGCTACAGTCTGAGAGTCAGATGATGATAGAATATCATAGTCCCTTCATCGAGAAACTTGAAAGCTAAAGCTTGCTGGATGCAGCTGGTTGGTTTCAGTTTCTGACAGGGAAATCTTTATCTCCTAATTGAATTCAAACTGACTTTTCAGCAAATGATATTTCTGAGTTGATGATTAAGATTCTGGAAGGTTCCCAAAAAATAAAGAGCACACATAATAAACAACGTACTATTATTATATCTTAATACACTAGTTTTCTCCTGATTGCCTTTTCACTGCAAATTGCCTGATCACTTCGATCATTTAATAGCTAGTAGTTATTACTAGCCCATCTGTAGTCTACAATGTAAAAATTATTTTCACTTGTCACTTGTCTGCTCCTACTCCCACTCCCTTACCCCAAGCCTCACTTTCAAACAAGTACTGTATAAAAAGCTGACAGAGCCCAAAGATAATTCATTCTGTAGCTGTCTTAGAGCTTGGGAATTTCCTAAAAAGCTGGGTTAACATTTGCAAGTGTAGCCTATAGTTACAGCTGTAAGCTACAAAAATAGAGTTAATATATCCATCAATTAATCATTCGATTCGCTAGGCGCTGTCAAATTTTACTAACAAACATTTTGGGAAATTAATAAAGCAAAACCAAATAAAATCAAATTGGATCTATTTAAAACAGATACAATAAAACCTGTGATGTATTCACAGGTTTTGTTTAAATCAAGCCTCCTGAGTGTAGAGAACAGAATTCACTCTATGTGGTCAGAATGAATAAAGCCAAGTCCAAAATAGGTATGGTGATTTTAGAGTTTGAATGGTAATCTGGAGACAGACTCGATGGGGAGGAAGAAATTGTCTGCTATCACTGTTGGGGTTGGGAATTCGTTGTGATTTTCCCGACCAATTTAAACTTGGCCTAAGATATACCAATAATATGCAAGACTGAGGGATGCAAGGTACTAAAAATAAAGTGACATTAAGATATCAGCTGATCTCTTAGATAAAAATAAAAGTAGCCATCTGTTGCTTCTGTAGATTCTGTTAGCATAGTAATGTCTTGATCAATGATACAAATATAGTGAACACATGGAGTTCCCAATTCACATAAGGAATGAGAGTCTCAAAGTTTTGCCATCAGCTTGGTGTACAAATTTGGACTAGGTATTTTCCCCTTAGTTTCTTCTATGAAAATCTTGAATTAGTGTTGCATAAAATAGCAAGTTCCTGCTGTAAATACATGTCAAGGCAGTGTTTGCTTTGATAATCAATAAGGAAGATAAAAAAGTAGAGGCTTTGTAAGACTAACAATTGGGACATTTACATGTAAGGGATAGCACAATTGATGCTTATTGTAGCTGATTGTAATTTCTGATATATTCAGGAAAGCAACTGTTGTCTTCTCACTCCTTCTTACACCCAAAAATCCAACCAAACAACCAAACTAAAAAACCTAAAACACTATCACTTTACCCTAACTAACAATTCTTGGAAAAGACAAAGACAGAGGAGGACAGGGACAAACATACCTGGAATCTCATTACTTCTCTGTTAGATCTTCTATTTTTTCTTATTATAATGCAGTACAAAAAGGAGAAACCATGTCCTACTACACTGTATTGTAGAGTTCAAATCAGTATGCATTCAAAACCAATTTGTCTATAAATGTGAAAAATAAGATCAGCCAATTTAACACAATACGTTGCAGTATATTCTTGGGAAAATCCATTCATTCAATGATGTTTAATTGAGCACTTACTATCCATTGGGCACTTTTTAGCTGCTTGTGATATATCAATGAATATAGTAGATAAAGCCTGCTGACCTTGTAAAGCCCACATATTGGTAGGAGGTAAGAAGACTATAAAATATAATAAGTTAATTTTAAGTGGTGAGCTTTGGCAAGAAGGCAAGAGTTAGGAAAGTAAGTTCAGAGAGAAGAAAATTCAAGACAAGGGGAATAGAGTTGCGCTCAACAATATGGTAGCCATTAACCACATGTGGCAATAGAGCACTTGAAATGTGGCTAGTAGAGTTGAATATCTAAATTTTTAATTTAATTTATTTGTAATTCTAGTTAAACTATAAAACCTGTTACTTGATTTGCTTATTCACAAAACTTTAATTATATTTGGAACAGTTTGGTTATGTAAATCTACTTTTTCAACTGTAAATTTTATAAAATACACAGAGATCCAGTATTACCAACAAAATTCTAGTGTATAAATTGTGATGTGCTGTAAAGTACATACCAGATTTCAAATTTAGTATAAAAATAATGTACAATATTGCATTAATAATTTTATATTGATTACAGGTGGAAATGATAATATTTTATTCTATTTTTAATTGTAGTATAATTGATTTTAAATGATAATATTTAAATATATTAGGTTACCTAATATATTATTAAAATTAATTTTACATATTTTATATGGATTTTGTGACGTGGATTGGATGTAAGGAAGACTTGAGAAAATTATACTTTAGAGTAAAATAGATGTTCATAAGTGAGCAGAGTGTTGACAGCTTCTGCACATGAAGATGGGCTTACACTATAGGTATGGACAGGTGGAAATTTAGTGAAGAGATGGAGAGAACAGACAGCTTGGGAGAACACTTAAGTTTGGTGGGGTGAATCAGAATCTATAAGAGCACTAATACAAGGACAGATAGTTTAATCAAGCAATTCCTCATCCTAATATTCTCTCTCTCATAGTTTTGCAAGAAAGCAACAGGGAATTAGGGGTTGATGACATATATAAATCATATATTTTTGTACACTCTCACAGTAATTGGATACTAGGACTTTACTGGAGTAGAATCCAAAAGTGAACCTAAACTACTTGAGATTGATGCCACCTTTCTTCCAATCTGAGTAATGAGGGGAAAATATATGGTTTGGGATGTTGGGCATTGGAATAATCAAAGATAAATTCAGTATAATTAAAATGATGACCTATCTCTAGCTCAACTTGAATCTAATTTGAAACTATATGATAACCTCCTCAACTTTTCCACCACATACTGAAAAGGCGTTGCCATCTCTGGAAATAAACATTTACATAACAAAATATTATGCTCCAGCCTTCCCAGTTCATTTGTACACAATGTCTGGAATGCAATTTAAAAATATTAAAAAACACAAAGAACCAGGAGAATGTGTCCAAAACTCAAGAGAAAACACATTCTCTTATACATATAGATGATTCAGGTATTTAAATTACTAGACAAGTTCTTTAAAACAAGTTTTAGAGTTTAAATAATGTTTAGGAATAATTTTCCTATCACCATCCTTATTCAAACCAAATAAAATATCCATCTCAACATTTTTCACTCCAAGAAGGCACACATAGTTCACTAAACTATTAGAGTATTAAGGATTGAGAAGGAAATAATGCACAGAAACTAAAAAGATCACTGACAATAACAAGCAAAAATAAAACCCACAACCTTCAAGTAACTCTAATTTTTCAGAAAATAGTGTTTAGAAACTTTTGCAAGCAAAAGATAATTGAAATAGAATTCCTATATGTATTTATGTAGTATTTCTCAAAGAATTTTAAAGAGGAAATAGTCCATAAACCTACAGCAACCTCCCTCCCTCCCTCCCTCCCTCCCTTCCTTCCTTCCTTCCTTCCTTTTCTCGAAATCCCTCTTAATCCCCTGCAGCTGCTCCAGAAAATCTTTACTATAGACAACTTTCAAACATTCCAATTTACAGCCTCCCAGGTTTTCTAGGACTTCAGTTTACCAGCTGTTTTTTTTTTTGTTTTTCAATTGTTTGTTTTGTTTTGTTTTTAATTTGGCCATAATGATTCTGACTTAGAAATTTTTATTTTATTCTGTCTATATCCCAAATTCCTTGAAAGAAAGAATCATGGAATTTACCTAACAAAGACTCTTTTCCCTATTTCAACGACTAGGCTCTTTTCTTGGAGGCAGTTGTTCCAGTGTCTAGACTTCCACATTATCCCAGTACCAGTGAGACATTTTGTTTACCATCCATGTTGGAAATCAAATTTCTAGGCTTACATTGTCTATCCACTGAATTCATACACTTGTCATATTTTTTGAAATCTCACCCAATTAATGTTTTGAACAACCTTATATACAGTATGATACATATTGTATGTCATACATTGCTATGTATACAGAGTTTGGTTGGCCAATAAGAAATAATATTTATCAAAATTTTATATGTTCCATACCCTGTTCTATAAAAGATTTTTATATGCATCAAATTATTTAATCTTTATAATAATCCTATAAAGTATAGCTTACTGATACTGTTTTAACACATGAGGAAACTGAGACAGAGAGACCAAAGTTCATGTAATACTTATGTGAGAGAGCCAGAAAAGAAATCAAGGATTCTGGTAACTGCTTAGTCTAGTCTGTAAGACACTCAGCCCTAGGTATGAGTCTTAGATTTCAATTTTTTTCACACATGATAATGTTTACTTTAACATGAAAAACAAATATTACTAAGTGCTTCTTGTGAGGAATGAGCAGCTAAGATGTCCTGGAAAAGATTAATTGTGAATGATAAAAATGAGCTAAAGTAAGGGAATATAGGTACTATTTTTTAAAAAGAATATAAAATGTATTAGGAAGAATTAATAATAATTCTATAATAACCATTTTAATCTATAGTAAGAAAAATTTGCCTATTTGCATCTCCCACATTCAATTATTTTCTATATTTGCTTGGGAAAAGCATTTGCTTGCTGTATTCAGGTGTTAAGTTGAAGCATTAATTTTTACATTTTCCACATAAATTTCAAGGGAGTTTTATCTAAACTTGTTGGCCTTCCTTTCTCTTATCATAATCATTTTGTATTTCTTTCCACCTATTTCACTTAGTAAGGAACTGCAAATATAAATTGCCTTCCTAGTTAATGAAAATTAAGTTGGAGCTGTCTTTACAGCTAGGAGTTCAACAAGCAATGTTTCCCCTCCCTTTATCATGCACAGTTGCTCTGAAATGACAGTTGTTCTGAAATTACTTTTCCAAGGATATATATGATGGTAGTTTAAAAATTGACTTGGGGATTAAAGAAATACATTGTAAAACACAGCTCAGACACTTTCTGCCCAAGTAAGAACCTCATTTTCTACTTGTAGCCCTTAAAAAATTGCAATATATTAAACATTAATTATATAAAGATTATATACAAATGCACATACATATACACATTCATCAATATCATGTACATATGAAGCATGCATTCAGTTTAAATGAAGTGGGTAAAAGTGAATATCCACACATTAAGAAATAAAAGTTGGCCTATATATTTGAAGAACTCTGTGTGCCTATTTTCTATGGCTTATTCTTCCCTTTCCTTCTCCTCCAGGATAATTACTACGTTTTTGTTAACTGTTTAATTTTTTTTTTTTTGAAATTTACCACATTCATATGAATCCTTAAGATATAGTTTTGTTTTTTATATAAACAGAAGAACATTATATATATATTTTTTCTCTACAATTACTATTTCTCCTCTGCTTTGTGTTTTTAAGTTTCATCTTTGTGGATACATGCGCATATATTTCATTTATTTTCATTGTTGTATAGAATTCCTTTGTATTACTACAGCAAATGGTAGATCCCATTGTTCATGGAAACCTTGAGTTACTTTCAGTGTTTTGCTATATTGAAGAGTGCTGCAATAATCTTTCTCATTGTATGACTTTACCATGGTTTGGTTATCCATTCTCTGTTGATGTACATTGGTATTGTTTCAGCTAGAGGATATTACAAATCATGGTGCTGTGAACACTCATGTAGGAGTCTTTTTGGGCTCATATATATTCTTTTTCTCGGGTAAATACCTAAGAGTGGATGTTTCAGTCAAATGTTAAGTGCATGTTTATAAGAAATGGCCAAATTGTTTTCCAAGGAAACTACAAAGTTTGCATTCCCACCAGCACTATGTCAGAGTTCCAACTGCTCTATATCCTGGCTAGTATTTGGTACTAAATCATTGTTATTGTAACCTTCCCACTATGTGCACAATGGAATCATTATATGGATATAAGTAGCATTTTCCAAGTGACTAATGTTGTTGGTCATCTTTTCATGTTCTATTTATTGCTCATTGTTAGACATTCTTCATGAAGTGTCTAAATATTTTGCATATTTTGTGGAGCTTTCTGTCTTAACATTGAGCTTTAATTGTTATTTATATATTCTGAGTACAAGTTTTTATCTGACATGTTTGGTAATATTTCCTTCCATTTGTGACTTGGGTATTGATTGGGATTGCATTGAACACTTAGATCAATTTAGGTATAATTAACATGAAATTTGACTAGGCATCCTACATGTCATATATTGTACTATCTTGAAGCCACTTTCCTAAAAGAGTGCTAGAATGGCCTGATGAAGATAAAGCTGATGGTTCAGCTTGGAAGGATTCTGCAACACTGAGGTGCCATCCTCCAGGGCACAGTATATGCACTGAATCACATGCTGATACTTTGTCTACAACAGAAAAACTGTATGGGTGCAGAAAACTGGAGTGGCCTTTGTTACCGCAGTGTTATTTGTTACCGCAGTATAATGTGTTATACAGCCTGATAATATCTGCACTTGGTAGGTGCTTACAAATAAATGAATGAATGAAGATATATGAATGAGTGAATAATGATTGAAAGAGTGGAATGTCTCCTTTCTGAGGGCTTTATATACTATATTCATATGTATCTATGGTAAGTTTATCATACTCTACACACAAATTCTAGTCACTTTTGTTTTTTAATTTTCATATTTTTTCTCTCATTCAATATTAGTAGGTTAAAATCTAAAAAAAATCTGCACTAAGGAGATATTTTTTTCAACAATATAAGTCCTCATCCTTTTCCTATATAAATTATTTCATACTTATGAATGTATTAATAGTATGATATTTTATTTAAGCAAGCTATTCAGCCTCAAGATCTAGATTTATTTTGATAAATTCTGTTAATACATCTAATATAACAAGTAATAGAAAGCCACAAAGTATTCAACATGTTTATTTTTGAAATATCTTAACATTTTTCCCCCTATACACAATGTGTTTAGGTCATTGTTGGTATGGTATGCTAAGTAGCACTTGCTTGGATATACTTTTAATGCACTGTTTTCTCACAGACTTCCCTATGTATCATCTGAAAAATATTTTAACACAAATAAATGACTTTCTTGTCTTGCTAAGTTACATCTATAGGGAATATAGCTAATTAGGTCCCCACTATAATTTTACTAGATGTGTACAGCTAGAGCTACTGCTTGACCTGTAACCAAAGAAATTTAAAAGCATCTTGGGTATTCCATTCATTACTTATATTAATATCTTCTTTTTAAATTAAATATATCCATTTAACACTGTACATTGGTTGAAGAGTTTCCTTTTCAATCAACAATTATATGAACATTGAAATAAAACCTCTAGGTATATTTGCATAATTGAGAACAATACCATCAATTCCCTATTTGAAAGATCAGCTGATGAAACATACAAGGCATTAAAATGCAAAAATTCCAAGTAAATTTAGTATATTTGTGTATAATAACCAACAAGTATTGTATTTTTCATTTTAAATACATTTCATCTGCCATCACAGGAAGAAAAGGAGAGAAATTTTAATCCTATAAATTAAAGAGATAGGAATTGACGTATTTGACCAAGACAGAAAAAGAGACTGTATGTCATTATGCAGACACAGGGTGAATTAGTAGGGGAAAATAATCAGTTAGATAATTATAAAATATTGGGTTGGCAAAAAAGTTCGTTCAGGTTTTTCTGTAACATTTTATGAAAAAACCTGAATGACCTTTTTGGCCAACCCAGTATTACTACTATAGTAGAATATTGGAGCTGAGTGCCTCCATTGATATCAAACCATATATCAAATTGTTTAAGTTTAATCAGCTTAAGAAATATGTTCAAGTTTAGATACAAAACCTCAGTGTACAGTTTCCAGTTGCACCTCAGCTATCCTGTCCTAATTTATCCAGTGCTCACTGGTATCTGAATGTTGAATTGTCCACATCTAATTCATATCCTCAGGAAAATATTTCCCCATTCTACAATGTGAAGAACATTATACAACTTGCCTCAAAGCAGATAGCTACCATTTACTGGGTTATTTTCACAATCAGAATTATCTAACATAAAGATGCATTATTTTTATAGCATGTCACAAAGAGGACATGTATGATGAGATCAGAATCTAGTGGGTAACATGTATACAAGACATAGAGGACAGAAAAAGACATAATCTTTTAATCAGTAATTCCTATAGGAAAGTAACATGGAATGAAAGCTTAGGTATGAGATGAAAACTTAAACAGAGGAGCATTAGCACTAACATGGGTAGGCAGCTTTCTCTCTTCTGTCCTGAGTTTTCTCATCTTTAAAATGGAGTGGGTGAGGGCTTCCCTGGTGGTGCAGTGGTTGGGATTCCACCTGCCGATGCAGGGGACACGGGTTCGTTCCCCGGTCCGGGAAGATCCCACATGCCGCAGAGCGGCTAGGCCCGTGAGCCATGGCCGCTGAGCCTACGCGTCCGGAGCCTGTGCTCCGGACAAAATGGAGTGGGTAGAGATAATAACTAATTTTTATGAACAAAAGAGAAAGGCCAAAGGAACTGGTGACATAAAATATAACCAAAGAACATCAGCTAGAAAATAGCAATTTGGTTAGAAGTAATCAGCGATAAAGTAAATGAAGTATTGGATCAAAATACAACTCATGCAATCAAATACTTTTACAGTCAGGAGAATTCTTGAAGGTTTATTGGTTAAGCAGCCTTTTGACACAGTTCTCTATAGAAATTCTCATGTATTGTGATGAATGAACAAAATAGCAAGGCACAAATGACCACACAATAAAAACTGACTGGAAAATAACAGATCCTAAGATTAGTCTAGGTTTATTAACGCAACTAGAAAGGCTTCTAGTTAAGAATACTGCCATATTCCTTAAAAAAACTAAAAATAGAACTACCATATGACCCAGCAATCCCACTACTGGGCATATACTCTAAGAAAACCATAATTCAAAGAGAGTCATGTACCACAATGTTCACTGCAGTACTATTTACAATAGCCAGGACATGGAAGCAACCTAAGTGTCCATCGACAGATGAATGGATAAAGAAGACGTGGCACATATATACAATGGAATATTACTCAGCCATAAAAAGAAACAAAACTGAGTTATTTGTAGTGAGGCGGACAGACCTAGAGTCTGTCATACAGAGTGAAGTATGTCAGAAAGAGAAAAACAAATACTGTATGCCAACACATATGCATAGAATCTAAAAAAAAAAAAAAAAAAAAGCTTCTGAATAACCTAGGGGCAAGATAGGAATAAAGACACAGACATAGAGAATGGACTTGAGGACACGGGGAGGGGGAAGGGTAAGCTGGGACGAAATGAGAGAGTGTCCAATGAGAGAGTGTCATGGACATATATACACTACCAAATGTAACTGTGACCACCTAGAGGGGTGGGATAGGGAAGGTGGGAGGGAGACGCAAAAGGGAGGAGATATGGGGATATTTGTATATGTATAGCTGATTCACTTTGTTATACAGCAAAAACTAACACACAATTGTAATGCAATTATACTCCAATAAAGATGTTAAAAAAAAAATACTGCCATAAGTTAGGTGCCCTGGAAAGAGTCTTAGAATTGAGAGGCTTAGAATGAATCTTTGAGATAGAGTTGGCTGCAGCATATTTATTAAGAAGTTCCCTGGGGATCAATACCTGTTTCAGGAAGGGGAAGGAAGTATGATTGGGCAGTGGAATGAGTTGAAGAAGAATTCTAGGAGTGCTCAGCATCTCCATCTCGGGGTGCAGCTAATTCTCATTGCTTTCAACAGTTATTGAATGTTTTAGGTTCCCCTCAGGCTCATCTAGCACACCTCCTGGCCTTGGTCACTTGACCCATGGCTTCTAAACCCTACTCTTCATGTTCTTCTCTGGCCAGAGATCCTATTCTTGTCTTAATTGTCACAATTGGGCCAGTCATTGTCAATAAGTGCCCCCAGATCAATAGGGCCTAAAATATATCTCATTGTTTCACTAGGTAACAGCAGCATAGTCAGTTACCTACGCCACTAAACTGACTCCTCTTTTTGCCTGTTGGTGCCTTGGCATGGGGGCCTCAAGTATCTAAAGGAACAGTTAAAGATTATAATCTAATGAGACCTGCTGTGGACCCTCTCAAAAGTGTTCCCCCTTTGGGAACAAAGATCTTCAGGAGGGCACATGTTGCCTTACAGGGATGACATTTCTGCATCATATCCAAGCAAGAGGGTATGGTTCTAGCGTTCTAGCAGTAATAAAGAAGGATGAATCAATTCTTTTTTTGTGTGTGGTTTTTTTGTTGTTTTTTTTTTTGTGTGTGTGTGTGGTATGCGGGCCTCTCACTGTTGTGGCCTCTCCCGTTGCGGAGCACAGGCTCCGGACACGCAGGCTCAGCGGCCATGGCTCACGGGCCCAGCTGTTCCGCGGCATGTGGGATCCTCCCGGACCGGGACACGAACCCGTGTCCCCTACATCAGCAGGCGTACTCTCAACCATTGCGCCACCCGGGAAGTCCAGGGTGAATCAATTCTGAAGGCTAAGATGGTTCAGAAAAATCTTTACTACACATTTTGGGGATTCGTTACAAATTGCTTTATCCCACAAGGAATGGATCTATTCTCTTGCAGCCAAGGGACTGAACTTTCCGTAGCAGACATGATTTGGTTGGGTGTTTATTGTCCTTTGGGTTTTAGAAACTGACCTTTAAGTCCGGGGTCTGATTGTCAGCTTTCTCTACCCTCCCACTGCAGGGAGTATAAGCTTCTTTCTAAGGTACCAAGGAGATCTTCTGGTTTTTGCACTCGTTTTTGACAATTATTAGAAATTAATCACTCAGATAGCTTTTAATCTTTTTTCAAACTTTCCTGAACTTAGAAATAGACAACCAATTTGTTGCCTTTATAATTACTATTTTTCTCACAATTTTTAAATGCCTGTTAAATGCATCAGCTAATGCTCTCCCTTTCAATTGTAAGTTAGTCTAATTCAACATAACTGATAGTTTTAACAACTGGTTTGCCACCTTATGCCAGGTATAATGTGTGCTGACCTACCACCAGTGGTGGGGTCTTCACTGACAGTCCAGAGCTGAGTGATCTAGTTCCAAAATACCATCATAGTGCCTGCTTTATCAAACAAGTGTTATAGGCTAATTTCCCCAGGAAGGTGACTCTAAAATGGAATCAGACATGCAGGTGGTTTGTTAATGAGCACATTTGGGATCAACACTTAAAGAAGGGAGAGGAAGGAGACAGAATTGGGTAGAAGTTTAGGGTGTTACAAGCTCAACAGCTGTCTTGCTAATCTTTCTGGGATCCTTGGAATAAGAATAGCTCTTCAGAGTTGTCCTGAGTTTGGTCCTTTATGATCAGGACTTTATACTTCCCATTCATGTGGTTAATAGAGGTGGACCAGCTCAGGAAGCAGTATGACTTTGAGCCAGGGTGAGGCCATCTCCCCAAATCCCTGAGATCGAAGTTTTCCTGCCGTCAGTACTCTCTCAACAGCTGTGCCCACAAGCCCTTCATTGAAAGAATATCTGTGTGGTGCATTGCAGAATCTACTACATTTATCATCAATAAAAATATTATTGTATTCAGACATATGGAGAGATATTTATTGACATTAAAATTTTACATCTATGCTTTGTACTTTAAGAAGTTGCAAGTGACTCTTATATGCCAATTTTAGACAATATAAACTTTTAAAGTTTGAAAACTTCCATTATTAGGAAGCTCAAGAAAAGAGATTTAAATTTCCCTAATCACATATAGGTGAGACTTAATAGGTACTATTTTCTGTTAGTTTGAATATTAGTAGATTAATAAGATGATTAACTAGTTAATACAGGTAATAGGTTTTGATTTCCTACTATGGGTCAAACACTATCCTAGGCTGTAACAATGAATAAAACAGACAGAAATATCTGTCTTCATGGAACTTGCTCAGTGAGGAGGCAGTTTAAAAATGTACAATTAAACGCATGGGATGTAATTGTAAGGTCTATGGAGGAAAAGTGAACAGAGAAGAAAAATAGAAGGAATGGACATTTGATGAACATCTGATAAACATTTTCAAAATTTATATAATAGTGTAGGAGTTATAGTAGTTTTCATTTTATTAATGAGAAAATGAGGCAAAATAATTAAATAAATTGCTTAAGTTCACACAGATAAGTGGTAAAGAAAATATTCAAACCCAGATAATTTTGGCTTTAACATCCTAGCTCTTAACTTTATACAACTGCTATAAACATTGGACAGAATGGATTTGGAATAATCACAAAGGTTATAAATGTTATTTCAGAGAAAGTGGACAATGACCTTTGAGTTTTTGGTGCTACTGAGTTTAATGGCTAGGTACGTATAATAAAGCAACAATTCTGTTACTGCTTTATATGAAAAAGATGTCTATTTTTTCTGTTACAGGGTAAGATATATAAAATATACATATTTGTAATATATTGGATGCAAACATTAAGATATGTATTTATGTGTAGCATACATATGTGTGTATATGTGATGTCTGTATCTGTGTGTTTCTGTGCGTATATGACAGATGGGGGAAGAGAGAAATATGAGATCATGGAATATAGAGTATAGGAAGTACCACAATTGTTATATTGGCACAAAAAAAAAAGGAATCATGGATTACTTCCTAAAAATAAAGTATTAGAGATAAATATGTGGACTGTTTATGATTACTGACAATTCTTCATACTGTAGTAATTATTTAATAATCTAATGAGACTACTTTCTTAATTATCATTTATAAGGAATAAGTTTATAACTCTGTTAGGTTTAGCTCTTTTGTGTGGGATAAGAACAAGCAAAAGTGGAATTATTCACAAAAGAAGGTCTCATGAGTTTTTTAAATGATAGAATTTACAAAATATTTCCTTGTAGTCATAAAGTATTGATGAAAGAAAAAGCTATTACTAAACAACACCTCCACCCCCTCCCACCTTATTTAGATTCATGTACAAATTCACTGAATAAGTGAATGTTTTTATCCAAAATGTGGCCAAATTACAATGAAGACCACCATCCAGCCAAACAGGGCACTCAGGAAAAGATATAGTTTCTACCATACTAAATAAAAATTCAACTTGCATATATGTTATTCTGAACATATACTAGTTGGCTGATTATCTCTTTTAGATAGTTTTCTAGTTAATAGATTTCAATCAGTAATTTAACTTCTATAGTTCTATATATTCTATCCATTTGTTAATAAAATAGAAAAATATTTTTTCAATGCTCTTTCTTTAAATGAAGTCTAATTTTGATTTGAAATAGAATGAACGAAACCTTATAGCCTGTGCCAAGTTTTTAATTGCATACTACATAATTTGGCCAACATATTTTTATTATACATTGTTTTTCCCCAGTTTTATTGACATATAATTAACATTTAACATTATGTAAGTTTAATGTATAAAATGTGTTGATTTGATACAGTTATATATTAGAAAATTATCACTAACTTACATTTAGCTAACATCTCCATTGTGTCACATAATTACCATTTCTTTTTTTATGATGGGAACATTTAAGAACTACTCTCTTAGGAACTTTCAAGAATATAATACAGTATTGTTATCAATAATCACAGTGCTGTACATTAGATCCACAGAACTTACTCATCTTCCAACTGGAAGTTTGTACCCTTTGCCTTATATCTCCCCATTTCTCCCAAATGCAAGCCCAGGGGAACCACCATTCTACTCTCCATTTCTCTGGGTTCAGGTTTTTTAGATTCCACACATAAGTATTCACATGCAGTATTTCTCTTTCTGTATCTGACTTATTGAACTCAGCATAATGCCCTCAAGATCCATTCATGTTGTCACAAAGGGCAGGATTTTCTTCTTTCTTATGACTGAATAATATTCTGTTGTGTGTATGTGTATATATATATATATATATATATATATATATATATATATATATGTATCACATCTTTATTCATCTGTTGGAGGACCCTTAGGTTGCGTTCATATCTTTGCTATTGATAATAATGCTGCAATCATCATGAGAGTTCAGATATTATTGTGATATCCTATTTTCATTTCATACAGGAGTTTTTAATTTTTTGAGGATCTTCCATAATCTTTTACATAGTGGCTGTACCAATTTATGTTCCCATCAACAGTGCATAGGGTTCCCTTTTCTCCACATCCTCATTAACATTTATCTTTTCTTTTTTTCGATCATAGCCATCTTAATAGGTGTGAGGTGATATTTCATTGTGTTTTTGATTTACATTTCCTTGATGATTAGTGATGTAGAGCATGTCTTCATGTACCGGTTGGCCATTTATGTCTTGTTTGGGAAAAATGTCTATTCAATCCCTCTGCCCTTTATTTATTTATTTATTTTTTTCTTTTTGGTATTGAGTTGTATGAGTTCTTTATATATTTTTGGATATTAACTTCTTATCAGATAGATGGTTTGCAAATATTTTCTGTCATTACATAAGTTTCATTTTGTTTGCCTTTTATTTTGTTGATTGTTGATTTTTTTTGTTGCTGTTGCTGTTCTCTGTTTCTTTCATGCTGTGCTTTTTAGTTTGATGTAGTCTGACTTACTGATTTTTGCTTTTGTTGCTTGTGCTCTAGGTGTCATATCCAAAAAATTGTTGCCCAGCAAATGTCAAGGAGCTTTTCCCCTATGTTTTCTTCTAGGAGTTTTATGGCTTCAAGTCTTATGTGTAAGTCTTTATTCCATTTTCAGTTAGTTTTTGTGAGTGGTGTGTGATAGGGGTCCAATTTTATTTTCTTCCTGTGGTTATCCAGTTTTCCTATCACCATTATTGAAGAGACTATACTTTCCGCATTGAGTATTTTTGGCTGCCTTGTAAAATATTAGTTGACAGTATATGTGGGGATTTATTTCTGGGTTCTTTATTCTGTTCTACTGGTTTTTGTGTTTATAAACCAATGGTTTATAAACCATTGTGTTTCTGGTTTTGATTACTATAGCTTTGTAATGAGGTTGGAAATCAGGAAGTGTGACACCTTCAGCTTTAACTTCTTTCTCAGGATTGCTTTTGCTATTTGGGGTCTTCTGTGGACCCATATAAATTTTAGGATTGCTTTTTATTTCTGTGAAAAATGCCATTGGAATTTTGGTATTGTAGAATTATTGAATCTATTAATGGCTTTGAGTAGTATGGGCAGTTCAACAATATTCATTCTGCTGATCCAGGAACACATGTTTCCATTTGTTTGTGTCCTCTTCATTTTCTTTTATCAGAGTCTTGTAGTTTCCATGGTACAGATATTTCACTTCCTTGGTCAAATTTATTCCTAAATATGTTACTGCTTTTATGCTATTTTGAATGAAATTGTTGCTTTTTTTCTGATGTTTAATTGTGGAGGTATATAAACAGCACCAATTTCTGTATATTGATTTTATATCCTGCAACATTACTGAATTTGTTGATTATTTGCAACATTTCTTTTTGTTGGATCTTTAGCATTTTATCTATATAAGACCATATAATCTGCAAACAGTTTTAATTTTTCCTTTCCAATTTAGATATCTTTTATTTCTTTATCTTGCTTTTTTGCTCTAGCTAAGCTGTAGTACATAAATACTGTGTTGAATAAGAATAGTAATAGTGGACGCCTTTGTCCTGTTCCTGATCTTAGAGGAAAACCTTTTAACTTTTTACCATTGAGTATTATGTTATCTGTGTATTCGTCATATATGACATTTATTAAGTTGTGGTATGTTCCTTCTATACCTGAGTTGTTGTATTTGTCAAATGGTTTATATGCATCTATTGAGATAATCATATGATTTTTATCTTTCATTCTTTTAATGAGATGTATCACATTTATTTTTTTTTCTATTTTTTTATTAGTTTCTGCTTTATAACAAAGTGAATCAGTCATACATATACATCTGTTCCCACATCCCTTCCCTCATGCATCTCCCTCCCTCCCACCCTCCCCATCCCACCCCTCCAGGCGGTCACAAAGCACCGAGCTGATCTCCCTGTGCTCTGCGGCTACTTCCCACTATCTATCTACCTTACGTTTGGTAGTGTATATATGTCCATGCCTCTCTTTCGCTTTGTTACAGTTTACCCTTCCCCCTCCCCATATCCTCAAGTCCATTCTCAAGTAGGTCTGTGTCTTTATTCCCGTTTTACCCCTAGGTTCTTCATGACATTTTTTTTCTTATATTCCATATATATGTGTCAGTATACGGTATTTGTCTTTCTCTTTCTGACTTACTTCACTCTGTATGACAGACTCTAGGTCTATCCACCTCATTACAAATAGCTCAGTTTCGTTTCTTTTTATGGCTGAGTAATATTCCATTGTATATATGTGCCACATCTTCTTTATCCATTCATCCGATGATGGACACTTAGGTTGTTTCCAGCTCCGGGCTATTGTGAATAGAGCTGCAATGAACATTTTGGTACATGTCTCTTTTTGAATTATGGTTTTCTCAGGGTATATGCCTAGTAGTGGGATTGCTGGGTCATATGGTAGTTCTATTTTTAGTTTTTTAAGGAACCTCCATACTGTTCTCCATAGTGGCTGTACCAATTCACATTCCCACCAGCAGTGCAAGAGTGTTCCCTTTTCTCCACACCCTCTCCAGCATTTATTGTTTCTAGATTTCTTGATGATGGCCATTCTGACTGGTGTGAGATGATATCTCATTGTGGTTTTGATTTGCATTTCTCTAATGATTAATGATGTTGAGCATTCTTTCATGTGTTTGTTGGCAGTCTGTATATCTTCTTTGGAGAAATGCCTATTTAAGTCTTCTGCCCATTTTTGGATTGGGTTGTTTGTTTTTTTGCTATTGAGCTGCATGAGCTGTTTATAAATTTTGGAGATTAATCCTTTGTCAGTTGCTTCATTTGCAAATATTTTCTCCCATTCTGAGGGTTGTCTTTTGGTCTTCTTTATGGTTTCCTTTGCTGTGCAAAAGCTTTGAAGTTTCATTAGGTCCCATTTGTTTATCTTTGTTTTTATTTCCATTTCTCTAGGAGGTGGGTCCAAAAGGATCTTGCTGTGATTTATGTCATAGAGTGTTCTACCTATGTTTTCCTCTAAGAGTTTGATAGTTTCTGGCCTTACATTTAAGTCTTTAATCCATTTTGAGCTTATTTTTGTGTATGGTGTTAGGGAATGATCTAATCTCAAACTTTTACATGTACCTGTCCAGTTTTCCCAGCACCACTTATTGAAGAGGCTGTCCTTTCTCCACTGTACATTCCTGCCTCCTTTATCAAAGATAAGTTGGCCATATGTGCGTGGGTTTATCTCTGGGCTTTCTATCCTGATCCATTGATCTATCTTTCTGTTTTTATGCCAGTACCACACGGTCTTAATTACTGTAGCTTTGTAGTATAGTCTGAAGTCAGGGAGGCTGATTCCTCCAGCTCCGTTTTTCGTTCTCAAGATTGCTTTGGCTATTCGGGGTCTTTTGTTTTTTCAAACAAATTGTGAAATTTTTTGTTCTAGTTCTGTGAAGAATGCCAGTGGTAGTTTGATAGGGATTGCATTGAATCTGTAGATTGCTTTGGGTAGTAGAGTCATTTTCACAATATTGATTCTTCCAATCCAGGAGCATGGTATATCTCTCCATCTATTTGTATCATCTTTAATTTCTTTCATCAGTGTCTTATAATTTTCTGCATACAGGTCTTTTGTCTCCTTAGGTAGGTTTATTCCTAGATATTTTATTCTTTTTGTTGCAATGGTAAATGGGAGTGTTTTCTTGATTTCATTTTCAGATTTTTCATCATTAGTGTATAGGAATGCCAGAGATTTCTGTACATTAATTTTGTAACCTGCTACTTTACCAAATTCATTGATTAGCTCTAGTAGTTTTTCAGTAGCATCTTTAGGATTCTCTATGTATAGTATCACGTCATCTGCAAACAGTGACAGCTTTACTTCTTCTTTTCCGATTTGTATTCCTTTTATTTCCTTTTCTTCTCTGATTGCTGTGGCTAAAACTTCCAAAACTAGGTTGAATAAGAGTGGTGAGAGTGGGCAGCCTTGTCTTGTTCCTGATCTTAGTGGAAATGGTTTCAGTTTTTCACCATTGAGGACAATGTTGGCTGTGGGTTTGTCATATATGGCCTTTATTATGTTGAGGAAAGATCCCTCTATGCCTACTTTCTGCAGGGTTTTTATCATAAATGAGTGTTGAATTTTGTCGAAAGCTTTCTCTGCATCTATTGAGATGATCATATGGTTTTTCTCCTTCAACTTGTTAATATGGTGTATCACATGGATTGATTTGCGTATATTGAAGAATCCTTGCATTCCTGGAATAAACCCCACTTGATCATGGTGTATGATCCTTTTAATGTGCTGTTGGATTCTGTTTGCTAGTATTTTGTGGAGGATTTTTGCATCTATGTTCATCAGTGATATTGGCCTGTAGTTTTCTTTCTTTGTGACATCCTTGCCTGGTTTTGGTATCAAGGTGATGGTGGCCTCGTAGAATGAGTTTGGGAGTGTTCCTTCCTCTGCAATTGTTTGGAAGAGTTTGAGAAGGATGGGTGTTAGCTCTTCTCTAAATGTTTGATAGAATTCGCCTGTGAAGCCATCTGGTACTGGGCTTTTGTTTGATGGAAGATTTTTAATCACAGTTTCAATTTCAGTGCTTGTGATTGGTCTATTCATATTTTCTATTTCTTCCTGAGTCAGTCTTGGCAGGTTGTGCATTTCTAAGAATTTGTCCATTTCTTCCAGGTTGTCCATTTTATTGGCATAGAGTTGCTTATAGTAATCTCTCATGATCTTTTGTATTTCTGCAGTGTCAGTTGTTACTTCTCCTTTTTCATTTCTAATTCTATTGATTTGAGTCTTCTCCCTTCTTTTCTTGATGAGTCTGGCTAATGGTTTGTCAATTTTGTTTATCTTCTCAAAGAACCAGCTTTTAGTTTGGTTGATCTTTGCTATTGTTTCCTTTATTTCTTTTTCATTTATTTCTGATCTGATCTTTATGATTTCTTTCCTTCTGCTAGCTTTGGGGTTTTTTTGTTCTTCTTTCTCTAATTGCTTTAGGTGCAGGGTCAGGTTGTTTACTCGAAATGTTTCCTATTTCTTAAGGTGGGATTGTATTGCTATAAACTTCCCCCTTAGAACTGCTTTTGCTGCGTCCCATAGGTTTTGGGTCGTCGTGTCTCCATTGTCATTTGTTTCTAGGTATTTTTTAATTTCCTCTTTGATTTCTTCAGTGATCACTTCGTTATTGAGTAGTGTATTGTTTAGCCTCCATGTGTTTGTATTTTTTACAGATCTTTTCCTGTAATTGATGTCTAGTCTCATAGCATTGTGGTCGGAAAAGATACTTGATACAATTTCAATTTTCTTAAATTTACCAAGGCTTGATTTGTGACCCAAGATATGATCTATCCTGGAGAATGTTCCATGAGCACTTGAGAAAAATGTGTATTCTGTTGTTTTTGGATGGAATGTCCTATAAATATCAACTAAGTCCATCTTGTTTAATGTATCATTTAAAGCTTGTGTTTCCTTATTTATTTTCATTTTCGATGATCTGTCCATTGGTGAAAGTGGGGTGTTAAAGTCCCCTACTATGATTGTGTTACTGTCGATTTCCCCTTTTATGGCTGTTAGTATTTGCCTTATGTATTGAGGTGCTCCTATGTTGGGTGCATAAATATTTACAATTGTTATATCTTCTTCTTGGATCGATCCCTTTATCATTATGTAGTGTCCTTCTTTGTCTCTTCTAATAGTCTTTATTTTAAAGTCTATTTTGTCTGATATAAGAATTGCTACTCCAGCTTTCTTTTGATTTCCATTTGCATGGAATATCTTTTTCCATCCCCTTACTTTAAATCTGTATGTGTCTCTAGGTCTGAAGTGGGTCTCTTGTAGACAGCATATATATGGGTCTTGTTTTTGTATCCATTCAGCCACTCTGTGTCTTTTGGTGGGAGCATTTAGTCCATTTACATTTAAGGTAATTATTGATATGTATGTTCCTATTCCCATTTCCTTAATTGCTTTGGGTTCATTATTGTAGGTATATTCCTTCTGTTGTGTTTCTTGCCTAGAGAAGTTCCTTTAGCATTTGTTGTAAAGCTGGTTTGGTGGTGCTGAACTCTCTCAGCTTTTGCTTGTCTGTAAACGTTTTAATTTCTCCATCAAATCTGAATGAGATCCTTGCTGGGTAGAGTAATCTTGGTTGCAGGTTTCTCTCCTTCATCACGTTAATTATGTCCTGCCACTCCCTTCTGGCTTGTAGAGTTCCTGCTGAGAGATCAGCTGTTATCCTGATGGGGATTCCCTTGTGTGTTATTTGTTGTTTTTCCCTTGCTGCTTTTTTTTTTTTTTCTTTTTGCGGTATGCGGGCCTCTCACTGTTGTGGCCTCTCCCGTTGCGGAGCACAGGCTCCAGATGCGCAGGCCCAGCGGCCATGGCTCACGGGCCCAGCTGCTCCGCGGCATATGGGATCCTCCCAGATCGGGGCACGAACCCGTATCCCCTGCATTGGCAGGCGGACTCTCAACCACTGCGCCACCAGGGAGGCCCTCCCTTGCTGCTTTTAATATGATTTCTTTGTGTTTAATTTTTGACAGTTTGATTAATATGTGTCTTGGTGTATTTCTCCTTGGATTTATTCTGTATGGGACTCTCTGTGCCTCCTGGATTTGATTAACTATTTCCTTTCCCATATTGGGGAAGTTTTCAACTATAATCTCTTCAAATATTTTCTCAGTCCCTTTCTTTTTCTCTTCTTCTTCTGGAACCCCTATAATTCGAATGTTGGTGCGTTTAATGTTGTCCCAGAGGTCTTTGAGACTGTCCTCTGTTCTTTTCATTCTTTTTTCTTTATTTTGCTCTGCATCAGTTATTTCCACTATTTTATCTTCCACCTCACTTATCCGTTCTTCTGCCTCAGTTATTCTGCTATTGATCCCATCTAGAGTATTTTTCATTTCATTTATTGTGTTTTTAATCAATGTTTGATTCATCTTTAGTTCTTCTAGGTCCTTGTTAACTGTTTCTTGCATTTTGTCTATTCTATTTCCAAGATTATGGATCTTGGAAATAGAATCTTGGATCAGCTTTACTATCATTATTCTGAATTCTTTTTCAGGTAGACTGCCTATTACCTCTTCATTTGTTAGGTCTGGTAGGTTTTTATCTTGCTCCTTCACCTGCTGTGTGTTTTTCTGTCTTCTCATTTTGCTTATGTTACTGTGTTTGGGGTCTCCTTTTTGCAGGCTGCAGATTCGTAGTTCCCGTTGTTTTTGGTGTCTGTCCCCAGTGGCTAAGGTTGTTTCAGTAGGTTGTGTAGGCTTCCTGGTGGGGGGGACTAATGCCTGTGTTCTGGTGGTTTAGGCTCAATCTTGTCTTTCTGGTGGACAGGTCCACGTCTGGTGGTGTGTTTTGGGGTGCCTATGGCCTTATTATGTTTTTAGGTAGCCTCTCTGCTAAAGGGTGGGGTTGTGTTCCTGCCTTGCTAGTTGCTTGGCATAGGGTGACCAGCACTGTAGCTTGCTGGTCGTTGACTGAAGCTAGGTGCTGGTGTTGGGATGGAGCTCTCTGGGAGATTTTCGCTGCTTGATATTATGTGGAGCTTGGAGGTCTCATGTGGACCCGTGTCCTGAAATTGGCTCTCCCACTTCAGAGGCACAGCACTGGCTCCTGGCTGCAGCACCAAGAGCCTTTCATCCACCCAGCTCAGAATAACAGGGAGAAAAAGCAGAAAGAAAGAATTAGTAGAAGAAAGAAAGAGAGAGGGAAAGAAAGGAAGAAGGGAAGAAAGGAAGGAAGGAAGAAAGAAAGAAAGGAGGGAGGGAGTGAGGAAGGATGGAAAGAAAGAAGGAAAGAAAGGAGGGAGGGAGGGAGGAATGAAAGCAAAAGGAAGAGTGAATGGAAGAAGGGAGGGAGGGAGGGAGGGAGGAAGGAAAGAAAGAAAGAAAGACAGGAGGGAGGGAGGAAGGAAAGAAAAAGAAAGTGGAAAGAAGAAGGGTGGGAGGGAGGGAGGAAAGAAAAAGAAAGAAGGAAAGGAAGAGCGGAGGGAGGGAGGAAGGGAAGGTAGGAAAAAAAGAAAGAGCAGGTAAAGTAAAATAGAATAAAGTATGAAATATAGTAGCGTTATTAAAATTAGAAAGTAATTATTGAAAAAAAAACGGACCGATAGAACCCTGGGACATATGGTGGAAGCAAAGCTATACAGAGAGAATCTTACACAGAAGATTACACATACACATTCACAAAAAGAGAGCAGGGGGAAAAATCAAAAATCTTGCTCTCCAAGTCCACCTCCTCAATTTGGGATAATTCGTTGTAAAAAGAGGAAAAGGGCGAGAAGTCTGCAATCTTGCTCTTTAAGTCCACCTCCTTAATTTGGAATAATTCGTTGTAAAAAGAGGAAAAGGGGGGAAAGTCTTAAATCTTGTCCTCAAAGTCCACTTCCTCAATTTGGGATGATTCGCTGTCCATTCATGCACTCCACAGACGCAGGGCACATCAAATGGACCGTGGAGCTTTAATCCGCTGCCTCCGAGGCTGCACAAAGAGATTTCCCTGACTCTGCTCTCACAGCTCCCGGGTCTCAGCCTTGGACCTGGCCCCGCCTCTGTGCATAGGTCGCCGGAGGGCGTCCGTTCTTCGCTCAGACAGGACGGGTTTAAAGGAGCCGCTGATTCGGGGGCTCTGGCTCACTCAGGCAGAAGGGAGGGAGGGGCGCGCAGTGTGGGGCGGGCCTGAGGCGGCAGAGGCCGGCGTGACATTGCAGCAGCCCGTGGCTCTCCGTGCGCTTTCCCTGGAAAGCCGTCCCCGGGTCTCGGGACCCCGGCAGTGGCGGGGTGCCCAGGCCCCCCGGAAGGCGGGGCGGACAGTGACCCGCGCTCGCACACAGGCCCCGCGGCGGCGGCGGCGGCGGCGGGAGGCGGTGGGCGGCGGTGGGCGGCGGTGGGCGGCGGCGGCGGCGGGGGCGGCGACGGGCCGCGGCGGCGGCGGGCGGCGGCGGGCGGCGACGGGCCGCGGCGGCGGGCGGCGGCGGGCGGTGGCGGCGGCGGCGGGCCGCGGCGGCGGCGCCGGCGGCCCACGCCCGTCTCCGAGGTCTGCGCCTTACCCGCGGCTCGCGCCTGTCTCCGGCGCTTCCCTAAGCAGCCCTCTTAATGCCCTCTCCTCGCACACCAGGAAACAAAAGGGAAAAAATTCTCTTGCCTCTTCAGCAGCTCCAGACCCTTTCCCCGGACTCCCTCCGGGCTAGCTGTGGTGCACTAACCCCTTCAGGCTCTCTTCCTGCCGCCAGCCCCAGTCCTCTCCCTGCGCTCTGACTGAAAGCCGATACCCAAGCCTCAGCTCCCAGCCCCGCCCGCCACGGCGGCCGAGCAGACAAGCCTCTCGGGCTGGTGTGTGCCTGAGGGCACCGATCCTCTGTGCCGGAATCTCTCCGCTTTGCCCTCCAGACCCCTGTTGCTGTGCTCTCCTCCGCTACTCCGAAGCTTTCCCCCTCCACCACCTGCAGTCTCCGCCCGCGAAGGGGCTTGTAGTGTGTAGAAACCTTCCCTCCTTCACGGCTCCCTCCCACTGGTGCAGGTCCCGTCCCTATCCTATTGTCTCTGTTTTTTTTTTTTTTTTTTTCTTTTGCCCTACCCAGGTATGTGGGGAGTTTCTTGCCTTTTGGGGGGTCTGAGGTCTTCTGTCAGCGTTCAGTAGGTGTTCTGTAGGAGTTGTTCCACGTGTAGATGAATTTCTTATGTATCTGTGGGGAGGAAGGTGATCTCCGCGTCTTACTCTTCCGCCATCTTCCTCCGGGGCTACCACATTTATTGATTTGCATATGTTTAACCATCCTTGCACCCTAGGGACAAATCCCACTTGAATATGGTGTATGATCCTTTTAATGTGTTGTGGATTTTTGTTTTGCTTCTTTCAAGATCTTCTCTTGGTCCTGTTTCCAACAATTTTACTATTAATCTGTAACTTGTTTTTCTTTAGTAAAGTTTAAAAAGTTTAGTCAAGATATTTATGAACATTGCTTTTTTTTTCTACTTCCTCTTCCTATCTCTTTGTAGAGATATTATGCATGTTAGAATTTGTCTCATGTTCTTTGTAGCTCTCATGGCTTTTACTGTATTTACCATTTAAAAAAAATAAAAAGATTTGTCCCTACATCTAAAATATAATGCTGCTGCCAGGACAAAATAGACATCTTTAAAAAATTGTACAATTATGCCTTCCAAAATGATTCCCAATATTTTCTACTATATCTGCTTGCTTAGTGATGGATAACTTTATTTTATTTTCAAAATTAAAATCCAGATAATATTATGAAAATTTGACACTTTGAAGGAACATGTAATGCTATCAATCAAAATGTTTGAAGACTTTCCTGAAGAGATGAAATCTAGCCTGGATGTCAAATAATAGATATATTTTTGCAAAAAGGATTAATAATGAGTAATATATATATGTATATATATATATATACATATATATATATATATAATCTCAGATAGTAGGCTACATTAATATTTTTGAAAGTAGAAAGTAACAAGCGGTGAGAGAGAGAATGGGGAATGTTACTGAAAATTTAGTATATGGATGAATTTCTAGTGGCTTTATAATATATATATAATTTTGCAATTTACTCCATATTTAGCAGGGACTCATCAAATAATTTTGAAGGAAAATTGGGCATGCCCCTTTATTTTTCTATAAACAATGGGTTAGGAATTTATTACTGTAGTTCATAAGTCAAGTAATGAAGAATTTAGCTAGAGAGGCGAAAACAGCAAGGCCTCATAATCTAATACACTGATGACTAGTTAGTTATAAGAAGAGGTAGACCAATGGAGTAGTCTATTGTGATTCGGTGTTTTATGTCTAAGTTGTTGGTAAGATAGTCATACCATTAATTAAATAAAAAGCAAAGAAGAAAAACACTTGAAAGGAGAAGAAATTGAATTTTAATTTGAACATGTAGAATTTTGTGTTAGTCATTGGTATAAGTGGTGATTTCATGCAGGTTTTTGGAAAATCAGGCCTGAAGAGGTTAGAAAAGGAAACTTTTCCATGATGATCAACTCAGCACTAAAGCTATGCATGGCAAGATAGAGTTACTGTGGGTAGAAAAACTAGACTGACATTATTTAGAACATTGGAAAAAATATCAGAAGAGATGAAACCCTATAAAGAAGATGCTGTCTTATCAATCATTTTGGCACATGTAATTAGTAATAATTTGAAAAAAAACTGTGAAACTAATTATCATAAAAACAGTTAATAAATACATCATTTTAACAAAAAACATTAAAGAGCTCATTAAAAAATAAAACCAGTAACGATTAGATTAAAATATTTCAATAGCTTAGTAATTCCACTCTTTTGATCATAATGCCTATTAAGAAAAACCATTATTAAAAAACACACCAAGGGATGACTTAGCTGCTGTGTACACTGTTTTAACTTGCCTATTTTGTCCTTTCCATATGTAGATATATCTGCTTTGTGAACTGAAATTATGATGTGATATGATACATAATTTTTCTAACAAATCAGTCTTTTAGTGACATCTTCCTTATATTGTCAAATTTCCAATTATTTTACGTTATTTAAAACATTTTATTTATAGTTTTATTTTGGTTTAGGATTTTGAGGTGGTGGTGTCAAAAGTTTATGCCACAATTTCTAAAAAAATTTAGTAATTATTGAACTTGGAATTTTGTTATCTGTGAGTGCTGTATTGTAACCTTTATGTTTGATGTTACTAACTTTTAACAATTCCATAAGATACATAATATTATCTGTCATTTTTTTCCAAAATAGAATTCAAAGAAGTTTGCATTTATTGCTCAGATCCTCTTGTTCCATAGGCTGGATTAAAGATGAAATATCACTGGCCAAAATGTTGCATTCTTTAAACTTCCAATAATTTGGATTTGAAAGTATGATTCTATTTCCTTCAAATATGAGAAAGGAAAATTCTTGTTTAAGAACTATCTGGAATGTTTAAAAGCCTGTACATCCTAATTTTTGTGTGTCATGTTAAGCAGGTAATATATTAAGTAAGCCCCCTACATAAGAACAAGTTCTGTTCCCAGAGTGCATTTGTAAGTCCAGTTCGTTCGTAAGTCCAACAAAGTTAGCCTAGTTACCCAACTAAGACAGTCGGCTCTAAAGTAGTGTACTGTAATAGGTTTATAATACTTTTCACACAAATACTACATAAAAAACAAACACAAAAAATAAAGAAAACATTTTTAATCTTACAGTACAGTACCTTGAAAAGTACAGTAATACAGTACAACAGCTGGCATACAGGCGTTGACATCGAGTGAACAGGCAAGAAGAGTTACTGACTGGAGGAGGGAGAGGAGGTGGGAGATAGTAGAGCTGAAGGATCGTCAGCAATAGGAGATGGAGGGCAAGCTGCAGTTTCTCTCACGCCTGATGTTGATGGAATGCATTTTTGCATCTTTGAAAGTTCGCAACTTGAAGGTTCGCATGTAGGGGACTTACTGTACTTGCAGTGTTTAGTTTGAAGCATGTGATTTTCCTGTAATGAAACCCTGGAAACTTAAAAATTCCACCTGACTTGTTGCAGGTGGTTACAATGACTCTTTCTTTGGCCTCTTTATATATTTTGTGGTGCATATAATGTTTTCTGTGTTACTTTTTGGTAGGTAATATGGAAACTAATTCTGTATTATGCAGCTATTTCTTAATATAACTTTATCAACAAGTGACTTTAACACTTTTTAAAAAAATGTTGAGCTATATTGCTGAAGAAAAAATTATTTTCACTTGTGTTCATTAAGTTGGTGGTTTTCCTCACGATATCCAAAATACTAAGCCATTCAAAAATTGCTCTAAAATAATTATCTTTTAATATGCATATTTTACTGGTATACACCAGGTTTAATTAAATTATATAATTAAGTAATAAAATATTTCATCTAAATTAAACAGGTTTGTGTGCAAACCCAATAAAACCTTGGTAAATCAACAATTGGTGCAGATGTAATAAAGAGTAGCCTACTAGCCTATGCATTAGTCAGTATGTTTTACAAGTAGAGTTGAGGCCATTAATTAATCTCTATAATCAGTTTGATGGAAGTTACTTATGAGAGCTTGCATATAATTTCTGGTTTTATTAATGGTTCATTAAAATTGGTAGCTTTGGTCTCCTTCACTTAAATAAGAGAAAACCATGTAGGTAACATACAATATGTTAGTAAAACAATTGGGTGAAACAATGAATTACTGGTGTCATAGATATCCCTAGTGGCAGCACCCAAATTATTGACCCTTAACATCCCAAGGTTGAGGATCGCAATTTCCTATGGAGTGTTAAGTATAGGCTGTAGTGAACAGAAAAAAAAAAAAAAAAGGAGATAGTAATGAGGGGGCAACTGCTTCCTTAACAATTTGGCTCAGATAGTACTTAGTGCCTCCTCACTAGGGAAATAAACCATCGCTTGAATGATAAACATCTGCATGTATGTTTGGAGGTGGCAGGTGTGTCACTGTTCAGCATTTCCACTTGCTACACCAATGAATACTCGAGGAGTGTATTAGTAAATGCATTTAATTTTTGCATTGTTAATGACACTTCTTCTGGGTACATAGAAAACCAAGTTCATTATTTCTTGTATGCCAGCTATAAAGAAAAGAAAACTTTTCTAAATCCCTTTAATCCTGTTTGTTTGTTTGTTTGTTTGTTGTGATATGCCAATGACTAGTTGGATAATATGCAGTCCTAAAATAGCAACTTATAGTTCACCTTGTGATAAATGCTTTCTATAAGTTTTCTTGGTTTAAATGAATAAAACTGCCTTCCTGTTGCTCTCATTCTCAGTGAATTGACTGTTTATGTCACTCTCAGCAGAGGTATAATGTAACATTTTAAATAATGGAACCTCCCCTACTGTCAGAGAATAGAAATAGTCACCTACTCTTTCAGGGGAAACAACTACTTTTCTTTAAAAAGTGTATTTTAATCTCTTTTCAATGCAATTTTAATATAACTGTGTGATATTCCCAAGTAAAAATACTTAACTTTTTGTTTCAGAAAAGAAGTTAGTTTTGTCACATTGAAGAGGTAAAAATCAAATTGTTTCCCTTCTTTGTTTATTACCATTTAAAAAAATATGCATAGGTACAAATCATCACCTAAAGAGACAGCTTCAAATTCTTAAGTCTATTTTTCCATGTATATCTAATGAGTAAACTGTTGAAAATCAAGGTGTGAATATATATTTGAAAACAAATATAAATAAATATTTAAAATTCATATATCATACAGGTTATTATGTATCAGAAAAAAATAACTTACATAGATATTTAACTTTTCACGGTGATATTCTAGGTAAGAGGCATACAGATGCAAGAAAGCAGTTGATCTTGTCTGAATTATGTTTCAACTATATTCAGTTGGATAGTAAACAGCATTAATTCAAATATTGATCATGGCTAAGACCCCATCAGACTGAAACAAAACCACGGGATTGTTAAGGATTCTAGAATTTACAGAGATTAATACACTACAGTTGAGTCCCTTCCAGGACTTCCAAGAATCCTCATTTGGTGAATGTCTACTTGTGAGACTGATTACAAAGTCTAGACTGAGAGCCAGAATATTTTGTGGTAATGGCTAGACCCAATAACAACTAGAAATTTTAAGTAGCCTGTATCTATATTGATTCATTTGCTGATAAATACAATATAGCAGCAAGAGGTCAAGAGACAGTAATTCAGGCAAAGGGGGAGTATGAGTAGAAGCAGAAAATTGTCCTCACAAAAAGTAGTGATGAGGGCTTTAATATCTCTGGGGAGATAGGAGGCAACTTTGGGTCCTGACTCTCTGGGATCACAGGCAGATGGAAGATTAAAGGAAAGGAGTGGGAAGAATTCCCTTTTCCTTTCACATTTACCCTTCTTGTATTCAAGGTTTTCAAGACCTCACTGCCTCTTTAAAGGGGAGATATCCAGACAAGTTAGGTCACATGAGACAAATGTCTTTATGTTGCTCTTAGTGGGCTATTGACCAGCAGCATTTGGCTCCTGCAGCTGAGAGACCCTCACTACTTGACCATAAAAAGGATAGATAATACTGCAGTCAACACAAGCAAGATACCTTCTTTTTTTAATAACCACTAATGAGAACTTGGCTCCCACCTCAGTTACTTGGAGCTAAGAAAGGAAAGTGCTCATTCTTCTTGGGACCCTAATGTAGACTCTACGTTTTTGCTCATGAGTTCCTCCAGACCCCGTTCTTTTATCTTAGCTAACCCTCCCTCTATACCCTGGGTTGTTTTCTTTCTTCCCTCCCTACCACAGCCCGAGCATTTTTAATCTATCCTTCTAAGGGGAGAACAATCTGGATCTGTCCTCTATTCCACTGGAAATTTATTGTTCATGGTATAAATGTTAGCTTTAGATTTTCATGCTCTACTGATTCCCAAAGGCTTTTCTTTCAAATGTATGGTCTTTAGGTCTGAAAACTGAGAATTTAACCATAATTCAAAACTGAGCTCTACTTTTTTCTTCTTCCACATCTTTCCGTAATAACAAACTTACACTAGTGGCAATGTTTATAGAAAGTCCTTGTTGCTTCTTAAGTGAAGAGAGAGGGGCAGAAGAGAGAGGGGCAGAAGATAGGAAGAATAAAGACAGGACAAATTGTGTTGGGAAGCACCATGAACAATTTAATGTGAAAATATTTCCTTGATATACATTAAATAATAATGAGTCACATAGTTTGACTCTCTTGTTAAGTACACGTAGAGGTAGTAACAGCTGAACCTGGAATTGAAGCTATGAAGTAAAAATCCCATTAAAAACTAATCTCCCCCTGTCTAATAGGTAATAGGGAACTGTTAAAACTTTTACAAAGTGATCAAGATCCAGTCAGTTTCTACTAAACACAGATCAGTTTAAAAGAGAGAGTAGACTGGATTGACAGGGGAGGAAAGGTAGAGGTGGTGTTACTACACATTCTCACTGAACTGTGACAGTCCCGTTTGGTGCCAGTTGTCCCAGCATACATATTTACTTTTTTTTTTTTTTTACATCTTTATTGGAGTATAATTGCTTTACAATGGTGTGTTAGTTTCTGCTTTATAACAAAGTGACTCAGTTATGCATATACATATGTTCCCATTTTTACATTCACTTTAAAAAAGCAAATCAGTATAAATGATATTTTTTGGACATCCTATTTAAGGCACTATTAAAATGGTTGACATCATGTTATAGAGAGCCAGGATTGAGAATCCGATGTTAAGAACAAAGTTAAAGAAAGCTATGGAGAAATTTGGTTATCATAACAGCACTGTGAGACTTTTCTTATGGATATGGATGCTGCCCTTTCCAGTTTATGGGATACAGAGTGGCAGGACACAATCCAGGTGTGTGTGTGTGTTTTCAGATAACTCGCATTTCACTAACTGACACAGCAGTACAATGCATTAAAATCAAATTTCTCTTCTACCATACTTTCCTCACAGTTGTTCCTTCTAATTGTAATAACTATTCCTTCCATGCCACAAAATGAAGCAATTATTTCTTGAAAAACAAATCAGAAAGCATTTCTCCAGGGAAGACATCCCTGACCTCTCTCAAAATAGAATAGATAGCTCCTTCATCTTGAGATCTCTATACCTAATACATCCTTTGATCATTAAGCTTCTGGCATTGTTCTGTAATTTGTTTCTTTCTGTATCTCTGTACCCTAATACATTATTAGATTTCATTTTTTTTTACATCTTTATTGGAGTATAATTGCTTTACAATGGTGTGTTAGTTTCTGCTTTATAACAAAGTGAATCAGTTATACATATACATATGTTCCCATATAGATTTCTTGATAGAACAGACTGCTTTTGTATTCAATCCCAGTATTCCAAGTGCCTGGCAATATACCTGACCCACACATTTATTGAAATAATTCAAGCTAATGGAATGGATTTGTGAATTTTCATATTGAGTAGTCAACTGGTTGGAAAATAAAACCTGATTAATTCTGAATCCATGAAGTTCATATTCTCTGTTGTTTCCAGCAAGGCACTCTTCTGAAGTTATAGGTTAAATTATCCATCACGGTATATAGACTATTATAATAATAGCCCCAGATATTTTTAACTATTAAGAAAAGCATTGTTTTATGATTGACTTTAAGCATTCTTCAATAATTCAATTATTATAATCAATTTACTTGCAAATATTGCCATATCTGCGTAATTCTTGTTTAACCAAATAAGAAACCAAGGCATATATTTTCACTGCAATTTGCCTAATTCTAGGTTCAGCATATGCTTCCATAGATTTAAGCTAATTTTAACATACAGACTTTTAAAAGGCAGTTTTTAAAAATAAATACTTTTCTCAGCAATCTGATTTATAAGAGGCTTTGTCATGCATGAATCTGGACAAGGCAGAAATTGAGAGGAAGGGCTTTTTTTAGATTTGTTAAACCCATAAACTATTGCATATTATTGTGTTATAGAAGCATCCAAATTATGAAATGGATCTCCTTCTTTTCAATTATCTCAGTACAATTTGTTTTAAAAATTCCCTAGGGCCTCCCTGGTGGCGCAGTGGTTGGGAGTCCGCCTGCCGATGCAGGGGATGCGGGTTCGTGCCCCGGTCTGGGAGGATCCCATGTGCCGCGGAGCGGCTGGGCCCGTGAGCCATGGCCGCTGGGCCTGCGCATCCGGAGCCTGTGCTCCGCAACGGGAGAGGCCACAACAGTGAGAGGCCCACATACCGCAAAAAAAAAAAAAAAAAAAAAAAAAAAAAAAAAAAAAAAAATTCCCTAAAGTTAGCCTCACATTCATTCGGCTCTTGTAATCTTGCATTTCTCCCCAAATTAATTTCTTACTGTGCTTTTATAACTGCCTACAATTTTAGAGACATATTTGACCAATCTATTTTATAAGGTTTTTAGTGAAATTCTTAGGAAAAAAATGTCTGTAAGAAGCATATGCTTCATCGTTATTCTGAAAATATGAATTAATATCTCCTTCCCCTTTCATTTGTAATATTTTATTTATAGGTGTTTTATTTTCTAACTGTGACCTTTAACTTACTTTTTAATTTTTTCCACCTACACATCTCTGAGGATACCTTATATAGAATAGAATAGGTGCTCAATATAGCTTATCATTTTTTGGAAGAACAAATGTTAAATTAATGTGCACTCTGGTTGATTTTTTCTTCAACTACAAGTAACGTCAAGGAACAGAATGTGGCTCAATGTATGAACTATATCTTTTGAAATTAACATTAAGACATATTTATTGATTATTTTAGAGAAAGGTTTATAATAGTTTGTCCAAAGCGGAAAAAAGTTTATAAAATTTATATTTTTTTCTAAAGTTAAACCAAAGAAATATAAAAGTTTCAATTAATTTCTTCTAAGTTCACTAAATTGCTACTTGGTTTCTATAATATAGCACTGGATATATAAATCAACAATGTAGAGAAATGGTTACTCTTATTTTAAAGGCATCATCTCCCAATTAGCATAGTAGGAAGCCTCAGCTTTTGTTAAGTTTATATACTGTTGCTCTTAACCTTTTTGGTTATTTCACCACTGAGTTCAATAGCTAACTAAGTTTCATTTTTATTTATATGTCACAAGATTAGCTAATATCTTGTGCTGATGGCTCAGAACCAGAGTCTACAGGTTTAGATTGGGTTTTTCATCACTTATTGTAACAAATTTCTATTAATGGAGTAGAACAAATTGCAGTTAAACTACTACAGTGACATAAAGCATATGTATAACAACGTTAAATGGAAGGCAAAGAAATGATTGTGGGAAGGCAATCTCTTTGTATATATTTTGCTATTACAAATAGATATAAGTGACAGATTTAATATAAAACCAATGTTCTTACTGAGCATTTATTACCACTTCATGGGCCAGTCATTTCAAATTATTGACAGTAAGTTTTCACAACCAGGTTGGTGCCCAGTTTTAGTAAAAGCTGTAATGTTAAGATACATTGGGAATATCTTGAGCTCCAGTCTTTCCTTAGACACTTTCTACCTTTCCCTAGATATATGGTGCTATATAGTGTCACAATGTGAAAGCCAAGGGTCCAGTGATATGTGTTAATTTATATCCTTGAACCATAATGCCACCTCCAAGAGAAAGGTACATTAGAGAGAAGGAAAGAAAATATATGTCACCCAGTGAATTTCTAAGAAACGGTGTTCTTAAAATTCTTCTAAGACTGATATGCTAATTGTCAGACTATACTTGCCAGGACTTAACAGAGCAGTGTGTGTGGTGGTAGATAGGGCTTGGGATTAGGCCAGTTACTTTAGTCCTATTGATGTAAAGCAAACAACCCCAACTTAGTGGTATAAAACAAGAGTCAATTTATTATACTCAGATTCTGTGACTCAGGAATTCAGGCAGAGCCAAATGGAATGGCTTGTCTCTGCCGTACATATTTGAGGCCTCAGCTGAGAGGATTCAGTTAGTTGCAGATGATGTGAACACTTGGGAGCTGAAATTATCTGAACAATATTTCACCATATGTCTTTTAAATAGGTTGTGATAACATGAAGGATGGTCTCACCTGAGTCTGTCAACCAGCATGCCTACACATGGCCTATCTGTGAGGCTTGGGTGTTTCACATTATGGCAGCTGGTTTCTGAAAGGGAGCATTCTAAGCACAAATGTTCCAGGAGAATCAGGCAGACTGCATAGCATTTTTTGACCTGTTCTCAGAAGTCATATAGTGCCAGGCATGCTGTACTAAACTGGTCCAAGCAGGCATTAGACTTCCTAGATCAAGGGAGAAGATATAAATCTCACTTTCCTTTAGGAGAAGTGTTTGATGTATGACTTATTTTTCTTAATTGACATGGAGGGATGAGGGTCAGCTGAGAAAGAAAAGATTAGGTAAAACCCAGTGAACTGATTAAGAAAGTCATGGAAAGGCACAGTGCTAAACACATAAAAGATAATTGTCAGTGTATCGGAAAAACCTTGGCTGGTTGAGTAGATTCATAAAAATTTTTTTATTATAAAATAAGATAAAAAATCAGAAATCAGAGTAGGTTAAAAGCAGGATGTGTAAATTCAAATTTAAAAGTAAAGCATATGAATAATGAATGAATAAACAAAATGGGGAGAGAGAAATGTACAGATGGTCAATACAGGAATATTTAGGAACCAAGATTCATATAAATTTTTCCATAAGTGAATATATGCCTGTCTTATGTATACAAACTTAATGTTCTCATCCTTATACCTTAAAGACAATTGTGCAAATGGTGACATTAGTAACACATCTGGGGAATGTTGGGAGTATGCTATTCTAACATTAAATAACAAAGGTAAATATGAATGTGAATGTTAATTATCTATTCACATATGGAAAAATATTAGCAGAGGCACTAGATATTGGATAGTGACTGGCAATTCTATTTTATTCAGAAATAATATTGAGTGCTTGTTAATTATAAGGCACTAAGAAAAGACCTAGCAGAGATAATAAGACAGTTAAATACAACCACATACAATCATACACACTCATCTTACACACATACAGTTTGCAATTTAGTAGACTTTATGCAATTTAGTAGACTTTAGTAGACTTAACACTTAAAATCTTCAGTAGATACCTAAAAATTACTATTAGGCTGTATGCTATTTTTAAACACACATACAGAGGTAGGTAGATAGACAAATTTAAATATTGTATAGCCTAAGCATTATAGCGCATTAGGTATTGATAGGAGAGTCATGGCATATAGAGATAAAAATGGGACCAAAGTATTGTCTCCTTAAAAACTGAAGTTTTTATACAAATGTTAACACTATTTGAGATTCAACAGTTCTCTATTTTTGAGTGGTAACCTGTCACTAGAAAATAACAATATAATTTAGCATAATAATCATGTAGCAAATTATTCAATACATGTCTTTCTTTGCCTTACACATTCATTTGGCTAACGTACAGGTGGAGAGGTATTTATATATTCTTTTCACAAAAAGCAGAGCGAGGGGGGAAAGAACATCCAGAATGGTGGATTAAAAATACAAACAAACAACAACAACAACAAAAACTCTCTAAGTATCTTGTCTTCAATAAAGGTAACAAGAACACTGGCAAAAATGTCAAAAACAACCTCTTCAAATTGGAAATTAATCAATGGTCACAACAATTGAGGAGTGTTTATTTAGCAAAACAGCTAAATCACAGTAAGGATAGTAAACTCTGTGCCATTTTATCTTGTTCTATCCCCATAAATCTCTTATCAGACTCTCTTTTTCCGGTCCTGCAATAGATCTAAAAATCAGCAGCCTCAAAACCTCCATAGCTATGAAAATCAGAAGACTAGCAGACATTGGAGAAGGATAGAATCAATTTCTAGCTCACCATAAGTAATCCATTCTCAAGAATTGTCACCATTTCACATGCCTGAAGACTCTATGGACAAGTCTGATTCACAGGGTTTGTATATATTTTATCTGAACCAAAACTTCTTCAGTAAGAAAAAGGCCTATTTTCAGGGTGTTTGTAGAAAAGTCAGTGGCAATTGTTTAACATCACAGCTGCCTGAGGTGGCAATACCCATGGGGGCAAACAAGAGGCTGGCCAAAAAGCATGAAAGGAAAATATGATCGAAATGTATATAAATAGGGTTTTTGGAAATCTTTAATATTCAAAGGAATATTCCTGGAAATCTAAAAAACCATACACATGTTTAGAGCTTTGTGAATGCACAGGAAAGATGTAAAGAGACCTTAAGCTTTCAACTCTGTCTGACCTTGACACATTGTGTAATGAGGACATAAAGCCAGAGGCAGAGTTATAAATTGGATGAATACTAAAGCTGTTCCCTAACACACATAAAAAGCCCTTTAGCAAAGTGTGGAAGATGTATTGGTTGAAGGCATTTAAGAAAATCCCTATCCAAGCACTATCTGACCACTAAGTTAATCAATTATACTAGCCATTCACAGCCAAGAAAATATATTTTAGGGAATTAGTTCAGGAAAGTCACTTAACAGAGAAAGAGCCAAGACAAACTGCCACAATAAAGAACAACAACAACAAACACTAAGAGGAGAGAGATCTGATTCCCAGATTTGCCTCATTTTAATAATTAAAATGGGAAAAGAATTTGAAAAAGAACAGATACATGTATAACTGAATCACTTTGGCCTACATCTGAAATTAACACAACATTGTTAATCAACTATACTCCAATATAAAATAAAAGTTAAAAAATATTTTAAATGTCCCATATACAATAAAAAATATGAGACATGCAAAAAAGAAGAGAAAATATTGCCCTATATGTGTGGAGGAGACAAACAAACAGGCAATAACAACTCTCCCTTAGGAGACCTAGATATAGGACTTGGAAGGTGATTTTAACTCAGTCATTATAAATATGTTCAACAACTAAAGAAAAAACATTTCTAAAGATCTAAAAAAAACCTCATAAAATAAAGCATATCAATAAAGGTAAACAAACTATTAAAAAATAAATAGAAATTCTTGAGTTGAAAATTATAAGTGAAATAAAAAAATTCAGAAACAAATTAGAACTGATAGAAGAAAAAATTTAGCAAACTTGAAGAAAGGTCACTTGAAATTATCCTGTCTCTAGTAGAGACACAGATGTAGAGCACAAACGTATAGACAACAAGGGGGGAAAGTGGTGGGGGCCGTGGTGGTGGGGGGATGAATTGGGAGACTGGCATTGATGTGTATACACTAATATGTATAAAATAGATAACTAATAAGAACCTGCTGTATAAAAAGTAAATAAAACAAAATTCAAAAAAAAAAAGGAAATTATCCTGTCTGAGGAAAAGAAAAGAGAAAAAGAGAATTAAGAAAAATGAACATAACCTTAAAGACATATGAGGCACTATCAAGTACACCTATCAGAAATCAAAGTGAAAGGGCTTCCCTGGTGGCGCAGTGGTTGAGAGTCCGCCTGCCGATGCAGGGGACACGGGTTCGTGCCCCGATCCCGGAAGATCCCACATGCCGCGGAGCGGCTGGGCCCGCGAGCCATGGCCGCGGAGCCTGTGTGTCCGGAGCCTGTGCTCCGCAACAGGAGAGGCCACAGCAGTGAGAGGCCCGCGTACAGCAAAAAAAAAAAAAAAAAAAAAAAAAAAAAAAAAAAAAAAAAAAAAGAAATCAAAGTGAAAAAAAAGATGCAAAGGAATAGTTGAAAAAATAATGCCCAAAACTTATCAAATTTGAAAGGAAGTGTTAATTTACACATTTAAAACCCTTAACAAACTCCAGGTACAATAAGCTCAGAGATACAATCATAAACATATTATCATAGACAAATGGTCAAATACCAAAACCAAAGAGTGAGTCTTGGAAGAAGGGAAAACATCATCAACAAGGAAATCTCAACATAATTAACAGTTGACTCCTTATCAGTGGCCATGGAGGCCAAAAGGCAATAGGGTAACATATTCAAAGTGCTGGAAAAAAAAAAGATTATCAACCCAGAATTCTATATCCAGCAAGCCTCCCTTAAATAGGAAGGAGGTTTGCAGATACAAGATCACATGTATTTCTGTACTACCTGAACAATCTGAAAACAACTCCATTTACAATATAATTTTTTTTTAACTAAGAAACTCATTTAGCAAAAGAAATGCAAGACCTGTACAGCAAAAATTGAAAGGAATTTAAAAAGATGTGAATACGTGGAATGGTATCCCATTTTCATGGATTGGAAGAAATAAATGTTAAGATGACAGTATTCTCTAAATAGATGTACAGATTCAATGCAACCCCGTTCAAAATTCTGGTTAACTTATTTGCGGAAATTGATACATTGATCAAAAAAGAGATCACGAGAAGGGCGACAAAAACAAACAATAGGTGAAAACATAGAACACTGTGTCTAAATAGGATGTCTCCTTTAACTTTCATGTCTTCATCAAAAGTTCTACATACTTTCATTCTAAAACAGATAATAGGGGAAAATTAATCAAAAATTATATTAATATGTCAAGGATGGGGATAAACATATGTATGCATAGAATTTTCCATCAAATAAATTTTAAGGGTAGTATCACCTCTAAAAAAGTATCTCTAGACAACTATGTATTGCCTATATTATTGTGGATTTTGACAATTTAAAATATTGACATTTTTATATGAAAAACTTTATGTAATGAAAATTTTACTATTTTCACCTTAGTCTTATAGTACAGGTACATACATAGAGAGGAAAGAGAAAATACATTGCAGGGTCGAATGCATTAGAGGAAGAGTAACACCGTTGGTAATTAATATATTTTTCAAATGACTGCATGGTATTTATAATTCAACAATATAGTATTAAGTAGGTTTATTGTAGTGCATAGGAAATAGATTGATGAATTTTTCACATATTTTAAATATATTTACATTAAATAGTTACTTTATTTTTGGAATCATAACCTTGTATAAGTCTCCCCAAAAAACCAACACAGTGTTGACAAAAATTCACTGGAGTCCATTTAGAATTGAATCATTCCACATCTTTACAAAACGTACTATTGGGGAAAAAAAAAACTTCAATATGATTTGAAAACATAAGCTTTCTCAAAATATCATTCTGGCTAATATTATGTTTTTTACCTTTAGAAGTTATCAAATTACTAATGAGAAATGTATAATTTAGACTTAAGCATATTCAAATGACTTACTTTAAAGGGACTGAGTTTCCTGATTCACTATGAAAGAATTCCACATCAGGAGCTATAGATGAGCTGTACTCTCCCTTTCTAGATTGAAGACTTCTTTTATGCTTAATGTTTTTAGTTATGTCTGCCTGTTTAAAAGTCCTAAAGGGATGTAATATTTTCTATAATACAAATCTGGCTCTAGTGCTGAATAAAATAAAACTGTGGCTCAAGTGGTGAAAAGGAGTTTGCACACAAATAAAACCTGGCTTAGAAAGAAACTTGTTCAAGTTTGTGGAAGTTGTTTTAATGATTAAAAATAAATTGACATGACTAAACAAGTGCCAGTACTATTGACATGATTTTAGGGTTTTAAATTTTTCAAATATAATGACCCTAACTGCAATTATCATTGACCCAAAAGTGCTAGTCAGAGGAGTATTTCAATAAGCTTGGCATTAGGAATTTGAGATTCCTCTCTCTCTCTCTCTCTCTCTCTCCCCCTCTCTCCCTTTATAGACTGGGGCTAGAAGATTGTTCTCTCTATGGTTACCAGATGAACAGAATATAGAGCCAAACCTTAGTTCTACTCAGTTTCCTGAATGCAATAGCATTAATTTAGATGGTTCTGTCAGGGAATACTCTGATAATATTGCACTGTGACAAGAATAAATATTTTTTTCTTTACATTTATATATAGATGAATGGGAAAAACTACATTTTCATAGAATTTCTTATTCATAAATCTCAAATTCCTCAGGTAAAATATTTAACTTTGAACATGTTTTTGTGCTTTCCAAAGAATAATTTTCAGCAACACTTGAAATGAAGGAAAAACTTGCTATACAAACCAAATTAGTTGCAGAATTCTGACATGCAGAACAAGTGAGAAACTAAATGGGTTTTAATATTTTTGTCTTGCTAAATTACATATCTGAAATCACTTCCTACATACTCCAAAATGGTGCATAGAAGGTAAGGTTTCACTGGGTAAACAACTAGGATATAAACCTGAGATGTGAAGGTTTGTTTATTTGTTTAAATAAGCAAAGAGGCATCCACAAGCCTCCTTAAGTCTGTGATATTAACTGTTTACTATAATAAAAGCATAGCACACTGGTGGTGTGCTACACTTTCATAATTCGACCTCTTTCAAGCAATCCAGCCTCATCTCTTGCTTTGCTACCTCCCATCTGTGCCATACTAGATCCAATCTCAAGGATTCACTTGGCATTCTCAAGGTATTCCATGATGCATTATGCTACTATGAATTTATTGATGTTATTATTTCCTCTGCCTCAGAAGATGCTCTCGACCTCATCTCACTGGAGAAGGTCTAGTCTTCAAAACTGTGCAATTTTACCAATTTATGTAGTATTTCCACTCCTAAAGGCAGAACAAAGTATTTCTTTTAATCATTCCAGAGCACCTTGTACAGACCTCAACTAAAGCAGTTAGCACAGTATATGATACTTTTTAAAATGCTTACACTTCATTTTAGAGCCTTTTGAAAGCAAGGAACACGTTATACTTATTTTTTTAATGCTCTGAACAATTTTTATTACATAAGAGGTTCCCAATAAAGTTTGTAGAATTAAAATAATACTACATAAGCATGCATTAGAAAAAAAACAAAACACGTGTAACTCCATAGTCAAAGATGGTTATCCAGGAGTTATAGGGCAAGAATGACAAAACTTCAGTTTCCCAGTGTGCAGACATAAGGAAGTGAGGAGAAATGATGTAAAGCAAGAAAGAAATGCTTCATTTTTTGGAGAAATTAAATCTTCTCCATTTTTTCGTGATTGCTTGTGCTCTAGTTTTCCTTTCTCATTCTTTTGTACTTTTTTCCACTCTTCCTCCTTAGCACACTCTGATATCATCCCCACTCATATCTGCACACACGTGCATGCATTACTCCATGGGAAATATTGGCAGTAAGAAAAGTGTAATCAGTTCAGGTTTTCCTTTGCCACTTTAACTTAAATTGCTTGAAATGTTTCCTTTCTTTCTTTCTCATATGTCCCTTTCATGTGATCTCAATGCCTTTAAAATAACCTAGACAGAACAAGGCTAAGTTCTGGAATTTTTAACTCACTATTTTAAGTAAAAAATATAGTCAGAATTATTGAAATATGTGTGCATGAAATAGGAGAAGATAAAGAATGGCTGGAGAAGGTGTTGGGCAAAATTCTATATAGAAATAAAATGTAATGTACTGATTATTTTGCTACAATGTATTAATAAAATAAAAGAAGAAATGTATTTTTAGATTTTACACACAGGAATATAAAAATTTTGTGTAGGAGAAAATAAAACTTCTGTGTATTTTCTTTACACAATGTCTGTGTAGAATTGTTTCTTTCCTGTGGTATCTATTCCTATAAGGTTATTAAAAATATTTCAGGGCTTCCCTGGTGGCACAGTGGTTGAGAGTCTGCCTGCTGATGCAGGGGACGCGGGTTCGTGCCCCGGTCCGGGAGGATCCCACGTGCCGCAGAGTGGCTGGGCCCGTGAGCCATGGCCGCTGAGCCTGCACGTCCGGAGCCTGTGCCCCGCAGCGGGAGAGGCCACAACAGTGAGAGGCCCGCGTACCGCAAAAAAAAAAAAAAATTCATAAAGTGCTTACTGTGTGCCGTGTGCTGTGTTATATGATTTGTTAGTTTGGATTTGCAGAAGAGCAGATTGCAAGGCATGATTAAGAAGGTTAACAGATTCACTGTGGGATGTGTATCAAAAGCGTAATGGGTTAGGGTGAGGAGGATAGATTTTGTTTTTGTTTTTCAGACTGCAGGACAGAGTGATCACTATGAAGGAGAGAGGAAAGGAGGAAGCTTGGGTATGAAGGATCTTATGCTGCAGCACAGTTTGAAGATGGTTTGGCCATTCCCATGGGAATCTCCTGGCCAAAGTCTCCACTGAAGGAGTCTTGCTTCCCTTAGGAGTGAGCTAACCTTATCTTGAATACTTTCTGTTCTTAAGCCCCCAGGAGCAGCCCCCAGGAAGCATGGCCTCACACAAGTGCCATGTGCATTCAGAGGGCAGCAGCTGGGGGCCTTTGGTCAAATATTCTCTGTGCAGAGCAGAACTGAGCATGCATTTAGTCTTTTGTTTCCTCTAATAACAGCTTTCTGATGTTGAAAGCATTATAATCCTCATTTTACAGTAAAGGAAAGGGAGGTTCAGAGAAGCTGAGTAGTTTTCCTTCAGTCTCACAGATAAGTATGTAGTGGTGATGGAATTAAAACACAGATTTCTCTGACCTTTGAGTTGCAGCTCTTTACATTTCTTTTCAGATTGTTAGGAAAGCAGTCACAGAAATGACATAGTATCATTATATTTAACCCTGAATTGTGGTACTAAATTGTACTCATAAAATTATATGTATTTGAATAGTTTACATAGTTTGGCTATATCATATGCACTGTATCTCAGAATATCAAAATAATGGAAATCTCAATAGAAAGTTGTGATATTTACTAGCCAAGAATACAGTGTATTTTCCAAACAAACATATGCAGGTGTAGGTTTTATACATAATATTTATACTTGAATAATTTAAAAAGAAAGACTTCTTGCCATATTCTCTGCTCCCCCCTCTCCTTTCTAACCTTTACGAGGACTGTGGTACAGCCCATGTGCAGGAGGACTTCAGTAACATGTGGTGACTAAGAAGATAGTAGAAGAGAACCATTGTTCCTACCGTTATTGAAAAAGAATTGTGGTAGCATTAGGAGTACCTGTTTGCATAGTGTGTTGTCCAATACTCTTTGACTTGCTTCCTTATCTCTCCTTAGTTCAGCCAATTACCAATTACACTGAGAAAATAAAGACAGCTGACCAAAATATTTAGAAGGTTATTAATGATTATTTATGTGTGAATTTGGTTGTATATGTGTATATAGGTAGTACATATATCATACATTCAAGTAGACTTTGTGTGGTAGGTATGAGAGAGGTAGTGAATATACCCTCTAAGGTATAAGTGATGTGATATGTTGTAGAAGATAGAATACCAGTAATAATGGTTAATGTATAATAGTTTTACCATGTGTAATAGTGTTCTAAATCATTGCAACCATTAGGTCATACAATCCTAAATACCATCCTATGACACATATCGTGTTTTGATTACAATTTTACAGATGGGGAACTCAAAAGGCTCAGAATTCATGTACTACTCCCAAGATCATAGGTTGTATTAGAGTCAGTATTTGAACCCAGGCAGACAGCCATACAAGAAAGGATTTTTTGAATAATGGGAAGATACTCCCAAACAATACTCCTCTCAACATAGTGATTCTCAACGTGTTTAACTATAATTCCTTAAAACTATCTCATATGGTAAAGACAGAACAAAGGAAATTCAATTTTTCTGCAAAGACTATAGGAAGTGACCTTATAAAGTAGCAACTTCTGCAGTTTCTACTGCCTAGATTTTTTTTTTCTGTTAGCAATTAGGAACAGAAATAACAAGGGCAGTGGAAACATATTTGCTGAACTCAGGGGAGTTGAGCCAGGAAGCGTTTTCTTAAATCACTGAAGTTTAACCAGCTGTAGACAGAGAAAATGACAGCTCCGTCAGTGAGAACACTAGTGCAGATCCAGGGAGAGGCCTGTCCAGCATGTTTATAGTGAAAGGCAGAGATGGGAGATGAAAGACTGACAGAAGAAAAGCAAGGGCAAAAGAAGAAAAAGGGATTCAGCAAATTGTTGGAGAGGCTATCTACATGTTCTTTCACGGGATGGGCCATTAAAACAATGAGAAACAAATCAACATACATGCGCAGTAATTGTGCAAAATTAAATAGAAAAAAATTCTCACCTGTATAAATAATACAGTGCAATATTTAAAACTTCAATTTAATGAACATTGTTTAGCACTTAGTAGGTTCTGACTATTTGGGATTTACGACTGCATCTGATTATCTTAACAAAGTCATTTGATAGATAATACTTTTTCCATTATCTGTCATCTTATTCATAGATAAGGAAAATAAGGCTTAGGGAATTTATTTTATTTGCTCAAGATTTAATATCTACTTACTAATGGAATTGGAATTAGAATCTTTATCCTCCAACTCAGTCCTATGGAAACTCAAGTTTCCACTAGTCTAAATTTTCTCAGAAAACTAAATCCACTGAAGTTTCCAGAAGATAAGAACTATTTCACTATTCTCTATATTATTACATAGATACTGATTCCATGGAACCTTATCTAATTTATGCCTTGAGTTTGTGAGACCAGTTGCAGTTCTCAGATGAAGAATTTTCATCACCTAAGCCCACTTACATGTATAACTTTCCATGGAAACTTTAGCTCCGAGTTTGGAGAGTGATGCCTCTTGAAATATGCCTGTACAAATTGTTTGCAGCTTGTTGCCTTGGGCTGTCAGAATAACTTACAACACATGTGACACCTGTGCTCTTTATTCTATTGGAAATTTTTAATAATTTATCTTAGTTCCAAAAACTTGTGTAGCTTCTAAAGAAAAAAGCAAAAAAGGAACAAACCAATGTTTCTTTTATTTGGGGCTTAGACGATCAACTTGATCTAGAGCAAAAGGGATCAAGTAAATCTACTTTAAGCCACAGAGAATATAAACTCAGGGATAAAATCAAAGTTAATTTTGAAATGATATCATGCATAAACTCTTACTATGTGATGACGGGAAAACACTTGTCCTTGGGAGTCTTATGTATTAACAATTGTCTCTCCAGTGCTGCAATACATATTTAGGCAATTAGTACAATCATGTTGTTGCCTCCTGGTTTTGCTATTTTCAGTGTCACACCATCATGCATTTTTCCAGCACTTTTGGTCAGAGTCTTATGTCTTGACAGATTTTCAGCTGGTTCAGGACAAAGAGCTCTCAGCTAGTGTGGCAGAGATGAAACAATCTTTCTTGACTTGTTTAAACCACCAAACCCAGCATTTTTCTAGGTCAAATTAGTGACATAGTAGGCTATTCCTAAAACTAATTTATACCTCATTTTTATAGAGCAATTTACCATTTTCAAAATACATTGATATTTTTCATTCTCACAGCAAGTTTATAGGATTTGGGAATGCAGGTATTATCCTCAGTATTTTTGCAGAGAAGGAAAAAGAAGTGCTGCAAAGGTAATTCATAGAAAACCATACAGTTCTTAAGTGGCAGTGGCAGAACTTGAACCAGATGTTTTTCTTGTTTCTATACCATAATTTCTCATAATAATTTTTGAATGATTCATGTATCTTCTGCCCTACCTCCAGCAGGCTTCAATGAACATGTAGATACTTGGCGCGTTGATTCATTGAACTTTTCTCTGATAACAACTCCTAACGCATGTGCTACATCAATGGTCTACCAGACGTAGTTTTAATCTCATGACTTGTACTAATATTTGCTCATTGTTCCCTGGATTATTTTAAATTATTAACCAACCATCCTGGCTTGGCTGGTATTTTATATATTCCCTGACTCTCTCTCAAGTTTTAAAATCAAAATTTTTTAAATTTCTACATACTTCCAGAAATGCAAATATACATTCATTGGATAATCAAAGTTAACCAAGGCAGAAATTCTTAATTAAAAAAGCAATTAATCCTGAGAATAGGAACTATAATGTAGATCATGGTTTCTCCTTTATGTAATATACCAGAAAGAACAAAGTTTTTAGTCATAAATAAAGAAAACTCATTAATCTGGTTACCAATCTGGATTAGTTTCCCTTAGTCAAAGGTCTAAATTGTAGTTTTCTTTTAATGAAATGCATTTTTTTCCCAAAATGCATTTTCAATACTCTCTGTTATGTACTATAATTGGAATTAGACGAACAAAGCACTAGAGTTCTGACACTGACTAGCTTCAATGAATAGATAAGAATGAGTTGAAATTAGCTCATCAATTGCTTGTATGTAAATGATTTCTAGAGTGCTTGGACACCTGAAAATGGTCCTTCCATTCTTTTCAGTCATTTCAGTATTCTCTGGGCAAGTATTAATTTTCCTACCAACCCCTTCATTATAGATAAGTCAAAGCTCAGACCATTTTATTACAGTTTAGTAAATGCCCTAAATGAATTACTGTGAAGTGTGAATTGGTGAAATTCAAATTAATGAGGGTGGGCAATCATACCTAAAGATAAATATTAGTCTAGCTTTACCACCCTCATCAGAAGTTATAGCATCAGATTTTAGGACTTCATGGCTTCATTACTATACCTTTGCAGACACGATACAAATTTTACAAATATTATACTGCTTCAACCCTTATAACTATGCAAGCATTATAACATGATTTCCAGAGGCATTTATAAAATTTAGAAAATTATTCATAACAATATGATTGTAGAGAGGCAATGTGATACAGTGGGCCAAGCACAGGCTTAAAATTCAAAGTATCTAAGTTTAAGCCCCAAGTTGTCTTTTGGACAAGTCACTGAATCCTTTCAAACATAAGTGCCTTCATCTGGAAAACTTTAGTATTAATATTTGCAAAAACAAAGCAGTATTAATACCAATATTTAGACTTAGAGCACTGGCTGAAAATACAAATGTAAAACACACTGAAAGTGTAAATTGCCATACAAAAAACAATTCTAATGGGGGATTTCAGCTTGCCTGTGCACTTTAGGCATCATGAAAATTGCTTAAATAGACTAGCTCCATTTGAAGTCAGCACCACTGATCCAGTGCAATAAAATGGATCTGAAAGACAGAAACCCTGAATTCCTAGTCCAGATTGCAAATCCTTCTCTCCCTGCTCAAGGTAATCACTGATCTGACATTTGTTCTTCACTTCTTCATGAAGTGATTGCTTTCTTTCCTTTGTTATAATTTTATTATGTAAGTATAAACCCCTAAGCACCATGGTTTTGGTGTGAGAGTTTTGAATTGAATATGAATGGAATAATACAGCATGTTTTCCATGTGTTTGATTCCTTTTTCTCAACATTATGTGTATAGGATTAATAAGGTAACCAGTGATGTATTTGATTTTAAATTTACCAGCTTACAATGTGCTTTTTATTTGTCCTGGCTGTCTTATGAGTCTTGACTTGATTATTTTTATTATTCACTTTTTATCTTTCATTCGGATACTCTACACTCTTTTCCTATTAATGGGTCATTAGGCTAATGACTTTTCCATGCAAGCTAGACTTATCAAAGTTAATATTACTTGGATATTTTACTCCCTTCCATGTATTTATAAACACTTTAGAAGAGTTTAATCCAAACTGAAAACTACCTTAGATAGGTCTTTAAGAAACAGAAACAGATCCTCAGTTTAGGTATTATCTGTTGGTGATGTATTGGAGAAGCACTTCCAGGAGAAACAGAAAAGAATTATAGGAAATGGGAAGGAAAAGGAAGGGGAAAAGCCTCACATGGTACCTCTGGAGTTTAAGCAATGCCTCATTTTTGTCCTGACCCATGGCAAAGGAAATAGGTTTTTTTTGCTCCAGTGATCAAAAGCTAAGGATTTCAGGGAGCTGAGAAGGGAGGCTAACAGAAACAGAATATATGTCTCCTGTCATGACCTGAGCCTCTCCTCAATTCTTTTCATTCTTTTTTCTTTATTTTGCTCTGCTGTAGTTATTTCCACTATTTTATCTTCCAGGTCACTTATCCGTTCTTCTGCCTCAGTTATTCTGCTATTGACTCCTAGATAATTTTTAATTTCATTTACTGTGTTATTCATCATTGTTTACTTATACTTTAGTTCTTCTAGGTCCTCTTTAAACGTTTCTTGTATTTTCTCCATTCTAGTTCCCAGATTTTGGATCATCTTTACTATCATTACTCTGAATTCTTTGTCAAGTAGACTGCCTATTTCCTCTTCATTTGTTTGGTCTGGTGGGTTTTTAAGTTGCTCCTTCGTCTGCTGTGTATTTCTCTGTCTTCTCATTTTGCTTAATTTACTGTGTTTGGGGTCTCCTTTTTGCAGGCTGCAGGTTCATAGTTCCTGTTGTTTTTGGTGTCTGCCCCCAGTGGTTAAGGTTGTTTCAGTGGGTTGTGTAGGCCTCCTCTTGGAGGGAACTGGTGACTCTGTTCTGGTGTGTGTGGCTGTATCTTGTCCTTCTGGTGGGCAGTGCCGTATCCAGTGTTGTGTTTTGGAGTGTCTGTGAACTTAGTATGACTTTAGGCAGCCTCTCTGCTAATGGGTTGTGTTGTGTTCCTGTTTTCCTAGTTGTTTGTCATGGGGTGTCCAGTACTGGAGCTTTCTGGTCATTGAGTGGAACTGGGTCTTAGTGCTGAGATGGCTATCTCTGGGAGAACTCTCGTCCATTAATATTACATGGGACCAGGAGGTCTATGGTGGTCCAGTGTCCTGAACTTGGCTCTCTCACCTCCGAGGCACAGGCCTGACACCCAGCTGGAGCACCAAGGCCCTGTCAGCCACATGGCTCAGAAGAAAGGGAGAAAAAGAAAGAAAAAATTAAATTAAATTAAATTAAAAAGTTATTAAAATAAAAAAGTAATTAAGAAAAAAAGATGAGAGCAACCAAACCAATAACAAATCCACCAATGATAACAAGTGCTAAAAACTAAACTAAAATAAACATATAAATCAGAAACTAGTCAGTTTCATACAGCAAACCCCAAGTCTACAGTTGCTCCCAAAGTCCACTGCCTCAATTTTGGGATGATTCGTTGTCTATTCAGGTATTCCACAGATGCAGTGTACATCAAGTTGATTGTGGAGATTTAATCCGCTGCTCCTGAGGCTGCTGGGAGAGATTTCCCTTTCTCTTCTTTGTTCCCACAGCTCCCGGGGTTCAGCTTTGGATTTGGACCTGCCTCTGCGTGTAGGTCGCCTGAGGGCGTCTGTTCTTCACTCAGACAGTACGGGGTTAAAGAAGCAGCTGCTTCAGGGGCTGTGGCTGACGGATGTGGGGCGAGCCTGCGGCGGCAGAGGCCGGTGTGACGTTGCAACAGCCTGAGGCATGACGTGTGTTCTCCCGGGGAAGTTGTCCCTAGATCACGGGACCCCGGCAGTGGCCGGCTGCGCGGGCTCCTGGGAGGGGAGGTGTGGATAGTGACCTGTGCTTGCACACAGGCTTTCTGGTGGCTCCAGAAGCAATGTTAGTGTTTCATGCCCGTCTCTGGTGTCCGTGCTGATAGCCACGTCTTGCGCCTGTCTCTGGAGTCGTTTAGGCGGTGCTCTGAATCTCCTTTCCTTGCGCACAATGGTCTCTTGCCTCTTAGGCAGGACCAGACTTTTTCCCAGACTCCCTCCTGGCTAGCTGTCGCACACTAGTCCCCTTCAGGCTGTGTTCACACAGCCAACCCCAGTCATCTCCCTGGGTTCTGACCTCTGAAGCACGGGCCTCAGCTCCCAGCCCCCAGCCACCCCAGCAGATGAGCAGACAATCCTCTCGGGCTGGTGAGTGCTTGTCGGCACTGATCCTCTGTGCGGGAATCTCTCCGCTTTGCCCTCCACACCCCTGTTGTTGCGCTCTCCTCTGTGGCTCCGAAGCTTCCGCCACCCCTGCACCCATGCCCCATACCTGCCAGTGAAGGGCCTTCCTAGTGTGTGGAAACTTTTCCTCCTTCACAGCTCCCTCCCAAAGGCAGGTCTCGTCCCTATTCTTTTGTTTCTGTTTTTTCTTTTTTCTTTTGCTCTACCCAGGTACGTGGGGAGTTTCTTGCCTTGTGGGAGGTCTGAGTTCTTCTGCCAGCATTCAGTAGGTGTTCCGTAGGAGCTGTTCCACATGTAGATGCATTTTTGATGTATTTGTGGGGAGGAAGGTGATCTCCACATCTTACTCCTCTGCCATTTTGAAGGTCCTCCTTGAAGGAGAGTTTTGCTATAAGCCTCCATTCTCTCTATCCAATACATTTGTGACTCACTCAGCAGAATAGAAATGAATTTACTTGTAAATGTTCTTGAATAGAGCGTAGTCTGTCCATAAAAATGTCAGTATATTGAGTTTCTGTGACATTGCTGATCAGTGTTTTTCAACTGCTAGAATGTTCATTTCAACCTTGTTTATCTTTAAGAAAATCTAGTAAAAGAGACAAAAATCATATAGCTTGTTATTTCACTAGAGAATCCCTTAAAAGATAATCTCTCTGTGCAAGATCAATTACAAGTTGTTATATAAACTTTTTTGAAATTCTAACTTGGTAGCATAAAGAAAACATTTAAGTTTACTTTTACTTCCTTACCTCCAAGGGAAGCTTGATTTCTTTTTGCTAGAAGATTGAGCTCTTGTTCAAAACATTTTAAGTGTAAGAAGTGTTGCTAATCAATTTTCAACATATTCCTGTAAAGAGAAGTGTCAAAAAAATCCATATGCAAATTTTTCTCACTTTAGGAGCAGTTGCTCCCATTGCTAGCATGTTCCACAGTAGTTGATACTAGTTAGTCAAAATGAATTGACCATAGCAAGTTTTAAAGAAGGTACAAACTGTCAGGTGCTTTTCCAGAGTACCAGAGATTCCCAGTCTGGGATTCTTCCAATTCTCTGTGTGAGAAAAAGAAGAGAAGGGAGGAGTTGTAGAAGAATGATTTGGAGAGAGGAGAAATTCAGGCAGGAAATAACAATGTAACTTAGATTTCTTGGAAAGTCTAGGAGGAAAAAAATCTTGATAAACGCATTGTGTTCCTAGGGATTTCTCATTCCCCCTTTTTAGAAGTTTACAGTTCTGTGCTTAAAAAAAAAATCTATTGAAGACACTTTGAAAATGTCAATTACAATTTCATATTATCTTTTCTTTCTAGGGAGAGACTAGATCAATTATTTATTCATGATGATTTACTTTTCACTTTCTATACTCTGAAGGGCATGTTTACTGGTGGTTGAGAGAAAGAATATTTAGAAGCTTTAAAGGAGAGCTTATTCTTAAATGTAGTATACACTTCAGCACCTATCTGTAATCTTGAAACAAAATGATAATTTTTTGTAACAGACAAATCTTACATCTAACAGAAAGATATGAGCAGGTAAAGGACTTCAATTATTAGAGTTTCAAGATGAATGAGAACTGTGACTGCTCTTGAGTGGCCTGGAGGTGGATGATAGTACTTCAATCACAAGGTTATCAATGAAAAAGAGAAGGAAAGATGGAAGCCATTAAAAGACTGCTTGAGGTAGTATATATTGCTTACCATGGAAATGAAAGATGAAAAAATATAACAGAGAACTCTAGGCCAGTGAACTTGTCACAGAAAACAAGTAGAAAAGACATAGTAACTTTCTAACAGTTATAGTAGAAAAAAAAGTGAGGGAAACAGACATTTTTCAAAAGGGAATAAGTGCTGTTATATATTTGCCAGATCTTACAGGAAAAAGAGATCAGGGTCATAGTATTAAAACTTTGAGGCTGGATTAATAATATTCATGAATCAAACATTTCCTATAACTAGAAGCCATAGAGTTTTATAACTTTCAAATGAATTTTAAAATATAGCTCTTATTAAAAATAAGTTTTCAGGCATCATATTTATGGCTTAAAATGAGGACTGTATGTATTTACGTTTCCTCTCTTCCAAGCTTATCTCACTGAAATAGTGTTAATTATGACAAAGGGGAATAAATGTATTACAGAACTGATAACTGAAAGGGAGTTGGGTTATTAGTGACCAACAGAAGATATATTTATTAAGAACAGAGTAATAGAGATAGAAAGGAAAGGCGGTAAGTCAAAATAGAGAAAACTGCAGCTAAAATATACACTGAATAAGGCAGCCTCAAAAGTAGGTATTTTCATATTGGCAGATCCCTGAGAATGATTAGGGCCTCAACCATAGCCAGCAGGAGGAGGCTGTGACTCCTGCATTATTTAAATAATGAGTTTAAAGTACTTGTGAACTATGTATGGAAGAGAGGTCCAGATAGTCTCCCATTCCTGTGCTCACAGAGACAGTGTATTACATAGGAAATCAGGCTCAAGAATATCTGTTTTCTAAGAAATTGAATCATCTTTCCATGGAATGCAAAAGATAGATTAAAATTTTTAAAATACATATTTTTCAGGAATAGAATCAAAATAATGCCTGGCACATAAATTTGAAATAAATTTCTAGAGTGTAGAGAAAAGAAGAAATGAAGAGATGAGGATATCAGAAAAGTTAACAAACACAGGGAATCAGTCCAGCATAAGCTATATCCAAATAACAGACATTCTATAAAAAGAAAACAGAAAAAATAATGACACAATGGAGAGACAAAGGGAGAAACTAAACATAAAAATAATAGTAACAACTTTTGAGAAATGAATAATCTATAGAGATATGTGCCTACTGAGTGTGAAGCAGAATGTCCACATCTAGATGGATTCTTGTGGAATTTCCTTACATCAAAAGTAATTGGGAGGGCTTCCCTGGTGGTGCAGTGGTTGAGAGTCCGCCTGCTGATGCAGGGGACAGGGGTTTGTGCCCTGGTCTGGGAGGGTCCCACGTGCTGCGGAGCGGCTGGGCCTGTGAGCCATGGCTGCTGAGCCTGCGCATCCAGAGCCTGTGCTCCACGACGGGAGAGGCCGCGGCAGTGAGAGGCCCACATACCGCAAAAAAAAAAAAAAAAAAAAAGTAATTGGGAGATTAGATTTGGCATAAATACACTACCATGTGTAAAACAGATAGCTAGTGAGAACCTGTGATATAGCACAGGGAGCTCAGCTTGGTGTTCTTTGATGACCTAGATGGGTGGATGGGTGGGAGATCCAAGAGGGAGGGGATATATGTATACATATAGCCGATTCACTTCATCATACAGCAGAAACTAAGGCAACATTGTAAAGCAATTTTACTCCAATAAAAAAAATGTATAGATACCATTTTTACAATTTTGAGAAAGAAAGATTCATTTACCTAAAAAGAAATATAAATTGAACTGGCATCACATTTTATCAGTAACCCTGGATGCTAAAGAGGGTGTAGAGTAGCCATCTACAACCCAATGGGTTGTATGTCCTTGGACAAGTTTTTTAACCTCTCTCTGCTTTAAGAGAGAAGAATCCATTTGACCTTGAACTTTGGAATGGCAAAGCTTGCCCTTTGAATGCAAAGTTTTAGTGAAAAATATTATATTTCCCTCCCTAAATCGAATTATACTATTTTTTACTGAAATTAATAATCGATGAGGAGTATTTTTAAATTAATTATCAGTGTTTTACAAACACTTGAGCAAAAAGTTAAATGTAATTTAAGGGAAACAGATTTCCGAAAGGAAGCAAAAACAATTGTGCAGAAATGATTTTAAAATATTAAAATAACTATGTTAGCCACCAGAAAAATACAATGGAAAAGAAGCAGAATGTTCTCCTTATTAAGATGAGATAATTTTTTAAAAGGAGAACTAAGTGCTGATTATGGTTCTGTGTTGTATTGGAGGCATTATAATACATCTTTGGAAAGAGTTGGGTAGGAGCCAAGGTGGGTGAGTGAGGGATCAGAGAGCAAACTTTGGGTTTTGTGTAAATCTATGAATTTAAGCTAGCATGTTTGAAAATTTCCCAAATACAGCAAGTCTGCATCACAATTGTGATAAACCCATAGAATGAATAAATTACCTATATGCCTAATTTGTTTCATTTTGATTAAAATCCTCCTGGACAAAATCACTGTCTGACATAAAGTGATATAAAAAGCTACTTTACTTTCCAGGTACCGTGGGTAAGTTGGTCATTAAGGGAAGTGGTATAGTCTGTTAAAATGATTTTCCTCCCTCTATAATAGCCCAGGAAGATTATGCATAACCCAAAGTAGGAGTTGAACAAGTAGTCAACAATTAAATTAACATAACTATTTTATGAGCAAAATTTTTTAATTTTGTATTTTCAGAGTCATTTTAAGTACCAACAACAGTTGGCTCAATTGCATTTATAAAACCTAAAGTCAATATTTCATACCTTGACATTATAAATGTAACAATATAGCAAGTAGAGGTTAAATAGTGGTAGAGATAAGATAGTATCTACTAAAGGAGCATAAATTTCCCAGTCTTACATAAACAAAAGAGTTATGGCCTTTATCTGATCCTAAAGAAATAGAAATTTAAATATGTTTATATAAATGAAAATAGCAAACAGAATAACTGAAAAGGAACATCTAATTAAGAAAACTTGGAAGAGCAATAGAGAAGGATAATTTTGGATGCCATATGAGAGAGAGTTAAGTACAATTTCTTTAGATGTAGAACTAAAATATATTCTGCCTAAATTTGATACTTAAGAGATGACAAATAACATTTTTTAAATACTAATACAAAGGTGCAATTTAGATGATCGAACACCAAGGACTTTATAAGTGTTCATTTTTGGGCAGGCCTAGATTTTAACTATTGAAGAGCCCAGGGCAAGAAGACACGTAACATGCATTTAAGTATTTTAAATTTATTAAGTTAATATAAACTGTTAAATAAAATATAATCTATTTTTGTAGACTAATATATCTTCACAACCAAAAAAAGAAAAACTTATGGGTAAAAGTCTTGTTTCTATATGGCTGAAATTTAGCAATTAACCATGGCAATGAACTCATTCATTGTATATGTCTCATTGTTGGCTTGGTGATATTTAATGAGCAGTAAAATAGAGACACACATACTTCACAAATTATTATATATTTATTTCCTAAAATGTATCTGATTATTTGAGCAAGATACTAATTTTGTTATTTTAATCAAGAGTTTAATATAACTAGAGTTCTATTGTAATGCCAAATTAAGCAACCGTTTTTGAGTTTTTGTGGTTGTCACATAGTATTTTTAAATAATTAGTTTAATTAGGAGAAATTTCATTCGGCTGCAGTAGCAGCATCTGATATTAATTATGTTTAAAGTGATACTTAGAAGCTAAAATGAAATTTACAGTTATGTTAAAACATTGCAACAGAGTCTGTCCTAGATACTGTTGGTGTCAAGCTAGATCCTCTTTTCTGCTCTTTGTACCTATTTAGTCACAATTCACACATGCCCCCTCCTCTGGTGAATTGTCTTTGACCAAATGATAGCTAACTTGCCTGGGTGGACACACTCCTTCCCCCATCTCCACCCCTAGCAAACTAGGGTTGTACAGAAGGCCAGTCCCTTGTCATAAGGTGGAGCTAAATATGTGGTGCTATTTGTGCTGCTGAGACCACGTTCTTGTTAACTTTTTACCTCCTGCCTAATCCAGTTTCCCTCATTCCCCTCCTCTGCAAAAATAGAACTCAATGTATCACTTGAACAAGAATCCCCATCTGAGTCTGCTTCTAGGAGATGCAATTTAAGACAGGGTCAAATATGATAGATTACCACAAATAAATTTAAGATATTTTAATTTTATGTAAAACACCATTTTCACATCATATATCATAATTTTCACCGTTTCTTAAAGCTGTGTCTAGATCTATGAAGGAAGGTAAGAATAATCATTTTTACTTTTCACACCTGTCACATCTGGACCTAAGGGTTACAAATGCAAGAGTCCTATAAACTCTTTAAGATTGCAGTTGATGATTATAAGCAATGGTTGATAATAGTGTTCTAAATGGTGAGTACCTCTGAAACAACTAAAGGAGACATGAAAGACATAAAGAAGAATGCCCCGTGTAAGACCTGGAATCATGCTTATAGTTGAGTTCATTAAACACAGTGCCACTTAAGATATTTTTCCCAGTGAATAGGTGATAATTTTAGAATTCTGATATAATAACTGAGATTATAAGGAATATGTAGAAAAATGCCATGGAATCTTAGAATACACATAGAATACTGTGATGCTTTACTACATTAATTTAAGATAAAAAAGGACTAGATTCAATGGGCATGTCTGAGGTTAGAAAAGTAAATTTGGCTGTTTTTCACATGCTTTTGAGTTACACTGTATTTTCAGAAGATTGTGGTTAAAGAAAAGAGTAGTAGATTGGGACTTTGGAAACCTAGTATCTTGTCCCAATTTTGTAATATACTTCTATGATTTCAGGCAAATCAACTCAATGTGTATAAAAGACATCTAGCAAGTATCTGCTCCCCTATCACCTCAAGCCCCATCCTGCTACTTCCCTGTGTGTGAGGGGATGGGTGATTGTATTAGTTGGAAATGTATCAGAGTTGACAAAAGTACATAAAACCAGCTATAATATTTGTGTTACAAATGTCATGACTCTGTTCTGCATCAGGAAAACTAGCACATTTGTTATTTAAAAAACAAACGAAAATGACAATAATTTTTTAAAACCTGTAATCTACCCCCACTGGTTCACACATTTTCCTAGCCACCATGGCCTCAATAACATGAAGTTCTTAGACTTTAGGACAACTGTCAACTCTCTGTTTCCACAAAAGTATAGTATATTCAAAGATCTGCCAACTCTCAAGAAATATGCTTTCATAAATTATCTCTTAAATCTATTATATGAAACTA